>NW_027507748.1:82552912-83157227 GCF_037356315.1 Lithobates pipiens
TACAACCCCAGTATGTCAGTGTGTCCTGATTTTGTACAGTGCTATGGAAGAGGTTGGTACTACATTAACCGACAATAACTACAAGCCAGAGTGCCTCAGCCTAAGGTAAAGTACTGTGTGCTTTGGGGTGTCTGAAGCCAAATGTCAGCTTCATGTATCACTGTCATTTAGCAGCGTTCTCTGCTGATGTTACAAGAGCTGGGAGATCAGGCATACTAAAATATAAGCCACAAAAAACAGATTCCTTGGGCTGAAGTCAGACTCAACAACACGGGCATCGTAAGTAAACAAGCTTGTCTCAACAGCTGACGGCAGTGTCAATGATTCGCCATCTGTTACAATCTATTAAAAAAAAAGACTTGTGGCAACTTTGATGGCAGAGGAGTAGAGACATTCATTGTAAACAAATAATCCTTTCAGATAAACAGACTGCCATAAGCGCTCACGGCAGATTGTAAGGCCCCATACACAAAGATGTTCTTCATGCCCAAATTCTTTTTTTTCTATTAATTATTTTAATACTTGAGAACAAAAGATTTTCAGTTTGTTAAACAGCACTTACCACCTTGTTCCCTCATGCCTAAACAGACTATTAAGGAAATAAAGCCCATTGGGAAATGTACAAAGCTTGCTTGTTGCCAATAAAGGAAATAAACAGAAGATAATGTTGCAACTATGCTGACATACCACAGACAGCAGAAAACTGGAACTTCAGATCTCTATGGCAGTGAGCAGGATCAAAACATTAACAGACCAAAATGCAGTCTTCATAAGCCTGCACAGGAATATCTGAGCAATGACTCCTTCTAACACACAAAGATGTGATGGGTCAGACCACAAATGTCAAAACACAGGGTCTGCGGGCCAAATCTGACCTGGCTAGGCCTTGTCACATGGCCCTTCCAACCCAGTTCTGCAGCCAGATCACGGGGAACGCCATTCTTCCACTTCTAGCTCTTACCCCCAAATACACAGGTAGTAGAGAGCACCGCCTACATAGGAAGAGGCAGGCTACAGAAGAGATGCAAGGAAGCTTTGTACTTAATGCACTCCTGAATAATAAAAAAAAACTAAAAATAAAAAGTAGATACAGACTCTTAAAAACAACAACCAGCTCTTTGAGAGCAACCATACTGCTGATGTGGCCCGCAATGAAGTTTGACACCACCCCCCGGTCTAGAGATTGCTAGGGGTTCCTTAGACCCCTTTCACACTAGACCATTTTTCAGGTGTTTTAGCGTTAAAAAAAGCGCCTGTAAAGCACTCGAAAAAAAAGCCTCATCTGCAATCCCAATGTGAATGCTCAAGTGCTTTAAGAGCCCTTTCACAATGTCAGCACCGAAAAACGCTCGTAAAGTGCCACTTAAACTAGCAGCGCTTTACCAGCATTTTTCGAGCGCTATTGGGGCACTTTTAACCCCTGCTAGTGGCCAAATAAAGGGTTAAAAGCACCCACAAAGCACTGCTGCCAAAAGCATTTTGCAGGCACTTCCCATTGTTTTTTCAATGGGAAGGGGCGCTTTAGGATCGGTGTATTCACCGCTCCAAAAAGTGCTGCAAGGAAGCTGCTTGCAGGACTTTTTTTTGACGGCCTGCCAGCGCAGCGCCTCAGTGTGAAAACACTCAGGCGTTCACATTGGGATTGCAGTTGCGGCTTCTTTCAGGCTCTTTTTTTTAAGCTAAAGCGCCTTAAAAACACCGCAGTGTGAAATGGATCTCAGTGTGAAAGCACTTGGGCTTTCAAATTGGGATTGCAGACGAGGCTTCTTTCAAGCGCTTTTCAGGTGCTTTTTTTTAACGCTAAAGCGCCTGAAAAGCACCACAATGTGAAAGGGGTGCAAATGAGCAATTTTTGAAACTCTGAAACTACTGATACCACTGATCTTTTTTGCTATCTTTAAGGGGGTAATTCTTTTCAATGACCACAAGTGCAAGGAGCATTCTCCCCACTTACCATCTCACTAATGTATGATGAGTTGTAACCTTCTGGTCTCCCCCTCCCCCAAGACCAGAAAGTTATTTTAAGAGTTCCTGTGCTAATAAAAAAAAAAAAAAACCAAGCTCCTTGGCATCTCAATTTGCCGTGAGCGGGAGAAATGCTGCCCATGTCCTCAAGAACACAATCCCCAGCTTCAAACATGGAGGTGGAAACATGCTTTGAGGGCATATTTCTCCTAAGGGGACAGGACAACTTCACTGCATCAAAAAGGGACAATGGACAGCCGTGAACCATCAAATCTTGGGCGAGAACCTTCTTCCCTCAGCCAGGGCATTGAAAATGGGTTATGGATGGGTAGGGATGTAGAGGCACCACGCAGGCGAGCTCGGCGCTTGTGGTTTGATGACCGTAATTACTTTGTGAATGCGAGTATCTGTATCCACAGTTTTTATTAAATAAATCAAGTGGTTTCAAAACATACTACACTATCCTGGAATGCCTCTCTTCTTCCCTTTGCCATCTTACATTTACCTGTATTGCGGGAGTTACACATTTATGTGTAAAAAGATAAGTAGCACTAGATTGAAAAGGAGCAGACTGCCATTCCAATATTGGAAATATACAAGCATACGAGTTTCGACCACTACCAAGAACCATCTGTGATTAAAACACACATGCTGTTATCCCACAGCCTTGAGGTAAGAGGCCATCCATCATCACAGTGCCCAACATTGAAGAGTGTCACCAGTAAAGAAAAGCACACTGCACTTTATATGGTGTTTGCAGAGAAGAAAGGAAGTCACTTTCTTATTTTCTTGTTTACTGTACGGAGCACTTTATTATCTAGTACTTTTTTGGAAGATTGTGAATCACTCTTCAGAAGACTGTGAATCGCTTATCAGTGGACTTTGCCATTTAAAAAAAAAAATTTGTTGTGTACTTATTGTTTACAAGTACTCATTATTCATTCATCTATATATGGTATATGCGCAGCACATATTGATTATTAGTCGTTGTACATGTGGATATATTAGGTAATTTACCACATATTAGTCACAGTATATTATCACTCCAACAGCGCGGCACTTGTTTTATTGTTTATGTGCAGCTTGTCCCTTAGGTCTGTAAATATCACAAAATCTATCGGAGTCAGTGGAAGAAGGGGGTGATCAGAGCAGCCCAGATCGGACAGCTTTTTTATACAATGCACAGGATTACTCGTTCTCTTAGTTCCTCTCAATACCTCCTGCTCTCTAGCTCCCTCGTCACCTCCGGGACTTTTCCAAAGCCTCTCCAATCCTATGGAATGCCCTACCCCAATCTGTCCGCTTATCTCCTATATTCGCTTTTAGACGATCCCTGAAAACCCTTATCTTCAGAGAAGCCTACCCTACCCACACCTAACAACAACTGTGTTTTCATTTTCTCCATTCAGCTCACCCCCCACAGTGATTACCTTTTGTTTCCACTTCACCCTCCCTTCTAGATTGTAAGCTCTAATGAGCAGGGCCCTCTGATCCCTCCTGTATTGATTTGTATTGTAAGTGTACTGTCTGCCCTCATGTTGTAAAGTGCTGCGTAAACTGTTGGCGCTATATAAATCCTGAATAATAATAATGATTAATTAACCCATTAGGTTCCACAGTGAGTATAACAAGCATGCTTTACTGCATATACAGACCGATTGCACTGTTGTGGGTTTAGTAACACTAAGGCCGCGTACACACGGGCGGACTGTCTGTCCAACTTAGTCCGCCGAAACACATTTCAGCGGACAGTCCGCTCGTGTGTGGGCTTCAGCGGACTTTTTCAGCGTGCAGTCTGGCGGACTAAGTATTTCGGAATTTCCGTAATATTGTCCGTCCAACTTTGGTTTCAGCGGACAGTCCGCTCGTGAGTAGGCTAGTTGGACAGACTAAGTATGGCGCATGCTCAGAAAGGATTTACACGGCCGAAGGTTGCATTGCAGTGTATTGGACGTCGTATTTCTAGTCCCGTCGTACGTGCTGTACACGTCATCGCGCAAGCTTTCAGCGGACTGTTTGTTCATCGTGTGTGGTCAAGTCCGTTCATTCAAAAGTAGGACGCACTGTCTGTCGGATTGTCTGACGGACTTAGTTGGCCAGACAGTACGCCCGTGTGTACGCGGCTTAAGTGAAAAACTAGTTAAAGGCTTCTTTTTTAGGTAGCCTAGAATGTACTGAACACCTTGTATTAAAAGTTAAATTGTATTAAATAAGGATGTTTATGACATTCAAAATTTCAGTTTAGAAACTTAAAAAAAATATATTATTTCTCTGGATCCATTTAAAGCATCTTTTCATGTAGTGTAAAACTGCAGTGACTGTATAAAGGTCCCCCCGCCGACCTATGTATGCTTACCTTCAGGCTCATCCATTGGGTTTTGATTTACTAAAACTGGAGAGTGCAAGATCTGCTACAAATCTGCATAGAAACCAATCAGCTTCCAGTTCGTTTTTTCTTAGTTTTTTTTTTTTGTCAAAGCTTAATTGAACAAGCTGAAATTATAAGCTGCTCCCATGTAGAAAAAAAAAAAAAAAAACACACAACAGGAAGTGGGGTTTTGGAGGCGCCAATTCCAGTAGTTCTATCACAAATATATGTTTTTTTTTTGTTTTGTTTTTTATTTACTGGACTAGGACTAACATCCTTATAGCAAAAGGACTGCCATTGGAGTCTGTACCCCATCACCAACACACTGGAGGATTTTTTAACCTTTGATGGACATCACCACTTTATGAACCTGCAAACCAGTAAGTTTTAAAAAAACATATATTTATGTGATAGAACTACTGGAGTTGGCGCCTCCAAAACCCCCCTTCCTGTATTTTGCTTGTATACTGAGGTTATGGACACCCTCTGGAGGATGGCTGCCTTCTCACCTGCAAATAAATAGTGACTGACTTTAATGAGCCATTTAAAGCGGGGTTCCACCCTAAAGTGGAACTTCCACTCATCGGAACACCCCCCCCCCCCCTCCGGTGTCACAGTCAGCCCCTTTCAGGGGGGCGGGAGGGTGCAGATACCCGTCTAAGACAGGTATTTGCACCCACTTCCGGGCATAGACTCCCATGGGAGTCTATGCCTCTTCCTGTCCTGGTGCTGTCTGCTGGGACACATGGGGTCCCAGAGACAGCGCGGACCATTCCAATTGCGCTGCGCGAATAGCACATGCACAGTAGGGAACCGTGAAGAGAAGCCGCAATGCTTCACTTCCCGATTCCTTCGCCTAGAATAGCGGCGGCAGCAGCCGAGCGATCGATCGGCCTAGGCTGCCGACATCGCTGGACCCTGGGACAGGTGAGTGTCCATTTATTAAAAGTCAGCAGCTGTAGTATTTTATATATTTTTTTTCCAGTGAAATCCCTCTTATAAGACATTACAAAAGTTAAAGCGCCAGAATCCTTTCCTTTCTTTAATGCTCCCATGTAGAGATGCACCGAAATTTCAGCTGCCAAAACATCAGCTGAAAATTGTGTTATCGGCATTTTGCTGATAAGAGAAAAAGGTGCAGATAATGGCACCGAAAACGCATGCGATTTTACCACCATTTTACTGTGCTTATGGTGTGTTTTTCATAGGTCATGCGATTCAAAAACTACATCCAAATCCTAACATAGGTACGTTATTGATGCGCTCTTGCTGCATTCTCAATGCATTTCAAACAGGGAGGTGCGTTTTTTTTTTTTTAACTGACCAAAAATGCAGCAAGTAGGATTTCTAACACCACAACAGAAGCGCGATGGACCAGTGTGAAGACATTGTTTCTATATTCCTCCATTTTAGGTCAGTCTAACCTCAGAGCTAAACATCCCTCCATCGTACCAATCAGAGCTACCGCCCCCCTCTCCTGCTATCTTATGCAATTTGAAAGGAGTGGCCTGTAGAAGGGAGGCCAAGATGGAAATAACTTTTCCAGGAGAGATGAGAGACAGAACAGGAAGGCGAATGTTAAACCAAAGTAAGTGGAAGGCTTGTCCATATCATAGGGCAGAGAGACTATATTGGCATAGAACTAAATCTATGGAAAGAAGGAGCTTTGAAAACAACCATTTCTAGCTATGTATACTAGAACATCTTATAACTGCTTCACACCAGTTCCCAAACAAGATACAGAAGTGATGGGTCCTCTTTAAAGACACATTTTAGAATAATTTGATTATTTCTCTCACCTGGATGACAGCACTGAACCAACAAGTATTTCCCACATTTTTTAATCCCACGGGGCAGTTGTCTTGTCGTTTCCGGTCATAAGGATTGGGCGAGTCACTCCAAACCTCGGTGTGGGTGCGTTTTAGACTGGCCTTATTCTCGGCTATACTGGCTTCCAACACCCTAAAGCAAGATGGAAAATACAGGTCATCACACTTCTAACATAGGTTTCAATCTGCGTTGGACAGAACCAGTCTGTCCAACGCAGATCCTGGCTAGCATCATAATGAGCCCTAAAATTTGTATTCCTTAACTCTAAAAAAAAAAAAAACTTAATTTAACTATACAAAAATACTGAACGTTTTTAATACATTATATACCCGTGTTATAATGCCCAGGGCTGACTGATTCCTAAAACAATGCAGCCACTAAATAAAAAATAAAAAAATAGAGCTGCTGTCCAAATGCCTCCAGTTTTTTCTTACTGCTGGTCACCATCTTCTCTGGGTTTCTTTCTTATTTTCTGATCGTCCCGACAGGCACGGCGTAGCCATTGGGCACACCAGCATTTGCATTTACCTGGGTAGGAGAGGCGGCATATAGAGGAACCAACCTGTCCATTTCTTTCCTGCCGCCGCTAAATGCCCACTTCTCGGCCTCATCCTGCTGCAGACATTCAGCAGTGGCAGGAAATAAATGGATGGATTGGTTCCGCTTATAACCCAGCCCTCCTACCCACTGACACTTTCCTCAGGGCCCATGCTGCAGTGGGCCCATGCAAGCACTGCCATCTATGCAACCAGGGCTGCCCACAGGGAGCTACAAGGCTGCCTTTGGTTGCTCCCCCGGGGTGCAGTGCAGCTTTTGCTTCCGACTTGTGGTCTCCAGTGGCTGCCAGACCCGATGGTCTCTTGCCCAGCTGGCAGCTTCTCCACGGACTGACCAAGCTGGTGGGTGGGGCTGGGGTGTGGCCATCTTCATTTACATGCACAGGTGGCTGCTCCTGCGGAAAATGGTAGAAGACTGGGAGGAGGATCATAGATGGCGACCCCGGGAGTCTTAACCTCCAGCTATACAGCGAGTGACCCCTGCAGCAATTCCCTCCATCTGCAATGCTGCAGCTCCCTACTGTGGTTAGTACACTTCGTGCTGCTTACTGCTCCCCCCCCCCCGCTCTGTATACGGCTCAATGCTCCCCACTGTATACTGCTCCCCCCCCCCACTCTGTATACTGCTCATTGCGCCCCCCCCAGTATAATTCATCACCGACAGAGCTTCACCTATTGCTGCTAGCTAACACAGTCGCAAAGGTCACATTTGCGACTGGGCCCCGCATTCCTCCACCGCGGGGAGCTACATAACATGTAAAAGGGTTCCACATCAGGACCCTAATGAAGGACCCCCGCAATGGGAGTAAAGGGTCCTGGGATGAGCAGGAAGGCTCCCGGGATTACTGGGAAGGGCCCCAGGACCAGGGGTCAAGGGAGACCTTCAAGGTTTCTTAGACCAGGGCCCTGAAGGTTCTATTTACTCCTCTGTCCCTATCCATCTTCTTACTGCTGCCCCTAGGGCCCAGTCCTCTCTCCTCCCCCCCCCCGTGCTGTCTCCAGGACCCCGTATGCGCTCTCCCCGCCCCTGCTTCTCCCCCACAGCGCTGCCGGGTTTCCTCCTCTCCTGCCGGCTGCTGTGGGGGGATCTGTCAGGATGGAGAGTGGGGAGGGGGCCTTTAAATGTGTCATTTACCAACCCCTTCCTTGTTTGAATGGACAGCCGTGATCACGGATGTTTATTCATAACTGTTTTTACTATACTTCAGTTTATGAATGAACAAGGGAAAAAAAATGTAAAAATGTAAAAATTAAAAAAATAAAATACAGACACCAGTGGCAGAACTACCGGGGTCACAAAAGTCGCACTTGCAACCGGGCCACAGTGTTTCATCACCAGTCTGCTCAGTCTAAAATGTCTGGGCCTCTTTTTTGTCCCAATATGGACCTGCCCACTGGCAATGCAAATACAGACTCTGAAAACTATGACATGTTATTTACATCACAGAATTGCATTGGTCACCAACTGAGATCTATTTGTAGATGTATTTCAGCCATGGCCACTATATGGTAGGTAGAGTGGAAGAGTTGAGTCTTTTAGAGTTATTTTTTTTATTTAAACCAACACAAGTTTACTAAAGCCACCAGTAAGTTAATGGCTATAAATTGTAATTGGATATCTCATTACCAGGTCCCGTCTGCCATGTCTGAATGCTGGCTCATTTTGGATTGACAAACCTCCCACCTTCCACTCACTTCTACTGGCCCACTGATATGATTCGCTGTATAGGAATGTGCATGATACAGTGGGCAAGCTTTGACATAATCAGAAGGTATCTCAGAATCTGTATGGGGCCCAGGCCAGCAGGGACAATTGGATGTGGGCAGGGAGGGGGGCAATTACTGGAACTGATCCCCTGTATGGCTCTCTGCAGTAGCAGAAAACTGGCTTCTTCACCTCTCCCTCCCAGACTTTCAGCTACTGCAAGGAGCCATACAGGGGATCTTTTTTTTTCTCCCCCCCCCCCCCCCCCCCACCACACTGATCACCTTCCTTGTGCCCTACAGGTGTCTCCCCCCCCCCCTCTGCAGTACTGCCAACTTCCCATATCTCTTAATGACCAGCAGCTGCAAGCACACAGCAGGATCCTTGAGGATGAATAGTGGGGGAAGGGTCTAGTAAACACTTCCTACCCTGAATAAACAGGACTGATCTGTACCAATCCCTCACTGTGTTCATTCATAACTGAAGCATAGTAAACTTTATCTGGATGGGAGCCCTGTCAGGTGGGCAGTAGTCCCTGTATTTTCTAATGGCAGCCCTGCCAGTGGAAAATGCAGGTTGCCAGTTTCTGAAAAGCTCGGATTCATGATAATCCAGGCGCAAGCTACTAGACCACTAGTAGCAGACATTATTAGAGCTGGGGACCAGGGATTGGTTAGGACGAACAAGGACAGAATCCTACAGGCACTGGTAATTTTATCAGAAGGGACTGGAGAAAACAGATAACGTAACAAACCGCCATTACCATACCTGCTGATGGCTTGTTCTTCATCAGTAATGCCCGTTTCCCTGAACGTTCTATTTGACTCCTCCAGGCTTAATGCTATTGCCCTCTGAAGGTCATCTTTATCATCACCAGTGAGATCGATCACATCTAGCAAGAAAGAAAAAAAAAAAGGCCCATTTAGTTCCAGACACCTTTCAAGGTGACAGTAAATGCACTTAATGGTTTAAAAATTTTCCGAATGAACAAAACTTCTACTTTACAATGCATTTATCTCAGCCATGACCTTTCATGCATTAATAAGATGGAGAGATTGTGAACACAGGTCCGCTGTGTGCGTTTGTTCGCTTGCTCTGACAATAAAAACAATCCAGAGAGGAACCATACCTCAGACTTCAGACCTCAGGCAACATCTTTTTTTGTTTTACAAGAACAGGAAATCAGCTGTTCGTGAGATTCTTCACTTGGGAATGTGTTTTCAAATGATCAAGACTGAGGTTAAAAAGGAAAATTCTAGCTTTTTGTGCAGACAATTACAGTTATTAGAAATTCAGATCTGTGCCTGGAGAGTAGAGAAATAAACTGGTGATAACCTGCACTGAGTTAGTAACTGAATCGTTAAGCTGGCCACACATGTGGCAATATAAAAGCTCTTCAGCAGCTTCCAAATGAAATAATATTTGCATGTATCAAAAACACGTCTCGTCCGTCTATGGCCCGTATTTTAATCATTTTCTGGTTTTGGGTGCCTTACCACTCACAAAAAAAAATTCAGTTGTTTAATTCCCGCAAACTTGGCGTTTCTTCTGGGACCGCAGCTCCGGCGCTGAGTGGCCGGAGCCGTGATGACATCACTTCCGCTCATGTGCGCGGGAGTCCTCTGTTCCGGACCTTTTCACTACGCATTTGACGCTGACGTCAGCGGCTGCATGCAGGGCGAATATCTCCTAAAACGCGTATGTTTAGGAGATGTTTGTTTTACCTACGGGTAAGGTTTATTATAGGCTTACCTGTAGGTAAAAACTTAAGGGGTATACAACCGCTTTAAAAATGCATTGTAAAGTCTTGGGGGGGGGGGGGGTCCCTGTAAAAAGATGATCTTATACTTACCTGCTCTGTGTAGTGGTTTTGCACAGAGCAGCCTGGATCCTCCTCTTCTCAGGTCCCTCTTCTGTGATCGGGGCTCCTCCCTCGTTTAGCGCCCCCACAGCAAGCAGCTTGCTATGGGGGCACCCAAGCTGAATCCGCCCCAGCCCTTCTCCCACCGATTGGCTAGCTGACTTTGACTGACAGCAGCGGCAGCCAATGGGGCTGCTGCTTGCTTTGTCTCAGCCAATCAGGAGAAAGAATCTTGGACATCGCTGGACAGAAAGGGACCTCAGGTAAGTGTTAGGTGGGCGGCTGCACACAGGCGGCTTTTTATCTTAATGCATAGACTGCATGAAGATAAAAAAACCTTCTGCCTTTACAACCACTAAGTTTCTTCAGATGCATCTTGTCCTGTTGAGGTTTATTTTAAATTCAGGCAACGCAGGACAAACACAGCCTTCTTTCAAACAAAAAGCATCTTTTATTCATTCCAACGCTTGCATTTGAGCATGTTCGCATGGATGTTTGACAAGAATGTCAGTCTACATGAGTCACTAGCATGTTGATATTTGAACAGCTGGTTTGGATCCAAGATAGTTCAGGACTGAACTGTTCCTGCAGCAAGGTGTATGGGCTGCTTATACCATCATCTACCTTCTTCATTTGTAAGTTTTCACTATTGCCTGGTACAGGCGAGGAGTAAAATTAACAAAAATATAACACACTTGGAACAATCTTTCCATAATCTATTTGTAAGCCGATCATGACAGTTCATGCGAAAATATCCAAAGGACAAGCGCGAAAAAAATTTCTCGCAAGATAACCGAATGAATGCTATTCACTCAGAATAGTATTCGTCCATAAAAAAAAAAAAAAAAAAATGATTGACCAAGACCGTGCATGTTCGGGAAACAAGAGAACAACCTGGAAGGGAAAAAATAGTAATGAAAATGTTCCTAAACACAAAAAAAATATTGCCGATCGTCCCGACAGGCTTGGAGTAGCCATTGGGCACACCAGAATTTGCATTTACCTCCTTATCCTGCTGCAGACATTCAGCAGTGGCAGGAAATAAATGGATGGATTGGTTCTGCTATAAGCCGGCCCTCCTACCCACTGACACTTTCTTCAGGGCCCATGCAAGCACTGCCATCTATGCAACCAGGGCTGCCCACAGGGAGCTACAAGGCTGCCTTTGGTTGCTCCCCCGGGTGCAGTGCAGCTTTTGCGTCCAACTTGTCTCTTGTGGCTGCCAGACCCGATGGACTCTCTCCCAGACTGGGATGCCATTAAAGTTCATGTGTGTTTAAAGGCAGGCGTCCCAATACTTTTGGTAATCTAGGGTACGTTTATCTCCATTAATAAGAGGGTAATCTTATTGCATCCCAATTAATACATTCTACAGCAAGCATGTTCAAAGTGCGGCCCACATTACGGTTTATTGTGGCTCCCTTGGCCGCAAAAGATATATACCATACTTATTGGTGCTGCCTCTGTGGGGACAGGGAAGAGGGAGGAGGCAGGAGGAGCTCAGTCAGATTACGTAGAAGAGAATCTCCTGTTTACTCGGTGGCCTCTGCAGTAGGAAGTCCCATCTCCTGGGCTGCCATTCTGTCTACCATAGGAGGTGGGACTTTGTATTAAAGAGGCCGCCATGTAAACAGGAGATACTCCTATATGTAATCTGTCAGAGCTTGTCCCACCCCCCTCCCTGTCCCCTCTGAGGCTGCAGAAGGGCCTTCAATCAGCCTGCACTCATGGCAATGGTGAGGCTGCAGGATGGGCACCGACTAGGCTGCATTGATAGGCACTGACCCTTATTTTGCTTCACAGTTCTTTATATAAAATTTTTTTTAAAAATCCTGAAATTCCCTCTTAAAATGAAGGTGTGCGTTGTATGCCGATAAATACGGTGTATCCAAATAACAAGCCTGAGCTCATCCTTAGTCCTGAGCGGTGCTCTGAGATTCGTTGGGGCCACAAAAGATATATATCCAAATAACACACCCGAGCTCATCTCTTCACCACACACAGCCACAAAGGCAAGAGAATTTTTGTTGGGCAGTGTATTAGTGCTCGAATGAACGCGCTTAGATCGAATTTCAATAGTTCAAAGAATGTCAGGCAAAATGGTCAGTCCTCATGCATGTTCACGTCATCAAATCTGGCCCTCTGAAAAAAGTTTGGACACCCCTGAACTAAAGTATTAAAGGAGATCAATACAGTTTTTTTGTTTCTAAAACATTTGTGTTATCCGACAGAATAAAGCATAGTGGAAGGGAGATAAATGGTATTTTTATTTTAATTCACACACATCCCAACACCCTAAAGAAATGTGTCCATCTGAGACGTTGTGACGTGTCCCAAAAGATTGCAGGGAGAGAGGAGGAGAGGAGGAGAGGAGGAGTCGCCTAGGTGGCATGGGCAGAAGTGGGAGCTGGGTACCTATCAAATCTAGGTACCCCGCCCCCAAAAAAAAAATGACATGTCAAATGTGGCATGTCAGGGGGTTAGGACTCCTTAAATAGGAAGCTCCACTTTTGGGTGGGACTCCGCTTTAAAGTGTTACTAAACCCAGGACCCTGCATTCACTACATCCGGTCTCCCACAGTACACAAAATATGGAAATGCTATTAAACAAACTTCTAAATACCTTTCTCATCAGCAGTATAGAGCAGTCTTATGACTTCTATCAGTGTCCAGTTAAAACTTCTAGGAGTTTCATTCCACTGACTGTCCTATGAGGCTACAGGACCTCCCCGACCCTCTGTCTGGACAGTGACAATTGGCCCAGTGCTGATCACATACACCCTCACAAGCAAAAAAAAAAACACCTCTAGCAATACACACCAAACTGAGCACTCGGTCTTATCAGGAGATGAATTGGGCACGGTGAAAAGAGGAGGATAAAAAAAGACAGACTCAAACAGCCTTTTTACGCAATGTGGAGGATTAACCCCTTAGGTTCCACAGCGAGTATAACAAGCATGCTTTACTGCATACAGACTGATTTTACTCATTGGTTTAGTAACCCTTTAAAAACTGTTAGATGCCAGACCAGTCTGACTTGCTCCTGAAGTCTACATTCACCTGTACACAATTGTGCAAGTAGTTCTTTATCACTGTCCTCACCACTACATCTATCTTAATTAATAGCCAAGTCTGTTGCATGTGTTAAGAATTTATAATTAAAAAAAACAAGCTGTTAGCAAGCAGCACAAATCTGAACAGGTTTTTAATTACGCAGTTCCATGGTTTCATTTGCATACTTTATAAGCAAAAAAAAAAAACACAACATCTGATTCCACATTGCAGCCTGTTAAATATCTGTGTTTAACGTGGCTGTCAATGATTTGGTGTTGGCCTGCAAACAAGAAAGATCTTCTATCAAGCTGGATTGGTATCTGGGTCGGAATAGGCTCCCAAGCCTTTTAGCTGTAAGCATCCTGGATAAACCCAGATAAACAATATTTAACAGTATAAGTCACATCAGCTGCAAAAATTGAAAACACATACATACATACATACATACATACATACATACATATATATATATATATATACACACACACACACGACTTAGAAGACGTCATTAAGCAAATTTAAATGATAAATGCATATTTTACCCAATTTTTCCTGGCCAACAACCTCCCCCTGCCTTTGCTAAACCCAAAGTAAAGTTTTGGTAAACAATTACTTTTTTTTTTTTTAAGCGATTTAAAAATAAAAGTGCCGTTTTAAATATCCCTCAATTTCTGTATCAGATGACTGGACCCGAGAGCTCAATCTCAAAGATCTAGTTTCCGGATTCCTTCTGATTTATAGACAGCACGTGGATCATTCAGCTGTCCAACTCTATCCTAAAACTACTTGTTTGATCCTTGTGACCCAGTGACACAGCAAGTTTAATAAAGTAATATTAAATCCTTCTAGAAAATACATAAATGTCAAAGAAAAAAAAATAAAGAAAAAAAAAAGCGAGTCCCAACCCGCAAGCTCTGGTAGATATGGGTGGCGGTGCAACGTTCCGAGACTTGGTGAGTGGTTTGGGCCGGTGCCCTTCCAAAGGCACTTTTCATGTGAGTGAAGACATGTTTTTAAATATTCTCTCCCAATAAAAAAAAATACTACACTATATGCTTTCCAGTCTCTGGCCGTCTTATTTTTTTCTATCATATGAGAACGGCTGATGAATATTAGGAGAAGACTCGATGATGGATATCCTGTACCCAAGTTAAAAGGTCTTGTTGGCTGCTGGTCGGCTTTAATGATCTGGTGAGTGTTTGTTGGCATATGGAGGAACACTTTTGGGGTGTTGAAGAAAAAATAGCCACTTCATCCTTTCAACTTTTATGGACACAGTGATTGGCAACACACATTTATCTGTGGACTTGATGATTTGAACATGAGAATTTAATTTATTGTTGAAATGTTTTATACACATGTTGTAGCACAAAGAAGAGTATTCACCTTGCCTAAAGCAGAGTTCCACCCTATTTAGCCACGGCCACACTGGTAACTGATCCCTGTGCCATTAATCTTTTTATATATTTTTTATATTTTTTGGTTTTGTTTAAATATCATTATTGGTTTAAAACTCCTGCCTCTTCCAGCCCACCTCACCGTGCAGGGTACGTCATTTCCGCTCTTTCATTAGCTCCTGGATCATCAGTGTCATCAATCCCAGTAGTCAATGGGCATCCTCCGCTTCTGGCATTGCGTTATTTCAAAACCTGAAATGACACAATGCCAAGCAGCACTTCCCTTCCTTCTGGGTTGTGTTGATTGACAGGTTGCCATAAAAACGGGCGAAAGAGCGGGAGGTGTATGCTTGGTACCCAGCTGTGCCAAATCCTGGAAGTACAAGTGGGCTTCAGATGCCCACAGTAATAATGGCCACTGTCTGTATACCAGGATGCTGTGAGTATATTAAGATTTACAAGTCACATCAATGATTACACTGCAAACAGTATCCAATTGTATTAGCAAAGAAAATCGCGGGGTTACCATTTTTTAATTGACAAGGAGACTGGAACTCCACTTTAGGAACTGCATAACTTTATGCAATCAGCCTTTATATTAGCGATTGTCAACTCACACTTATCTGTGGGGTTGTGGTTTTCATATATGAACTTTTTATTCAATTTGTTTATGTGCAGGAGAGAGCCCTTTTTCATTTAGTTAAATAAATGTAGCCGTATTCCCCATTTCTCCACTGTTTCCTATACCCACTTTCATACTGTCCATATTCCTTATATGTGCCTGCTGTACCAAAAAACTGATATGAAAAAGTATCCTGTTCACTTTGCACTGCTTCCTTTGTGTGAAATCCCTGATGCTCCTGCCAATCCCTCTGCATTTCTATTAAAAACTGACCACACCAGACAGGAAAGCACGGTGTAGTCAGTTCCCTAGCTTTGCTGGGAACACAAACTGCCCCCTCCTAAAATGCTCAGACTTGTCCTATGGGATATTTTTATTTTACTAGTAATGGCAGTGATCAGCGATTTTTAGTGAGACTGCAAAATTACGGTGGACAGATCAGACTTCTTGGGACCAGTGGCATTATTACAGTGATCAGAGCTTAAAAATATAAATATAAAAATATGCACTGATCACTGTATAAATGACACTAGCAGGGAAGGGGTTAACACCAAGGGGCGATCAAGGGGTTAAGTGTGTCCTGGGGGAATGGACTGACTGGGAGTACAGAGAGATTGCAGTTCCTGATTACTAGGAACAGACGCCCTTCTCTGTGATCCCCTGTTAGAACAGAAATCTTCTTTGTTTACAGTGGCAGATCAGCATTCTGCCTCTCTGAGGCGCAATCCCGGTGGCCGGCGGGCATTGCGACCGCCGGACCAACGCATCGGCTCCCCCTGCATAACAGAAAGCATATTCTGGAAAGAATACTCCTACCTCTTGTATTTAAACAATTATTTAGCCCTCACTGAAGAGTTGCAGTATGTGAAGTTGTTTAAAGTGGTTGTAAATCCTGTTACGCCACTTTTACCTACAGGTAAGCCTATATTAGGGGTTGCCTGTAGGTACCGTGAACTTGCACCATTTAGGAGATATTCACATGTGCCAACACTAAAGAAAAAAAAAAAAAAAAGAAGCCATAAATCCCATAGTTTGTAGACGCTATAACTTTTGTGCAAACCAATCAATATACGCTTATTGCGATTTTTATCAAAAATAGATAGCACAATACAGATTTTTCCTAAACTGATGAATATATATTTTTTTTTATGCATTATAGAAAAAAAAAAAAGTAAAAAAATATTGTTTTGGTTTCAAAATTCAAAAACTGCAGAAGTGATCAAATACCACCAAAGCAAAGCTTTATTTGTAGGAGAAATGGACATCAATTTTATTTGGGTACAGCGTCGCACGACTGCACAATTTTCAGTTAAAGTAATACAGTGCCGTATTGCAAAAAAAAAAAAAATGGCCTGGTCATTAAGGGGGTAAATCCTGCTGGGGCTGAAGTGGTTAAGATTAAAAGCAAAATACACGCTATTAGATTTTCTGCAGACTATTGTCTTCAGATTTGCCAAAACCAATACGAGATCAAACCTTAAGAGTTTCAATGTGTATGCAATCAGGCGGGCCCTTGCACTACATGGTTTGGTAAATCTGAGCACAAAAATCCGCAGAAAATCTGATTGTGTGTACGAGGCTTTAGACCCCATACACACTATCGTATTTTCGGGAGGGAAGTGTGTGATGACAGACTGTTTGCCTAAAATCCCACCATTGTACGCTCCATCAGACAATTGCTGTCCAACTTTCCTCCAACAAATGTTGGATGGCAGGCTAGTAAATTTTCGTCGGACAGCGGTCTGTTTGCAGATTTTCGTATCATGTGTACACAAGTCCGTCACACAAGTCCAAAAGGACAAACACACATGCTCGGAATCAATGATCACCAAACACGACATTAGCAGAAGGTGCCCAAAGGGTGGCACTCAAGAGCTGAAATTCCTCATAGTACGTCACTACGTTCCCGTTTGTTGGCCAACAATCCGATCGTGTGTGTGAGGCTTAAGTCTTAAATTATCACAAACGAGCAGACTTGCAAATAAACTATAATATTGACTTACTTGTGTCTGCCTGGCTGCCCACACTGATGTATCGGTCATTATTGGGGAGCGCGGTCTGATAGTACGTCGCTTCATCTGGCTGTGGGAGCTTCGCATTATTTGCTGTAAGAAATGCAACCGCTAACTCCAGATTTCCATTACTGTCCTGAAAAAAAAAAAAAAAAAAAAAAATCACAAAATGCATTATTGAAATAAAATTAATAAGAAGACCTCCCACACATATTCCTATTTAAAACCTACTTCATGCCATATTTTATTAATCCATAAATCTTAATCCTGATCTAAAATCATGCGTTTCTACAATGAGATATCCAACGCTGTGCTCATCTGTGCTATGTCTGTGTGTGTATATGACTGCCTAGATCAGCACAGATACACTATATTACCAAAAGGTTTGGGACACCTGCCTTTATATACATACACACACGCGCGCACACACACACGCACGCGCACACACACACACACGTACTTTAATGGCGTCTTAGTCCGTAGGGTTCAATATTGAGTATTTTGCGTTTACAATATTGCAGCTATAACAGCTTCAAATCTTCTGGGAAAGCTGTCCACAAGGTTTAGGAGTGTGCCTATGAGAACGTTTGACCATTCTTCCAGAAGCACATTTGTGAGGTCAGGCACTGATGTTGGATGAGAAGGCCTGGCTCACTGCCTCCGCCCCAATTCATCCCAAAGGTGTTCTATCGAGTTGCGGTCAGGACTCTGTGCAGACCAGTCAAGTTCCTCCACCCCAAACTTCCTCATCCTTGTCTTTATGGGCCTTGCTTTTTGCATTGGTCGAAATGATTTGGTTGAGAGAGGATTATGGTGTGGGGTTGTTTTTCAGGGTTCTACTTTTTTTTTAAATATATATCCTTTATGGCTATAACAGCCTCCACTCTTCTGGGAAGGGTTTTTAAAAGATTTTGGAGCATATTTGTGGGAATTTGTGTACATTCAGCCAAAACAGCATATATGAGGTCAGGCCTTTATGTTGGATATGACCTGGCCCATAAAAGACATTCCAATTCAACCTAAAAGGTGGTTAAAAAAAGTTGACGTCGGGGTTATTTTTCTCAATAAAAAACATGTTATACTCCTCTCCTCTGTGCGGTGGTTTTGCACGGGGAAGCCCAGAGCCCCTTCTTTGCTGCTCCTGGACCCTCCCTCCTGTTGATTGCCCCCATAACAAGCATCTAGCTATTGGGTTACCCCCGCTCTCTGATTGGCTGACTTTAATTGACAGCTGCGGGAGACAGTGGCACCACTGCTGTGTTTCAGCCAACCAGGAGGAGAGTCCAGGATGGCCGTGGAACTCGTGGACATTGCTGGTTAGAGATGAGGCTCAGGTAAGTATTAGGGGGGCTGATGCACACAGAAGACTTTTTATCCCAATGCATAGAATGCATTAGAGCTGCACGATTCTGGCTAAAATGAGAATCACAATTTTTTGCTTAGAATAAAGATCACAATTCTTGTGGTGTAACATCGCCTGTCACATTCCACAAAATAATTGGTCTAACTTTACTGTTTCTTTTATTTTTTTTATTTTTTTGTGTATTTTTTCCTCAAAAAAAATTGCATTTGAAAGACTGCTGTGCAAATACATTGAACAAATACATTGCGACGTAAAATAGTGCCATAACCGCCATTTTATTCTCTAGCAAAAATAAAATACAGATTTTTACTTGTAAGCAACAAGTGTCAGAAAAAGGTTTGGTCTTTAAGTGGTTAAACTGACTTAATTTACAGACAGAAGTTCATCCCTTTAGACCCGGTTCACACAGGGGCGGCTTCAAAGTCGCCCGACTCTGAAGCCGCCCGGTACAGTGCGGCTTGCAAAATGACTTCTGCATAGAAGTCAATGCAAGCCAATCTGAATTCACCCCAAAGTAGTACTGGAACATTTTTCTAAGTCGGAGCGACTTGAGTCCCTCCTATTAGAATGGTTCCATTGCACAGAAGGGAGCGCTACTTGTCAGGTGGCTAAGTTGCCTCACAAGTCGCCCCTGTGTGAACCAGGTCTTAATCTAAGGCCTCTCTCATACTGGGGCGGGAGCAGCATCAGCGGTAAAATGGTAGGTTGACATGGGATTAACCTGAAATAAGTGATACAGATCAGGGCTTTAATATGCTCTAAACTGAGGGCGGATGCCTATAGACTGCAATGTAAGAGAGCAGGACCATATGAAAAGGCCAAAAATGTACAAGCAAACAGCGTGCATAGACCTTCAATAAAACAATCCAACGTAACAGCGCCCCTGTAAGTCAGCCAACTGATCTGTAGCACTTATTTCAGGTTAACCCCATGTCAACCTACCGGTGTACTAGTCCTAGATGGTCCCCTCTTTCTTTCTGTCCTTGCTTTTAGTAGGCCTACCTTTGGCCCTCCGCAGCCAACTACTTGGCAGTGTTGGGCTGCTGCCCTATGACATTTGACCGCACTGACCTTGCCCTGTTGGGCTGCCATGAGGTATTTTCTCTATTATATGCTATCCCCCTGATGAAGCCAATGCCTTGGCAAAACTAATAGTAAAGAATTTTGGTTTAATACTAATGTACTGAATGTTTTTAAATACTGTAATAAAATTTAAAAATGTTTGTTTTTGATGTTTTTTTACATATCCAGTGCATTGAGTTGTTGGCACTGCAATAATCCCCTTCCCTTTGTTCCATACTATATTTACAAGTTTTGGGATGAGGTGCCTTATCTACCAGCCATTAGCCCCTTTTTTCTTCAATGAAAATAATGAACAATGAAAAGGACGCCCCCTCGAGTACAGTTGAAACTAGAGGATGGATCTCCTAACTCCGGTGTAAAGCTTTTGTTGGCAGTCTCCCCAAGTAGCCTGCTTAGTCAATATAATCCCACCAACCTGCATCTATCAGACACCTCAAGTGTTGAGTGGACGGACCCTAATCACACAAAATGTAATAGTTCCTGAAGAAATGAGACCTGCCTTGTTGATTACAAGTAGTCCTCCTCACCGCACAACAACCTTGTTTATATTGGGTTATGTTACACTCAGTGCCTGCCAAACTTTCAAGGACAAACCAAAGGATTTCTGAACTGCTTATTGCTTGTGCTCATTCCAAACGTGTATGTTTGCAGGACTCGCATTTATCAACAAATGTTCAAAAGGAAAACTTTCTAAAGATAAAAATGCTTTAGATGCAATTTCTGCACAAAACTTTTTTTATAGTATGTAGAGAAGAGCCAACGCTCAGCTCCATAAACAGAATTATTAGAACCCTTTTACACTCAGGTGCCTGAAAACTGCCTCCCATTCATTGCAATGGGTGCTTTCATAGCGGGATGTTGGAAAAAGTCCTGCAAGCAGCATCTTTGGGAAGGGTTTGGAATGATTGGGCAAAGCTTCCGAAGCGCCACAACACGGGAGTTTTAAACTCCTTTTTTGGAGGTAAAATAGCCCCGCTAAACTATACACTGTATTAATGAAACTGGCTGTAAAGTGGTTAGTATGTGCCTAACAAGTGTCAGGCTTCATGTACACTGCAGCTGGTAAACGGACGTTTAGGAGCAGTTGGGCATCAGCTGCCCCTGAACTCTCCTCTGTTATCTTACCAGTACATGTACACAGGGTTGTTTATAGTCGTTCCTAGGCAGTTGCGTTTAGAAGAATTTTTTGGAAAGCAAAAAAAAAAAAAAAAAAAAAAAATGCATTAAGGACGGATGTTCAGAGGCATTTCAAACACCAAATGCCAGTAACAGCGATAACTCGCGTTTAGTTTACAGGTGTTTTTGAACGCAAATGCGGCTAAACGCGTCAAAACTACATTTTTAAACGCTGTTTACGATCTGTCAAGTTAAATTGTTCAGGGGAGGTCATAAAAACATCCCATGTACATTAAGCCTAATATATGCTTTTACTAACAGATCTGGCTGTTTTTTTTCTCCCTGCTGTACAGGGAGCAGAAACTCTGAGATTGCTGATCTGTGTACAGAGTCCTGTGTGTTTGTAGCATGCATGCCCCTAACCTGGAACAGGCCGGATCCCGTACAACTATGCAATTTAGCCTGCCTGTCCCCAGTAAATGTACTGTGGGCAGTTGGGAAATGGTTAAAGCGGAACTCTTATCCTAATTTACCTCCTGCCTTACCTTTTCCCCTACACTTGTAGAAAGTTCTCTCCTGCATTGAAATTGATTGCTTTCAATTCCCTGCAAACTAGCACCTCCATTGAATCTTCAGCAGCTATCTTGAACCTTGCCTTTACTTCCTGTTGGAATGACTTCAATCATCAATCTCTTCTCCTAATCTGTATTGTTGCTACTTCCCTCTTACTGCTATTTTCTTTCTCCGCAATCGTATATATTTCTGAGCATTATATGAATAAAAAAAAAAACAAAAAAAAATACAAAAAAAAAAAAACACATCCTATGGCTCCCTTTACTCATGCATTGGCAGCGCTTATTTTAACAGTGCAATCCGCAGATCAATTGCTCGATTACAAATCATGGAATTACTAATCAAGCAACAAGTCTACAGATCACAGTGGCCAGCAGGGAGGAGCATGCACATCTAAAAGGATCCCATGGATGTGTTTTTTTCATATAATCCAGCTTGAGAATGAAGATCTGAGGCAGGATACTGTATAATGTATACAGGAGCATAATGGCCCCTCTCACCTTGGAGCAAAGACCAAAATATACAGCCAGTACTGACATCACAGAGTCTAAGAGATTGTGAAAAAACAATGGGAAATTTTTTTAACTGCTTGTTGTTCATGGAGAACGAGGGGAGCAATTAAAAGGACTTGTATGCATACATTACACTTCAGTGTTAAAGGCAATTTACAGCTTAACGCACACTGTAGGGGAAGGGACCTGTTTTGCTATGTAGTCTAGGTATGCTGAACCGCACCGATTGGTGCTTAAATGGAATTTAAGCCCCGTACACGTGATCCGAAAATAGTACCAAAAATGCCAAAAAATGTATTCGAATCAATCGTATGATTAACGGATCGTTAGTATGGAGCTTTCAAAAGCCGATCAGGACAGTTCATGCGATATTATTCTATCGGACGTGCATGGAAATTTTTTTCATATGATGCCAGATCATACGATTTTCATTTAATCAGTACAGCGGTCGTTTGAAAATGCAATATAAATGCATTACAACACAACACATGACATCACTTCTGAATTTTTATTCTGTCGTATGAGAATTTTCATGACTTTAGTAAACTCATCAGATTCGACGCGAGATTAGCATTGAATAAATAAATAAATTAATTAATTAAAAAAGGACAATGAATCGCCTGATAATCTCAATGTGTGTACTGGCCATTAATTCCTCTATTTTGGTGTCATCGTAGTGGAGGATACCTCCCTTCTGGAACCTACAGCCTAAGGTTTCATAGAAATGCTGCATCAATCTCCATTCTCTACATTTCTGGAAAAGTGTGTATACTTTTATACATAGTTGTAAATTAGCTAGGAGCTATACTACTGCATAACTCAAGTAACAATGTTATGTGTTAACCACTTCGTATCCAGGCCACACTTCGCTCCTACATGTAAAAAATCGACTTTTTTTGGTAAAAATTACTTGAAACCCCAAACATTATATCTATTTTTTTTTTTTTTTTTTTCCTTTTTTAGCAGGGACCCTATAGAAGAAAATGATGGGTGTTATTATATTGTATATTATATATATATATTGTTTTATGTCACATGGTATTTGCACAGCAGTTTTTCAAAACGCAATATTTTTTGGAATAAAAAAAACACACTGGGTTTTCCTCCTGTGCAGCAGCATTGAGCAGTCTTTGATAACGCAAAGAACGGCGCTGATTTTATGACACTGTTCCCTGCAGTACTGAACCATGAGCCCAGGCAGATGTGGTGATACACCCCCAGGGAGCATTTATTTTTTATTTTTTTTAATAGCCTGGACTAAAAGGAAATTGATCAAATGATGTTGGCAGTCAGAAGCCCAGAAGACAACCAAAGCTGCACCTCAAAGAGGGTCTGCAGGGGACAGCAATGAAGTGGTTCTGAGGTATATTAGCAAAAAAGTGTTGAGCTGTTCATTAACCGCTTGCCGAACCCTCCCGCTATACTGTGGCAGAAAGGCACGTACAGGCAGATTAACGTACCTGTACATTGCCCTTTAAGAGGCGGCTTGCTGGCACGCACGCCGGGAGCTCCGTGACCATGAGTCCCGTGGACTCGATGTCCATGGGGATACCCGCGATCGTCTCACGGCGAGGAATAACGGGGAGATGCTAATATAGAACAAGCATCTCCCCATTCTGCCTAATGACACTGTCACAGCTCTCTAATCAGGAGCAGTGGATTAGTGACGTGTCACACACAGCCCCTCCCCTCCACAGTTAGAAACACTCCCCAGGACACAGTTAACCCATACAGAGCTAACTATTGGTTAACCCCTTCACTGACAGTCACATTTACACATTAATAAATGCATTTTTAATTGCACTGATCGCTGTATAAATGGGAATGGTCCAAAATCGCGCCAAAAAGTGTCTGATGTGTCCACCAGTCATCGCCGCCATTACAAGTAAAAAAAAAAAAAATTATCAATAAAAATGCCATAAAAAAACTATCCCTTATTTTGTAGACACTATAACTTTTGCACAAACCAAATGCTTATTGCATTTTTTTTTTTACAAAAATAAGTAGAATATACATGTTTTTTATATATTTTTTGGGGGATATTATAGCAAAATTTAATTTTTTTTTCAAAATTGTCGCAAATTTTTTTGTTTATAGAACAAAAAATAAAAACCGCAGAGGTGATCAAATACCACCAAAAGAAAGCTCTATTTCTGGGGGGGTCAGGACGTCAATTTTGTCTGGGAGCCACGTCGCACAACCGCGCAATTGTCAGTTAAAGCAACGCAGTGCCGAATCGGAAAAAGTGCTCTGGTCAGGAAGGGGGTAAATTCTTCCGGGGCTGAAGTGGTTAAAGAACAAAAAACCATTCCACTACAAAAATGGAGAAATTCATGGGATTAAAATTAAACACAGGAATACAACAGTTTGGTTATGCAATAAAAATAAAATGTAAATGTTATGGAACTTACTTTTAATGCTTGCTGAAGTACCTGCAGGTCATTAATGCCAGTGATCTCCCGTAGCTGATTTATGAAGGTCTGCTGGTGCTGAAAGACAAAAAACAGAGGGCATGTCAGCGGGGGCCTCACTGTACAAAGCATCCAAAACATGATTCATAGGAATCCGTCATTTGTAGACATCTGTCAATCTAATAGGCTTAAAAAAAAAAAAAAATAATAATAATAATAATAATAATAATAATAGTGACTTGTTAGCCATATTTGCTGCGCTTACTGATTAGTAATACTAAACCATGATTGTATTTTACTCCTCTCCTCACAAGGCAAGTCAATCGGCAAGAGATGTCTGTATACAAAAACTGTAGTAGTGTAAATATTTACTGACAATTGTGTTCACGGTGTGCGATTTTAACCAGTTGCCGACCGCCGCACGCCGATGTACGTCGGTACAATGGCACGGGCAGGCATAAGGACATACATGTACGTCCCTTGCCTCCCGCGGGTCGGGGGCCCGATCGGGCCCCCGCCCGGTGCCTGCGGCGGTCGGTATTCGTACGGGAGCGATCCCGGACGAGGGGACGGCCATTCATTCATGGCCACCCCCTTGCGATCGCTCCCGACGAATAGAAATCCCCGGTGACATCACTTCCTCTCCTGTAATGTAAACACAGGAGAGGAAGTGATGTATTCTCTCCTCCGTGTCGGTATTTTTCGTTCCGACACGGAGGAGAGCGGATCAGTAAGTTGCACCAACACTCTACACACACAGTAGAACATGCCAGGCACACTCACACCCCCCCTTTACCCCCCGATCACCCCCCCAATTACCCCTGCCCCCCAGTCACAGTGACACCAATGTCATTTTTTTTTTTTTTTTTTTTTTTTTGCATTGGTGTCATTTGTGACTGTAATAACTGTTAGGGCAGTTAGAGTTAGCCCCCTTTAGTTCTAATGTACCCCCCTAACCCCCCCCAATAAAGGTTTAACCCCGTGATCACCCCCCGTCGCCAGTGTCACTAAGGCTGGGTTCACATTGCAGCGGTTTATGAGAACGAATGTGATTCGCACCGCACTGCAGTGCAAATCACATCCGATCTCTGTGCGATTCGAGTTCAGCCATTCGCCGCACCCGCCACACCCGCCGCACCCGCCGCAAATTCGCACGGGACCCTTTTTTTGGCCCGCAGCAGAATCGGATCGCATGGGTGTTCACACCATGCGATCCGAGTTTGCAGATCGCACTGCGATATGCGAACTGATCTGGGGGTGTCAGTAACATTTCACTGACACTCCCAGCAGTTCGCATAGGGCAGTGTGAACTGCCGCCGGGAGGCATGCGATGCGGGAACCCGCCGCGGATTCGCGGCGTTTCCGCATCGCTCCAGTGTGAACTCAGCCTAATAAGCGATCATTTTTCTGATCGCCGTATTAGTGTCACAGGTGACGCTAGTTAGGCAGGTAGGTATTTAGGTTCGCCGCAGCTTTTTATAGCGCCAGGGACCCCCATATACTACCGCATAAAGCCCCCTGATTGCCCCCTAGTTAACCCTTTCACCAGTGATCACCATATAACTGTTACAGGTGACGCTGGTTGGTTAGTTATTTTTTTTATAGTTTCAGGGCACCCGCCATTTATTACCTAATAAAGGTTTAACCCCCTGATCACCCGGCGGGTGTCATTTGTGACTAATAACTGTTAGGGCAGTTAGGGTTAGCCCCCTTTAGTTCTAAGGTACCCCCCTAACCCCCCCAATAAAGGTTTAACCCCGTGATCACCCCCCGTCGCCAGTGTCACTAAGGCTGGGTTCACATTGCAGCGGTTTATGAGAACGGATGTGATTCGCACCGCACTGCAGTGCAAATCACATCCGATCTCTGTGCGATTCGAGTTCAGCCATTCGCCGCACCCGCCGCAAATTCGCACGGGACCCTTTTTTTGGCCCGCAGCAGAATCGGATCGCATGGGTGTTCACACCATGCGATCCGAGTTTGCAGATCGCACTGCGATATGCGAACTGATCTGGGGGTGTCAGTAACATTTCACTGACACTCCCAGCAGTTCGCATAGGGCAGTGTGAACTGCCGCCGGGAGGCATGCGATGCGGGAACCCGCCGCGCATTCGTGGCGTTCCCGCATCGCTCCAGTGTGAACCCAGCCTAATAAGCGATCGTTTTTCTGATCGCTGTATTAGTGTCACAGGTGACGCTAGTTAGGCAGGTAGGTATTTAGGTTCGCTGCAGCTTTTTATAGCGCCAGGGACCCCCATATACTACCGCATAAAGCCCCCTAATTGCCCCCTAGTTAACCCTTTCACCAGTGATCACCATATAACTGTTACAGGTGACGCTGGTTGGTTAGTTATTTTTTTATAGTTTCAGGGCACCCGCCATTTATTACCTAGTCTCACTAGTGTACCCCTAAATTTAGGGGTGTCTACTTTCCAAAATGGGGTCATTTGGGGGGGGTTTGTGCCATCTTGGCATTTTATGGCCTTCAAAACTGTAACGCCCTTAGAAAGCCTGAAGGCGGTGCTTGGTTTTCGGGGCCCCGTACGCGGCTAGGCTCCCAAAAAGTCCCACATATGTGGTATCCTCGTACTCAGGAGAAGCAGCAGAATTTATTTTGGGGTGTCATTTCACATATGCCCATGGCATGCATGAGCAATATATCATTTAGTGACAACTTTGTGTAAAAAAAAAAAAAAAATTTTTTTTTTGTCATTATTCAATCGCTTGAGGCAAAAAAATAAAATATTCAATGGGCTCAACATGCCTCTTATCAATTTCCTTAGGGGGTCTACTTTCCAAAATGGGGTCATTTGGGGGGGTTTTGTACTGCCCTGCCATTTTAGCACCTCAAGAAATGAGATAGGCAGTCGTAAACTAAAAGCTGCGTAAATTCCAGAAAACGTACCTTAGTTTGTAGATGTGACAACTTTTGCGCAAACCAATAAATATACAATTATTGACTTTTTTTTTACCAAAGACATGTGGCTGAATACATTTTGGCCTAAATGTATGACTAAAATTGAGTTTATTGGATTTTTCTAATAACAAAAAGTAGAAAATATCATTTTTTTTCAAAATTTGCTGTCTTTTTACGTTTATATCGCAAAAAATAAAAATCGCAGAGGCAATCAAATACCATCAAAAGAAAGCTCTATTTGTGGGAAGAAAAGGACGCAAATTTTGTTTGGGTACAACATTGCATGACCGCGCAATTACCAGTTAAAGCAGCGCAGTGCCAAAGTGTAAAAAGACCTCTGGTCATTTACCAGCAAAATGGTCCGGTCTGAAAGTGGTTAAAGGGGTATCCGCTTGTGTACCCCAAAAAAAAAAATTGCAAGGTCTACTAGGGTCACGGAGTTCTACAGAGCCAGGAAAAGTGCAGGGATGGTGCGCTGGGCCTTGTAGTTCTTATAACATGGAATTCAGGAGTGGAGTTCTTAGCCTTGTAGTGTACAGAAACAGCCCGATTCCTGGCATCAAGTGCTGGGACTTGTAGATCTACAGACAAAGGAGAATTGCAGGTATGGTGTGCTAAAGCTGGTCATAGACAGCTCAAATTTTTTCTGATTCCTGCAGAAAAAAAAACAATGCTATTGCCTGGGTATTGAACATACACTATTACCAAAAGTATTGGGACACCTTCCTTTACATGAACCTTAATAGTATCCCAGTCTTAGTCTGTAGGGTTCAATATTGAGCTGGTCCATCCTTGGCAGCTATAACAGCTTCAACTCTTCTGGGAAGGCTGTCCACAAGATTTAGGAGTGTGTCTATGAGAATGTTTGACCATTCTTCCAGAAGTGCATTTGTGAGGTCAGGCACCGATGTGGATAAGAAAACCTGGCTCAAAATCTCCGCTCTATTTCCCCCCCCCCCCCCCCCCAAAGGGGTTCTATAGGGTTGAGGTCAGGACTCAGTGCAAGCCAGTCAAGTTCCTCCACCCCAAACTCGCTCATCCACGTCTTTATGGACCTTGCTTTGAGCACTGGTGTGCAGGCATGTTGGAACAGGAAGGGGCCATCCCCAAACTGTTCCCACAAAACTGGGAGCATGAAATTGTACAAAAAGTCTATTCCTTCCCACTGACACCAGCGACGGGGCACCATTCCTTCCCACTGACACCAGCGACGGGGCACCATTCCTTCCCACTGACACCAGCGATGGGGCACCATTCCTTCCCACTGACACCAGCGATGGGGCACCATTCCTTCCCACTGACACCAGCGACGGGGCACCATTCCTTCCCACTGACACCAGCGACGGGGCACCATTCCTTCCCACTGACACCAGCGACGGGGCACTATTCCTTCCCACTGACACCAGCGATGGGGCGGAGACAAACACAGGAACCGATGGGGAGAGAGGAGAGCAGTGGGATGAACGAGGCACGTAAACTGACCACGATAATCAGGGATCAGCAGCCATGATTACTGTGGTCAGCACACAGAGGGGAACACAGGAACAGTCGAGATCAACCAGTTTTTTTACAGCTTAGAAAGGGGAATATATTTGACAGCATAAGCACCGTGCTGTTTAATCTGCCATAAGGGAAAAGAAGCTCTTTTTTTCTTCTTTAGGGTTACAACCACTTTAAACTGCTTTTTGCAGATCTAAACAAGCACTTAACCCTCGCAGTGCAGGAACAGCCCCCACTCCAAGTCAGCCTTTCTTCCGTTCCCCGGAGAGGCTTTCAGTTTCCAAACACCTCTGTATCCGATACACACATCTATCAGACCATAAGGCGGAAACCGTTAACCACATCACATGACTCATTTTTTGCGGCCAAAATAAAAATCAGCTGGTAACCATGCTTTGTTAAAACATGCTCACTCAGGTAGAATAGGGACTGTAAACAAGTCTTGATGAGATGAGTAAATCACACAGCCTGTAAATCCAATAACATGTTATATAAAGAGATGAAGGATGAATGAGTTATACTATCTCCACAACACAGTGAACAACAAATCATTATCATACAATTGGCTTATCACATTACAGAGCAAAAGTGACCTAAGTAGTAAAAGAGGAATTCTGGGCCAACTCAATATTGAACCCTGTGGACTAAGACGCCATTAATGGGTGTGTAAAGGCAGCCGTCCCAATACTTTTGGCAATATAGTGTATGTAAAGACTTCCGCTCATTCAGCTCTGGGCTAAAAAAAAAAAAAAAAAAAAAATCAATGGGTTCCCCCACCCATGCTGACGAATCACCCACAACTTAAATCTTAACAAATTCAGCAGGAATGAGATGAAAATGGGGCGGCGTATTACAATGGGTTGGTACAAGAGTCATTTTTAAAAATACTGAAGTTGTTAAAATTGTACTAGACGGATTTTTTTTTTTACGGTGCCCGAGGTCCTAACTTCCTGGACTTATGAAAAGCTGTGTACAAACAGCTCAATGGAAGAACAGTCCATGCCAACAGCTGTTGGCTACTATATCACGAGAAAACCCCAGGGAGCTTTTCATGATGAGGATTCTAACTTGTGAAGGAAACTGCAACTCCATTATACAGATTAAAATACAAGAAAACGGCACATATTTGATGACGAAAAGACTGCCAACCATCTCCATGCTTCAATTGGAAACCTTGAAGGTTAGACGGAAAAAGAAAAAAGAAAAAAAAAAAGAAAAAAAAAAAAAAAAGAAGAGGGGGGGGGGGATTTTGGGGAGAGGACCGTGGATTCAAGATTTTTTTACAATAATTACATTTATTTAAAGGGTTAGACAACACAGCTAGTGCAGAAAATAGTTCATCTGGTCAAAACAAACTATTTAAAGATAAATCAATCCTGAAATTCATCTTTAAAGCGGAGGTCCACCCTAAAATGGACCTCCGCTCATCGGAATCCCCCCCCCCTCCGGCGCCACAATCGGCACCTTTCAGGGGGGAGGGGGGTGCAGTTACCTGGATAATCCAGGTAACTGCACCCACTTCCGGGCTAGCTCTCTGCGGAACGGGGCGTACGTTACGCCCCCGTTCCGCAAGCGCCCGCCCCCTTCAGCAAGTGCCCCGCTGCCTGCTGGGAAACACACAGCTCCCAGAGGCAGCGGGGACCGTCCGGATTGCGCCGCGCGGCTCGCGCATGCGCAGTAGGGAACCGGGAAATGAAGCCGAAAGGCTCCATTTCCTGATTCCCATACCCAAGATGGCGGCGGGACCCGGCAGCCGAGCGAGCAATCGGCTTCGGGTGCCGACATCGCGGGCGCGCTGGACAGGTAAGTGTCACTATTTAAAAGTCAGCAGCTGCAGTATTTGTAGCTGCTGGCTTTTAAAAAAAAAAAAAAACGCGGAGTCCCGGTGGACTCCCGCTTTAACCACTCAAGCTGTTTGTATATAAATATTATCAACCCCAGAGGGTCCCTGATCAATCCTCCAAAAAGGTTAACTCTAACTAATTGCAGACTTTGAGTGTACTACACAAGTCCAAAAAAAGGTGGTCGCTGTGCACAGGGTGTGTGTAGCACATCAAGTCCTTCTGCCCTACCCCCCCCCCCCCTCCGTCCCACTACACAGCACTTTGGCTGTGATAAACCACTTCAATTCCAGAAGGTTTTACCTTCTTCATTACCACACCATTGTTTCCTATTCAGAACTGCGCTACTTAAATTATCAACACTTTACATAAAATTAAATTGATATCCTTTTTTCACACAAAATAGAGCTTTCTTTTGGTGTTATTTGATCACCTCTGGTTTTTTTTTTTATTATTATTATTATTATTATAATATAAATGAATAAAGACCAATAATTAAAAATAAATAAATCTACTTCTTTGGGCTCAATTCACATCTATGCGCAATACTTTCTGCATTTTTTTTCTCCAGCGCTCCTGTCTTCTTCCCTGCCGCAGGTTACCCACTAAAAAAAAAAAAAAAAAAAAAAAAAAGTCTGTTTTCCTGATGCTGTCCTTCTCTGTTGTTATGTCCCCCGCTGTCTGACATCTCTTATGTAGCCATGAGGTGTGGCCATCCGATGACATCACCTCAAGGGCCCACCCCCTTGTGAGGACATGCAGTCTGGTGGGGGGAGGGGGGGGCTCGCTCGTCCCCTCCCTTTTCTGACCTGCCAGGCTGCATAAGTCTGGTATGGATTTTAGGGGACCCCATGCCATTTTTTTCGTGAAATTTTTTTAGCCGGAAATTATTTTTTTGTTGTTACATTCAGCTGTTAGCAGGAAAGCCCACAGATGACTTATCCATTGTTAGGGATGCGGCGGCCGGATTCCCAAGCTGCTCCTTAGCAACCAGCTATATACAGTGAATGTAAAACATATATTTTTTTTTTTTAAAGGACACAAATCGTGGCCTTTCGCAGTAAAAATGCATCAAAAAACACATCAGTCAATCCTTCTAAAATAGATCCAGTAAAATCTAATTTCTTCATAAATTTAGGCCAAAATATATTCTGCTACAGGTCTTCAGTTAAAAAGAAAAATTCCCAATAAGTGTATATTTATTAGTTGCTATAAAAGTTATAGCATCTACAAACTATGGCATGTATACTAGAATTTTTTGCAGCTATTGAGCAGCTCTGACTTCCTGACCGCTCATCACATTTATTGTACGAATGTGATAGTGTGGTGGGCAATCAGGGATGTGCGCAAACTGACACTATCCGAAGTCGCCAACGACACAAATACAATGACCAGCGATAAAACTGTTACTGTACTGACACTGGCTGGGTGACAGGGGTGATTATGAGGGCAATCAAGCAGTTAACGGTGTGCCTAACAAGTGTATGTGTGCCGATTTTACTCAAAGATCTGGCTGGCTTTTCTCCCTGATCTCAGCTGTGAACAGTAAGTAAGTGAGATCAGGGAGAAAGAACCAGCCAGATCTGTGTTCTGTGTTTACAATCACAGTGATCTCTTGGCTGTGGTTGGCCACAGCCATCAGCAGGTTCACAGCCAAAAATCATTAAACCACAGCACGCCTGTAAACCCTACAACACACGTTACATTGTGGGGAAAAAAGCAAAACCGCTGGCCAGTAGTGAAAGTCAAACTGCTGGTAAGTAAATGGTTAACCACTTCAGCCACGGAGGATTTGGCTGGCCAAAGACTAGAGGTCGACCGTTTTTTAAATAATCGGCATCGGCCGATTTGTGCTGATAAAAAGCCGATTTAGAACTACAGCGGGACTTTGAAATGACTTCTGTTTAGAAGTCAGTCTAAGTTGACTGAGTCGTCATAGCAACACTTTCCTCCTCTCTGGGCAGGCTGCCAAGAAAAGAACTAAATGATACAATGTTTACACTTGAATGAATTAAGTCATCTCTGTGTGTAGAAGTTCTCAGTTTAACCATTTAAAGACTAAATCTTTTCTGACACTTGTTGCTTACAAGTAAAAATCCTGTATTTTCTGCCAGAAAATCACTTAGACCCCCCCAAAAATGATATATATTTTTTTAGCAGAGATCCTAGGGAATAAAATAGCGGTTGTTGCAATATTTTATGTCACACGGCATTTGCACAGAGGTCTTTCAAATGCATTTTTTTGGGAAAAAAATACACCATTTAAAAAATAAAAATAAAAACAGTAAAGTCAGCCCATTTTTTTTTTTGTCCAAAAGTTTTGACTACCTGTTTTTATTTAATATATATTATATATATATATATATATATATATATATTTTTTTTTTTTTTTTTATCTAAATCATACATACAAGTAAACTGATTGGAGGTTTGTTTTGTTTAATAAATGTTTAAGTGTAAGAAATTTTCTGTATCACGTATGAAGGCTGCTTTCACACTGGAGCGGGCAGGCGTTGATGGTAAAACGCAAGTTTTAGCGGCTCTTTACCATCATTTTAGCGGTGCTATTTGGCTGCTAGTGGGGCACATATAACCCAGCTAGCGGCCAAGGAAGAGGTTAAATGTGCCCATGAAGCACTGCTGCCAAATCGCATTGCATGCGCTTCGGCAGTGGTGCCCATTCATATCAATGGGCAGGAGTGGTGGAGGAGCGGTATACACCACTCCAAACGTGCTGCTTGCAGGACTTTTTTTTAAGATCCTGCCAGCGCATCGCCTGAGTGTGAAAGCACTCTGTCTTTCACACAGACTGCAGGGGAGCCATTTTACAGGCACTTTACAGGCGCTATTTTTAGCCCAAAAGCGCCTTAAAACGCCACAGTGGGAAAGGTGTGTTAGATCAAGGGGGATTAAAAATAAATAAAATAAAATCGGCCTAACATATCGGCCCAAAAAAAACAGCATCATATATCGGCAATCGGCCGCCATGATTTCTAAATATCGGCATCGGCCAGAGAAAAACCTATATCGGTCGACCTCTACCAAAGACCAGTGAACTTTGTGATTTGGCATTGCATCGCTTTAACTGACAATCGTGCGATGTGACTCCCAAACAAAATTGACTTCCTTTTTTCCCCACAAATAAAGCTTTTTGGTGGTATTTGATCACCTCTGCGGTTTTTATTTTTTTGCGCTATAAAACAAACAAAACAAAAAAAAGCGCCAATTTTTAAAATAAATAAATAAAAAAAACGCATTTTTTTTCAACTTTCTGCTATTATAAATCTCCCCCCCCCCAAAAATATATAAACAACATTTTGTTTTCTCTCAGTTTAGGCTGATATATATTCTTCTACATATTTTTGGTAAAAAAAAAAAAAAAAAAATCACAATAAGCCTGTATTGACTGGCTTGTGCAAAAGTTATAGCGTCTACAAAATAGGGGATAGTTTTATGGCATTTTTGTTTTTTTTCTTTACTAGTAATGGCGGCGATCATTTTTATCGTGACTGACATTTTGGCAGACAGATCAGACACTTTTGGCACTATTTTGGGACCACATTTATAAAGTGATCAGTGTGATTAAAAAATGCACTAATTACTGTATAAATGTGACTTGCAGTGAAGGGATTAACACTAGGTGGCACTTTAGGGGGTTAAGTGTTAAGTGTATATATATATAATACATTTTTTTTCCTTTTATTATGATCTTGCAATCCTTACACTCAAAACGAAACAAAACCCACATTTTCTTTATCTGTATTTGAACAGTGTTTGTTTAGAAATAAATAGTATTACTGGGGATAAAAAAAAAAAAAAAATTTGCACATCTTATTCTGTAATTTTTCTTGTTTAAAATTATGATTCTGGTACAAAGCAGCACGGGTTATATCTATCTATCTATATCTATATCATCTCCAAATAATCCGGTAAAAAAAAAAAAAAAACACACATGTAAAAATAGGTGTGAGAGACACAGTGGTTAAACATACTTTTTTTTTTTTTTTTTTTTTAAAGGATATTGCCAGCCAAAACCAAAAATGAAACCCTGAAATGCAGACAGGAAGCACTGTGTAGCTGCTCACTAAGGCTGCATTCACACCTGAGCGTAGCATTTTCAAGCAGAAAATCGCGTGACTTTACAGCGATTTTGCAGCATTTACCACGTTTCGCTGCGTTTTTTTTCCGCGATTTTGTGCAGGGCAAAAGGCCACCAATGTTAAGAAAAACGCCCAAATCTGCTCAATTCCAGCGACAAAAAAGGGTCCGGAACTTGTTTGAGCTTCAGGCGACATGGAGTGGAGATGTGAACCGTCTCCATTGAGAATAATAGATTGTTTCCCCTGCGTTTTGTAGCTTCAGGCTTCAAGCTACAAAAAGCTCAGGTGTGAATGGGGTCCAAGTGCTCAGAATGGAGTGCTTCAGTGTTCATGCTGTGCAGAATGAATCTGGGATCTGATGTATTGCAATCTCCCAGCCTCTCCATTCAGAGGAAGTGTTTTGTGATCCTGGGGCTCCATAGAAAGTCTGGGATTCCCAGGCTGCTACAAGAAAGAGCAGAGCCGGCTACTGCAGCCATCATCTGCTTTACGTCCTGTTACTGTCCTGCCATCATACAGTAAAGGCAAAAATGGTTAAATACACAGAGACATTACATTACAAAGCCATTCTCTGGCTTCAGTACCCATTCAGTGAGGCAGCTGTGGTGAGAACCAGTGATTCTTGCTGATGGAGAAAACTACCTCCATGCAAACTGTGTGCGAATGGTCACAGCCAGATTTGCACCCTATAAAAACCAATATCTAATACTATTCGCATGAAAACCACTTCAGAAATGTAGTTGCATGCAATTTGGGGCTCTAACCAGCCCTGGAGCAGGCAGTTTGTGTCCAGGGACTGTTGACCACACAAGCTGGATGCAGCATATCGCCGCCCTGTTTGCATGTGGGTACAGCACAGGGTGCGCTGTGTTCAGATGTGGAGTTTAGCCACATCTGAATGCTGCAGTCCAGCCGCTTCAAACTTCCATCTTCATATGCATTCATTTTGAGATTTGTCTCTGGTTCCCTTTAAGGGAGTCATCACCACTTGATGCCACGTTCTGGAGTGCGGTGGTTAAGGTAGAGGAGGGTGGGGCTCTCCGGAATGTTTGTTCCAGTATCTACTTGGCACACCAAACCAGCCTCCTCATCAAGACACACCTAGTAAAACATCCTTTGTCAACAACTTGAACTCTTGCTGCAAACTTCAGCTGAACCCAGTCATCAAACTCCCATGTGATGTCTTACCCACTTCATATTAGGAAATATCAGGCTGAGATATCCGTTACGCTAATGTATACAGATTACAGTGCCCATTACTGACAAGCAAGATAAACAGCGAGTCATCCGATTACACATCATGCCTAAATAGAAACACACGGAGAAGCACGGTGACCTAACACTTTGGTGTTCTAGAACCCCAGTTCTGCAACAGCTGCCAGTGGGCAAACCAGCTACATTTGATTTATATAGGGTTTCAAGTAATGTTCTGGATCCCTCCTACAAAACAAACTGGTAGGTTAACTAGCTTCAACCCCAAACTGGCCATAGAGCATATGTGGCAGAACGGCTCTTGTAAAGACATCGATTGACTCGGCTATACATCCTTTAGGAGGGTGGACTTTACTCCTCACAGATTACATGTTATGGGTTTTTTTATCTACTCCAATATGTTCTAGATCATTGATGGCGAACCTTGGCACCCCAGATGTTTTGGAACAACATTTCCCATGACGCTCAACTACACTGCAGAGTGTATGAGCATGGGAAATGTTGTTCCAAAACATCTGGAGTGCCAAGGTTTGCCATCACTGCTCTAGATGCAAACGTGACCATGGTGATTTGATTCACTTACTGCAGAAACACATACTGAAGAGGGGTGGTAGACACTCTGAACGAGGTACATCAGGCATCTCTCTTCCCCTGGACCCCAAACCCTGCTTGCTTAGTATATTAGATGTATTTGATTGGGAGAATCACACCAGAGAGGCAATTGTGAGAACCCTATTCTTAGCTCGTAATGGTGCATTGGACGTCGGCAAACTCTCCTACAGTCAAAGGATGGATTACTGCAGTTGATGATACACTTTGCGGATGGAACACAACATAACAAATACGAAAAGTTATGGGCCCCATGGTTGGATGGGTGTCCTTGGGTTTGCCCCGGCGGATCTGATCATGGACTGGTTACTCGGGTTAAACGTTGGATGATACTTAATTTTGGTACATTGATAACACTGTTAAGAAATGCCTTTGTTCAGGTTAAAGGGATTTTAAACCCTCATTTTTTATTTATTTTTTGTTTTTAAATAACAAACATGTCATGTCATAGTTACCTCCACTGTGCAGTTCGTTTTGCACAGAGTGTCCCCAGTCCTTCTCTTCTGGGGCCCCTCAGCAGCGCTGGTGGCTCTTCCCCGCATTGAGAAGTGCTCTCCTTGGTGGACAGCCGCGTGGTGCACTCCTGAGTGCCCCATCTGTGTCTTCACAAAAAATGCAGTATTCAGCCCCCCCATCATTGGATTTGATAGACAGCAGTGGGAGCCAAAGGCTGCGCTGCTATCACTCTATCCAATTAGGACATGAGACACCAGCTAGGGATGATGTGCTCGTTCCCGGGAGGAGGATGACAGCATTCAAGTAAAATGGGGGGCATTTTAGAAGGCAGCACTACAATAGGTTTTTCACCTTAAAACATAGAACGCATCAAGGTGAAAAACCATGAGGGTTTACAAGCCCTTTAAACTTCATAAGCAACGGCTATGGTTTTGCTGCCATTTAATCTGTGGCACGTGGTTATACTGGTTTTGACCGATTTTGTACAATAACTGAAGTGCACTGTTTGGCTATGTTGTACTGGACTGTCTGTAATAAAAGTTTTCTTTGGATAAAAAAAATAAAAATAAGAAAGTGACTATCACTGGAATCAAGAATATTTACACTGTGTAGAGAAAAATCTGAAGAAACACTTTGTATTGATATCAATGGTTCACCAAATTGCAGTTCTACATGGTACAAGTGACCCGGTCAAGCTAAAGAAAGAAAAATAAAATTAAAATCAGAAAAAAGGTCCTGCAACAGAAAAATCATTCTATGTATAAACAGGAAAAAAAATATAGTTGTAGCAAGTGTAGCATTTATTAAAAAACATATTGGTAAAATATATTTTAATAAAAGCTTTTGTCTCTTTTGTTCTGTTCATACATGGTCTGCCGGTGGAAAGACTCCTTTCATTTGTTTCTTATTCCTTGCCCATTGTGTGTGTGTGCGTTTCTCTTTTTTGCGTCCTGTAAAATAACTTTTGTTAGAAATGGTCTTCTACTCAACTCTCCTACTGCTGTGTCCCCTAAACCCTCCTTCATAAGGGCCTCCTGTGTTTTTTTTTTTTTTTTATTAGCCACTTCAATATCAGGCACTTTTGCCTCTTCTTGCTCAGACCAAATTTTCAGCTGTTGCAATTTGAATGACAATTGTGCAGTCATGCCACACTGTACCCAAACAAATTTTGCATCCCTTTTTTTCCCTGAAATAGAGCTTCCTTTTGGTGGTATTTGATCACTTCTGGGATTTTTATTTTTTTGCACAACAAATAAAAAAAGACCGAAAATTATGAGAGGGAAATTTTTTTTTAATTGTGTAAATAAGTTTTCTCCTTCACTGGCGGGTACTGATAGGTGGCACTGGTATGCAGCACTGATGGGAACTCATAGGCGGCACTAATGGGGAGACGTCTGGCAGGCATCAGAAATGGTGCCAAAAGTTGGCATTGACTGGGACCATTTCTGGGCAATGATTGTTATCTTTTAGGGCACTGTGTGGCATCCCTGGTGGCCATATGGGGGGGCGGGGCATACCTGGTCATCCATTTGAGCTGGCCATCGCTGGTGGCCCAGTGTGGGCATCCGCGAGGGGGCAGAGGGTAGAGTTTATAAACAATCAGCGCAATCTGTCAGACGCGAGTGAGGAAATGATGATTGGACATGGCTGATCGCGTGGTAAAGAGCCTTCGTCAGAGGCTCTTTACCGAGATCGATGTAGTGGTGTGTCAGACTGACACGCCGCACCACTAATCACATGCTGAGCGCCCGATCGTGGCTTATACTGCTGGACATCATGACGTCCAGTCAGAATAACTGAGCAACCGCCCGGCCATCATTTTGCTATAGGTGGGGCAGCAAGTGGTTAATAAGGGATTACATTTTTGGATATTTTATACATGGTTACATTGGTCCAGCTTGGAATAATGTAATGCTGCATATTTAATTCCTGGCCAATTCCCCTTGATCTGTAGTAGACACCGCTACTTCAGTGAGCTCCATGTGCTTCTGGGTCCCGTGCCGAATGACTGTCTGCTGCATTCTGACAAATAGGTGGTCAACCGTTCGGCACAGGTGCCATTCAAAGAATGCCTTACACTCTCTGAATAAATACAGAGCATTTTCTCATTGGACAAGGAAGAGAGCGTGACATCACTGCCTTGTTTCTCCAGCTAGTCCAATGAGAGTATGCTTTGCATTTAAAGAAAGGAGCAGGCAACCTCCCATGTTAAGAATGCAGCAGGGAAGTTTCTTGGCGCGAGTCTCAGAAGCTAGCGGGGATCATTAGCGCATCTCTGTCTACTTCAGTGATTTCCAGCTTCCAGGTGCATTGGCCAGGAATGGACTGTGCATAGTTACATTGGTCCAATGTATAAGATGCCAATTTTTGGGAGTTCTTTAACCCCATCTTGCCGTCTGTACACACACATTATTATTATTATACAGGATTTATATCGACAGTTTACGACAGTTTACGCAGCACTTTACAACATTAGGGCAGACAGTACAATTACAATATAATTCAATACAGGTGGGAATCAGAGGGCCCTGCTCGATAGAGCTTACAATATATGCACCCTCATTGAAGTGGGTCTTCTATGAGGCCACATATCCATACCAGTGTTTGTGGAGCACGTTCCCAGCACAGAGACCAGGCTCTCACCGAGATTTCTGGTTCTCGAACAATTGGAAGCAGAGTCTCCCGGTTCCCGATCACCTGACACCCCCCATTGTGAGAGCCTCCGATTGGCTATCACAGTGACCAGTCACTGTGCAGCCCACCCATGTGTTTTTTTACTCCTCCGAATAGAGAGAAAGATGCATTTTATCTTTCTATAATTTGGATGTAAAAAAAATAAAAATTTCGACATATTTCATTCCTGCCCGATTCCCCTTGATCTGTAGTAAACACAGCTACTCCAATGATCTCTACTCGCTTCTGGGTCCTGTGACGAATGACTGTCTGCTGCATTGTGAACATAAGTCAGGGTTATTGTTAGGGTCAAGGTAAAAGTCAAAAGGTCAAGGTGAGGATCAAAGGTCGGGGTCAGTATATTTTTGGGTAGGATATTTTTTTTTAAAGCATTTAAAAAAAGTTGGTGTGTTTTAGGTAGGCTAAACAAAAAAAAAAAAAAAAAAAAAAAAAACACCACAATATGCACTATTGTTTCTGGGCCCTACTACAGGTAAAAACAACTGAGGTACAGTGTTCCTTTTATAATAAAAAAAAAAAAAATATTCATAGCCATTTAATACCAAAAAGAAAGCCCAACTTGTCTTGAAAAGAAATGAAAGAAGTATGGGTTTGCCTTTTTTCCCCATAATCGTCATTAACTAAGTGGGACCCCAAAACCCTTGCACAATGCATAGAGGAGGTTAGTATACAATGGGGGTTATTTACAAAAGGCAAAACCACTTTGCACGGAAAGTGCACTTGGAAGTGCAGTCGCTCTAAATCTAAGGGGTAGATCTGAAATGAGTGGAAGCTCTGCTGATTTTATCATCCAATCATGTGCAAGTTAAAATGCTGTTTTTTTATTTTCCTTGCATGTCCCCTTTGGATCTACAGCGACTTTACTTCCAAGTGCACTTGCAGTGCAAAGTGGATTTTCCTTTAATAACCTCCAATGTTTTTTATTTTATTTTTTTTATTTTTTTTAAATAACAAACAACCCCTTTAATTACATGTGCTGAATTATTATTATTAACTTAATATTGTAAAAGTAACATTTTAATGAGAAGTCTGTTTAAACACACTTTCTGTACAGGGGATAAAAATCACCAAGCCAATGTTGAGTACCGTATATACTTTTTCTGTGTAGTAAGCCCATCAATGAGCTGTAGTTAAAATAGTTTTACATCTACAACCTGTGACACATCTCCGTATTACTCTGGCACACAAATAACTCCTGACACATTGTCAGGAAATGGTGGCATTACAACGCAGACCACTGAAAGTTTAAACATTTAAAAAAAAAAAAGGTCAAGATCATTACTTTCCATTCCCGTCCCTGCTTTTTAAAAAAAAAAATTCACCTAAAAGTCCTCTCTTTCGCCTTAATCTGTAATTACAGATTATTGAAGAGTGAAATAATGGATCTGCTTCCTACAGCAATAAGGATCTCTGTTCTATATGAGAATGGAGCCCTGACTGCCACCACTTACCTAACTGTAAATGTGAGTTACCTGGCTATCTCAGACTAACATTTTTTGGGTCACTGCCCTATATAAGCATGCAAGGGGCGTGGGCTGTACAGCACTTGAGCGTACTTGAATGTATTCGCAAGTGTAAAGCCTGGTACACAATATCAGTTACAAGAGACCCTTTTCGGTCATACTCCGACAGAAGTCGGACATTCGGCCAGCTTCTGTCAGACATGCCGGCGTACATACAGACCAAATGTCAGCTGGTTTCTATTGAACCGCCCCATACCACTCAATATGCAGCCTGTGTGTACAGGGCTTGAGCGTACACATGTATACAAATTCTTCTGGTGTTATTTTAAATCAAGGAAGTGTGGCAAATGAGCGTAGACATGTATATACGCACCTAAAAATACTGACTATTTTTTTTTTAACTGATCTTAGGGCAGCGCATTTTTTTTTAAATCTTTTTATGGTGTATAAAACATAACGTATACAGATAGACAAAACAGAACATTAAATTGTCACAGCAGTAGAACAAAACCCACGCAGGGGTCAGCTCCATATGGCACAATGTAAAACATCACCCATAAATGCTGAAAAACTGACACAGTAAAAACGTTATTGCCGAGTTGGCTCCTGATCAAGGATAAAAAACAGAAATATCTTGACTTTCAAACAAAAGATGGCATCAAGATTAAACCAGGGGCTCCCCCATCAGGAGGTGGACATTTTTTTTTTACTGAGAACCCATTCAATCAGATGTTGCGGTGGAGGGTTCAGCCAGCCATTTGGCCCATACTCTATCATATTTTTTTGGGCAGCCTCTATTTTGATAGGTGTCTTTATAGAGAAATAGTACTTTATTGCCATGTATTTTCCACAGAAGGAGGGAAGCCGGGCCTGTTTCTTCCAACAAAGATTAATCATTTTCCTGGCATAGAAGAGTAGAAGTCCAGTCGGAGTTCTCTTCGCCACCCTGGGGGCCAATTCTTCCAACAATCCCAGTAAACATATCTGCAGGGTTGGGGCTATATCTATACCCACTATGTCTTCTACTACAGAGACTATGCACGACCAGTACACTAACTGCAGGACATAACCAGAAAATGTGTATAAAATCACCCGGGACCTGGGTAAATCTCCAGCACTATGAGGACAGGGATGTTTTAAGTTTATGCAATCTATAGAGGGGCGATGTATGCCTGATGGACAATTTTGTATTTTATGAGACAGTCTCACTGCGAGACAAGAATTTTGAATGGAAAGTCCTATATGTCCTCCCAGTCCTCAGAGTCCAGCCCCAGAACATCAGGTGTCTAACACTGACGAAGCAGCGAAAGTTCCGGGAAGGAATCCCGGAGATGTGCATATAGGACAGAGGTAGGTTTCTTCATGCACTCAGTGTACGACCCTCTCTAAAATCGGGTTGTACCACTTATGTGTCATTGGAGCATATTTGGCTACTGAAACCATGAGAAAACTGCATATACCAGAATAGGTATGAGGGTGGAACATTATTATGAGACACTACATGGTTAAATAAAGTAAATGGAGGCATCGGTGGTAAGATCGGAAATTAATTTGATGCTGCATTTGGCCCATATTTTGAGGTCAGGCAATGCATAGAAGTGAAGTAGGGTGGAGTTGTTCCACAGGGAAGCAGTTGGAGAAACCGCAGACCGTGTGGGTATTTTTCAAGACCCAGTCCTGCCCAAAGGGTCATAAGCATAGAGGGGGTTAAATCGTATGGAGCTTTGGGTCCCCAAAGGGGTAGGTGCGACAGGGCCTCTACAGAGCAGACACTGCAGCCTATAGGACTCGCCAGGACTTCACAGTCCGGATTCAGCAATCCCCCCTGCAGCACTGGACGCATCAGGCAGACTTGGGCCCCAAAGGAAAGAAGAGATTATATTTAGTCTTGTGAAAAAGGAACAAGGAATCCATTGTGGGGAATTACAAAACAGGTACGTAAATTTGAGAATTATTTTCATTTTAATAAGATTTATACGGCCTAAAAAAGGGATAGAGGGAGGTTCTCCCATGCTTTCAACTTTGTCTTAAGTTCATGAACCACCGGGTCCAAATTTATTGGGATATAGCTAGCTGCGTCTCTTGAAACTCGTACATCCAAGTACAAAAATTCATCCACCCACTTGAGCTGCAGATCTGGCGGGGCCAACCGTTTGGCACCTGGATCAACAGCAAGCAGCTGAGACTTGGACCAGTTCACCCATAGTCCCATTACTCTTGAGAACTCCATCAGAACCTGCAAAGCTCCATGAAGGGAGGAGTCTGCATCATTCAGAAAGAGCAAGAGGTCATCTGCATACAGGGCCACCCTCTCCTCCAGCCATGCCAGTTTAAGTCCTTTAATAAGTGGCGAGATGTGAAGTGTCTCCGTGACTGGCTCCATGGCTATAGCAAAAAGTGCTGGGGAGAGGGGGCAGCTCTGCCTGGCACCCCTATATAAATAGGAAAGAAAAAAGGAAGACACACGACCCCCCCCCCCCCCCCCCCCCCATCGAATGGCAGCCTGTGGTGACCTATATAGGGTTCGCAGCCACTGGATAAAAATCAGAGGCAAACCCATCTCCTCTGGAGAATTTCCCAAAGGAAAAGCCAGTCAATCAAGTCAAATGCTTTCTCTATATCAAAAAGTAGTGACCACTCCAATGCCCACATTCTCATGTTTGGCATGTAAATTTATGAAAAGCCTATGAGCAGCTCTTATCCATGTAATCTGCTCGAAGTGCATTTTATTCCATGAATTCTTCGACCTCTTGCAGGCTAGGTTTCACAAAGTTTCCACACTGGATTTCTTGTCATTCTATTTTCAATGTAGTCATTAATTTCCATATGCAAATGGTCTTTGAACGGCTTGTTTATTGCAATATCAAGAGTCTGCAGATAGGCAGTCATTCCTGCAGGAATCATTTGATCAAATTCTTCTCTCTGTAATCTCAAATTTTCCAAAAACAAAATGTGTACACAATTCCAATGCACAAAGTACTTCATGTCTTTAGCACTGTGACCGCTGGCTAAATCCAAGACTAGCAGACCTCTCTGGCCACCCCGCAAAACAAGTGGCAGCATTAAATCAAGCCACTTCCTTATAACTGCTTGTGTGCACCAGGCTTTTTTCGGTTTCAAAAACATAAATGCTGGAAACACGTTCAATCTCATCTTTCTTGCCCTTAGTGATAACAGGTGTGGCTTTCGTTCCATCCAGATGAATTTCCAAAATACAGGTAACACGGGAACTTTCGTGACCAGGGAAGGGAACGTAGATTGAGGAGGCATCCCTGTGTTCAACTGTCATTTGGGCTCCTTGACCCATAAACACTGCAGTTTCATCCATAGCAATCATGTTGCAAAGTTGGTATTTAGAAAAGTCGATACCATCAAAGGACTTGAATGCAATTGCTCACTAAATAACTTCAGCATCTTCCAACTTAAACAAAATGTTGTTGATTTTCTGAGAGACAGTTCATATCGCTGAAGGAAACCATCCAGCCAGTGTTGTGATGCTTTGAATTCTGGAGATATGTCAAATTGTGGTGCCATTGCAAGGGTAAATGCTTAAATATCAGCCCCTGCGCACAACCAAAGCCTTTGCTCTCCTGTCAGCAACCCATTCACTGATCAGGTCTTCCAGCTCGAAATAAAGGTTGCCGACCAGAACCACACTTGCGCTTCTTAGCATTTCCTCTGTCCACCTGTAGACTCAGGTTATCGTATTCTGCCCGCCATTTTTGGACCATTCGGATACACAAATTCTTTGCAGAAAGCCGTGAGATTCTTGCCCTGGGAGTTCTCCACAATTCCTTTGTGCTCAACTGAATAACTTTTTTTTTTTTACACTCATCTTGTCTAATTGTACAGAGACTCAGGAAAAGCAGAGATAGGCCAGCAAAGCTGATGTGTAAGGGCTGGCGTATTTATCAGGGATCCAGTGAGAACTGGGTCCAATCTGCACAGTGGAGCTGGTATGATCTCTCTGGGCTGAGTAGTAGACTGCTTGCTGAAGCTTTTGCCCCTATCCCCTGGTATTTGTGGGGTGAGAGAGACCCACAGACTGTTGCTGGTCAGTGCTGGGGAGCAGCTTTAATTCCCTCCCCTGAGGACACACAGTAGAGAGCATCCTGCTCCTCACTTCACTGAGGAGACTTTTACCTTCACTTTCCTTTCCTTTACCTGACAGGGGGAGCCAACACTTGTTGATGGGGCTGCCCGCACCTCTCTGGTCACCTCCGAGATGGCAGCAGTCACAATGGGGCAGATGACAAGGGCTGCCCGCCTTCTTTACCGCTCCACACTAGTACGCTAATATAGCCACGTCTATCACTATGTCTTATGTACCGCTCCACGCCGGTACGCATAGCCACACCCATCACTATGTGTTATTTTCGGGGTATGGCTTATATTGAGCAAATGCTGAGAAATCCTGCTACGGCTTATTTTCGGGAAAACACGGTGTGTGTGTGTGTGTGTGTGTGTATATATATATATATATATATATATATATACACACACACACACATATACACACACACAAAAGTGCCACATTTTTAGGTAGCGGTGTGCAAGAGGTCTTCAGAGAACCAGTCACACAGCTGGAAGAAGCCTACCACAGTAAGGAATGAGGTATTATCCACCTCTGAGGAGTCACATCCACCCAGTGCCAATACCAAAAGGATTAAGCCAATCCTACATAACTGAAAGCTACACAGTTTCTTTGTATAGCCATTCATTAAAACGATACTTGCTTTTCAGGTTTACATGAAATTAGCCATCTACAATACTAGAAAATAAAGTCGTAACTCAACAGGAAACATCTTGGCCTCCTGCTGATGGGTCTGCACATCGTTTGCATGTACATACAGACTACACATGTACTATCTGAATTTATAAGGCCGCTGAAGCAGCCCTTTAAAAAAAAAAAAAAAAAAAAAGTTTCATGTGCGCTAAATTTAGTCTGGAAAGTCTTACAGCACACCAGATGGCAAAGCACAGCCCTCTTATTAAAAGGTAGTATAAGGTTTAAAAACAACAGAAAAATCTAACAGGAAAAAAGAAAAAAAAAAAAAAAAAAAAAAGAAGGATCCTTATGTGTCAACTCTGGAAAGTAAAATTACATTTTTGCTGGCTGTCAATGCAATTCCCTTGATTGTATCACTTTGACAACTGACTTTGTATGCAGATAAGGATCTCTGATGGCGGATGCGAATACTTACACCAATTCACTGTGGGTTTGAGGTGAAAGGATCAGCATACCAGCCAGGTACCCAGCACTTTCAGAAGGTTAGCCAGGCAAGATAGCTTTAAGAAAGTCAGAAATTGCAGGCCCTGACCAGATTACCAATACTTGGTAGAATCACTTTGGGTTGTAGATATTTTGGAGTATGTCTAATAGCTTGGCACGTCTGGGTCTGGCAATTTTTTATATTAATTTTGGAAAAACCGTTCAAGCTCTCCCAGGGTGGATGAGGACCTTTGGTAAATATTTCTGTCTTGCCCCATAGTCTGGGAGATTCTAAAGCTGGCCATACACTGTATGAATTGTGGCCAGTTTCCAATGTACCGGATGGAATTTTCCTAGTGGGTGGCCCTGTTTCTCCCTACCCATGCCGGACATCCTTCAACTGAGGAGCCAGGTGGAAAATTGCTGGCTGAACAGCAACTCCATCATACCAGATGAAGCCAATGTTTGGTCGCCAAAATACATTAGACACAGTGGAGACCTATGCGCACTTTGTAGCGCGTACGAAGGAATCTTTTTTTTTTTTTATAAACCTGCAAGCTGACCAAAAAAAGCCTATATTTGTAAGGCAAGCTTAAGAAATTCAGGTTTTTGCTTTTAAACTACTTGTGTAGTTCTGAATTTGCCTTTAGGATAATTGTCCTAATTGAAGGTGAACTTCCACTCCATTTCCCAGTGTAACAGGTCTTCTAGAACGGACCTGGTTATTGCTTCATCCATCTTACCCTGAATCCTGACCAATGTCAGGATTTAGGTCAAGGAAAAGAATTCTCACAACATAACACTATCAGCATATTTTAAGCCAGCCATAGATGGTTCCAATATCAGATGGTTTACCACCTGAGATTCGGACCATGTATGGGCAGGATGATTGTACCCAAGTTCATTGATGAATCAACTTGAATACAAGCAGCATGTATGAGTTTTCATGCGATTAGACAGCAGCTATAGCCACTAGCAATAATCACTGTGCGTTCTTCTGGCCGAGATGGATCCCCGCACCCCCCTGCCATAAGAACAGGATAGCTCTGTGGGGGGGCAGTTACCCCATCAACTGACTGTGTTGATGGGGGAATTAAGCGATTTTCTTGCTTGCAAAACATGGTTGCAGGAAAGGAAATTGCTCCATCTATGGCTGGCTTTACTTCTCAGAGTGATAAGCAATTTTGGTCTTATTAAACCAAAACACTACTCATGTATTGGCAAACCCCAAATGTGTCAATAGCCAATGGCTCCCGCTGCCATCAATCTGTCTAATGAGGAGAGAGACAGCGGCTGGAGCTGCTGGGCTCATGCACATTGCTGGACCAGGTTTCACCTTAAAGCAAAAAATGCAATTAAGGAGAAAAGCCTTGGGACTTTACTATCAGTTTAAGGTAAAGAAAAAAAAAAAAAAAAAAAAAAAAAAAAAAAAACACACCACTTCTTTTATAACCACTTTAAGGTGGTTAACCACTTCAATACTGGGCACTTAAACACCTTCCTGCCCAGACCAATTTTGAGCTTTCAGCGCTGTCGCACTTTGAATGACAATTGCGCAGTCATGCTACACAAACAGAGCTTTCGTTTGGTGGTATTTGACCACCTCTACGGTTCTTATTTTTTGCTAAACAAAAAAAATAAATAAAAAAAGACTGAAAATTTAGAAACAAAATAGTTTTTTTTTTTTTTGTTTGTTTCAGTTTCAAAACTTTGTAAATAAGTACGTTTTCTTCTTCACTGATGGGGCTGCACTGACGGGCACCAATGAAGTGGCACTGATGAGGTTGCATTGATGGGCACTGATGGGTGGCACAGATAGGCACTGATAGGCAGCATTGTATTATACTGTACTGATGGATGGCAATCAGTGCTAAACAATAATGCATGCCAATCAGTGACGCCCATTGTGGGCACTGACTGGCATCCCTGGTGGTCTAGGGTGGCATTTGTGATGCTGGGCATCCCTGGTGGTCCAGTGTGGGCATCCTCGAGGGGGGGCTGATAATCGATCAGCAGAGACAGCCCCCCCCCCCCCCCCCACCGTCAGAGGAGCAGCCGATCAGCTCTCCTCTACTCGCATCTGACAGATGCTAGTGAGGAAAAGCTGATCACCGGCTCTTTCTATTTACACTGTGATCAGCCGTGATTGGACATGGCTGATCATGTGGTAAAGAGTCTATGTCGGAGACTCTTTACCGAGATCGTAGTTGCAGGGTGTCAGGCTGACACCCCTCAATGATTGTTGTGATGCGTGCCCCCGGGGGGGGGCGCGCAACGCCTCAAAATCCTGAGGACGTCATATGACGCTCAGTCAGGATTTTGAAACCACTTTGTCGCCATCATTCTGCTATAGGGCAGGCGTGTTTACATAGTAATTTGTTGTGAAATGCTGGTTGCACAGCTGCCATGCTATGCTGATCCTCCTCTTTTCCGTCTTGCTTGGGCCACTGACCTGGGGCAAGACAACCAGAATTTTCAGAACAAGTCAGTATAAATCTATACGGCTCCCCTCACACAGCTCTGAGGGCTTTCACACTGGATCGGTGCGCTAGCAGGACGGTAAAAAAAATTCCTGCTAGCAGCATCTATGGAGCGGTGAAGAAGCAGTGTGTATACTGCTCCTGCCCATTGAAATGAATGGGGCAACGCGGCTATACCGCCGGCAAAGCGCCGCTGCAGCAGCATTTTGTGGTGGTTTTAACCCTTTCTTGGCTGCTAGCAGATGGGGTAAAACTAGCGGCTGAATACTATCGCTAAAAATAGCGCAGTCGCCCGCACCGCCCCAATGTGAAAGGGACCAAAGAAAAAGAAATTACAAAAGGATCAAAGCAGCCAACCGGGTCTCAGTTTAGGGAAATCAATGCCGTAAAACATCCAGCTCTGGTTGAAGTGGATTGCTGCACTTTATAAGGCTTCCTCCTAATGACTAGGCATGTCTGAATATTTTCCAATATCCAGCAGTAGCCCTCTTCTTGCCGAGTACTCACGTGTTTATTCCCACATATTTTATTACCCAATTGATAGATTCAGTTTCGCCTCCAGAATATTTCCTGGCTGAAGAAGTCCAGCCAAATCATATGTGCCTGGCATGACTTGTGCTGTCTCAGGATCCCATGATCAGCACCTGTTCCCCCGACAATTTACATTATAGGGTTTCACTGTTTGCTATGCCTGCTGCCAGAACATTAATATGTTGTTGGTTAACCTTTCAGGGATTATAAGTACATAAGAGACAGCTTCATCAGGCAGCACCTACTGCCGTAGAGTATGCGTCCAGCCTTTAGTAAGTCTAATACAAGTGGTAAAGTATAAACATGTCGGGAACTCGTGCACCAGTACCAATTCTGTCTACCTAACAGAAGGTTATGTTTGAGTACACATGTAGACTTTACTGTAATTAATGTACATCAGTACAGATAAAGGTATTAGCAGTAAAAAAAAAAAAAAAAAAAAAAAAAAAAAAAAAAAAAAAAGATGCTATTGCTTGCCTCTTGAAAATGTTAGTGAGTTATGTAAACCCAAAGGCTCAATTGTTTCTGATCACTGACCTGCAGCAAGTATGTGGAATGAGTTCTGACTTTTCTGTGGCTTCACTAGCCGCATGCTTCTGGTGTTCTCCGTGGCTTTTGGCCGCTCTCGCAGTCCCGCGTGAGGCGGTGGAAGCCGCTGAGTGGCCAAAAGCCGCTGAGAACGGGCGAGAGCTACCAAGTGCCATTGAGATATGCAGGACATCTGGCTTGGTATCTCGTAGGGCCATTTTTAAACGGCAAGGCTGCACTGACAAGGCTGCACGTGGACGCCGACAAGGCTGCATCGACAAGGCTGCACCGACAAGGTGGACACCGACAAGGCTGCAGGTGGACACCGACAAGGCTGCAGGTGGACACCGACAAGGCTGCAGGTGGACACCGACAAGGCTGCAGGTGGACACCGACAAGGCTGCAGGTGGACACCGACAAGGCTGCAGGTGGACATTTTTTTTCCTTAAAATTCCCTCCTAAACTTGGGGTGCATGTTATACTCCAATACAGTATGTAATGGATTCTCTCATTTCTGGTCTTGGCCACACAATTCTTTTCATACAAATACAGTTGTATGCAAAAGTTTAGGAACCCCTGACCATTTCCACGATTGTAATTTATAAATATTAGGGTGTTTGGATCAGCAATTTCATTTTGATCTATCAAATAAGTGAACGACGCAGTAATATTTCAGGTTTATTGGATTAAGGCTCGGTTCACACAGGAGCAACACGACTTTTGGAGGGGACTTGGACGCGACTTACAACACTACTTTAAGTCGCCCCAGGTCAGGCGACTTGCCGTGGCCAATCAGAGAATGAGCTCTCAGGTGGGGGGGGGGGAACTCCTTTTGAGAGCTGATAATTCTCTGAGAGTCGCCTCTGTATAGACGGAGATCCGACTTGGAGGCGACCTCCATTGAAATCAATGGGTACCAGTCGCCTACAAGTCGGATTGAAGTAGTACAGGAACCTTTTCTGAAGTCGGAGTGACTTCAGTAGTGTGCATTAAGACAGCTCTCATTCACTTACATTGATTTCTACATGTTGTGCGACCTGAGGTGACTTGGGGCGACTTGAAGTCGGATCTGAGTCACCCCTGTGTGAACCGGCACTAACAGAAAATGCACAATGTGCATCAAAACAAAATTAGGTGCATAAATTTGGGCACCCCAACAGACAAATCACATAAATATTTAGTAGAGCCTTCTTTAGCAGAAATAACAGCCTCTAGACGCTTCCCATAATCTGGATTCTTAATGTATTTTGGACCATTCCTCCTTACAAAACAACTCCAGTTCAGTTAGGATTGATGGTTGCCGAGCACAGGGCCGGATTAAGAGCATCGTGTGCTTGGTGCTGAGAATTTTGGTGGGCCTTTTACTGGGCACCCTTCTGCTTTCCAAGAGCCTGTGCTGGCATGCGTCCAAACTCAAAAGTGCGCAGCCGCACAGGCATAACACTAGGGAGGCCTGGCATTTGATTTGCCAAGTTTCTGTACGGGCCGTGCATTGGCGTGCACTCTGAGCTGAAAGAGTGCAGCTGCGCAGGCCTAACACTATGGAAGCCCCAGACTTCTGTAAGAGCCCTGCATTGGCGTGCCCTAGGCTTCTGTTAGGACTGCTCATGCAGTGCCCATTATCAATCCCACCACCCTGCCCAGGCGGTGCATGTGGAATGCAGGGCCCATCAGGGGAGATCTCTTCCTGTTGACCCATTACTTTCCATGTCCTTTTTGGGTGGCTGGGCCTATATTAAAAAGGTATGGGCCTGGAGCTGCAGCTCCAATAGCCCCTACGTTAATCCAGCCCTGGCCGAGCATGTACAGCCCGCTTCAAATCACCCCACAGATGTTCAATGATATTCAGGTCTGGGGACTGGGATGGGCATTGCAGAACATTGTACTTGTTCCTCTGCATAAATGCCCGAGTAGATTTTGAGCAGTGTTTTGGGTTGTTGTCTTGTTGAAATATCCATCCCCAGCATAACTTCAACTTAGCAACTGATCCCTCAACATTATTCTCAAGAATCTGCTGATCTACTAAATATTGATGTGATTTTTCTGTTGGGGTGCCCAAATTTATTCACCTGTATGTCTAATTTTGTTTTGACGCATATTGCACATTTTCTGTCAATCCAATAATCCTAATTTCACTACTGAAACATTACTGTGTCCTTCAGTTATTTGACAGATCAAAATGAAATTGTTGATCCAAACACCCAAATATTTATAAATGACAATCATGGAAATTGTCAGGGGTCCCTAAACTTTTTCATACAACTGTACCATACTAAATGACATGAAAAACGCTTATTTGGTTATCGTACGAGAAAAATTCTCACACTTGTCCCTTTGGATATTTTTACAAACAGTCGTGATCAGCTCTCGCAAGCTGTGTATTGACGATCAGATTATTGTACGATCGCAAGCAGTATTTTTCATCCGATTTTCTCATCGTGTGTAAGAGGCATTACTACAGGTTCCTTTTAAAGCGAGACTTTGTTTTGCGATCAGCATATCAGTGATCTTGATAGATGGAGTACTACATCTTAGTCCAGATATGGGTGACGTTTCAATGGGGTGTAGTTGCAGCATTGCAATAAAACAGAAGTGATTCTGCCACAACCAGTGCCACCATACTTGAGTGCACGCTGCACCACTCACACCCTCCCTCTGTCCATACAGGCCGATTAACAGCATAGTACTGTATGCTCTGACATCCTAGTGAAGCTATGCCCAGACTATTCTAGTGTCCCTGTTGGTTGATTTCTCCTCCATTTCGGTTCTGGTGACAATCCAATGTTTGGAATTTTCTGTCAATTTGTCTCTTGGGGATAATAACAGGACAAAGAGTTATTCTCCCTAATGAGGACACAGATAGCGATAAATACCTGACAGGTGTTCCAATTCCTAAATCTAAAAAAAAGGTTTTGCCTTTAGTTATACTTTCCGGCCCTTTAAGGGGTTTAGGATGCCTGGAAGTGGGGAGGGGTTCACGATCATGTGACTGCTGCGACTGGCTGTCACATGATCAGAAAGCTCCCAAAACTAAATAACGAGAGAGCGCTCTCAAGCACATCAATTTACACAACTATGCGGCCACTTGGCGCCAAGGCCCACCTGGCACCAACAGGCTAAACCAGAGGTCTCAAACTGGCGGCCCTCCAGCTGTTGCGAAACTACAAGTCCCATCATGCCTCTGGCTATGGGAGCCATGCAATGCCTCATGGGACTTGTAGTTTTGCAACAGCTGGAAGGCCACCAGTTTGAGACCCCTGGGCTAAACTAAACCTCTAGGGCAGGGATATGCAATTAGCGGACCTCCAGCTGTTGCAGAACTACAAGTCCCATGAGGCATAGCAAGACTGACAGCCACAAGCATGACACCCAAAGGCAGAGGCATGATGGGACTTGTAGTTTTGCAACAGCTGGGGGTCCGCTAATTGCATATCCCTGCTCTAGGGAATAAACCCTAGGGCAGGGGTAGGCAACCTGAGGTCATCCAGCTGTTGCAGAACTACAAGTCCCATCATGTCTCTGGAAGCGATTGCAACTGCCAGCCTTGTAATGTCTCATGAGAAATGTAGTCCCACAACAGCTGGAGGGCCCCAGGTTGCCTACCCCTGCCCTAGGGAATAAAATGGTAATGGTTGCAATTTTTTATTTCACACAGTACTTGTGTAGCGGTTTTGCAAACAAGTTAATAAAAACCCCAAAACACAATATGTGCCCAATTTCTTTTGTATAACGTGAAAGACGATGTTACGCCGAGTTAATACCTAACATGTCACAATTTAAAATTGCGCAAGCGCGTGTAATGGTGACAAACTAAGTTAAGTTACTTAAAAATCTCCATAAGCAATAGTTAACCACACAGTTAAAAAAAATAAAAATAAAAAATAAAACGTCATACTTCCCTCCTCTGTGCAGTTGGTTTTGCAAAGAGGTCCCAATCCACCTCCTCTGGGGTCCCTCAGTAGCCCTCCTGGCTCCTCCTGCTCTCAAATGCCCCATTGGAGAGCCGCTCTCTTTCGGAGCACTTGTGCGGGCGTGCTCCCGTACCCTGCTGCTGTGTCTATTGACAAAGACAGCAGGACTTGACCCAGCCCCACCGCATCATTGGATTTGATTGACAGCAGTGGGAGCCAATGGCTGCAGTGCTATCAATCTATCAAATTAGGATCTGAGACACTGGCTGGAGCTGGTGTGCTCGTCCCTGCTGCTGGAAAGACCGGGTTCAGGTAAGTAAAAGGGAAGCTCTGGAGGGCTGCTGCACGAGAGGTTTTTCACCTTAATGAATAGAATGCAATAAGGTGAAAAACCTTTAGGGTTTACAACCCCTTTAAAAGGCCGGAAGGATTTGCACCTAAACTGACAGGCCGGGCAAGGAGAGCATTAACCAGAGAAGCAACCAAGAGGTCCATGGTAACTCTGGAGGAGCTGCAGAGATCCACAGCTCAGGTGGGAGAATCTGTACATCGGGACAACTATTAGTCGTGCACTCCACAAATCTGGCCTTCATGGGAGAGTGGCAAGAAAACAATTGTTGGAAAAAAGCCATACGAAGTCCTGTTTTTGCGAGAAGCTATGTGGGGGACACAGCAAACATGTAGAAGAAGGTGCTCTGGTCAGATGAGACCAAAATTTTACTTTCTGGCTTAAGAGGAAAACACTGTGTGGCAGAAAACTAACACTGCACATCACCCTGAACACACCATCCCCACCATGAAACATGGTGGTGGCAGCATCATGTGGTGGGGATGCTTTTCTTCAGAGCAGGGACAGGAAAGCTGGTCAGAGAGTTGATTGGAAGATGGATGGAGGCAAATACAGGGCAATCTTAGAAGAAAACCTGTTAGTCTGCAAAATACTTGAGACTGGGGCGGAGGTTCACCTTCCAGCAGGACAACGACCCTAAACATACAAGCCAGAGCTACAATGGAATGGTTTAGATCAAAGCATACTCATGTGTTTGAATGGCCCAGTCAAAGCCCAGACCTAAATCGGATTGAGAATCTGTGGCAAGACATGAAAATTGCTGTTCACAGATGCTCTCCATCCAATCTGATAGAGCTTGAGCTATTTTGCAGAGCTGGTAGAGACATCCCCAAAAAGACTTGTAGCTGTAATTGGTTCTACAAAAAGTATTGACTTAGGGGAGCTGAATGCAAAACGCACACCAACCTTTTTACATATTGGTAAAAAAAAAAAAAAATAATAATAATTTTTATTGAGAACCATTTATCATTTTCCTTCCACTTCACAATTATGTGCCACTTTGTGTTGGTCTATCACATAAAATCCCAGTAAAATACATTTATGTTTTTGGTTGTAACATGACAAAATGTGTAAAATTTCAAGAGGTATGAATACTTTTTCAATGCATTGTATATCTCAATCACTAAATCCGCAGCACAATTTATGGACCAAGGCCTCTGCAATATGCCAACCGAAAGTACTTTGAAAACAAAATCTGCACATATGAAAATACAGAAAAGAAAACAGATGCAGCGGCAGAGGAAAATGTCCGATTGCCAGTAACATCTCCATACCACATGGGTTTACTGCCATCATTCTGGAAAGGTTTCAAGCTTCAGAATGTTAAATAGCTGCACTCATATACAGTCCAAATAATGGACACAGAACGTGCATGCCCATTTCTCCCCATAAACGTGCAATGGTCAATGCTAAAAATAATTGCTCACAAATTACAGATGTGTGTAACTGACTATACAAATAAAATAGACAATACGCTAGTATACGTAAATATCAAATAAACGTCTTACAAAAACCCAATCTGTATTAAAGCGATCGTCCCCCAGTCCCTGTGTATAATTTGTTATAACATAAAGCTATAATCCAATATTGTTAAGCAGAACAACCGCCAATATAGCTGACATGCAACAGCCTCAATCTGCAAAGCCGCAACAGTACTTTACTGGTATTCCTCATTCTATTTACTGAAATCCACCATCTCTCAATCTGAATTTTATCTCCCGATTCTTTATTTTCCCATCAACCAGAATGGCTGAGTTTCCTGTTAACACTTGCCATCCCAACCATTTCTGACACTTCGCTCCTACATGTAAAAATCTACTTTGTCGTTTTTTGATGTTTTCGTGAAAATTCAACATTAAAAAAAAAAAATAAATAAATAAATACTTTGCTAGAAAATTACTTAGAACCCCCAAACATACGTAGTTTTTTTTTTTTTTTAGAAGAGACCCTATAGAATAAAATGGCGGGCGTTGCAATTTTTTTCGGTCACATGGTATTCACGCAGTGTTTTTTTTTAAACACAAAAGGGGCAGAACTGGAAGTGACAAACTACACAATGCTCATGTATTCCAGGGTTACAGAGAGCGGGGAACGATGTCAGTTCCTCTCTGGCTCTGTGCAAGGCAGCAATCATCGCTCACAGCCTCCATGATGGGACCGGAGAGCCCGGGAGAGGTGGCAGTTGTGGCGGGAGGGAGGTGGGACCCCCTTCCACACCCACAGAAGTGATCGAGTGGCTATTTAGCCACTTAGATCACTTCTGCCTTGTACAGAATCACCGGCTGAAAAGATTGATATCAGAATGATGCCTGTAGGTGCAGGCATCAACCCGGTATAACCGCTGAAACCAGAGGATGTCAATGTACGCCCAGCCAACCAGAAGGCTAAGTTCACCTTTTGTAAAACAAAACAAAAATGAATAATAATAATAATAATAACAACAACAACAACAACATTTCATACATTCACTTTTTTTTTTACTTGCAAAAAGGTGTGCATTTTAATTTTTTTTATAATTGCATCCTGTAAAGCATAGCACCCCTGATTGCTGATGTAATGCTTGGATCCTGCAGACTTTCGGTACACCTCAGATATGGACAGGCAATTACTGAATGGCAGGAAGAATCGAACTATGGGGGGCAACACCCTCGCAGTTCATTGAAAACTACCAGCTATACGCTGCAAAGGCTGATGGTATTTGTCTATTCATTCACAGATACGGCTGTGTGAGCAGAACCCTGCAGGGTTGCGCTGTTTTCAAATTGTGACAGCAGGTGCAGGGAGAAGGTTCCCTGTCACAGAGAGGGGAGCATTGGCAGTGGATGGATAGGAGCAAATTACATGATATTACCACCCTAGACACGGGTATAACACGCTCCTAACTCCTCATGTACACTGGATGTTAAAAAACACACCAGTAGCATTAGCTGTAGAATGAGTTTCAGCATTTTTAAGCAAAACTATACTGCCACAAAAGCTCATGGCTCAAAAACACTGATAAAAGCCAAATTGAGTTAAGCCCCATACACACTATCAGATTTTCTGCAGATCTTTTCCTTCAGGTTTACCAAAACCATGTAGTGCAAGGGCCTGCCCGATTGCATACAAATTTAAACTCCTAAGGTTTGACCTCATATTATATGGTTTTGGTAAATCTGAAGAAAAAAAAAAAAAAAAAAAAAAAAAATCAGCAGAAAACCTGATAGCGTGTATGGGGCTTAAGAGTGTTTTTACAGCTGAAAACCCACTAGTTCTGTGGGGGGGGGGGGGGGGGGGGGGCTGAAGCCAAAAACAGCAGCTGTAAAAACGTCCAGTGTGCACAAGACCTAAAAGATGAATTATGCTTTAAAAAGGGGTTCATTCACACCATCAGCGCTGCAATGTGCTGCTTGGTGTGCACAGAAAAAAAAAAAAAAAAAAAATAGGACATGTAGTATTTTTGGGAAAAGCGACAAAAAAAAAAAAAAAAAAAAAAAAAAGTCACGACAACCTCACTGCAACACATATAATTCCCCAATCACATCTGAATGTTGCTCAATTCCTGAAGTGTAGCAAAGCTCAAACTGAAAAATCCCATTATTCGCAAGACACATCACATCATAGCAAATGCATGTTAAAATATGACTTGCTATGCTGCAAACAAACCCTAAAGCAGAGCTGATATGAAGATGTGAGGTCCACTTATATTGCAGCTCCCAAGCCCTCAAATAAAAAACAACAAAAAAAACAAACAATGCTTACCTAACACCTTAGATGAAAGGCGTAACTACAGCTCATGGTACAGGGCCATTCACAGCGGCCCTTTACCATGTGATCAGCTGATCGCATGTGAACAGACTTGCCGGTTATCGGCAATTCTTTTCTCCCATGCTGTGTCTGTGTGAGGAAAGGAGAACTGGTAAACAACAAGACTATCAGTACATTGTTTACACTGATAAACAGGGCACTGATCATTAGTGCCAACTATCAGTGCTACCTAATCAGGAATTTTGAGCGGAGAGCACCTCTCTCATACAGTCCAGAGCCTGAACTGACAGTTCCTCCTACAGATGGGAGAGCCGCTGCTCATTCTCCTCCTGTGTGCACCATAGGAAGTGTGAAGCCCACCAACTGAATTCAGCTGCTTAGCTTCCTACTTCCTGTGGTGCACACAGGAGGAGAGGGGTGGGAGGAGAAGGAGCAGATCGGCTCTCTCCTCTCCCATTAATGGGAGGGAGGGGGACTGTCAGTGAAGGCTCTGGGCTGTATGAGAGTGGCACTCAGCTCACAGTTCCACGGCCAGCAACCCCGCTGGTTAAGTATATTGTGGATAGTGGCAAGCATGCCGCAGATAGTAGTTTAAAAAGTTCTGTATACAATTGTATTCTAATTTTGTATATATTGCACACTGCCCTCACAGCACTAATGTTTTCAGTACATGTTTACATTCTTTCAAGTCCTGATTAGAATTAGCCTGGCTATGTTATGCCCCTTGTTACCATAAACGTACAATTATAATATTAATGTGATACCCAGGTAATCATGTATATAAAAACCTTCAATTGCATCATAATAAAGCAGAACAGTTAAGTGGAAAGATGTCGAGTGTATATTTGGTGTCTGTTTCCTACTGCAGTAGTTATTCAACATGAGGATAGGAGTTGCTTATCTATAAATTTCCATGTCAGTGGCAAGCATGTCCCGGCTGACGGATGGCGGCAAGCATGTCCCGGCTGACGGATGGCGGCAAGCATGTCCCGGCTGACGGATGGCGGCAAGCATGTCCCGGCTGACGGATGGCGGCAAGCATGTCCCGGCTGACGGATAGTGGTGACTGGGATCTCAGGTGTTCAGAGCACCTCGTACAGCTGAATGACAGGCAGCAAGAAGCCGGGGCTGTCCACGGCTGTTTCTCTGCACATAGCCCCCACATCCAGTGGCTACAGACATTTGTCCCTCTGAATTAGCAGACGCAGGCTTAGGCCTCATTCCCTTGGAGTGTATGAATCCGTACACCATGTGAGATGAGGGCCGGGTTTACTCCATGTATCATTGTACATCCAGTCACTATGCTGTCAAATGATGGCGGCCTCCCCCGATGTGCATGGCCCGGACGCACCTTACAGTGGCCACCACTGATTGAAACACCTGAGATCCCGGTTGCAGGTATCTGAAGTCTATCTGCTACACTGGAGCTGGTGTAGGATGTGAATGAGGCCTAAGGCATGCAAAGATGCATGAATGGGCCCTCAGAACCATTGCATGTATCAGTGTGTAGAAATGTCCTATGGTGGTGTGGATGTCAGTGGTGGGGGAGGCCTATGGTGGTCTGATATCTGCGCTCTCTGTTTGGGTTCCAGGCCTTTGCTGGTCATGCCGTTTCTGTGTACAGGGCAGTCACAGGCTGAGGGGGGAATAGGATCTCCTCCTCCTCCAGGATTAGGCTCCCAGGCCACAATCTGTAGTACACTCCCCTCTGCCAGGAATGCTGGGTGCCCCCCGCCTGCACTGACCCCTTCTAGGGGACCCATCCCGGCTACAAGGGCCACATTCCCAGGAAGGAGCACTGTGTGTATACAGGGAAGGCCTGGGGGAGGATGGGGAGGACTAGGGATCCCTAGGATGGAAATACACAGCTGGGGGGAGGAAGTGGAGGAGCTGCATGTCATCACATCCATAGCAGGCCTAGTGACACCGGGGCCAGGGTGACAAGGGAGGGGGGGGGGGGGGGTGGGTGTGCAGGGGGCCCGGCTGGCAGTGTTGGGGCGCTGTCTGCAGAGATGGGCATTGCCCGGGGTACTCGGTGGTCGCACTGTCCGGCGTGCCAGAGTGGGGTGTCGCTCGGCTCACACCTACCTTCTGGGAGTTCTGCTGCAGGACATTCTGCTCCACGGTCATGGCCCAGCTCCTCCTCCCCTCCCGCCGGGGCTCACACTGCACACTACGCGGGGCTCAGGCCTGCCGGACCGGGACATGAGCCTGGGAGAGCCCGGCTACCGCCCGATGTTCTGCCTCTCCGCCGCCTCCTCCCAGCACCGACACCGCCCGAGTCTCCCCAGCGGCCGCACACAGATCACCACTCCCACCGCTCACATGGAGAGGGGCGGCCGCTGTGCTCCGCACTCCTCCCCCTTACTCTGTATCTGCACCGATCACCTAACTGTACCGAGCTCTGCACACCGATCACCTTTTTGTACCGAGCACTGCACACCGATCACCCATCTGTACTGAGCCCTGCACACCATCACCACCTATCTGTACCGAGCCCTGCACACCGATCACCCATCTGTACGGAGCCCTGCACACCGATCACCTTTCTGTACCAAGCCCTGCACACCGATCACCCATCTGTACCGAGCTCTGTACACCGATCACCTATCTGTACGGAGCCCTGCACACCGATCACCTTTCTGTACCAAGCCCTGCACACCGATCACCCATGTGTACCGAGCTCTGTACACCGATCACCTTTCTGTACCGAGCTCTGCACACCGATCACCTTTCTGTACCGAGCCCTGCACACCAGATCATTCATCTGTAAAGAGCTCTGCACACCGATCACCCATCTGTACCGAGCTCTGTACACCGATCACCTTTCTGTACCGAGCTCTGCACACCGATCACCTTTCTGTACCGAGCCCTGCACACCAGATCATTCATCTGTAAAGAGCTCTGCACACCGATCACCCATCTGTAAAGAGCTCTGCACACCGATCACCCATCTGTAAAGAGCTCTGCACACCGATCACCCATCTGTAAAGAGCTCTGCACACCGATCACCCATCTGTAAAGAGCTCTGCACACCGATCACCCATCTGTAAAGAGCTCTGCACAGGATCACCCATCTGTAAAGAGCTCTGAACACCGATCACCCATCTGTACCGAGCCCTGCACACCAATCCCCCATCTGTACCGAGCCCTGCACACCGATCATCACCCATCTATACCGAGCCCTGCACACCGATCACCCATCTGTACCAAGTCCTGCACAACGATCACCACCCTTCTGTACCGAGCCCTGCACACCGATCACCACCCATCTGTACTGAGCCCTGCACACCGATCACCACCCATCTGTACTGAGCCCTGCACACCGATCACCACCCATCTGTACTGAGCCCTGCACACCGATCACCACCCATCTGTACTGAGCCCTGCACACCTATCACCACCCATCTGTACTGAGCCCTGCACACCTATCATCCATCTGTACCGAGCCCTGCACACCAATCACCACCCATCTGTACCGAGCCCTGCACACCGATCACCACCCATCTGTACCGAGCCCTGCACACCGATCACCACCCATCTGTCCCGAGCCCTGCACACCGATCACCACCCATCTGTACCGAGCCCTGCACACGATCACCCATCTGTGTCTGCACCAAGCCCTGCACACCAAACACCCATCTGTGTTTGTACTGAGCCCAGCAACCCGAACCCTGCACGCCAATCACCCATCTGTGTCTGCACCGAGCCCTGCACACTGATCACCGCACACCGAGCTCTGCATACAGATCACCAGGGCAGGACTTAGAGTGGTGGGGGCCCCTGGGCTTGAGTCACTTTCGGGTCCTACCTTCTATACATTACCATATTTATTGGCGTATAACATGCGCCAGCATATAACACGCACCCCAAGTTTAGGAGGGAATTTTAAGGAAAAAAACGTACAGTGGTGTGAAAAAGTGTTTGCCCCCTTCCTCATTTCCTGTTCCTTTGCATGTTTGTCACACTTAAGTGTTTCGGAACATCAAACCAATTTAAACAATAGTCAAGGACAACACAAGTAAACACAAAATGCAATTTGTAAATGAAGGTGTTTATTATTAAAGGTGAAAAAAAATCCAAACCATCATGGCCATGTGTGAAAAAGTGATTGCCCCCCTTGTTAAAACATACTATAACTGTGGTTGTCCACACCTGAGTTCAATTTCTCTAGCCACACCCAGGCCTGATTATTGCCACACCTGTTCACAATCAAGGCATCACTTAAATAGGAGCTGCTTGACACAGTAAGGTCCACCAGAAGATCCTTAAAAGCTACACATCATGCCGAGACCCAAAGAAATTCAGGAACAATTGAGAAAGAAAGTAATTGAGATCTATCAGTCTGGAAAGGGTTATAAAGCCATTTCCAAAGCTTTGGGAATCCAGCGAACCACAGTGAGAGCCATTATCCACAAATGGCAAAGACATGGAACAGTGGTGAACCTTCCCAGGAGTGGCCGGCCGCCCAAAATTACCCCAAGAGCGCAGCAACGACTCATCCAAGAGGTCACAAAAGACCCCACAACAACGTCCAAGGAACTGCAGGCCTCACTTGCCTCAGTTAAGGTCAGCGTTCATGCCTCCACCATCAGGAAAAGACTGGGCAAAAATGGCCTGCATGGCAGAGTTCCAAGGAGAAAACCACTGCTGAGCAAAAAGAACATCAAAGCTCGTCTCAATTTCTCCACAACACATCTTGATGAGCCCCAAGACTTTTGGGACAACATTCTGTGGACCGATGAGACAAAAGTGGAACTCTTTGGAAGGTGTGTGTCCAAATATATCTGGCGTAGAAGGAACACTGCATTTCAGAAAAGAACATTATACCAACAGTAAAATATGGTGGTGGTAGTGTGATGGTCTGGGGCTGTTTTGCTGCTTCAGGACCTGGAAGACTTGCCGTGATAAAAGGAACTATGAATTCTGCTGTCTACCAAGAGATCCTGAAGGAGAATGTCCGACCATCTGTTCGTGTACTCAAGATGAAACGAACTTGGGTTCTGCAGCAGGACAATGATCCTAAACACACCAGCAAGTCCACCACCGAATGGCTGAAGAAAAACAAAATGAAGACTTTGGAGTGGCCTAGCCAAAGTCCTGACCTGAATCCTATTGAGATGTTGTGGTATGACCTTAAAAAGGCCATTCATGCTCGAAAACCCTCTAATGTAACTGAATTAGGACAATTCTGCAAAGATGAGTGGGCCAAAATTCCTCCAGGACGCTGTAAAAGCCTCATTGCACGTTATCGCAAACGCTTGGTTGCAGTTGTTGCTGCTAAGGGTGGCCCAACCAGTTATTAGGTTTAGGGGGCAATCACTTTTTCACACAGGGCCATGATGGTTTGGATTTTTTTTCACCTTTAATAATAAACACCTTCATTTACAAATTGCATTTTGTGTTTACTTGTGTTGTCCTTGACTATTGTTTAAATTGGTTTGATGTTCCGAAACACTTAAGTGTGACAAACATGCAAAGGAACAGGAAATGAGGAAGGGGGCAAACACTTTTTCACACCACTGTACATTTAAACGCCCATCAATGCAGCCTTATCAGTGTCCATCTGCAGCCTTGTCCAGTGTCATTTTAGGCCTTGTCATTGCAGTCTTGAAGTTAAAAAATGATGCCGCCGAGATACAGAGTCCTCTCGGGTCCTCTCCCAGTCCCGAGTGGAGAGTAGCCGAGTGTACTCGGCTCACAATCACACGCAGTCCCTGTGTTATGTCCATAATAGGGCGGGACTGGGCATGACTGCGAGCCGAGCCAAGTACACTCGGCTATGTATCTTGACGGGGCCCCCATTTGGGTGGGGCCCATGGGCTTGAGCCCAGTCAAGCCTAATGGTAAGTCCTGCCCTGGAAAGAGCTCAATGGTGGCGGGCCAGGCTCATCATCCCTCCGTGTCTCTCACCCAGCAGATAAAAGATGGCAGGAGGGAGAGGGGGAGAAACCTGGGTGAGAGACACGGAGGGCATTGTTCTCCACCGATCCTCCTGCTGTCTGGGCCCCTCTGTGTGCTAGGTGGTGATGGGCCGAACAGACCCCTGTTCGGTACGCACCAGAACTTCTGAACACCACGAAAGTTCGGACCCGAATAACAAACCCCATTAAAGTCAATGGGACCCGAACGTTAAAAATCAAAAATTTCCATTTTGAAGGCTTATACACTTATCTGTGTCTGCACCGAGCCCTGCACACGATCACTTATCTGTGTCTGCACCGAGCCCTGCACACCGATTACGACCCTTCACACGATCACTGAGCCCTGCACACCGATCATCAACCATCTGTGTCTGCGCTGAGCCCTGCACACTGATGGTACTTCTGTACCAGACCAATACACTGCATTTGCGACCTGTGTTGGAGTGTGGTTAGCATTGCGTCGACACCCACTGCAGATTGCAAGTGCTGTGCACTTTGCACACGGTCCGAGAAACATGGGTTTCCCGCACAGCATTCTAGTGTGAAGGGGGCCTTAGTGTGCCTTCATTGAAGAACAATCTAGTGAAATGTTACAATTTATTCCATTCCTGAGCTCTGGGCAGAACATTTCCACACGGATACATTGTATACTTTTACCTTACTGGCCAGTATAGAGTTCCCCTCATTGTTATTTTGTACATTCCTTCAATATTGACTGACTGTACCATGAGATAAATAACAAAAGTGTGTTTTTCAGTGAATTTAATTTAATGATTTACTTAATTTTATTTGCCGCATTTACTTTACATTTTTAACACATTTGCAGTATTTACCTCAAATTTGATATTTTACTTTTGACGAATTGGCACTTTTAATAGTGCATAAGACATTTCCAAAGAAACACAAATATCACACACAGTAATCAATAGTGAATTGACTTCACATGTTCCTGTTGTAGATTTTTTATTACTTCCTGTCTGGTAAAATGGTTGTCAGCAGGACAGGAAGTGAGAGCACCGCACAGTAAAAACTTGACACGAGTTTTAATCCTCCTCCATCCAATCCAAAATTAGAATATACACTTTAAAAAAGGAATTTTAGTAGTTTCTGAAATAATAAAAAGTCAACAGCTACAAATACTGTATTTTTATTTTATTATTGTAATTAAAACACACACACACACACACACAAACACACAGTGAATAACACATTTATATGTTTCAGTTACATTCTTGCATTGTTTCATTTGATTTGTGTTCCCCGTATCCCCTGCCCCTAAAGAAAATTAATAAATAAATAAATAAAATGTAAATGACCCTAATCAATCCCCCTCTCTCTCCCCCCATCCCCCTCATGTCCCACCTTTTTTTTTGTCCTGTTAGGCATCCAACATAGTCATATATCCAAGAGATTTTTTAAACTTCAACCATTTCCCCCATATAGTGCGATATACATCTAATGAGTCATCTGCTGTATGTATGGTTTCCTCTACAGATCTCAACCAATCTACCATTGCTGCCCACTCTTTCATGTTCGGGGCTTCTTGGGCTCTCCATAATCTCGGGATAAGAACTTTACCTGCATTTCATAGGTGTGGGAATAAGGTATTCCTATAGTGAGTGACCGTTTCTCTCCTGACATTTCCATAGGTCCATCTCGATACGTTCTCCTGTTATTTGATAAATCGCTCCTATAATTCCATCCCAGTAAGGCTGTATCTTTACGCATTCCTACCATAGGTGCACAAAGGTCCCTGGAGCGTCAAAACCCCTCCAACATGTTGGGGGGGGGGGCATCCGCTCCGATCCTATGCGCCCTCTGTGGGGTCACATACCATCTTGCCAATAGTTTATAGCACATATCCATTGTCTTAACGTCCCTTGAGGAAAAACATTGTAAGATCTTCCTCCTGTGTTCCTCATCTCTGAGGGTTCCTATTTCCTCCTCCCATTTTCCCATATAAGTTGAGTATTCGGGCTCTTTTTCTTTTACAAGTATTTTATATATCTTAAATATCCTTTGATTTAAACACAAAGAGTAAAAACTCACCAGTCCTGGAGGCCAGTGCTACCAGTCTTTGCAGGTCTTCGGGTCCCCAGCACCACCATGTTGGATGTGGGAAGCTGGCTGTGACTTCCTGGTGTTTCATAGCCAGCTCCCTCATGCTCCTTTGTGAGACTCTCTGCACTTTTTAGAATGGTCCTGCCGTCTCCTGAGGTGTGCGATGTGTCCCTGGAGGTTGCGAAGGTGTGTATGTATGTGTGTGTGTGTGTGTGTGTGTGTGTGTGTGTGTGGGGGGGGGGGGGGGGGGGACTTCCTCTCTGCTCGCCTAGGTGAGAAAAGCAGGAGTGGGAGTGAGGACCTGCCAGAAATAGCTACCCACTTTCAGAAAAAAAAATGCTCAATGAGAAATGAAGGGGGAAGGAGGAGGATGAGCGGAACTTCCCATTTTAGGTGAAGTTCCGCTTTAACCTTCGCCGACCGCTCACGGTAAATATACTGCGAGAGGGCGGCAGGTGCAGGCTTGGCATTATACTGTACATGTATGTTGTTGGCTTGTTTCTGGGTTTGGGGCACACACGTGCGGACCTCCTGCCGACCGTGCTGTGATTGGACACATGATGAGTTTGGCAGCAGATTTCAGCTTATGATTTCGGATGAAACCGATGGATTGGCTGTGTCCAGTCACACAGAAACACACAGAACTCTGTGTAGAGAGAACGGTGATCTGACTGTTTCTCTTTCCTGAAAATCAGGGAGAAAAAACAGCCAGATCAGTAAGTAAAAGCAGCACACATTACACATTGTTAAGGCCCGTACACACGATCAGATTTTTTGACAACACACATGCAAATTAGCTGTTTTAAGGCAACAACCGACCGTGTGTACGCTCCATCGGACAAACTTTTTTGGTTTTCATCTGACTTTTGTTGGCTGTGCAAACTGACAAATTTTTCAACAACATAAGTCCGACTGTATTAGTGTCACTAGCAACATCAGTGTCAGTTAGTGACCCTCCCATGTAATGTCTGTTAGTGCCAGATTGCCTGTCACCCTTTCACAGTCACACTATTATGCCCTGTACACATGATCGAACATTGATCGGACATTCCGACAACAAAATCCATAGATTTTTTCCGACGGATGTTGGCTCAAACTTGTCTTGCATACACACGGTCACACAAAGTTGGTCGGAAATTGCAAACGCCAAGAACACGGTGACGTACAACACGTACGATGAGCTGAGAAAAATGAAGTTCAATAGCATGCGTGGAACCTTGTGCGTCGGAATTGTGTACACGCGATCGGAATTTCCGACAATGGATTTTGTTGTCGGAAAATATGAGAACCAGATCTTAAATTTTGTGCGACGGGAATTCCGATGGAAAATGTCCGATAGAGCCTACACACGGTCGGAATTTCCAACAAAAAGCTCCCATCGAACATTTTCCATCTTAAAATCCGACCGTGTGTACGGGGCATAAATCCTGTACACACCATTACAGTATAGTGTCTACAGCTGTGTAAATTCCAGTGTATATACCATAGTTGGTGGATACTACAACTTTCACATGAATCAATTAATACACACTTTGTGATTTTTTTTTTTTTTTTTACCGACTTTGCAATATTTACCTCAAATTTGATATTTTATTTTGATGAAATTACTCTTTTATTATTGCATACAATACTTCTAAAGAGACGCAAATATCACATGCAATGATCAATGGTGAATCGACCCAACCACATGTTCCTGTTGTAGATTTTATCTTTGCTTCCTGTCTGGTAAAATGGTTGTCAGCAGGACAGGAAGTGAGAGCACTGGACAGTTATAAAAACGTGACAGCAGTTCTAATCCTCCACCATTCCAACCCAAGCTAGCTTTTAATTTGGCTTGACATACACTTTAAAGCGGGGTTCCACCCTAAAGTGGAACTTTCGCTGATCGGAACCCTCCCCCCCTCCGGTGTCACAATTGGCACCTTTCAGGGGGGAGGGGGGTGGAGATACCTGTCAAAGACAGCTTTTACACCCACTTCCGGGCATAGACTCCCGTGGGAGTCTATGCCTCTTCCTGTCCTGCCGTGCTGTCTGCTGGGACACACACGGGTCTCAGAGACAGCGCGGACAATTCCTATTGCGCTGCGTGACTCGCGCATGCGCAGTAGGGAATCGGGAAGTGAAGCCGATTCGCTTCACTTCCTGATTCCCTCACCTAGAATGGTGGCGGCAGCAGCCGAGCGATCAATCGGCCTCGGCTGCCGGCATCGCTGGACCCCGGGACAGGTGAGTGTCCATTTATTAAAAGTCAGCAGCTGTAGTATTTATAGCTGCTGACTTTTAATATTTTTTCTGTAGGTGGAATCCCTCTTTAAAGAGGAATTTTGGTCACTTCTGAAAAAATTAAAAGTCAACAGCTACAAATACTGTAGCGCTTTCTAATTGCTCCGGTGGTGGAGGAAGGAGGAGGGGAACGATACCTGTCAAAAACAGGTGCCAAATGTGGCATCGGAATGGGGGAGTAGACAGATAATTGGAAGTTCCACTTTTGAGTGGAACTCCGCTTTAAGAAAAATAGCATTGTTTTGAAATGGTACTCTAACAACACCCACAGTCTTTAATTTCAGAAACATGTTTACAGTTCAAATTCGACTGGAATTCGATGTAAAATTCGATTTGAATTTAAATAAAAATTTTGGAAATTCAGATAAATTTCGTTTCATTATTTGGAGTATTCGGTAAACTTCGTTTATACTGTATACTGAATGAAAGAAACCGCACATGTCTAGACAGATTGCTCCGCTGCGTGGTGCGAACCGTGAGGAGGTCATATGACATCCACTTTGATTGACAAGAGGTCCGTCCAGCTGTCATTCCCCCAAAGGCCGGGTGGGAACCGCTTAAATAAACAGTCACTCACCCAGTGGTGGTGCGTTCATTAAGGGCTCACAGGCACCGCCCCCCTCTCTAGAGCCACCCCCCTCTGTGTACTATGGATAAATTCATGCACTGCACGAATCTAACCATGGCCACTGTAGCCACCCCCTATTCAGGTGCCTGGCCTCTTAGGCTCTAATAGGCTTCAAAAGAGGTGAACTGCAAGCACAAAGCATTGAGCTTGCAGTTCACCCAGGTGGGTTAGCAAAGCAAATGAAATATTTGCTTTGCTAACACTAAACTGCCTCTCAGCCAATCCAGAGGCATATATCTAATACCCGCCACCTAATTGGCTGAAGTCACTGGTGCCGTGATTGGACGTAACTGAAGAACGGGAGGACAGAGAGCCATGGACAACACAGGAGCTTGTCGTCGTCACCTGCTGCATGTTCCACAGCTTACTGCTGTCACCTGCCACCAGGATTGGGTAAGTGTGTGCCGGTCGGATGGCGAGTGGGTTGGGGTCACAGACATTACATATGATGGGCACAGAGGCTGTATATGATGGGCACAGAGGCTGCATATGATGGGCACAGAGGCTTCATATGATGGGCACATTGGCTGTATTTTATGGGGCACAGTGGCTGCATTTGATAGACACAGTGGCTGCATTTGATGGGGCACAGTGGCTGCATTTGATGGGGCACAGTGGCTGCATTTGATGAGGCACAGTGACTGCATATGATGGGCACAGTGGCTGCATTTTATGGGGCATAGTGGTTGTATTTCATGGATGAAGGGGGGAGGAGGAGCGAACGTCACATTTTAGGTGAACTTCGCACAGTCAGGGCCGCTGTTAGGAATCCCGTCTCTTTGTCCCAGCTGTGAGTGTGGGTGGGGGAAGGAGCCAGGGCAGGACTTAGGGTGGTGGGGGCCCCTCTGCTTGAGTCACTTTCGGGCCCTACCTTCTATACATTACTGTATTTATCAGCATATAACACACGCCGGCATATAACACGCGCCCCAAGGTTAGAAGGGAATTTTTAGGAAAAAAATTACATTTAAATGCCCATCAATGCAGCCTTATCAGTGTCCATCTGTAGCCTTGCCCATCCATCTGCAGCCTTGTCAGTGTCATTTGCAGCCTTGTCATTGCAGTCTTGAAGTTTAAAAATGGCGCCACCGAGATACAGAGTCTTGTGTATCTCGGCGGCTCTAGGGTCCTCTCGGCGGCTCTCGGGTCCTTGGGTCCTCTCGGCGCTTCTCGGCTCCTCTCGCAGCCCAAGCGGAACCGAGAGTGGCTCACAGTCACACCCAGTCACTGTGTTATGTCCATCATAGGTTGGGACTGAACGTTACTGTGAGCGGAGCCGAGTACACTCAGCTATGCATCTTGGCGGGGCTCATGGGCTTGAGCCCAGTCAAGCCCAATGGTAAGTCCGGCCCTGGAAAGAGCTCAATGGTGGCGGACCAGGCTCATCATCCCTCGGTGTCTCTCACCCAGCAGATAAAAGGTGGCAGGAGGGGGAGGGGGAGAAACCTGGGTGAGAGACATGGAGGGCATTGTTCTCCACCGATCCTCCTGCTGTCTGGGCCCCTCTGTGTGCTAGGTAGTGATGGGCCGAACAGGCCCCTGTTCGGTACGCACCAGAACTTCTGAACACCACGAAAAGTTCGGACCCGAATAACAAACCCCATTAAAGTCAATGGGACCCAAACGTTAAAAATCAAAAATGTCCATTTTGAAGGCTTATACTGTATGCAAGTAATTGGGCATACAATGGTTATAGGGGTCTGGGTCCTGCCCTGGGGGACATCTATCAATAAAAAAAAGTGCGATCTGCTGCAGAAGTGCTGAAAAAGGCCCACACAGCTGAGCTCTAGGGAGTGGGCTGGGAGATAACAGCTGCAGAATGTGATGGAATAGGGTGGCTGTTCTCTACTCTCTTTATGTTGGCCTCCTTGGGGTTGTGCCGCCTCACCTTCAGTTTCCTCTGCTCTATGTGGCACCCAAGTCGCATCTGTGACATCATCATCATTATCTCCATCTCCTCCATCTTCATCATTACCACTGGAGACAACTTAGCAATACGCTGCAGCTTGGAGAACATGAATGCCAATTTGTCTACCAGTGTTCCTCCCTCTCTCTAGGCTCATGTTCTTGTCATCCTCAACCTCAGAACCATCATCTGAATCCAGTTATGGCTGGGCATCATCAAGGAGCAAGTGGCTGATGATGTGGTCAAATAACTCAACTGACTCCTCCATGGCTGATGTTGTGGCTATGACAGGAATAGATGTGGACAAGGAGGCAGGTTTATCCACTCTGGAAACTGCAGGGGACTTCATACTTGTCTCTGCTTGTGTGACAAAGGATGAGGAAGGTTTAGTAAGCCAGGACACCACCTCCTCTGCATGCTGTGGTTGAATAGCACAGGCAAGCTCACTAAACAGAGGAAATTATGCCCTGCCTGAGGACTGACCACCACGTCCACCTTTGCTTGTGGACACATCTGCCTCTCATTGTTGTCCTTGTTGACATTATTGGGAGGGAGGGGATGTTCATTTAATTTGAGTACTCACACTACACAGACACACTCCACGGATACACTATAATATATTGCAATTTAATGCAGAACTATATGGCGTTAAACTGGCAGTAACGCACAAAACTATATGGCATTAAACTGGCAGTAACGCATACAAAAGTAAATGGCGTTAAAATAGCAGTAATGCACAAAACTATATGGCGTTAAACTGGCAGTATCGCACACAGAACTATATGGTGTTAAACTGGCAGTAACGCACACAGAAATAAATGGCGTTAAACTGGCAGCAATGCACAAAACTATATGACGTTAAACTGGCAGTAACGCACACATAATAATATGGCGTTAAACTGGCAGTAACGCACACAGAAGTAAATGGTGTTGAACTGGCAGTAACTCAATCACATAGATGGTGTTCAACCGTCACTACACTGACACTATCTGAACTGTCCCTACTCTAGCTATACAGTAATGTAAAGATTATTGACATGGTCTCCCTACACTACACTGAAACTATCTGAGTGGTCCCTACTCTAGCTGCACACTATGCAAAGCTGAATGATGGTCCTCCTCACTACACTCACACTATCCCTAGACTGACACTAAACTAATATTCTACTGTTGCCTTATGAGTTTATGTGAAATCTCCATTAATAGCTGTAAAATATTGTAATTAGGAATATATATAATTTAGCTTGTATCTATGCAGGCCAGAAGATAGTATCTCATGCATATCTCTGAGAAGACCAGACAAGATGGTGCCCAGGCTTTTGGGTACAAAGAATGGCTTTCAAAGCTCATTGTGGTACACAAACTCATTTCAAAGGATACCATGCTGAGGTATGCAATGAAGGTAGGCTCACCCCGGATTCAATACTTAAACTTCCCGGGACCATTCAAGTAAATCTTGGGCTCACAAGAATTAGCTTGAAAGGGGGCGGACTTAGGCAAAGTATAGGGAAGCCAACCAATCAGAAGTCACGCTATGCCGACCAATGAGGGATGAGCCTGTTTTGATATAAACAGACTAGCTGGGAGGAAAGGCTCTCCGTTTGGGAGACCAGGCATCAGGATGGGACCTTGGTAAGAATGGGTAATTATGGGAAAGGTATGCACTTTACTTGTAACTAAATAGATGTTTGGATTCCTGTTTTAAGGAATATACTCTGTATTCCTCCATGTAATTCTTTTATTTTAACCTAATATTTTCTCCTGGTGTCAGACTATAGCTAGATGTTTGTGTATTAGCTAGACTTTCAGTTACTTCCTAATAAATGTTATTATATTTAAAGCTTTCCCTCTTGGTCAAAGAACTCTCATTTAACCCACATCATATCTATGAGATATTAAATCTTAATTATAATTAACGGGTAACACTACACTGATAATTGAAGCAAAATAGCACGGTATAGCACATTAACTAATAGCACTGAACAGAGCCCTGCTCTATCTCTCTCCGCATCATGGATGAGTCATGATTGGATAAAGTCATGATGACAGTGTTCAATCATGACTCTGACAGTGCTCTGTGCCCTGATTGGCTGAAGTTTTCCCTGCTTCAGCCATTCAGAGCTTGCAATGCACTGCTCAGATCCTCCCCTAGTGCCGGGGCCCCCTACAGGAGTACTGATGGCCCCTCCCCCTATCAGTGGCTCTGTACACAGCACATTAGCTTGTTCAGTAAGTTATAGATATTTTAATGAATGTGGTACACTTAATGTATTGGACACTCAGGTTCATTTTTAGACACACCACTGCCCTATTAGTTACATAAAGTATAGCTAATGTATGCTATTTTTAGTGCTCCCAAACTGCCCCAAAGATGCTGCTTGCAGAACGTTTTCTAACGTCCCGCAAATGTGACCCAGTTTGAAAGCACACATTGCAATGAATGGGAGGCAGTTTTCAGGTGCTTTTCAGAGGCTATTTCTTGTGCTAAAATGCCTGAAACCTGCCTCAGTGTGAAAGGGGTCTTAGCATTTTTTTTGCCAATTGTACCTAGTTGCACATGCGCAGTTCATTGTACAGTCCAAGCATGGCATGGGTGCTGGGGCAAAATAAAGAAAAAGCCCATGCATAGGAGTTACATCATCCCTGGCCAGCCAATCAAGATATTCAAAGCCTCCAGACCCTGGAGAAAACAAAGGCTAAGTTCACACAGCAATAGAGAGCTGCCATAGTGCATTACCGCTTCAACAGCTGTCCGTTCCCGGCTGTGGTAGGGGGCAGTGTGGTGCCCATCACACAGCTCCCTTTTATTTTTATGTACATGCTTTATTTGAAGTGTATAAAATGTACACTTCATTCCTGGCACTGTACAGCAATGCAATGAGCTACGCTGCCGTACATTGCCATGCGATTCCGTATGATGAGCTGCAATAATATGCAGCATGTCTGCTTTATTTTTGCAGCACGGTGCAGTGCAGCCCTAGGCTGTATTGCTGTGTGAATGGAACACATAGGAAACAATTGTTTTCTGTGTGTACTTGTGGTGACAGATGCTTTACAATTGAGTGAAAGGCCTGTCACCGCACACTGTTTGAATTAACCCTTAGATATCAGCGATAAGGGGAAGTGATGACTGCGTTGCTAAAGGAGGCCACTGTGTGAGGTAAGTCTGCCAAAAATTGCAAACATGTTCTGCATCCTTGCACATTATGGTGGGAGCTCTGGGGGGCCCTTTCTGTTTTGGTTCCACTATAACCAACGCTGTGTGAGGAGGAGAGCCGGCGATGAGAGATGATCTCATATGTTTACATATGAGATCACCTCTCATTGGATAGCCCGATCGAGTGCTAAATGGCCACTGTGATTGGCCATTTAGCACGATCTGTGATTGGCTGTGTCCGGAGGACATGGCCAACACAGAACTTCCCCAATGCGCGCCCGCGGCGCCGCGCATTAGGGAAGTAAACAGGAGGACATCCAGGGACGGCCTCCCGGCAGTTAGCGTCAGCTCTGTAGCCGTCTTTTGGCTATAGGGCGGGCACAAAGCGGTTAAACCCCCCAAAAAATGTAGATTCTGCTCCCTTAAAGCAGATTACACAGCACAGTGCCTGTGCTGTGTAATCTGCCCCCCTCTAAACTGTAAGCCCCCCGCCCCCGAACATTGCACTTCCTGTATGCCTTCTCCATACCTCCGAACATTTTGATATAGAAATGAGAGACACCTACTGGCAAACATATGTAGCATAGGACACGCGCCCTTAAAGGAGAATTAACCAAAAAAAGGGTTAATTAAATCCACAAAGGATTTTTTTTTTTTTTTTTTTTACCACTACTGTTCCTTTATATTGGCTTTTTCAATTTAAAAATGCAGCAATTTAGAATTTGGTTGAAAGGTTTAGCATTGGTAAACCCTTTTTGAAAGATAAAAAGTGCATTTTATATACAACTATATGGATCAGACCAAAATGAGGGAAAATGAAGGGGAAAGAGAGTAAGAGGGACATTGCTCCAAATCAGGGACAGTCCCTCAAAATCAGGGACAGTTGGGAGCTATGCCTCTCTATATAGACAATGATAACCAAGGCTGCTCCACCCTGATCACCGTGGTCTAATTGCGGCCCTCTGTCATACGCTGTCCCCTCTGCTCTCCTCTCTCCCCCCTCCTTCCTCCCTGTCATCTGCCTCTGTGTCTGTCTCTGGCCCAGCTCCGCCACTATTGCTTCTAAATTAAAATCATAACATTTTCACTGGCAGCCTACTACATGCTGGCATAGCACACTATGTCATTCGTTTTACAAAATGAGTGTTGTAAATACCCATTTGAGTTGTCTTCAGGCCAGTCATGTGACTCGCGTCCGCCTTCTAACTCTTGTGGGTGGCTTCTGCAGAGGAGACAAGCGGTCATGTGATCTCCCCTGACATCAGAGGGAGATCACAGCCCCTTCCTCAGAAGCCATCCATCACAGCTGGAAAGTGGCCGTGAGTCATGTCACCGGTCTGAAGACAGCTCTAATTAGGAATTTACAACACTCGTTTTGTAAAACTAATGTGCTATGTTGTCTATCTTGTATAGTGTGCTATGCCAGCCTGGCATAGTTTTATATTTTTTATATTCTTGGGTTAACAAACCTTTAATCCTAAACCCTAAGTCCTGTGGGTTACTTACTGCTGAACCCTTGTCAGAGAACCACCACAACAAATGCTCGTTCCTTTGTGCCAGCTACCAATCTCTGTTCCTTTAACGCCAATGCGTGGAGTCTTAGACAGACGAGTGAGGTCCGGATCAGGCATGTGCAATGATGCACCCATACGAGTGAGTGTGCGTTAGCACGCACATACATGCCTCAACGAATCCTGGCGCACGGCGCCCTATTTAAACATAGAGTCTGCCTAGTGCTAGTGCTGGCTTGTCTTCTCCCTGAGTTCTTGTTTGCTGCTTTGCCTGATTGACCTTGTTTCTAAAAACCCGGCTTCCTCTGACCATTCTCTTGGATCTTCCCTGCCTGCTTGTCTGCCTCTCCTTCCTATACTGACCTTGGCTTGTAATTAGGACTACGGCTCTGCCTTCTGATTGTGTACCCCACTGCCAGTCTGTTGCCAACCTCTGCCTGTCCCTGACTACGATCCTGCCTTCTGATTGTATACCCTGCTACCAGTCTGTTGCCAACTTCTGCCTGTTCCTGACTGTGCAAGTGATCCTGATTTGGCTTCCGTTGAACAAGTCCGGTGATCAGTGTCTACATGTTCTCAACAGAGTTTCCAGTATTCCCGGACTTCCGCCTGCAGGCACCTGCACCCTTCCGTTGCCCTAGCAGTTCCTCTCTCAACCTTCTGGGGTGCTGGGACCGGGGCCGTGCAAGAGGCCACCCTCGTCATTTCGGGTTCCGCTGTAAGGTACGTGACACCCCTGCATTCTGTGCTTTACACTCTCTTGACTTATGGCAGCATAGACTCAGGTTTTATTTAATTTTACCCTTTAAGCCCCACCCACTGTTAACCCAATTATGCTAACCCACAATTTGCAGCAGTGTGCTGCATCATTACTCTTCTCATGGTGCAAGTTGACTTAGACAAAAATTAGGCCCTTGACTTCCTCCGAATACCTGGTGTTGGCGCTTCATTCATCATGGCACCATAGTTGTTATGGGGTCAGGATGATTAAAACGCATTATTTCTATTATTACATTGTAATATAAAATTAAATAGTTTAACTCACCATAATGCAGAATCAGTGGGAGCCCTGAGCGTGTCACTTGCCACGCTGCCTGCAGCATTGTCATTTGCCACTGTCGCCTGCCACCAGCTGACGCATGTCACTTGGCACTGTTGCCTGCCACCAGATGCCGCATGTCGCTTGCCACTGTCGCCTGCCACCAGATGCAGCGTGTCACTTGCCACGTTGCCTGCCACCAGATGCAGCATGTCACTTGCCATGTCGCCTGCCACCAGATGCCGCATGTCATTTGCCACTGTCGCCTGCCCCCAGATGCCTCATGTCACTTTCCACTGTCGCCTGCCACCAGATGCAGCGTGTCACTTGCCATGTCACTTTTTACCAGATGCAGTTTGTCACCTGCCAAGTCAGTTGGTCACTTGTCACCAATCCCAGCTCTGTACCCCCCTCCCAAACACACAAAACGTGACAGGGGAGGAGAGTCACAACGCCAACTAAGTGTAGCATTAAAACATTTATTCCAGTAACAGAAGGTTACTGACAAAGGGAGTAGGGTGAAAGGCATTGAGACACTGTGCAAGAGTCCAGGCTTGTCATCAGTCTGAATTAGGAGCCACCACGGGGAACCGATCAGGCCAGTAGATGCAGAGTACTGGTGTGTACTGGTGGCGGTGGAATGCACGATGGGGTGGATGTGATGTCATCAGCCAGAAATGATAGCCTGAAGAACGTGTCGCCTCCCACATCTTGCATAATTTCTGGCTGATGACATCACATTTGCCCCATCGTGCGTTCCACCGCCATTGACCCACTGGGAAACTCTTGGCAGTCCTGATAGCCAGTGCATGCCTGCATGGCGCCCAAGGTATTTTGTCTTTCTACTTTGAGTGTTTGCTAAAGACATGCAGAGAAAGGAGCTTCTAATTACAGTTTGTCAGCAATTTTATTAAAAGGCAACGATTAAAAACACTTACAGGATTACAGGCTCATCACTGTGTGAAGTCGTCCTAAGATGGTATACCCTGTCACTGTGTTGGCCAGCAGCTGCAGAAACCGAGGGTCCCTGTGCTAACCGGCATTTGTCATATGTCATTTTTTCCTACAAATAGAGCTATCCATTGGTGGTATATGTTCACCTCTGGATTTTTTACACTATAAACAAATAAAGAGCAACAATGTTAAAAAAAAAACTAATATATATATATATATATATATATATATATATATATATATATATATATATATATATATATATATAGATATATATAGATATAGATATATAGATTATATATATATATAGATATATAGATATAGATATAGACAGAGAGAGAGAGAGAGAGAGATCAACTAGATTTTTTTTATTCATTAATTATTTTTTTAGAATAGCGGCGACTTATAGTGGGATATTGTGGCGTCAATCTGACAATAACTGACACTTTGTGGGAAACCAGTGACACTAATACAGTGATAATTGCTAAAAATATGCACGGTTAGGCTTAATGTACACGGGACGTTTTTACAACCTCTCCTGAACGATTTAACTTGACAGATAGTAACCCACATTTCAACGTTCGTTTTGCCACATTTACATGCCACGCTTAGCAAAGTTTTGCCGCGTATGCGCTTAGAAGCGCCCAAAATGAAAAACGCCTGTAAACGAAACATGGCTAAATGCAAGTTACAACGTTTAGCCGCGATTAGAACCAATTGGTGCCTGAACTGCCTGTACACTCAGCTTCTGAACTGCCTAGAAACTACTGTAAATGACCCTGTGTACATGGTCAGATAACACAGAAGAGAGTTCAGGGACAAGTTGAAAAAAACTCCCAACTGCTCCTGAACGTCCATTTACCAGCAATAGTGTACATGAGGCCTTACTGAACTAATGATGCTGGCTGGGAAGGGGTTAAAATCTAGGGTGATCAAAGTGTTAACTGTGTGCCTAACCAGTCCTCATGTTTATATAGTGAGGTACTTTTACTAAGGGACGTGCTGGATTTTATTCCCTGTTCTACGCTGACAAGATGGAGCTCTGCCTTGTTTACATAGGCAGAGCTCCATCCAGTGTGTCTCCTTGCCGATCAGCGGGTGCTGGTGGTCATCCATTGGCCCGCACACGCTGATAAGCTTCTGCTGTGACTAATCACAGCAAAAGTGGAACACGCACCCCCTACCCGAAGATGCAGAATCATGTATATATAGCGGCTGTTCTGTAGCAGTAAAGCTGCTAGTCAGCAAGCAGATAAATTACATATAGGGAATCCATTTGGTATGTGCACCTACAGTATATTGTCACGGCTCCATTCTTGGCATCTTACAGGTTCTGAAAGTGTACACTGCACTGTCCGTGCAACGCAGGCAGGCTGGTGTACCAGTGTTTTTTTTTGTTGGGGGGGGGGGTGGCAAACAATCCACCTGTCGCCACCACTAGACCCCCCCCCCCCGGTTGGTCGGTCAGTCACAGCCCTGCACTTACTCCTTCTAAGTCGTGGGCAGCACTTCCTCCGGACAGCGGGCAGAATCTCCTCCTCCTGGTGCTTCACATCATCTTCCCCTGCATCTCCTCCCTTCTTCTCCTCAGCGGCCAATAGGATCACTTCTCCTCTCGGCCAATCAGGCAACAGGTCTCAGGACCCACTTCCTGATTGGCCGGTAGGATAATAATGAAGACAATAGTAAATATTTAATCGTTATTGTCACACAACTGGGTGGGCTCTGGGAGCAGCGCCCTGAGCCCAAACTTTTTTTTTTAAGCCTATTGGAGCCTCTGGCTCTAATCGCATGCTTCTAAAAAACAAACAAACATTGGAATTCATGAGTCCGGCACCCCGCATGTAGATTAGGGGGCCTGATGCATAGATTGGGGGGTGGCGCCCCTGCACCCTGCATTACGGGTTGCCACTGCTGTGTACCAGAAGAGGAATGCAGGTGTTTATTTCCACTTTAAAATTGGACTCCAAACTGAAAGCACAAATACAGGATTAAACATTTTTTTTAGTGCAAAAAGGGTAAGAATCTAAATCTGACTTAGTATCAGCCTATTGCAATCTACTATAGATCAGAGTTCAGAAAGGGGGAGGGAGAGGCAGCACAAGGAGCCCATCAGGTGTGCTTTAGCGCATGTAGCATTCTGGAAGAAGAAGAGAGCAGAGTGACCTATAGCTTATCAGTGGGCTGCATATCATTTCACTGTCTAATCAAAGAGTGGGGTAGAGAACTGTAAGTAAAAGTGAAACTGCACTAAAAAAGATCAGGTCCCCTTAGGTTTGAAAAATACAAATAAAATAAAAAAACAGTTAAAGAAATAAATAAACAAATAAAGAAAAAAACAGTTCCCAAATATATACAAGTCCCTTGTGTGTTTAGTTGTTTGTCTGGAGTGAAGCAGCACTGAAAAAAAGAAATTAGGGCTGTTACTGATTAAAATTTTCATGTTCGATTAATTGTTTTTTTTTTTTATTGATTAATTGACTAATTTTGATTAATTATAACGCACATATAGATCTAACTACTTTTAGCTGATCTCCTTGCATTGCATCTCTGCATTAATCAGTGGTAAATGTGGTATACATTATATACAATCACCCGACACTAGTTAGTTTCCACAATCCATGACTTAACTTCACAGTTCACACAAATACTTTTTAAATTCAAACCGTAGCAATGATGTAAGTAATTTTTTCTAATAAACTTTAAGAAAAACGTAGAAAGTTAGTTTAACTTTAATTATAAAACTTATCTCGTATATTGACTGTCAGTCACTTTATAGTAGGCAAGTAGGCGTCACTTTAGCCAGTCACACAGACATACGAGAATGTTTACATTTTTTTTTTTTACAACAATGTTAAAAACTGAGGTTATCAAATTTGTCTACATTTAGCTCACTGAATCATCCCAGTTAACCAAATCCATATTTACCATCACTGTCCAGGCTGTCCGGTGACGTCACAGACATCAACATCACCGGACTCCTCCCCCCTTCCCTTCATAGCACATGAAGCCACTTGGGGAAGGGGGGAGGAGTCCGGTGACGTCACCGGATTCCAACGGGACTCCCTGAAGACCCGGAAGCCGACGGAGAGGTGAGTACCGATCAAAAGAATTTTGATCAATCAAAATAATTAACGATTAATCAAGGAATTAACCTTTAATTTTCCCAGCCCTAAAAGAAATCAAACTAAAAGCTCCTGTAAAGCAAGAGAAGTTATACTAGTCCAGCCCCTATATGTGGTTGCATTTCAAAGTTGCCCAAACATTTTTGTGTATAATATCTGCATGTTCTGCTGCACCCTAACCCCTACATCACACCTATAAACAATGGCGTTGTATGGGCATCAGGAGAAACCAAAGAGTGCTGCGAGGGGGTGAAATCATCCATCTCTGTACGACCACAGTGGTAAAAGGGTGGCTTTAATGCCCACACATTGCACATCTGCATCACAGGTTGGCTGATATTTTTGTTCTGAGAGCTCACTCAATGCACACTACCAGCACAAAGGCCGAGCCGTCAGTCTGGGGGGAAATATCAACAGCCAATGGGACCAGCTTCCGATCATGTGACCACTATGACTGTGATTGCCAATCCTTCCTGCCCCCCCAGTGGCATTCCTGACTGTTTAAAGGGATGCCAGAGTTGCTTTCTGGTGTATTTTTAATGCGTTTAGATGCACTCTGGTGTATTTCTGATGTGTTTAGATGATCTCTAGTGTATTTCTAATGCATTTAGATGCACTCTGGTGTATTTTTTATACGTTTAGAATGGTCTCTGGTGTATTTCTGATGCGTTTAGATGCACTCTGGTATAATTTGAATGCGTTTAGATGCCCTCTGGTGTATTTTTTATGCATTTAGATGCATTGTGGTGTACTTCTGATGTGTTTAGATGCACTGTTGTGTATTTTTGATGCGTTTAGATGCTCTCTGGTGTGTTTTGATGTGTTTAGATGCACTCTGGTGTTTTTTGATGCGTTTAAATGCACTCTGGTGTATTTTTGATGCGTTTAGATGCTTGCTGGAGTAATTCTGATGCACTTAGATGCACTGTGGTATATGTATAATGTGTTTAGATGCACTCTGGTGTAATTGTGATACATTTAGATGCACTGTGGTGTATTTCTGATGTTGTTCCTTCCACTGTGTGACATCAGAAACTGCAAACTGTCAAGGATTTGAGCAATTCGGGTTTTGGTCTCATGATGCGTTTAGATGTACTCTAGTGTATTTTTGATGCGTTTATATACTCTCTGGTGTGTTTTGATGTGTTTAGATGTACTCTGGTGTTTTTTGATGCGCTTAGATTCACTCTGGTGTCATTTTGATGCATTTAGATGCTCTCTGGTGTATTTTTGATGCGTTTAGATTCACTCTGGCTTAATTTTGATGCATTTAGATGCACTTTGGTGTATTTTTGATGCATTTAGATGCACTGTGGTGTATTTTTGATGCATTTAGACGCACTGTGGTGTGTGCAGGGAAAGGCATCCAGCCAGACGCCACATCTGCATGTGTAGGAATGCTGTCTCCTATGGTAACAGACTTTAACAGTTCTTAACACAAAGTGTTAGCTTTTGTACACACGGTCGGACATTCCGACAACAAAATCCATTGGATTTTGTCCGAAACTTGTGTTGCATACACACGGTCGGACAAAGTTGTCGGAAAATCCGATCGTACGTAACGTGATGATGTTATTTCGTTACAACGGGACTACGTTCAGGCTAGTAGCCAATAGCTTTGGTCTAGGAATTTGATCTGAGCATGCGTGGCACTTTGTCCGATCGGAATTCTCTACACACAATCGGACAAAGTCCGATCGGATCATGTTGTTGGAAAGTTTTATAGCCCAGCTCTAAAACTTTGTCAGTCGGATATTCCTACGGAAACAGTCCGATGGAGCCCACACACAGTCGGATTATCCAACAACACTGTCCGATCGGACATTTTCCGTCGGAATGTCCGACCGTGTGTACAAGGTCTAACAGTTCTTTCACTTCCACTACAACCTCTCCTTGTAGTTCTTCAGCCCAGTGAGCTCCCGGTCTCTCACTAGACCCACTGATTCACTGCCACTGAATCCCTTGAGCTCTTCTAATCCTCACGGTGGTATCTTCCTCAAGAGTCACCCCCGCTTCCCTGCCGAGTCCCTAGCTTGACACTCCAGATACCTCTCAAGCGTCACCACCGCTGGTCAGCTCAGTCCCTGGCCTAACACACAAGGATGCTCTGCAAGTGCAAGTCACCTCCTCTGGCTGTGTCCCTGGCGTGATACCCACTGAAGTTTACAGATTCTTCATTGTTCCTGGTTGGTTAGAATGCTGCTCCGATACTTGCTTCAGGTACTCACTGTGGTCCCTGGTAAATAGACGGATAGCCCCTTACTGGCGACAGCTTCCCCTCTACCTTTTTTATGTGTTTAGATGCACTCTGGCGTGTTATGATTCGTTTAGATGCTCTCTGGTGTATTTTTGATGCATTTAGATGCACTCTGGTGTAATTCTGATGCACTGTGGTATATTTTTGATGCATTTAGCTGGCCACATACTAGTAGGTTTTTGAACAAACGTTCGTACCAACATTCACAGGAAAATTCTCAGCACTACAATTGATGACTTGATGAATGTCAGAAACGACTTCAAAAAATGTTTGTTGTTAACATTCGATTTTGTAGTGAATAGGCTTTCTTGAATGAAAAACACATTCACTGGTAGTAATTTGTTTGTTCAAGAAGAAATTTACATCCTGCCCCTTCGGCTAATTTTTTTTTTCAGTGAAAGTGATTTCCTTCAAAGTAAAAGTGATCCTAGTGGCTACTTTTACAGGTGGTGGATCCCATCCCCCTCCCCCCGCCACAATCTTTACTTGATTCTCCCGTGTGATCGGAGCGCCCAGTGCGGACGCGACTGCCGGCATCCAGTTCCTGGGACACAGTAATAGGAAATGATGTTCTTCCTTCCATGGTGTGACATCAGAAACTGCAAAATGAGAATTTTACTAATTCCAGTTTTGTAAAGGATTTTACCAATTCCAGTTACCTGCACAAGCATCTGGTCAAACCGATCTTGGTTTGATCAGATGCTTTGGAAGGCAGAGGAGAGATATGGGGTCTAATAGACCCCAGATTTCTCCATAAAGAGGACCTGTCATGACCAATGCCATCACACAAGGGATGTTGTTCATCTTTTCTGATAACAATAAAAGTGATAAAAAAATTTAAACATACAGTGTATTTTTTCAACAAAATAAAATAAAAACTTTTTAAAATGCCTGTAGGTCCTGCTCACATATGTAAACGACGATCGCACCAACATGTGAGGTATTGCCACAACCATCACAGAGAGGAAAATATTTTTTGTGCCAGACCTCTTCTGTCATTCTGAACTGGTAACCTGCAAAGGCTTTTAAAGTGTTGCCTATGGAGATTTTCAGGTAGCGTAGTTTGGCGTATTTCCATGAGTGGACGCATTTGTAAAGCGTGACAGGTATCTGTTTACTCGTAACATCATCGTTTATATTTTACCAAACAATTAAGCCGCGTACACACGGGCGGACTGTCTGGCCAACTTAGTCCGTCGAAACACATTTCAGCGGACAGTCCGCTCGTGTGTGGGCTTCAGCGGACTTTTTCAGCGTGCAGTCTGGCAGGCTAAGTATTTCGGAATTTCCATAATATTGTCCGTCAGACTTTGGTTTCAGCGGACAATCCGCTCGTGAGTAGGCTAGTTCGACGGACTAAGTATGGCGCATGCTCAGAAAGGATTTACACGGCGGAAGGTTGCATTGCTGTGTATTGGACTTCCTATTTCTAGTCCCGTCGTACGTGCTGTACACATCATCGCGCAAACTTTCGACGGACTGTTTTGCATCCGTGTGTGGTCAAGTCCGTTCATTCGAAAGTAGGACGGACTGTCCGTCGGATTGTCTGACGGACTAAGTTGGCCATACAGTCCGCCCGTGTGTACGCGGCTTTAGAGTTGTTTTTTTGTGTACATTTGAATTCATTAACCACTTTGGCCCCGGAAGAATTTACCCCCTTCCTGACCAGAGCACTTTTTTGCGATTCGGCACTGCGTCGCTTTAACTGACAATTGCGCGATCATGCGACGTTGCTCCTAAACAAAATTGACGTCCTTTTTTTCCCACAAATAGAGCTTTCTTTTGGTGGTATTTGATCACCCCTGAGATTTTTATTTTTTGTGCTATAAACAAAAAACGAGCAACAATTTTGAAAAAATGCATTATTTTTTACTTTTTGCTATAATAAATATGCCCCAAAAATATATAAAAAACATTTTTTCCTCAGTTTAGGCCGATATGTATTCTTCGACATGTTTTTGGGAAAAAAAATCACAATAAGTGATTATTGATTGGTTTTCGCAAAAGTTATAGCGTTTACAAAATAGGGGATAGTTTTATGGCACTTTTATTAATATATATATATTTTTTTCAAATGGCGATCAGAGATTTTTATCGTGACTGCGACATTATGGCAGACACATCTGACATTTTTGACACATTTTTGGGACCATTGTTATTTATACAGCAATCAGTGCTATACAAATGCACTGATTCCTGTGTAAATGACACTGGCAGTGAAGGGGTTAACAACTAGGTGGCAGTGTAAGGGTTAAGTGTGTCCTAGGGGCGTGTTGCTAACTGTGGGGGGCGTGGCTGTGTTTTACACATCACTGATTTCTGTTCCAATCACAGGGAGCAGAGATCAGTGTCACTGTTGCTAGGCAGAACAGGGAGATGCTTGTTTAGCATCTCCCCGTTCTTCCTCTCCGTGAGGTGATCGCGGGTATCCCCACGGTGATCGAGCCCGCGATGCCTGCGACCGGAGTCACGGAGCTTCCCGCGTGCACGCGAACGCGCTGCTGGCACCTCTTAAAGGGCAATGTACAGGTACACGATTCTGTATGTGCCCTTCTGCCGACGTATATTGGTGTGAGGCGGTCGGGAAGCGGTTAAAGTGTATTTTTTCCATAAAAATTTGAGATTGAAAACAGCTGCCCAAATATTGTGTGAATACTCGCCATTTTATTCCCTAGGGCCCAGTGGCGCCCCCCCCCCCCCCATCTGTGCGTCCAGCCCCCTAATCTCCATGCTTGGTGCCGGATGCATGGATTACATTTTTTTTCTTTTTGAAGCACGTGATTAGGGCCAGAGGCTCTAATAGGCTTCAAAAAAGGTGGGGGGCAGGGGGATGGCTGTGGGTGCATTATTTGATGCCCCCCCCCCAAAAAAACACCAGCCCCACCACTGTTAGGGCCTCTGCTTAAAAAAATATATAATGTTTGGGGGTTCCAAGTAGCTTTATAGCAAAAAGGTATGTTTTTTAAGCATAGGAAAGGAATGTCAGAATTGGCCCGGACTGGAAGTGGTAAAGTGATACTAAACCCAGCACCCTGCATTTACTATATCTGGGCTCCCACAGTACACACGGAAATGCAATTATTAAGTCTTGTGACTTCTATCAGTGTCTGGTTAAAGCTTGCAAGAGGCATTTCATTCTTCTCTGACTGTCCTATGAGGCTGGACAGTGCTGATTGGCCCTGTGCCGATCACATGCACTCTTCCAAAAAAAACAAAAAACTCTCCAGCAATACAAAAACTGAGCTTGTGCAGAGTGACTCCCATGGCTCTGTGCTACCAGCAGATGGATTGGGGACAGTGGAAGAAGGTGAGAATCAGAGAAGACAGGATCAAACAGCCTTTTTACCCAATGCAGAGGATTAACCCCTTAGGTTCCACAGTGAGTATAACAAGCATGCTTTACTGCATATACTGACTGATTTTACTGTTGTGGGTTTAGTAACACTTTAAAACGAAAATATTCTGTTGCTATTCTACGAGTGTATGGCCAGATTTAGGGTGGATTTACACTGTGATGAAAATTCCACAAACAGGCACTAGGCACTTGCTTTACAGTTTTTTCTCCTTTTTTTTCTGTGACAAGGAATCAAATAGGTGATCAAAGTCAATTTTTTATTGTCAAGAAAAAAAAAAAAAAAAGTTCTGTAGCTAAAGTCTACTTGTTCACCTCTTCTGTTATAATTTTCTTTCTACAGCAATTATTTCTATTTCCTCAGCACAGAAGTCCATGCACCCTTTAGCTGGAGAGTAGCTGTCTAGTGAATCACATCCAGTACACGGAGGTTGGAAAGTACAGCCCTTGAGCCAAATGTGATGCTTCTAGCTAGTGAAAAAGTCACTGTCATGGCCATATTTACTATGATAAATAAGAAGTATTTGTGGCATACTGTCACAGGCTTCTTAGTCGTAACGTTTCTTCTTTGGGATACACACTACTTTTATGGACTTTATTTGAGCTGACAACAGGTCAGCTTAGACATCTATACCTCATTCCATACAGACCAATCTTCCATATGGTCAAGGCACTGAGTCATCCCAGAGGTCAGTGATCACCACTCTGTGCTATATATCCCTTAAGCCCCATACATGCGATCAGAAATTTCGCCAGCAAAAGTCCGATGTGAGCTTCTGGTCCGAAAATTGCGATCGTGTGTATGCTCCACCGGGCTGTCAGAATTCCAGCTAGCAAAAGATTGAGAGCAGGTTCTTTATTTTTCGGTTGGAAAAAGTTCCGATCAGAAATTCCGATCGTCGGTACAAATTCCGACGCGCAAAATTCCTACGCATGCTCAGAAACAATGCGACGCATGCTCGAAAGCATTGAACTTAATTTTCTCGGCTCGTCGTAGTGTTGTACGTCACCGGGTTCTTAATGGTCGAAAGTTCAGAGAAGTTTTGTGTGACCGTGTGTATGCAAGCCAAGCTTGAGCGTAATTCCATCGGAAAAACCATCCAAGTTTTTTTCCGACGGAAAATCCGCTCATGTGTACGGGGCATTAGGTGTCCCTAGACATGACGATGCCCATTAATGAGGAACCTGTTTAGGTGTCCTTAGACATGAAGATGCCCACTAATGAGGAACCTGATGTGTATGCAAGCCAAGCTTGAGCGGAATTCCATCGGAAAAACCATCCAAGTTTTTTCCAATGGAAAATCCGCTTGTGTGTACGGGGGGCATTAGGTGTCCTTAGACATGAAGATGCCCAGTAATGAGGAACCTGTTTAGGTGTTCTTAGACATGAAGATGCCCATGAATGAGGAACCTGTTCAGGTGTCCTTAGACATGGAGATGACCAGTAATGAGGAACCTGTAAAGCCCCATATAGATTAACAGATTTTATGCTGATTTTTTCCTTCAGATTTACCAAAACCATATAATATGATTTTGGTAAACCTTAGGAGTTTCAATTTGTATGCAATCAGGCAGGCCCTTGCACTTCATGGTTTTGGTAAATCTGAAGACAAAAATTAGCAGAAAATCTGATAGTGTGTATGGGGCTTTAGGCTTTGCTGATGATTGCTAAATCTGGCCCTGGATCCATTTCACAAGATTATTTATTGGTCGATCCAGCAGCTTTGGGCCCCATACCAGTTCACCCACACATCCAGTGCCAATCATCATGTAAATATAATGATTAGGAAGGGTGCTCAATTTACCAAGAAGATCAGTTCTGTTTTATGATTGGTGTCAATGTCTGTTCCAGACTATTTGATTTGGAAAAAACAGTTCACTAATTACATAACTTACATATACTGAATATGAGTGTCTGCAGATGCTGACAAATATTATTTTGTGAATGAAAAAATAACCAATGAAAAGACTATAAGATATATTGCAATCATTGTTTCTCCCCCATGGTGTCTGTGTGAGCTCTGCATTGCTGAGCGTTTAGGTTTGCAATCACCAGTAAACATAGATACAGGCAAAATCCAACCATCCTTGCAGAACCATGGCAATTTAGGATGGCTTTCTGAAACGTGTCATTTACAAAAAGGTGCTTCCTCTGGAAACTTGAATGCTGAACATAGGGCCAGGGGTAGTACAGATTAAATTGCAGGCTCTTAAGCTGGATATACACTGACCATACACAGATACCTCCATCCACACTATACAGCGTGGATGGACAAATCTCCTGGAATGGAGAGAGCACTAGACAACAGCTCTGTAAACCGGGGGGCAATGATATCACCCAATGCTTATGCTGCAGCCATTGTCCCTTTCTCTCCCCTGCAGCTGCCGCTGGCTGACACAAAGGGGCTGAATCACATGACCAGAGTGGAGCCAGCTGGAAATAAAAAATGTATAATGGAAAATTCCCTATCAAATACTTACCATAATTTTCCTTTCCTGGTTGACTCCATAGCAGCATACATGTGGGTTTAGCCCTGCCTGTACCACTACCCTATAGGACTCCACTCCCATAAATCTTTGCTCTGAGCCTACTAGCCTACTCCAGCCATTGGGGGGAACCCCTGCTGCTATGGAGTCCATCAGGAAAGGAAAATTACCAGAAGTATTTGATAGGGAATTTTCCGTTTTTCCTGACAGACTCCATGGCAACATACGTGTGGGAAATAACTTGTCGCACACACCCGGGTGGGCAAAATGCTGAACAAAGATTTCATTAACACCATCAACTGACCGTACTTGCACACCAAAATTAACAGAAGACAGAGCAGCCGGTTCAACAAAGAATGAGACATAATGGGAAACCTCCCCCAGAAAGGCAGATGCCAATCTCAGCTCCTGAATAGGAAAACTTCTGGCCAGTTCTTCTGAGGCCACGTACACACGGGCGGACTGTCTGACGGACTTGGTCCGCTGAAACGTGTTTCAGCGGACAATCCGCTCGTGTGTGGGCTTCAGCGGACTTTTTCAGCGGACAGTCTGGCGGACTAAGTCTTTCGGAATTTCCGTAATATTGTCCGTCCAAACTTGGTTTCAGCGGACAGTCCGCTCGTGAGTAGGCTAGTTCGACGGACTAAGTATGGCGCATGCTCAGAAAGGATTTACACGGCCGAAGGTTGCATTGCAGTGTATTGGACGTCGTATTTCTAGTCCTGTCGTACGTGCCGTACACGTCATCGCGCAAGCTTTCAGCGGACTGTCTGTTCGTCGTGTGTGGTCAAGTCCGTTCATTCAAAAGTAGGACGGACTGTTTGTCGGATTGTCTGACGGACTTAGTTGGACGGATAGTCCGCCCGTGTGTACGCGGCCTGAGACATCCCTAAGTATCTCACGGCCAAAGTTAAAAAAGCTATAAACTGTAAGAGAAGAGCTTTTAAAAAATATAAAAATGAAGGATCACTAGTGTCATTTAAATGTTACAAAGAAATTAACAGTATATGTAAAAAGGAAATCAAGGATGCAAAAATTCAAAACGAACGACAGATTGCAAAAGATAGTAGGACAAACCCCAAAAAATTCTTCAAATATATTAATAGTAAAAAGGTCAAGTCTGAGCATGTAGGCCCTTTACAAAACAATCTAGAGTTGGTGACTGGGGACAAAGAGAAGGCTAATTTATTAAACACTTTCTTCAGCTCTGTGTACACAAAAGAGCATGGGGGAGCTCATGTCCATAATGGGGGTGGTAGTGACACAGCCCCAAATGATCCACAATGGCTCAAAAGGGATATGGTCCAGAAATACTTAGACAGAATAAAGGTGGATAAAGCACCTGGACCTGATGGCATCCACCCACGGATCCTAAAAGAATTGAGCTCTGTAATTTCAGAGCCATTGTATCTAATTTTTAGGGACTCATTAATGACGGGAATAGTCCCACTGGATTGGCGCAGGGCGAACGTGGTGCCTATATTTAAAAAGGGATCAAAGTCTTTACCAAGTAACTATAGACCTGTTAGCTTAACTTCTATAGCTGGGAAGATACTGGAGCGTTTAATAAAAGACCACATCGACGAGTTCTTGCTGAACAATAACACTTTAAGCAAAAGACAGCATGGATTCATGAAAGACAGAAGTTGTCAGACAAATCTGATTTCTTTTTATGAGGAGGTAAGTAAAACCTTGGACAGAGGGGTGGCGGTGGACGTGGTATACTTGGATTTTGCAAAAGCATTCGATACAGTTCCGCACACACGGCTCATGTGTAAGGTAAAGTCTACAGGTTTGGAAATATCAGTTTGTAAATGGATAGAAAATTGGCTAGAAGACAGAATTCAAAGAGTCGTGGTTAATGACTCTTACTCTGAATGGTCTAAGGTTATCAGTGGTGTACCCCAAGGTTCAGTGTTGGGACCCTTACTTTTTAACATCTTTATAAATGATATTGGGTCTGGCATCAAAAGTAATATTTCTGTCTTTGCAGATGACACCAAGATATGCAGTGGAATAACGTCTTTACAGGATGTCTCCAATTTACAAGCCGACCTCAATACACTGTCTAATTGGGCGACTATGTGGCAGATGAGGTTTAATGTTGATAAATGTAAAGTTATGCACTTGGGGCCTAAGAATATGCATGCATCATACATGCTAGGGGGAGTACAACTGGGGGAATCCATAGTGGAGAAGGATCTGGGGGTTTTGGTAGACCATAAGCTCAATAACAACATGCAATGCCAAGCTGCTGTTTGCAAAGCGAGCAAAGTCCTTTCTTGTATTAAGAGAGGTATGGACTCCAGAGAGAGAGATATAATTTTGCCCCTGTTCAAATCATTAGTAAGACCTCACCTGGAATATGCCGTTCAGTTTTGGGCACCAGTTCTCAAAAAGAATATCGGGGAACTGGAGAAAGTGCAGAGAAGGGCAACCAAACTGATAAGAGGCATGGAGGAACTCAGCTATGAGGAGAGATTAGAGGAACTAAATTTATTCACTCTTGAGAAGAGGAGATTAAGGGGGGATATGATTAACATGTTCAAATATATTAGGGGTCCATATAGTGAACTTGGTGTTGAGTTGTTCTCTGTACGGTCAACCCAGAGGACACGGGGGCACTCTTTACGTCTAGAGGAAAAGAGATTTCAGCTTCAAGTACGGAAAGGTTTCTTCACAGTTAGAGCAGTGAAAATGTGGAATAGACTCCCACCAGAGGTGGTTCTGGCCAGTTCAGTAGATTGCTTTAAGAAAGGCTTGGATACTTTCCTGATGGTACATAATATAACTAGGTACTAACATAGGTAAAGTTGATCCAGGGAAAATCCGATCGCCTATTGGGGGATCAGGAAGGAATTTTTTTCCCCTGCTGTAGTAAATTGGAGCATGCTCTGCTGGGTTTTTTTTCGCCTTCCTCTGGATCAATTGTGGGCATAAAATTGGGTATCTGGATTGTACGATTATTTTTTATTTTATTTATTTGTTTTTAAGGTTGAACTGGATGGACTTGTGTCTTTTTTCAACCTGGCTAACTATGTAACTATGTAACTATGTAACTATCTCGTCCACCTTATCTGTCTAAGTTTCCATGGCTTTTGACATTTTTATGACTACAGTAGTTAGGTTTTTGCTTTTATTCGTTTGACGTTAAAAACCATGATTGGAGATACCAAATCTATTTCATTTGAGAGCAAATGTGGAATGTCAACGGAGATAGGCATGAGAGACTGAAGAAGAAGTCTGGATAAGTGAATAACTTACCTGGAGCAGCAGATGAGAAGTTGGCAGCAAGCAGCAAGAAGGATTAAGACTCAAGGCACAGCAGCATCTGCGGTAAACTAAATAGAAAATGCTCACTGTGGGGAGCAGAGAAGCAAAGATTCTTCAATACTAGGGATGAGCTTCGAGTTCGAGTCGAACTCATGTTCTACTCGAACATTGCCTGTTCGTCTGTTCAGCGAACAGTGAACAATTTGGGCTGTTCACAGCAAATTCGAAAAGTCGGAACACCCTATACAAGTCTATGGGAGAAATCTAAAGTGCTCATTTTAAAGGGTAATATGCAAGTTACTGTCCTAAAAAGTGTTTGGGGACCCGGGTCCTGCCCCAGGGGACATGGATCAATGCAAAAAAAAGTTTTAAAAACAGACGTTTTTTCAGGAGCAGTGATTTTAATAATGATTAAAGTGAAACAATAAAAGTGTAATATTCCTTTAAATTTCGTAACTGGGGGGTATCTATAGTATGCCTGTGAAGGGGCGCATGTTTCTGGTGCTTAGAACTGTCCCTGCACAAAGTGTCATTTGTGCAGGAAAAAAAGTATTTTAACCACTTTCAGACCGGACCAATTTGCTGGTCAAAGACCAGACCACTTTTTGCGATTCGGCACTGCGTCGCTTTAACTGACAATTGCGCGGTCGTGCGACGTGGCTCCCAAACAAAATTAACGTCCTTTTTTTCCCACAAATAGAGCTTTCTTTTGGTGGTATTTGATCACCCCTGCGGTTTTTATTTTTTGCGCTATAAACAAAAATAGAGCGATAATTTTGAAAAAAACGCATTATTTTTTACTTTTTGTAATAATAAATATCCCCCAAAAATATATAAAAAAACATTTTTTTCCCTCAGTTTAGGCCGATACGTATTCTTCTACATATTTTTGGTAAAAAAAAATCTCAATAAGCGATTATTGATTGGTTTGCGCAAAAGTTATAGCGTTTACAAAATAGGGATAGTTTTATAGCATTTTTATTAATAATTTTTTTTTTTTTTTTTTTTACTAGTAATGGCGGCGATCTGCGATTTTTATTGTGACTGCGACATTGTGGGGGACCCATCAGACATTTTTGACACATTTTTGGGACCATTGTCATTTATACAGTAATCACTGCTATATAAATGCAGTGATTCCTGTGTAAATGACACTGGCAGTGAAAGGGTTAACCAGTGGGTGGCAGTGTAGGGGTTAAGTGTTCCTAGGGGTGTGTTACTAACTGTGGGGGGGTTGGGCTTTCATTTAGTGTACACTGATCTCTGCTCCAATCACATGGAGCAGAGATCAGCGTCACTAGTTGCTAGGCAGAATGGAAAAATGTTGTTTATACAGCATTTCCTCCATTCGGCCGCTCCGTGAGACGATCGCGGGGATGCCCGCGGCGATCGAGTCCGCGGGTCCCGCGACCGGACTCACGGGGTCCCGACCAGCGCGGGAGCGCGCCGCCGGCGGCGCGGTCCCGATGGCACGGCGGCAACGAATATTGGACGTACATGTACGCCAATATGCCTGCCCGTGCCATTCTGTCGACGTACATCGTCGTGCGCTGGTCGGGAAGTGGTTAAAATCACTTGCGGCTAAATTGTCGGCTCAATGAGTGTTCTCTGTATTAGCCGACAATTCATTCATTCATTGATAAAAAAAAAAAAAAAAAAAGCATGGGGGTTCCCCTAAATTCAATTACCAGGCCCTTCAGGTCTGACATGGATATTAAGGGGAACCCCGTGTCAAATTTAAAAAAAAAATTGACATGGGGTCCCCCTAAATATCCATACCAGACCCTTCAGGTCTGATATGGATATTAAGGGGAACCCCGCATCAAATTTAAAAAAAAATTGACGTGGGGGTCCCCCTAAAAATCCATACCAGACCCTTTATCCGAGCATGCAACCTGGCAGGCTGCAGGAAAGGAGGGGGGGACGAGAGAGCGGCTCCCCCTCCCTCCTGAACCGTACCAGGCCACATACGTCTGGCGCCCCTAGATACCCCCCAGCTACGAAATTTAAAGGAATATTACACTTTTATTGTTTCACTTTAATCATTATTAAAATCACTGCTCCTGACTTTTTTTTGCATTGATCCATGTCCCCTGGGGCAGGACCCAGGTCCCCAAACACTTTTTAGGACAGTAACTTGCATATTACCCTTTAAAATGAGCACTTTAGATTGTAAACGTTCGAGTCCCATAGACTTTAATAGGGTTCTAAAGTTCACACGAAGTTTAGGTCTGTTCGCAGGTTCTGGTGCGAACCGAACAGGGGGGTGTTCGGCTCATCCCTATTCAATACACGGACTGCCAGAGAGGCCAATACTGTATATCCATGTTAGACTATTGAGTAAAGGTGATTCCATGGTGACAGGGTTACTTTAAAATAAAGGACATGGTAATAAATAGCGTGCTTGTTGGGGCTGTTACCTTTTTTAATCCCTATACTGTATAATCTACAGATTGTAAAATGTATCTCCTTTGTCCCCCCTTTTTACCCTAATAGATTTTGTAACCTCCCTTAGATCTTAATAGAAAGTATGTTCCTCCACCATCTATATACTTTTACACCTCTTATAGCACTCCCTATTATATATTGTAACCTTTTCCATCTCTGGAATCCTCCCATAAACCATACTAGATTGTTGGCTCTTCCATCTTCTCTGTTTGTTCCTTATACCCCAATAGACTGTAAGCTCTTTCACCATCTGTATCCTCAATTATACCTCCAAGTCTTGGAAAAGTATAAAGCCTCCCTTGTAGTGGAGCTACACCTGCACTACGAGAATTACATGCTTGTTTCTGTCTAGGTGCTGGGAAAAACAATTTTACTTATACATTATTCATCTTCCCTAACATAGACTCTGCCTGACCCAAGATGGCTGCTAGAGTCACATAGGATGGTAGCATCCAAATGGATCCCTTCCCCAGTGACCCAGGAAACTATGTTCCTCTTGACTTCCTCTCTAACTGCAGTGACTCTGCAGTGGAGAAATTAGACTGCACTTGCCTACAATTGTAAATATCATTAAGTTTATTATTTACAGTGCCAAACTTTATACATAATTCCTAATTCCTAGGATGATCAAATTATTTTAACAAAGCAAGTCCTTCCACATGTATCAAGTAAGTACTATCATCAGTACTACCACCAACACATCTATATTATGACGCACCAGAGGCGGATTAGACATATCATGCCATCTCTGATGCCGCATACACAAGACCGGACTTTCCGGCAGACTAGGTCCGACGGTCTTCCCGATGGACTTTCAGCAGAGTTCTAACGGACTTTCCGAATGAACGGACCTGGCTACACAAGAATGGACTGAGTCCGTTGAAAAGTCTGTTGGTTTTGAACGTGATGACGTAAGACGGGACTAAAAAAGGAAGTTCAATAGCCAGTAACCAATAGCTTCCCTTGCGTCATATTGGGTTCGTTGGACCAGCATACAGACGAACGGTTTTCCTGATAGGTATTGAGTCCGTCAGACAGATTTGAAACATGTTCTACTTCTAGGTCCGTCTGGTTCTTTTAAATGAAAAATTATTGGATTAGCCCACACAGGATCGGCTTGTCCGACGGAATGATTCCGTCTGACCTATTCTGCTGGAAAGTCCGGTTGTGTGTACGCGGCATAACTGATATAGGTATCTGATATAAATTAAAATTCATTCAAAAGGTAATTCTGCCCTTTATTAGTTAGCAGACTGTAACCTGTGGCTAGATAAAAATATAATGCATTTAGAAAAGTGTACTTGATGCAGTGACTATAAACATATTGACACCCCTTCTGCCACTCCATAGACCCTTTGATTGTTTATATGTAGCGCACCCCCTAAGGAGCCATAGACTAGTAGCAAATGCCCTTTACAGGCAGGGACCTTGTTTGTGTAGCAAAGACCCTTGCCCAGCTGTTCTTCACCTGTGGCTACTGATCCCAGTATCACCACTTCAGACACTGCTACCCTGCCTTGCTGCAGCTACCCTTTTCTCTAGCCCTCCTGACTAAGACTCCACAGTCCTTCTAGACTGACTGCATCCACCCCAGACTGCTCTCTCCCAGTCCTCTCAGGCATGCCTCTCAATCCTGGCTGTCTTCCTTCTTGGAGATTTGCCCAGCAGTGTTCTCCTGCTGTCCTCCTCCTGCTCCCATGCCTTTGGTGAGGACACCTTTGTGTGTCATTAAGATGGTCTCTTCTGCACCCAGCCTAACACTCCATCCCCAGCTTCCACTCAAACTCCACAGCCCCAGCTGAGCTGACCCAGAGTATTTGAGGGAGCCCCCTGCCAACCCATTTGGTCAGGGACATCAGAATACTCCAGGCAGATCCTCCTCACCTCCACACCCATTCTTCACTCAAACCCTGACCCAGAAAAACAACTCAGGCTTGGCTGCCAACCAAGCCTGAACAATACCTACTCTACAGTACCTACTCCAACAAAAAATATATTCTAGCACACTAGAGGGTGCAACATCTTTAATTTCTGCAACTGTTCTCCTCAGGGGTCTTATGCAATTTCAGCTTGTCACCTCTCCATTTTTCATCAAGCTCTGTGCAGAAGCAGTGGTCACTCTGCAGATGTTTGACACACCCTCTTCTGGGTCAGAAATAGAGCTCTCCAATTAGGAAAGCCCATGCTTCCTGATGATTCAGAAAGTCCCCTACATGCTGGCAGAGGACAGGCTTATCTACTCAGACTGTGGCTGCTTTTTAAAACCACCAGTAAGACTTTGAGCACCTTTTGTTTTGATGCACCTGGAATACAGTACTTAGCGGATTTATACGCAATGGCATTCCATCAGTTGGGGGGGCAGCAGATGGACCTGACCACGGACCCCCCCGCACTGCACCACGCACCATATACACCCATACCCCCCCTCCGCAGCTAACTCACCCTGCTGACAGTTGGCGGCTTCCCCCCTCAGTCTCCGTGTCCCGGCTCCGTTTGTCGGGCCCATGCATCTTTTAGGCAATAGGATGGCTTCTCCTTTCGGCCAATTGGGAATAAGCTCTTACCACCCGCTTCCTGGTTGGCCGGGAGGAGAATCAGTGTGATAATAGCAAATATTAATTCGCTATTGTCACACAACTGGGTGGGCTCGGAGCGCAGTGCTCTGCACCCTGTGCCCACCCTTTTTTGAAGGCTATTGGCCCTGGCTCCAATCACGTGCTTCAAAAAAATACACCCCCCTTGAAATCCATGGTCCAGTGCCCTGTATGTAGATCAGGGGGCTGGGCATATGGATAATATGGCAGTGCCCATGCGCCCGCTATGAACAGGCCTCCACTGTTTAAAAAGGAAAGTTTAATTGGACTTTAACTAACTGATCTTACAGTTTTCTGAAAATTAAAGGGATGAGGTAAATTGTCTTATTTGTCCCTGTGTTGACAGATTTTTATTGAATCCAAAAGTCCTTATTAGAGTAGCTAATTGTGTCAGCGACATGTTTGACTGCTAGCTCATAGACAATCATACCTTTAGCTGCCTTTTTTTCTTATCATTTGGGGTTTTTTTTCATGTGTTTTTTTATATTTTGCGTATAAAAAAAATATGTTTTTGGGGAAAGCACTTGTCAAAGCATCCCCCTAATCCTAAAGGGCTCTAGGGAGTAATAACAAGCATGCATTTAGTAAAAAAGAATAAAGATTGGGTATAATCAGGGCCGCTGATAGAAATCATGGGGCCCCGTACAGCCTACCTGACAGGGCCCCCTTCACAGTATTGCAGGGTATTGCAGAATATTGACAGGATAAGTATTGGCAGGGCATTGCAGAGTATTGGAAAGGGTTTTGCAGAGTATTGGCAGGGTATTGCAGATTATTGCTGGGTATTGCAGAGTATTGGCAGGGTATGTATTGCAGAGTATTGACGGGGTATGTATTGCAGAGTATTGGCAGAGTATGTATTGCAGAGTATTGGCAGGGTATGTATTGCAGAGTATTGGTAGGGTAAGTATTGCAGAGTATTGGCAAGGTATTTATTGCAGTGTATTGGCAGGGTATTTATTGCAGCGTATTGGCAGGGTATTTATTGCAGAGTATTGGCAGGGTATTTATTGCAGAGTATTGGCAGGGTAAGTATTGCAGAGTATTAGCAGGGTATTTATTGCAGAGTATTGGCAAAAATACAGAGTATTGGCAGGGTATGTATTGCAGAGCATTGGCAGGGTATGTATTGCAGAGCATTGGCAGGGTATGTATTGCAGAGCATTGGCAGGGTAACTGCAGTAGTAGTAGATGTTGAACTTGAAGCCCCCCCCCCCCCCCAACAAGCACACACCTCACCTGTGTAATTGTTAGCTGCCTTGGCCCCAGCAGAGTCACTTCCTCCCTGTTCTTGAGTGTCCACAATATTTCGATTGGAATTGGATTCCTTGCCCTGCCCCTGCTCTCTCTGCTCGCCTCTCTGCTACTTCTTCTCACGTGGAGAGAGAGAGAGGAATATCACTCTGCGATACCATATAATAGGATGCGCTGGCCGGGACTTGTGCGGCTGTGCCAGCATGAGGAGCGGGCTCAGAGGACACATTCTTCCGCGCCCGAAATACAAAAAATAGTCCCTCCTCTGCAGCCGCATATGTAACCGACAAGAACACAGGTTCTGATTTGCGGGGGTGGATTGACGGCAAGGCTGGGCTGATCGGTGGCTGGAAGATAATTTTTTATTTTTTTTTACATCAAATTTACTTTGCTGTTCAGGTTGCCCGGGCCCCCCTGCTGGTCAGGCCCGGTCCAGCAGGGCCAGTTAGTTAGCTATGGGAGGGGAGGGGGCATGCATTTCCTATAGATAGTGAAAATACCTCCTAAACGTGTACCATTTAGGAGATATTTACATTACTGGCGCATGCACTCTGAAGGAATTGCCACAGATGCCGTTCCTTCTGAGCCCCATCCCGTGAACGGCAGCTCCCGCACACATGCGCGGGAGTGAGGTCATTGTGGTTATGGCCAATCACAGCGCCGGAGCCCTCAAAACCAAAGGAAACTCTGGGGAAAATGTCAGCTGTCTCAGCCGTATGTGGGCATCACTGCAACAGCTTCGTTCTAAGGTAGGTATTTAATAATGAGCTAATATGCAATGCATACTAGCTCATTATGCCTTTGTCTTACATGTTTTTTTTTTTTTTAATTTTTTCACAGTTTCCAACCTCTTTAACTTATTGGCTTAACTTTAATATACCAGAACAGAAATAAGTAATGACAGTGTACAGTACCATGCTCTAGTAATATCCTGAACTGACAATCAGTAACAGATTTATAAGAGGAACTCTGCCCTCTGGTGGAAGAAAAGTGTAATACTCATATCGTCAGTTTAAAAGGATAAGTTCACTTTTCAAAAAATAAAAATAAATCAATGCACATTTTTTGCATGTAAAACAATATGCATGTAATAATATTTTTTTTGTAATGAACCTATAAAGCATTTTGCTCATGATCAGTAGATCGTGGGCGTAATGCTATGGTCCTGCAGTATATGTCTGCCCATACCTCTGATATGGCCAGGCAGGAAACATGAATGAACTACCACTGCGCCCAACAGCAACGTCGTAATTCATTGAGAACTACAAGCCAACATCCACAATGACTGTCGGACTTCGTGGGTTTTCCCATTCAAAGAATACTGTGAATGGATGTCATAGCTGGGCGGGTAGAGCATTTGTTGTAGAGAGTGACAGCTAGCAGAGGATCTCCCCCACCAATCCCCCCTCTAGCTGTCACTCTCTACAACAAATGTGGCCGTGTGGGCTCTGTCCATCCGGCTATGTCATCCATTCACAGTACTGTTGGATTGGGAAGAGCAGAGGCTTGTGCATCTGTAACATGTTACATATTACACCCTGGATATGGGTGTAGCATGTAACATGTTACAAGAGGTGAACTTATCCTTTAAACATTGTGTTTGCATACTGTAGCAAATACAAAAATTGATGTGCTTACCCTCAACCCAAACTGTTGTATAAATATCTGACTTTTGGGTGGCACTGTATTTTGTATATAATATTTACACAATAAGCAAATTTCATGTTTCATTTTTATTCTAAATCTACAATTAAATAACAATCTTTAGCTGCCTATAGAATTATTTTTCTTTTTGGAAATGTTTCCTGGGCCCAATTCACAAAGCTTTAGCACAAGGATATGGACCTTTATTTTAACCATGCAACTCTCATTTTCAAATGTCATTGGACTCACCTGAAAATATCTGTCACTTTTTAGAAAATAAGTATCCTTATCCTAATGTGTTAAGCTCACCACACATGTTACAAACTGACTGTAAAATCTTCAACTTTAGATATACCAAAACTATGTAATACTGTATATGCGCCTTAAAGCGACTATATGATATTCTCCAAAAATATTCCATACATGTCCACTAATTAATGGCCCTGTAATCTATTTTTTCTGAAAATATCTCAGTTTTTTTTGTCTCCTCGCTATGCTCTCTGTGAGCTCATCAAACTTTCCTTTTCCCCCTCACTTCTGTTTGTTTAGAAGGAACAGTGCACATTAGTTGGGGTCAGGTGCACTGCTCTATGCACACTACAAATCTCATAGTCCATAGTCCAGTGGTGGCTGGTGCGTTCTTCTTTTGGTGGGGGGCGGCAAACAAACAACGCCCCCCTACCCCGGCAGCATGGCACAGCACTGAAACAACCCCCCCCCCCCCCCCGGACAGTCTGGCACCTATCCATGGGGCTGTGGCATCCTTTCCTCCTCTCTTGGAGTGCAGGCTGTGGCCGCGGTGGGTCCTCTGCCATGTGTCTCCTCTACCGCCAAAGCGATAGGCATCCAATAGGTTCGCCTGACGCTTTGGCTAATGGGGAAACAGGTCTCACAGTTCATATAGTGAACTTGGTGTTGTGTTATTCTCTTTAAGGTCATCACAGAGGACAAGGGGGCATTCTTTACGTCTGGAGAAAAAGAGATTTCATCTCCAAATACGGAAAGGTTTCTTCACAGTAAGAGCTGTAAAAATGTGGAAAAGACTCCCTGCAGAGGTGGTTCTGGCCATCTCAGTAGACTGCTTTAAAAAAACGCCTAGATTCTTTCCTAAATGTATATATTATAACTGGATACTAACATTTATAGATAAAGTTGATTCAGGGAAAATCTGATTGCCTCTCGGGGGATGAGGAAGGAATTATTTTCCCCTGCTGTAGCAAATTGGATCATACTTTGCTGTCTTTTTTTTGCCTTCTTCTGAATCAACTGTGGGTATAGGATTGTGTATATGGGATTATATGATCCCCCACACTGGGGGATTTTCATCTAGTAACAGTGGAGGGGACTTCAGTCTCCACCTGTATACCCCAGGGATGCTGAGCAGTCAGCCCAGATCCCCAACAGCATGACGGAGTGAGCCCAGTCAACCTGTCTTCTCTCTAGTGGCTGAAAGGACTCCAGGCAGAAGGACCAGTCTGCACTTCTCCCCAGCGGCGAGAAAGTTCTACAAGAGAGGCAGAGGTTGGCTGGGTGAGAAATGCTCTGTTTGGGGGACAATGTGTTTTGGGGTACTGTGTGGGTACAGGCATTGGGGGACTAGAACTACGGACTAACTTTGAAGTAAACCCGTTTGGGGTCTCTTTCTGTGTAAGTCTTCTGCCGAAAGGGGATATGTGTGATGGGAGTCACTTTGGGCAGGGGGCTTGTGGAACCCTGCTTACCTTGGAGAGCACTGTAGACTCCATGTCCAGCTCTCCAAGCCCCTCCTATGTGTAAGTTATCCTGTGTCTACTAGGGGCACAGGGTGACCGAAAAAACCCAGTCTGATCTGTACTAATCGCACTCACTGTTAACCACACTGGAATGTTTATATATATATATATATATATATATATATATATATATGTTTAACTCAGTGGTAGATGCCTTTTCAGTAAGTTCACAGCGAACAGGAACTTTAGTTTAAGGGCATGGTAGCCCCCTTTTATTAAGAGGAACAAAATAAAGTTCAATACATGCACTTGGTTGCCCACACAGGGGTTCTTCTCCCAAAGACAATAAATGAAAAATGGCAAGCCACCTGGCTCTCTTCAGCAGTACTGCCACTTAGGCTTTATGCTTCAGCCCTCTTGACCATATAACAGGGTTCCCATACAACTACTGTACCTCTTTTCAGCTTCCTTGCTGTTCAGGCCTTCCACTTCTGGCTCTCATCTGTCTCCTTAGATGCACACAGCTTCAACGCACACAGCATCTATCTAGAAAGCAGCCCCTCACTGCTCTGATCCTCAGACTTGGGTCTCTGGCTTTCACTAGTGCACACCTGCACTCTCTGGACTCCTGGAGACCTCCTGTCTCTCTGGGTGGAGCCCAGAACCATAATCCTGACTCTGCTATTAGCCCAAGACCCACCTGCTCAATCAAGACTCCTGGCTGTTCCCAAAACCCGGTTCCAGTATTAGAGATTCTGTTCCACCCATAACGCTATGGAATCTCCGGGCTCCAGGTCCCCAAGTGGATTTTACAAACTTTGGAGGAAACTGATAACATAGATTCCTCCACATTAAATACCCCTGGAGCCCCTCATCCTGCCTATTTGAGAAACCTATATATATATATATATATATATATATATATATATTGTAATATTTGGGGGTTATTTTAGCTTAAAGGTAGAGCTTACCAGTGAGCTGAGTCCACGCCAGATATGCCGTTTTAAGGGCTTGAAGGCCCACTTTTATTAAAGAAAGAAAAGTCCGATAACAAAATAGTTGCCCACACAGGGGTTTCAGCCCTCCACAGCAATAATGTACGTAGAACCAAAAATACCAAGCCACCTGGCTCTCTTTAGCAGCAATGCTGCTCAGACTTCTGCTGCAGCCCTCTTGGCTCTTTAACAGAGTTCCTGTACACCCAGTACCTCAGCACTCTTTACTAGCTTCTTTTTCAGCCCACAAGCTTGGACCCTCTGTCTGCTCTGACAGACCGACCTGTGCAGACATGCACACTTCTTCTCCCTTACTCGCCTGGACTCCTCGGGAGGGTGGAGCCCAGAACCATGGTGTTGGCTTTGTTTTAAGCCCAAGACCCACCTGTGCAATCATCCAGCCAGACTGCTGGCTGGTCCCAAAACCCGGTCCCAGGATTGGAGATTCCGTACTACCACAATATATATATATATATATATATATATATATATATATATATATATATATACACACACACACAGTATATATATTGTATATTGTCTCATACTGTTGTGGACACGTTGCTGGGTCATTTGGGGTGTGGCTGTGTTCCATTGTTCTATTGTGTCTGTCTGCCTTGGGAGAAAAGTATTATGTGATGTGGATGTGTATTTGCTGTGAAGAGGGAGGGGGGAATTCCTCCAACAGCTCTCCCTGCTGATTGGACAGTCTATCCTGCCCTGAATGCAAAGGAAGGGATGATTATCCCGAGTGTTACCCCTGTGTACCTGTGTTTCAATAAACAGTTGATGTTCAGCAGCCAAAATGAGTACTGCCTGGTTCGTGGTTGCAAGCGGTTGGAATATCTGATATCTATATACAGACTGGGAGGAAGTGGTATATGATGGAAGCACTCACGCGGAGTGTGGGGAGTGATTCTGTTACAGGTACCACATTTCCCTGGTCCATTGTGGAGCAATTAGAATAATCAGAATTCTCTCCATCTTGGTCCTGTGAAGCAGATAAGGAAGAGGTTTCAGGGGAGGAAAAGCATAGATCAGGGTGTACTGATCACATGGTGGCATCAGAGCATCCACTGCTTCCATTAGAGGATCCTGGCACCTGGAGACAAACTTGTCCAGTTGAAGTTGGAGGCCAGGACGTCTCCAGGTATAGGGTGGAAAAGCGGGAGCATTAAGTTCTTCTCAGGGCAGGATCCAAACTACATGTGTTTCCATGGTGAGACTTCTGATTCCTTTCTGATGGTTGATGTGTACTCAGGGCCGTCTTTTATATTGATTGGACCCTGGGCAAACATTTTCTTGCCCCTCCCCCCCATGCAGTTTTGCTCTCTACCTACTCTGAGACATACAATAAATAGCAGCTAGACTCAAAATCAGTTTACTTAATAAGATAAGGCAGCAATTTCTATTGGTTGCCAGAGGTTAAAATGTATCATTACCGCTCACTGACTGGCTGCTAGAGGTTACAGCACACATTATGGCTCACTGATTATTTTCTAGAGGTTACAGTATATGACCTCTGCTTGTTGATTGGTTGCTAGAGATTGCTGTACATCAATACTACTCACTGATTGGTTGCTAGAGGTTATTGGGCATTCTTATCACTCACAAATTGGTTGCTAGAGGTTACTGTACATTATTACTGCTCACAGATTGGTTGTTAGAGGTTACTGCATATCCTTACCACTCAATGATTGGTTGCAAGAGGCTAGTGCACATTATTTCTGCTAACTGATTGGTTGCTAAAGGTTGCAGCATAGCATCTACTCACTGCCTGAACACCATGGACTGGGGTGGTGAGGGGACCCATCAATAGACAAAAAACTTCTAAGGATCCTAGGACTCCTGGGATAAGTGGCAATGCTGGGGGAGGGGGTGTGTGATCACTAGCAATGCTGGGAGGGGGTTGATGGGATCAGTGGCAGTGGTGGGGGGATAGGATTAGTTAGGAGACAGTATACTATGGCAAGTTCATGGAGAGCAAAGTTGGAAATCTTTGGCAAGTACTGTATTTATCGGCATATAACACCCCGCCCCCCCCCCCCGGAAATGGGAGGAAAATCATGGATGTGTGTCATACACCAATACCTGGCTGCCTTGGAGGGGAAGGAGGGTGCTAGTGCCGCCAGATTACACAGAGCCAGATCTCCTGTGTACTTGGCTCAGCACGGCTCGACTCACAGTCACACAAGTCCTGGCTCCTGGACAGCTTCTAGCATTGTCCTGGCTAGGAATGAGCCGAACACCCCCCTCCCCCGGTTCGGTTCGCACCAGAACATCCGAACATGCCAAAAAGTTTGTTCGAACATGTGAATACCGTTAAAGTCTATGGGACACGAACGTGAAAAATCAAAAGTGATAATTTTTAAAACTTATATGCAAGTTTTTGCCCTAAAAAGTGTTTGGGGACCCGGGTTCTGCCCCAGGGGACATATATCAATGCAAAAAAAAAAGTTTTTAAAACTGATGTTTTTTCGGGAGCAGTGATTTTAAGAATGCTTAAAGTGAAACAATAAAAATGAAATATTTTTTTCAATTTCGTGCCTGGGGGTGTGTCTATAGTATGCCTGTAAAGTGGTGCAGTTTTCCCTTGTTTAGAACAATACCACAGCAAAATAACATTTCTGAAGGAAAAAAGATTGCATTGATGGGCACTGACCCTTATTTTGCTTCAAAGTTCTTTATTAAAAATTTAAGTTTTTTTCCTGAAACTTCACTCTTAAAATGAAGGTGTGTGTTATATGTCTGTGCGTATTATACGCCGATAAATACGGTATATAGTGGGGGATTCTACATTGACCACCAATGTAATGGGGAATTTACAATGGCCAGCAATGTGGGGGGGGGGGGGGATTTACACTGACCACCAATGTGGGAGGAAGGGGGGATTTGCACTGACCACTATGTAACAGGGGATTTTATGCCACCCACCAATATAAAGAGGGATTTCTACACTGACACCAATGTAATAGGAGCATTTATACCAACTAACAGTGTAACTGGGAATATACACTGACAACCATTGTCAAGGAGATTTGTACTGACCACCAATGTTAGGGGGATTTACACTGATCACCAATATAAAGCGGGATTTACACTGACCACCAGTGTAAGGGCAATTCTACACTTATCACTAATGTAAAGGGAAATTTACACTGAAATTTACACTGACAACCAAAGTAACGGGGGATTTTACATCAACCAATAAAGGGGGATTTCTACACTGGCCACCAATGTAAGGGGGGATTTACATTCACCACCAATTTAAAGGGGGCTTGCACATGGACCACCAATGTAAGGGAGGATTCAAATGACCACAAATGGATTGTTTTACTGATTACCAATATAAAGAGGAGTTTCTACACTGGGCACCCATGTAAGGGGGACCTTCACACTGGCCACTAGTGTGAATGAAAGGATTGTACACCAAGCCCACTGGCCGCGACACCCTTAGGCCGCGTACACACGCGCGGACTGTTTGCCCAACCTTGTTCGTCAAACAGTTTCGGCAAACAGTCCGCTCAAAATTTGCATGAGCGGACTTGCCCACACACGAGCGGACTGTTTGACGAACAAGGTTGGGCAAACAGTTCGCTCAACTTTTGAAATGAACGGACTCGCCCACGTAAGGAGGAGGCAAATCCGCCCATTTCGAGCGCGTGTACAGGTAGGCGGGGCCCGCGAAGGAGACGTCGCGGGCTCCGCCGCCTGGAATGGGCTTAAAGGGGAACCCCAACGCCGAAAAAAATCGGCGTGGGGGTTCCCCCCAAGTCCACACCAGACCCTTGTCCGAGCACGCTACCCGGCCGGCCAGGAAAGGGGGGCGAGCGAGCGCGCCCCCCCTCCTGAGCCGTACCAGGCCGCGTGCCCTCAACATGGGGGGGTGCCTTGGGGAAGGGGGGGCCGCGCGGCCCCCCCACCCCAAAGCACCTTGTCCCCATGTTGATGAGGACAAGGGCCTCTTCCCGACAACCCTGGCCGTTGGTTGTCGGGGTCTGCGGGCGGGGGGCTTATCGGAATCCGGGAGCCCCCTTTAAGAAGGGGGCCCTCGGATACCGGCCCCCCACCCTATGTGAATGAGTATGGGGTACAATGTACCCCTACCCATTCACCTGTGAAATAAAGTACAAAAAAAAAACACAACACATGGAAAAAGTATTTTATTGCACAGCTCCGGGGGTCTTCCGTCTTCGGGGGTCTTCTCGCCGGACTCCTCCGCTATGTGTGTGTAGCTCTTTTACTAGCGGAGGAGTCCGGCTTTCTTCCTCCCCGCCGCCGGCCTCTTCTCCCGACTTCGGGGGTCTTGTCCCCCTCTTCGGTTCTTCTGCCGGGCCACCGCGCCTGGTCCGGTGGCCCGGTCTTCTGTCGCCGTCTTCCGTTCTTCTGTCGCCGCCTTCGGTTCTTCTGCCGGGCCACCGCGCCTTCTTGTAGCTCTTTTACAGGCGGTGGCCCGGTCTTCTGTCGCCGCTGTCGTCGTCGCCGCCGCCGCCGCCGCCGCCTTCCGTTCTTGTTCTTCTTCTTGTTCTTCTTCTTCTTCTCCTGGAGATGTTGACTCGACGAGCTCTCCGGCCGGAATGCCAGGGACACGCTCCGCTGCCACTTATATAGTGACAATGGGGCGGTGTCACATGGTATATGTCACATGGGTTGGTCACATGGGTTGATGTCACATGGGGACTATGACATCGTAAGGGGGCGGGGTCACCATGTGACCAACCCATGTGACATATACCATGTGACACCGCCCCATTGTCACTATATAAGTGACCGCACAGCGCGGCTCTGGCATTCCGGCCGGAGAGCTCGTCGAGTCAACATCTCCAGGAGAAGAAGAAGAAGAACAAGAAGAAGAACAAGAACGGAAGGCGGCGGCGGCGGCGACGACGACAGCGGCGACAGAAGACCGGGCCACCGCCTGTAAAAGAGCTACAAGAAGGCGCGGTGGCCCGGCAGAAGAACCGAAGGCGGCGACAGAAGAACGGAAGACGGCGACAGAAGACCGGGCCACCGGACCAGGCGCGGTGGCCCGGCAGAAGAACCGAAGAGGGGGACAAGACCCCCGAAGTCGGGAGAAGAGGCCGGCGGCGGGGAGGAAGAAAGCCGGACTCCTCCGCTAGTAAAAGAGCTACACACACATAGCGGAGGAGTCCGGCGAGAAGACCCCCGAAGACGGAAGACCCCCGGAGCTGTGCAATAAAATACTTTTTCCATGTGTTGTGTTTTTTTTTGTACTTTATTTCACAGGTGAATGGGTAGGGGTACATTGTACCCCATACTCATTCACATAGGGTGGGGGGCCGGTATCCGAGGGCCCCCTTCTTAAAGGGGGCTCCCGGATTCCGATAAGCCCCCCGCCCGCAGACCCCGACAACCAACGGCCAGGGTTGTCGGGAAGAGGCCCTTGTCCTCATCAACATGGGGACAAGGTGCTTTGGGGTGGGGGGGCCGCGCGGCCCCCCCTTCCCCAAGGCACCCCCCATGTTGAGGGCACGCGGCCTGGTACGGCTCAGGAGGGGGGGCGCGCTCGCTCGCCCCCCTTTCCTGGCCGGCCGGGTAGCGTGCTCGGACAAGGGTCTGGTGTGGACTTGGGGGGAACCCCCACGCCGATTTTTTTCGGCGTTGGGGTTCCCCTTTAAGCCCATTCCAGGCGGCGGAGCCCGCGACGTCTCCTTCGCGGGCCCCGCCTACCTGTACACGCGCTCGAAATGGGCGGACTTTCCGAGCGGGAACAGTCCGCTCATTTCGAACGTACAGCGGACAGGCCCACACACGGGCGGACTGTTCGCTCAAACACAGTTTCAGCGGACAGTTTTTCGGAATTTCCGAAAGACTTTGTCCGTCAAACTGTCCGCTGAAACTGTCCGCTGAAAGCCCACACACGAGCGGACTGTCCGCCCAAACACTGTTCAGCGGACAAGGTTGGGCGAACAGTCCGCCCGTGTGTACGCGGCCTTAGGGCTCATTCAGTGGTGTAATTAGAACCTTCAGGGCCCCGATGCAAGAAACCATGAAGGAACTGGGCCCTTTCCTCTTAGCCCAGTGGTGGAACAACAGGGCCCGGCCGCAAGTGGGTGGCTGCATATAAAGGAACTGCTTTCTCCATTTCCCCCTGCTGGAGAGATTGGTTCCTTTATGCCAGTGTTTCTCAATCTTTTTCCAGTCAGGGCACCCTTGAAGTATACCCCTAGGTCAGTGATGGTGAACCTTGGCACCCCAGATGTTTTGGAACTACATTTCCCATGATGCTCACCTACACTACAGAGTGCATAAGCATCATGGGAAATGTAGTTCCAAAACATCTGGGGTGCCAAGGTTCGCCATCACTGCCCTAGGTGAATGGGGCTGCACTGCAACCACCCTGCAACTATGTACATTGCATGCAGTTGCAGCATAGTGATGATGCATTTAAGGGGTTAAAACAGGCGACCAGGAGGCAACATATTGCCCATTTACTGGCTGTCAAATGCCTCTGAAAAGCGATCTGAGCATGGATCGCTTTTCGGAGGAACACCATTTTTTTTTGCTGGTACTATGAACAAGCAAGAAAAAAAAAATCTGTTCTGCTAGTACACATATAGGGGGTCAGGGTTAAACATGCATACATAAAATGTGCATACATACATGTAAACACACACACACACACACATATACTGTATATATAAACACCCACATATATAAATGCACATATGCACACACATATAAACACATGCACACACACCTGCATACATACTTGTACATGAACATATACACACACACACATACATGCGTGCACACATACATATAAATACAAACATACATGCACATACACATACCCAGATGACATTTTTATAATTTTTTTCACACAAATAGAGATTTCTTTTGGTGGTATTTATTCACCACTGTTTTTTTTTATTTTAAACAAAGAAAAAAAGATGAAAAAAAATTAAAATAAATCATGTTTCATAGTTTGTTATAAAATTTTGCAAACAGGTAATTTTTCTCCTTCGTTGATATGCGCTGATGAGGCGGCACTGATGGGCACTGCTAGGCTGCACTTATGGGCACTGATAGGCACAGATAAGGCAGCACTGTGGGGACAGATAAGACGGTACTTATGGGCACAGATAAGGTGGCACTGATGGCCACTGATAAGATGGCACTGATGGGCCCTGATGGGTGGCGCTGATGGACACTGAAGGGCACTGGTAGGTGTTACTGATAGGTACCACTGATAGATGGCACTGATGGGTGGCATTGATGGGTGACACTGATAGGTGGCACTGATGGGCATTGGTAGGTGACACTGATGGGCAGTACTGTTGATGAGGCACTGATTGGTGACATTGATAGGTGGTACTGTGGGCATTGATAGGTGGCACTGTGGGTACTGATGGGTGGCACTGTGGGCACTGGTAGGTGGTACTGGTGGGCACTGGCAGATGGCACTTTTGTGAACTGGTAGGTGGCACTGGCAGGTGGCACAGGTGGACACAGATGAGCTAGTGGCTGCTCTCCTTGATCCGATGTCCCTCTGACAGCCGCTATCAGCGTGAGGAGAAATAATAGCCGATTAGCGGCTCTGTTACATCACATGATCAGCTGTCATTGGCTGACTGTGGTCTGGGTGGGTGCATGAGGAGCAGTAGTTGCAGTGTAGGCCTGAAGCCTGAGGCCTAATTATGTGTAAAGGGGCTTTGCTGGAGGGAGCCTGGTCAATGCCAGGAGACATGAGAGAGGAAGTTGCCAAAGGGCCAACACCTCTTGTTGCCGGTGGTTGAGAGGGATGTTTTGAAGGAGTACCAAAGGGGACTCTTCATAAGGTAAGGACTATGAAGTGGCTGGGAAAGCTTCAAGAGAGAACTCAGCCATGGCAATACAGTGGGATACTGTGAGTTAAGTTGTTTCTATAGGAGACAGCTGTTGCTATAGAATACAGATCGCTGGATTCAGCTTAAAGTCACTTTTTCTGTCGGACTTATTCTACTTTTTGTCTGAGGAGTCTGCTAATTTGCTATTGCATTTGCCCAAGGGTGTCCTGTGCCCTACCCCTCTCTCCCACATTTTTCTGTTAAGAGAAAAAAACTTCTCTTGGTTCATTTTTAAAAAGTGACTGTCGCCCATCTTTCCACCTTTCACAACACCCACCATACCTAGTAACCTGCACCCTGAGGAGGAATGTCAGCCCTCCCTTACTCTCGGGGTCTCCACTTAAGGATGAGCCGAACACCCCCTGGTTTGGTTTGCAGCAGAACGTGCGAACAGGCAAAAAATTTGGGTGAACACCGTTAAAGTTGATGGGATGCAAACGTGAAAAATCGAAAGTGCTAATTTTAAAGGCTTATATGCAAGTTACTACCATAAAAAGTGTTTGGGGACCCAGGTCCTGTCAAAGGGGACATGGTGATCTAGGTACCTGGTGAATACCTTACAGTGCTATTTCTTAATAGGACATCACTGGGAAAATCATCATTTTCGTTGTGTAAATTTGGTGGGCACAGTGGTGGCAATTGATAGCACAGTGGAGGCATTTGATAGCACAGTGGCGGCATTTTATAGCACATTGGCAGCAAATGATAGCACAGTGGCTGCAATTGATAGCACAGTGGCGGCATTTGATAGCACAGTGGCGGCATTTGATAGCACAGTGGCGGCAATTGATAGCACAGTGGCAGCAATTGATAGCACAGTGGCGGAAATTGATAGCACAGTGGCGGCATTTGATAGCACAGTGGCGGCATTTGATAGCACAGTGGCGGCATTTGATAGCACAGTGGCGGCAATTGATAGCACAGTGGCAGCAATTGATAGCACAGTGGCGGAAATTGATAGCACAGTGGCTGCAATTGATAGCACAGTGGCTGCAATTGATGGGCACATTGGCTGCATTTGATGGGCACAGTGGCTTCAATTAGCACATTAGCAGTGCTGAAACCTGAAAATGGTGTGGGCAGAAAGGGTATAAAAGTGCCTGGTATTGAAGTGGCTAAAGGAACTTTAAATGCTTTCCACCAATTTTCTTTTGCTTTGGTGCATGTCTCACAGGACAGTGCCCAGCCCCCCGTGCCATTTATTTGACAATCCCTAGCATATTAGTCTAGAAAATGTCCATTACTGATTTTAATACTGGCTCCTATTAACTTCAATAGTATTCAGATTCGGCATCCAAACTTTAGTCAGTTCCCTGAACTGAATCCACACACTTTTGGCTTATCTTATCACTGCTGTGCAGGTGAGTCTATACAGCTGATGCATGTCCATTCAGTTATATGGGCTGCTTGCACGCAGCTAAGTACTAGTAGAGAAAATAATAATAGGCTGAGCGCACGTGTGAATGAGCCCTACAAAACTCTTGAAATATGACTGGTGGTTATGGATTTCCTCTATTTATTCCATATACAGTATCTCACAAAAGTGTGTCATGTGACTTGTTAGGGTTACAAGGTCTCAGGTGTGAATGGGGAGCAGGTGTGTTAAATTTGGTGTTATCGCTCTCACTCTCTCATACTGGTCCCTGGAAGTTTAACATGGCACCTCATGGCAAATAACTGTCTGAGGATCTGAAAAAAAAATTGTTGCTCTACATAAAGATGGCCTAGGCTATAAGAAGATTGTCAGGACCCTGAAACTGAGCTGCAGCACGGTGGCCAAGACCATACAGCGGTTTAACAGGCCAGGTTCCACTCAGAGCAGACCTCGCCATGGTTGACCAAAGAAGTTGAGTGCACACACTCAGCGTCATATCCAGAGGTTGTCTTTGGGAAATAGACATATGAATGCTGCCAGCATTGCTGCAAAGGTTGAAGGGGTAGTGGGTTAGCCTGTCACTGCTCAGACCATATGCTGCACACTGCATCAAGCTGCTCTGCATGGCTGTCATCCCAGAAAGAAGCCTCTTCTAAATATGATACAGAAAAAAGCCTGCAAACAGTTTGCTGAAGACAAGCAGACTAAGAACATGGATTACTGGAACCAGGTCCTGTGGTTTGATGAGACCAAGATAAACTTATTTGGTTCAGATGGTGTCAAGCGTGTGTTGTGGCAACCAGGTGAGCAGTACAAAGACAAGTTTGTCTTGCCTACAGTCAAGTATGGTGGTGGAAGTGACATGGTCTGGGGCTGCATGAGTGCTGCCAAAACTGGGGATCTACAGTTCATTGAGGGAACCATAAATGCCAACATGTACTGTGACATACTGAAGCAGAGCATGATCCCCTGCCTTTGAAGACTGGGCTGCAGGGCAGTATTCCAACATGATAACGGCCCCAAACACACCTCCAAGATGACCACTGCCTTGCTAAAGAAGCTGAGGGTAAAGGTGATGGACTGGGCAAGCATGTCTCCAGATCTAAACCCTATTGAGCATCTGTGGGGCATCCTCATATGGAAGGTGGAGGAGCACAAGGTCTCTAACATCCACCAGCTCCATGATGTCGTCATGGAGGAGTGGGAGAGGACTTCAGTGGCAACCTGTGAAGCTCTGGTGAACTCCATGCCCAATAGGATTAAGGCAGTGCTGGAAAATAATGGTGGCCACAAAAAATATTGACACTTTGGGGCCAATTTGGACATTTTCACTTAGCGGTTGCCACCAGTTTAGACATTAATGGCTGTGTGTTGAGTTATTTTGAGGGGACAGAAAATTTACACTGTTATACAAGCTGTACACTCACTACTTTACATTGTAGCAAAGTGTCATTTCTTCAGTGTTGTCACCCGTGACAGAGAGAATACATGGCTGGGATCAGAACTGAGCTGCTGGAGAGATTGGAGACAGGTGACAGCTCGTGTTTTTGGATAACTGCCAACTCGTCAACCAATCACTGGCCTGGTTAATGAATAACGACAACTAATCGGCTGCATTATCGGGTGATCTATTGGATGACACATCTAACATTCAGGTCCTGTGAAGGAAGTGTTACCTGCATACCCATAGTGGGGAGTGTTGCCCACCAATGCGTGGCTAGACCTAGTTTGGGGTTTCCTCATCCACTGAGACTGGTGAGACCCTCCCTCCTGGACACACTAAAAAACTACCCTTAAAGGGGACGTACACACGCTGGGAATAGGCAGGATAGGAACGCCAGCAAGGACCTGGGCTGCCTCAATAGGATCCTTAAAGGGGACGGTCACCAAGGACTACTAAGTTATACAAGTCTATGCTGTTACCTTACAGCAGTAAGGTAAGGGGACACCCATATAATTACCACGAAAGGACCGCACAGGATATCCACCACTTGCAGCACTTTTACACCGAATTTTGTGTATAAGCACCAGCACTTTATTCTTTGGTAACCACCACACCTTGCACTTAAGATTTTTTTTTTACGAATGGGAATATTTATGGACACTTTTTAATTATATACATTTATTTTTTTGCCTGATGCATTTTTACTCTGTTGTGTATATCTGTGATTGCACATTGAGACACCAGCACCTTATTTTGTTCTAGCACGTGGGTTTACCATCACCAATATTTATTGCTACACCTGCACTGGATTTTATCATACACTACGTATACGGAAACTTATATTTTTTCATTTATGTTTTTTATGTTTTTTATGCTGGTCATGTTTTAAAAAAAGCACTTTATTGCACATCGGATAATTGATACCATCTTTAAATTTTAAATATTCACCTGCGCTATTATATTACCTAAAATATTTCTGTTTACTACTAGTGGAGCAACTTAAGACACATAACTATACCTTTATATAAATTCAGTAAAGAAAAATAATTTTAAGAAAAATGTTTCTGCCTTTGTTCTTACTGGAAAAATGTAATGTCTCTTCTTGTCACTCTGACAACCTGTTACTGGGACAGGAAGTGAGGGGAAATCAGTCTTATGGGGACACAGCAATAAAAACCTGACAAAAGTTTTAACCCCTCACCACTCTATCCAAAGCAAAATTGTTTTGGCTGGAGTGGGTCTTTAAAGAGACGCTGTAACCTTCGCTTCCCATGACTTTCATATCCACTTGACCTCTGGAAGATTTAACCCCTTCATGAACAGGCATTTTTTTTGCAATACGGCACTGCATTAATTTAACTGACAATTGTTCAGTCTTGCTACCCTGCACCCCAATACAATTTATTTCCCAAAAATAGAGCTTTCTTTTGGTGGTATTTGATGATCTCTGTGTTTTTTATTTTTTGTGCCATAAACAAAAAAGAATGACAATTTAGAAAAAAATTTTTTTTTTACTTTTTGCTATGATACTAATCCAATAAAAAAAAATCGAATTTCTTCATCAGTTTAGGCCAATATGTATTCTGCTACATATTTATGGTAAAAAAAAAAAAATATCACAATAAGCGTATATTTATTGGTTTGCATAAAAGTTATAGCGTCTACAAACTATGGGATATATTTATGGATTTTTTTTTTTATACTAGTAATGGCGGCAATCAGCGACTTATAGCAGGACTGCGATATTGCCGCAGACAAATTGGACACTGACACTTTTGACACTTTTTTGGGGACCAGTGACATGATTACAGTGATCAGTGCTAAAAAATGCACTGTCACTGTACTAATGACACTGGTTGGGAAAGGGTTAACATCAGGAGCAATCAAAGGGTTAAAAGTGCGCCTAGCTGGTGTTTTACTCTTCTGGGGAGGTGCTTTTACTAGAGGAAGGCATAGATCTGTGTACCCACAGGATCAGTGCCTTCCTTACTGACAGAAAGGCGATCTGCCTTGTTTACATAGGCAGATTGCTGTTCTGCCTGTGTACTGAACGATCAGCGCGTGCCGGTTAGGGTTGCCACCTTTTCTTTAAGTCAAACCTGAACACTTTAGCGGCGCGCAGCAATCTTTTTTTTTTTTTTTTACAGCATATACTATGCAGTACATATATTTTGTGATTAAATAACATTTCTAATCATATGAAGTTAATCACAAGAGTCCCCTTTTACATCAGAGTCCACAGAGTTCCCCTTTTAAACCTGAATCCGCAGAGTTCCCCTTATACAGTACATCTGAACTTGCAGAATTTCCTTACACTGTAATGACCTGTACACACGGTCGGAAATTCCAATGGAAAAAGTCAGATCGGATCATGTTGTCGGAAAATCCGATCATGTGTGGGCTCTATCTGACTTTTTCCGTCTGATTTTCCGACGCAAAAAGTTTGAGCGCAGGATCTAAAATTTTCCGACAGCAAAATCCGATCGCATAAATTCTGATTGTGTGTAGACAATTCCGAAGTGCCACACATTCTCAGAATAAACTAAGAGACAAAAGCTATTGGCTACTGGCCCATTTATAGCCCCGACGTACGTGTTTGATGTCACCTCGTTCAGAACGATCGGATTTTCTGACAACTTTGTCCGACCGTGTATATGCAACACAAGTTTCGGACAAAATCCGTCTGATTTTTTTCTGACGGATTTTGTGGTCGGAAGGTCCGACCGTGTGTATGGGGCATAAGGGGGGCCCTGAGAACCCTGATTTAATGGAGGACACTGAGAACACATTACACTCTTGGCTTAGACAGCTACAGACAGCAACCCTGCTGGGAGTCTGGTCTGAATAATGTGTCCGGGTTTCAGGTGGTCAGAAACCTGGACACATGATTCAAAACCCAAACTGTCCGGGTGAATCCCGGACAGGTGGCAACCCTAGTGCCGGTGGACATCGGGTCTGTGGGACCTGCTGATCAGCTCCCGCTTTGTAGAATCATAGCGAGAGGGAGCTACCAGCGGTGCGCACTCTTGCTCCAGATATCCGGAAGTGCATATATATATATATATATATATATATATATATATATATATATATATATATATATATACGTGATACTGCACAGCGTGGCCCCCTGCATCAGTAAAACTGCTATAGGGCGGTCACAAAGTGGTCATACTGTAACCACTCTACCGGCATTTCCTTGCAGCTCCTTTCACCTCTGCAGCTGACACTGAGGTCAGCCAGGTCGGGACCTGGGGATTGGTGACATCACTCCCTTGGTCATGGGATAGTGCTCAGGTCTAGTGATTGAATGTTAGGTCTGGGCACTGTCATAGGGTAGCATACCTCCCAACATTTTGTGATGGGAATGAGGGACACCTACTAACAAACGTATATAGGCATAGGACACGCCCCTGCCACACCCCCTTAAAGAAGAATTTACCAAAAAAAAAGTTTATTAAATCCAGAAGGTATTTTTACCACTACTATTCCTTTATATTGACTTTTAAAATGTAAAAATGCAGCAATTTAGAATTTGGATGAAAGGTTTAGCACTGGGAAACACTTTTTGAAAGATAAAAAGTGCATTTTCTATAAAACTATATGGATCAGACCAAAATGAGGGACAAATGAGGAGGAAAGAGTGACAGATGGACATTGCACCAAATAAGGGACAGTCCCTCGAAATCAGGGACATTTGGGAGCTATTAGGTAGCAGGTCACATCTGTATTTCTGGAAATGTGGGTCATCTTGCTAAGCAGCTGCAAGGGAGCAAGGGTAAGGTAAGTATATGTGGTGGGGTGAGGACACCATAAGTATATGTGGTGGAGTGAGGAGGACACCATAAGTATATGTGGTGGAGTGAGGAGGACACCATAAGTATATGTGGTGGAGTGAGGAGGACACCATAAGTATATGTGGTGGAGTGAGGAGGACACCATAAGTATATGTGGTGGAGTGAGGAGGACACCATAAGTATATGTGGTGGAGTGAGGAGGACACCATAAGTATATGTGGTGGGGTGAGGACACCATAAGGCCCCTTTCACACTGAGGTGCTTTGCAGGCGCTAAAGTGCTAAAAATAACGACTGCAAAGTGCCCTTTGCGGGCGGTTTTAACCCTTTTTCGGCCGCTAGCGGGGGTTAAAACTGCCCCGCTAGTGGCCGATCAGAGCTGCTAAAATGACATTAAAGCGCCGCTAAATATAGAGCCACTTTACCGCCAGCGCTCTGAGCGCCCCAGTCTGAAAGTAGCCTAAGTATATGTGGTGGGGTGAGGACACCATAAGTATATGTGGTGAGTAGGGATGAGCTACGTGTTCGAGTCGAACATACGTTCGACTCGAACATCGGCTGTTCGCCCGTTCGGTGAATTCCGAACATTATGGGCCGTTCGCGCCAAATTTGTGTGGTGCTCACGGCCCACAATGCACTGCGATGGCGCAGTGCATTGCTGGCTCATGATTGGCCAAGCATGCACTGTGACCCCGCATGCTTGGCCAATCACAGCGCCGGCAGTGAGGAGAGCCATGATTGGCCACAGGCAGGATGCCTGTGGCCAATCATAGCTCAGGCTGTGTAGTACACGCCCCACACTATATAAGTCCGCCAGCGCGGCGGCCTTGTGTAGTGTGTTGGCGTCTGAAGCAGTTAGTGGGTGTTCTGTGTACCTTCAACACAGTATACACCGATCGTTATCGGCCGATTTTTCGATCTTGCTCTTCTGTAGTGGTTGTTGTCTGCGTGCCCTGACCGCAGTATACACCGCTATATTCACCTCACCTATATAGCTAGCGATATATCTATCTTTTATAATAGAGCTTGCAGTCAGTGTTAGGAGCTTGTGCGTGCTGTCTGCGTGCTCTGTACCCAGTACACACCGCTATATCCACCTACATAGCTCTTCTCTATTTGAGCCATCTGCCATCTGCAGGAGTTATTGGAAGTTGTGTGTGCCTCCAGCACAGCACAGTATACATCTGTATTTACCCTTTATTGCTGATGTTCTATAATAAAGGCATCTGCAGGAGTTAGTGGGTGTTGTGTGCCTCCAGCACAATATACACCTGTATCTACCCTTTATTGCTGTTCTCTAATAGAGCCATCTGCAGGGCTTAGTGGGTGTTGTGTGCCTCCAGTACAGTATACCCCTTTATCTACCCTTTATTGCTGGTGTTCTATAATAAAGGCATCTGCAGGAGTTAGTGGGTGCTGTGTGCCTCCAGAACAATATACACTACCCAATTGCTGTTTTACCCAACTCCCTTCAGGCCATTACCATGTCTGGAAGGCCAGCAAGGAGAGGCAGACAGGCACGAGCCGATAAAAGAGGGCAAGCAGGCTCTGTGTCTAGAGACAACAGTGCTGGTCGTGGACGCGGTGCATCGTCTGCACGTGGCCATGGGACACGCTTGTCCTTCTTTTCGGCAGCTGGACATGTTGAGCCACAACATGCCAACGACTTGGTAGAGTGGATGACCAAGCCCTCTTCATCCTCCTCATCCTCTCTCACCCAGTCTCAGGGTACTAGCAAAGCAGCTGCCAACGCATCGTCTTCCCTCCTCTCAATGTCATCATCAGTGACTCCTTCCCTAGACCCACCATGTCCTCCTGAGGAGTCTCCTGAACTCTTTGAGCACAGTGTTGGGTACATGCTCCAGGAGGATGCCCAGTGTTTTGTAGGCTCTGATGATGACACTCAGCTAGAGGAAGGCAGTAGCGTGAATGCAGAGAGAGGGGATGCTCAAGAAGGACAGCAATCTGGCAGTCATGTTCCACAAGCTGCAGCATACTGCCAGGTTTGCTACAGCGATGAAGAGGGAGGGGATGATGAGGGCACTGACTCCACGTGGGTGCCTGGTAGGAGAGAGGAGGAGGAGGAGGCACATGTCCAACGAGGCAGGATGCCCTCCGGAGGCCAGCTTAGGGGCAGCACACCGACTGAATCACACCGCAGAGCTCCGCCTGTGCAGGGCGCTGCCTCTGCGCATTATTCTAAAAGTTCTTTGGTGTGGGCCTTTTTTGAGACGAGTGCATCAGATCGCACCGCTGCTATTTGCAACATATGTCTCAAGCGTATCTCACATGGCCAAAACATCAGCCGCTTTAGCACCACATGCTTGACCAGACATATGTTGACCTGCCATGCAGCTCGTTGGCAAGCGTACCTCAAAGACCCACACCAAAGAACAAAGTGGACCTCTCCTTGCTCCTCATCAGCTGGTATCTCCAACCCCACTAGACCTTCAGTCCTCTCTGAAACCTGCTCTGAGAGGAATGAAGGTGTAGAATTAGGTGTGTCACAGCCAAGTGCTTCCGGGCACTCTGCTAGCAGTACACCCACGTCCGATTATAGCAGGCAAATGTCCCTGCCCCAGCTGCTGGACCGGCAAAAGAAGTTCACTCCCAGCCATCCACATGCCCAGCGGTTGAATGCTAGCTTGTCTAAATTGCTAGCACTTCAACTGCTGCCTTTTCAGTTGGTAGACTCGGCCCCCTTCCGTGAGTTTGTACAATGTGCGGTTCCTCAGTGGCAGGTCCCCAAACGCCACTTTTTCTCACAGAAGGCGATTCCGGCTCTCTACCGGTATGTGGAAGCCAATGTCCTTGCCTCGCTGGACATGGCGGTCAGCGGTAAGGTGCATATTACCGCTGACTCATGGTCCAGCAGGCATGGACAGGGACGTTACCTGTCTTTCACGGCCCATTGGGTCACTCTTCTGGCAGCTGGGAAGGATGCAGGACAAGGTGCAGTAGTGTTGGAGGTTGTTCCGCCACCACGCCTCCAAAATGCTACTATTGGTTGTGACACACCTCTCTCCTCCACCCCCTCCTCTTCTTCTTCCTCCATGGCCTCTTCCAGTGCTCTGTCCTCAGAACCAGCGGTGCTCCGTAGGCGTTCCAGGGGCTACGCAAGTACGCAGGCAAAACGATGCCATGCCGTGCTTGCGCTGGTTTGCTTGGGGGACAGGAGCCACACTGGGGCGGATGTTTTGTCAGCTCTGCAGGGGCAGGCCGAGAGGTGGTTGACGCCACGCCAGCTTAAGCCAGGAATGGTGGTTTGCGACAATGGCACCAACCTCCTCTCCGCCCTCCGACAGGGACAACTGACCCATGTGCCCTGTGTAGCTCACGCCCTTAACCTGGTGGTGCAGCGGTTCTTGGGCAGGTACCCGGGCTTACAGGATGTCCTGAAGCAGGCCAGGAAAGTCTGTGTGCATTTCCGCCGATCATTTAATGCCTGTGCTTGGCTGGCTGAGCTCCAAAAGGAGTTTAACCTGCCCAAGAACCGCCTTATATGTGACATGCCCACCAGGTGGAACTCAACGTTGGCCATGCTGCAGCGGCTGCACACGCATCAGAGGGCCATCAATGAGTACCTGTGCGACTACGGCACCAGGACAGGGTCAGGGGAGCTTGGTTTTTTTCTCACCACGCCAGTGGGGCATGATCAGGGATACATGCACTGTCCTGTCACCGTTTGAGGAGGCCACAAGAATGGTGAGCAGTGACAGTGCATGCATCAGTGACACTGTACCTCTTGTCCACCTCTTGGAGCATACGCTGCGTGGAATAATGGACAGGGCACTTGAGGCAGAACAGAGGCAGGAAGAGGAGGACTTCCTTGCCTCTCAAGGCCCCCTTTATCCAGACAGTGTTCCTGCTGTGCCACCCACACAGGAAGAGGATGAGGAGGAGGAAGAGGAGGAGAAGGATGATTGTGTCAGCATGGAGGTGGAGGCTGGCACTCAGCATCAGCAGCAGCAGCAGTCTTGTAGGGATGATTTACAGTCCCAAGAAAACCGTGGACTTGTACGTGGCTGGGAGGAGGTAGCTGCGGATCATGTTGTCCTTAGTGACCCAGAGGACTCCGGACCGAATGCCTCAGCTAACCTACGCTGCATGGCCTCCCTGATCCTGCAAAGCCTGCGGAAGGATCCTCGTATTGTTCGGATCAAGGAGAGGGACCATTACTGGCTGGCCACTCTCCTTGATCCACGGTACAAGGGTAAGGTTGCCGACCTTATCTTGCCATCGCAGAGGGAGCAGAGGATGAGACATCTCCGGGAGGCCTTGCAGAAAGGTCTGTGCAACACGTTCCCAGAGACTGGGAGGTTACAAACTCCTGGTCCTGGACAACGTGTTGCTGAGGCATCGGTCAGAAGGAGCGGTGGAGAAGGTGGCCGTCTGACTGATGCTTTCAGACAATTTTTTAGTCCGCAGCCCCAAGGTATGATCGGTTCCAGCAACCATCGCCAGCGTCTGATTTACATGGTGCAGGAATACCTAGGGGCAAGGTCAGACTTGGACACCTTTCCCACCGAAAATCCTCTGGCTTACTGGGTCTTGAGGATGGATCACTGGCAAGAGCTTGCACAGTATGCAATTGAGCTACTGGCCTGTCCTGCATCCAGCGTTCTTTCGGAATGCACCTTCAGTGCTGCTGGTGGATTTGTTACTGATCACAGGGTGCGCCTGTCCACCGAATCAGTTGATCGACTGACCTTCATCAAGATGAATCAGTCTTGGATAACCCACAGCTACCAAGCACCTGAAGCTGATGTAACCGAATAATTTTTTTGGAAATATCACATCCCTTCAAGACTGCCTATGCTGATGCTGAGTGACTGTCCTGTTATGTTGATTGTCTATCCTATTCCTCCTCCGCTGATATGTTGGAAGAACATTTCTGGTTCTGGGTGATGCCATCAGCCCAATTTTTCAGCCCCTGTTTAACAGGGGCGTTTAATTATAATTTTTGATGCAATGCTTTGCAGCAGGGCTAATTCCTGCAATAAAACTAGAGTATATGGGAGAGGTTGCAGTGTCGTGGCACCAGCACCAGTGCCTAAGGCCCAATTTTTCTGCCACTGTTTAACAGGGGCGTTTAATTACAATTTTTTATGCAATGCTTTGCAGCAGGGCTAATTCCTGCAATAAAACTAGAGTATATGAGAGAGGTTGCAGTGTGGTGGCACCAGCACCAGCGCCTAAGGCCCAATTTTTCTGCCCCTGTTTAACAGGGGCATTTAATTAAAATTTTTGATGCAATGCTTTGCAGCAGGGCTAATTCCTGCAATAAAACTAGAGTATATGGGAGAGGTTGCAGTGTCGTGGCACCAGCACCAGTGCCTAAGGCCCAATTTTTCTGCTCGTTTAACAGGGGCATTTAATTACAATTTTTGATATAATATTTCACAGGAGGGCCCGTTCCTGTGCCCACCCAGAGTAACTGTGAGGACTTATAGTGTTGTGGCACCAGCACCACAACCACCAAAGGTCAATTTTTCTACCACTGTTCAACAATGGCATGTAATTACAATTCTTGATATAATCGTTCACAGCAGGGCGCTCCAGCGCCCACCAAGAGTCACTTTGAGGGCTTACAATGTTGTGGCAAAACCAACACCTTGTTCCGCCATTTCTGCAGAGCATATAGGGCAGGCCCCTACTTTCAAACATCCAACTTACAAACATCTCCTACTTGCAAACGGAAGGAGACAACAGCAACAGTCCCTGTCTTGTTTGCACCGCCTGTATACTGTTGTTCTGAGTATATAGGGCCTGGGGGCCACACGCATTTCCTTTTTTTAATATGGGTACGGGGTTCCCCTTAATATGCGTACAAGACCCAAATGGGGCTGGTAATGGGCAGGGAGGGCTACCCATGCCATTTTTCTCAATGATTTTCAACCATATTACAGGAACCAGATATAACATTAAAATCGCAAGCAGTTTTAAATGATGTTATTTCCGTTTAATGTCATTTTGTGCAGGGACTGTTCTAAACACGGGAAACACGTGGCACTTCACAGGCATACTATAGACACCCCCCAGGCACAATATTTAAAGGAATATTTCACTTTTTTTTCACTTTAATCGTCATTAAAATCAGTGCTCCCGCCAAAACGGCCATTTTTAAAAACATTTTAGCCATTGACCCATGTCCCCTGGGGCAGGAGCCAGGTGGTCCCCAAACCCTTTTTAGGACAGTATCTTGCATATTAGCCGTTAAAATTCGCACTTTTAATTTCGAACGTTCGAGTCCCATAGACTTCAATGGGGTTCTAAAGTTCGTACGAATTTGGGGTCCGTTCGAAAGTTCTGGTGCGAACCGAACCGGGGGGTGTTCGGCTCATCCCTAGTGGTGGGGTAGGGACACTTTTCAGAGACGCTGCCACCTTGCCTTTCATAGGTAAGGTGACAGCATCTCTTTAAATAACACAACTTTCTACCCACTGACATAAAGAAAATGAGTTTAGAAAAAAAAATGTATTATCCCCCCAAATTATAAATGATCCCCAAATATTTATGCCCTTTCATATGAAGGACAGCCAGGTACATTTTATAATAAAAATCGAAGGCATTTATGATTCACTTTCTATAATTTTAATTGATTTTCTGTAGGAAACATACCATAAATTTGAAATATAACTTAGCTTGTTCTGTGACCTTGTCTCCAAGTTTCTAGTTTTCTATATAACTTGACTTTTGGCACGGAGTAGTAGCAGCTACAATGCCATATGCCATATATTGGGGAAAATGGATTTCTCTAATGCTTTCAAAACTTTTTTCTTCCACCGACCTTGTCAAGAAAGATGTATGTATAAAATTGCAGTCACCTATACTGCCTGCAAAATGTCATCATTAAACACTTTAAGCAAGACTTGTTTTTTTTTTTTTTTTATATAGCTCAGATTAGTTGTGTTGCATCTTCTATTTAAAACTGTTTCATATATTGCTTGCCATGCATGCTCGGAAATCAGGGAGTTATGGATAATGTGAAAATTTTATAAAATAATCAAACTAATAAAAGACATTACAAATTAAAAGCAGGCTATCTTTATGTTTCAGCATCAAAACCAGTATTGCACTGAAAGTTTACAACCTTGTTCAATTAAGAGTTCTAATTCTCTCTAAGGCCCCTTTTACACTTGTGCAACTTGTCCTGCGACTTTGGACTGCAAAGTCGCATGACAAGTCGTACCCCATGATTTCCAATGAGTACCCTTCATATCTGTGCGACATCAAGTCGCAGCAACTTAAAAGTAGTCCCTGTACTACTTTGGTCCGACTTTGATACAACTTGAGGTCCATAGACCTCAAGATTACACAGGCATTGTTTCAAGTTACATCAAAATCGGGGCAAAAATTGCGTCAAAACCGTAGCAAAAAATTGCGGCAAAATCACGTGACTTTCAGGTCGCACAAGTGTGAAAGATGTCTAATAGATTATTTTCTAAATTATATTATTTAAATGTATTAATTGATTGTAATTGATTAATTGATTGTAAAGGTAAAAGTTTATTTTACCTTTTGCATTCTCTGCATTAAGGTAAAAAATCCTTTTAATAGTAGCTCCCCTATAGCCTCCCCCAATACTCACATGAGCACGATTTCAATCCAGCACTGCGCATACATTATATTTTCAAAAGTAATTGGATGCCTGCCTTTACACGCACATGAACTTTAATGACTTTAATGTCTTAGTCAATAGGGTTCAATATTGAGTTGGCCCACCCATTGCCGCTATAACAGTTTTGACTCTTCTGTGAAGGCTGCAGATCACGGCGATATGCCGCTCGTGTCGGCTCCTTGCGCATTCGCGGTTGTGACGTCATCGTGGCTCTGGCGAATCACAGTGCCAGAGCAGCGAGACCCGGAAGTCACTCTGGGATACATGGCAGTGGTGAAGGTAAAGGAGGAGGACCGCTTCGGGGGCTTCGGTCTCAGGTAAGTTATTCATAATGAGCTAGTATGCTATGCATACTAGCTCATTATGCCTTTGCCTTGCAGGTTGCATTTAAAAAAAATAAAAATAGCCTGTACTTCCACTTTAATAATATTCTGTACGCCTTGGAACTTGTCACATTGTGTATGCTCTGATCTGTTGAGCTGTCTTTGGAGTCTTGATGCAGATATTTAATGTTTGTTTCTAACATACTTACGTCATTGTATCTTGCTTTACCCATACCTTGATTTTAAATAATGCAACTTTTGGTTAAATAAAGGAATTATAAAAAACAGTTTCCTTCAGTAGAACTAAGAGGCCAAGCCCAACCCCTGAAAAACAACCCCGCACCATAATCCCACCTCCACCAAATGATTTGGACCACTGTACAAAGCAAGGTCCAAGGTGAACTGCGAGCCAGGTCTTCTCGTCCAACATCAGTGCCTAGACTCACAAATGCGCTTCTGGAAGAATGGTCAAACATTCCCATAGACACACTCCTAAACCTTGTAAACCCAGAAGAGTTGAAGCTGCTATAGCTGCAAAGGGTGGCCCAACGCAATATTGAACCCTATGGACTAAGACTGGGATACCATTAAAGTTCATGTGCTTAAGGCAGGTATCCCAATACTTTTGACAATATAGTGTATCTGCAGCAACTCTTATTCCCTCTCCCAGCTCTCAAAGGCTTGGCTGAGAGCAAAAGGAGCCATTGGCTGTGTGTCTGAATAGATGCAAACATTCCGGTTTGGGATAAAGCATGCACAAGTGCCCCCATAGCAAACGGCTTGCTCTGGAGGCACTCGTGGGGGGGGGGGGGGGCATAAGCTCCAGCAGGGAACTCTACAAGAGGCTAATTAGGGCTGCTCTGTGCAAAACCATTACACAGAGCAGGTAAGTATTTCATGTTTATTATTTTATTTGAATAAAGTCAAAGCTTTACAATCACTTCAAGTGTCATAACCTACAGAAACCGATCACAGAACATGTGGTGATTTTCTTTATAGCTTATTATAGTCAAGACTGACACACCTGAATCGCACAAGAACGCGGTCTGCGCTCCTGTGAGATCAGTGCTGTGCAACTTTCAGCCCATGCATTTAAATGGGCTAAAATCACTGGAGTAGTGCATTTTTAAAAATACACTGCAATCGGTACTATTTGATCCGGTACAGGAAAACGTACTGCGTTTGGTGTGCCGTTAGGTATACATTGACACTCGTAGCAAATTGCACACCCAGGGCATTTTGAATGCATTATGGGAAATGTGCATGGAATGTGGGTTTCACCCACCTGGTTCTAGTGTGTATGAGCCCTGAAAAATAATAGAAAGTTTAACATAATTTATTTCTATTTTTACTTGAGTATATTTTTATATTAAGTGTTTTTTTTTTCATAGGTAACCAGCAGATGGAGCTCTAGTCTCCTTTCCATATGTTTTCTTTTTTTTTTTTGTCAAATAAAGTTTTTTATTAGAATATACAACAACAAAATCAAAAACATTACATGCCGAGGACACAGCGGCAGGATAGGCATACAAAATAGAACTGTCAAATGTGGAAACCACTGTGCCCAGTTGAGGAGAGAGAAAAAAATAAATCAGCAATCACCGGCACCACAGGTCCCACCGAAACAGAAGGCAGGGAACAGTAAGTACCAACTTGTAGCTCACGGCATTAGTAACAAACAGAAGCAACAAGAGAAGAAGAAGAAACGAATGGGGAGGAAGAAGAGAGAGAAGAAGAAAAAAGAAAAAAAAAAGGGGGGGGGGGAAGAGGAGAGGGGGGGGGGGGAGAGAATAGAAGGGTAGGTAGAATAGGAGCTCAGCTTCCAAGGCATCTCACCTCATGTCCTCCCGAAGATGCCAGCGCTCCCAGATCACACCGTGCTTGTCCAACTTGTCCCTCACCCTAGCCGTCAACTTTTCCATCAATTCAACATCCTTAATTCTGGCATACAGGTCCTCTTGGGATGGGGGAGTTTTTTTTTTTTTCCAATTTAGAGCTATCAGGCAGCGGGCAGCTGTGAGTATGTGCCGGAGCAACGTCCTGGACGGCTTGGCCATCTTCGGGTGCGATAGGCCAAGCAGGAAAAATTGTGGCGTAAAGGATATAGGTGCATCAAAGAGGCGGGTCAGTAAGTGTCAGACCGAAGTCCAATAGGAAGCTATTAGGGGGCATGTCCAGTAGATGTGGAAGAGAGAGCCCCTGTCGCGCTGGCAGCGCCAACACCGGTCGGAGGTGGAGGGGTATATTTTATGGAGGAGATCCGGGGTCTGATACCAAAAATAGAGGATCTTATAGGAGTTTTCTTTATAGAGAGTGCACATCGAGCTTTTGGCTGCCTGCCTCCAGACTGTCTGCCACGCCTCCATCGGGAGTACCTCCCCCAGCTCTTTCTCCCATCTCAACATGTATGCGTGTTTGCCCTTCTTTCCATGTGTTTTCAAGGGCTCGCCAGCTTATAAGCAGGTAAAAAAGGTGGACAGAAGCAGCTCAGAAATAACTCAGATCAAAAGAAACTAAAATGCATCTCAGATACAAGCTAAATGCAACTAAAAACATTCTACATTTGCCCATTATACACATGTCCTTCTGTATTACATAACAGGAAACACGTTGTTCCAAAATATACATGTAGCCAGGTCCCCAGACGCCTAATGGTGCCAGACACTTCTTGAATGCAAAGAGATATATTTTCACCTGAACAGAACTGTGGGAGAGAGGGTTAGGGCCAGGACACCCTTTAGTAGTTAATAAGGAGTCTCCGAGACTTCTATAGGTAGACACAGCCATGCAGGAAAAGACATCCAGCAAGATATCATCTGCATTTGTAGGATCGCCATCTCCTTTGTTACAACATGAGTTATAACAAACTCCTTTACTTCCTCTACAGTCTCCTCTTGATCTTCACTCAACTGAGCTCCCAGTCTCTCTCACTAGCCTTTCTGATCCACTGCCACTGGATCTCCTGAGCTCTTCCAACCATCTTACTCAGTATCTTCCTCAAGCGTCACCTCCGCCTCCTTGCTGGGTCCCTGGCTTGACACTCAAGGATGCTCTGCAAGTGTCACCTCTGCTGGTTGGGTCCCTGGCTTGACACCTGCTGAAGTTTCCCAATTCCTTACCGACCCGGTTGGTGAGACTACTGCTCTGGTACTTTCTTCAGCTACTCACTGTGGTCCCTGGTAATAAGGTGGATGGTCCCTTTGTGGTGACAGCTTCCCTTCAATCTCTGACCACGACAGGATCTCCGTCCGCAGTCCCAACCCTACGCTGCTCTCTTACTGCTGGATAGGCCCTCAGACAGCCTAGCAACCAAATGTCCCCTGGATAGGCCCCAGGCTCTGGCCTATCAGCCTGGGGCAGCACAACACATGTCCACCCAGACAGTCCTACAGGTGGCACAGAACCCCGATCACCTGACCTACCCAAACAAATAGGCTCTACCAGCAGGCCAAGGGACCCAAGAAGACCCCATCTATTCCTAATCTGTCCTTACAGTGCTCTTGTCTTATCTTTTTTTTTATAATATAATTTTTTTTTAGTTTAGAAACATTTCATCATTTAGCATCAATCTAAGCCATGGGGAGGTGGAGTGGGAGCCTTCATAGTACTTACTATTACCAACAATACACCATTACATGCCATAATAATTTGGGTGAATTATTACATGCCATAATAATTCACCCAAGAACCAACCATCTGATCCGGTATAACCCTATTAAATCATTGTTTGATTCTTATTTACCAAAAAAAAAAAAGATTGGTAATAGCATAATAGTGCAACCATCTCTAAATACAAAGAAAAAAAGTGAAATATTAATTAATGTCATTTAAAAAAGGAAAACATGATTGGTAATATAAGTGATATAATCGTGCAACCATCATTAAATACAAAAACAAAAAAAAGAAGGGGGAGGGGCTCTGGTTCAATTGGTTGGGGAAAAGTGATAAGGTGTAAAATGAAATGAAGCATGTATAACCAATACCCCCATACAATATCATTCTATTCAGTTCTTACTAACCAGTGTTAAGTGCAAAAAAAAAACAATGTTGTTTTTAACCACTTGCCGACCACATCACACCGATATACGTTGGCAAAAGGGCTCATACAGGCAAACTAACGTACCTGTACGTGGCCCTTTAGGAGGCAGCCAGTGGCTGTGCGCGCGCATTCCAGCGGCAAGCTCCGTGCGTCGGGTTGCGGGTCCCACAGACTCGATTGCTGTGGGGATACCCGTGTTCGCCTCAATGTAAACAAGCATCTCCCCGTTCTGCCTACTGACAGTGTCACTGATCTCTGCTCCCGGTGATCAGGAGCAGAGATCAGTGACGCGTAACACGTAGCACACCTAACCCATACACTGCCCCCTAGTGGTTAACCCCTTCACTGCCAATGTCATTTACACAGGAATCAGTGCATTTGTATAGCACTGATTGCTGTATAAATGACAATGGTCCCAAAAATGTGTCAAAAATTTCCGATGTGTCCGCCATAATGTCGCAGTCACGATAAAAATCGCTGATCACCACCATTACTACAAAATTTTTTTTTTTTTTTATTAAAAATGCCACAAAACTATCCCCTATAAATGCTATAACTTTTGCGCAAATCAATCAATAAATGCTTATTGCGATTTTTTTTTTTTAACCAAAAATATATAGAATATGTATCGGCCTAAACTGAGGGAAAAAAATGTTTTTTATATATTTTTGGGGGATATTTATTATAGCATAATGTAAAAAATAATGTGTTTTTTTTTTCAAAATTGACGCTCTTTTTTTGTTTATAGTGCAAAAAATAAAAACCGCAGGGGTGATCAAATACCACCAAAAGGAAGCTCTATTTGTGGGAAAAAAGGATATCAATTTTGTTGGGGAGCCATGTAGCATGACCACGCAATTGTCAGTTAAAGTGACGCAGTGCCGAATCGCAAAAAGTGCTCTGGTCAGGAAGGGGGTAAATTCTTCTGGCTGAAGTGGTTAAAGAAAAAAAAAAACAGTGGTTAAAGAAAAAAAAACAGTAATATATTCAATTTTATAGTGTAACATTCACAAAACCCCATGCAAAAAATAAATAAAAAATTAACATTTTTGTAAATATCCTAATCCACATTATACTGTGTCTTAATTTGTGTTCTCCCAAACCTAGTGTATTCATGCTCAGTTTATTGTTCCCTTCCCCTCACTTAATAAACAATCATCCCCTCACTTAACCCTTTTTATCCCCCTCCCAAATAGCTCTCAGTATGTTATTTCAACTAGCCCAGTTCAAGAAACACAAAAAAACAAAAAAAAAAAAAAAACCATTTCCCCCACACCAGATGCATCCAAACCTTTTCTTTGCCATGATAACGCTATCATGGTCTATGTTTGTTTACACCAGATATCTCTGGGGAATAGGGATGGGCTTTATGTTCGAGTCGAATAGCGAACAATTTTGGGTGTTTGTGGCAAATTCGAAAGCTGCGGAGCACCCATTAAAAGTCTATGAGAGAAATCAAAAGTGCTAATTTTATAGACTTATATGCATGTTATTGTCATAAAAAGTGTTTGAGGACCTGGGTCCTGCCCCAGGGAACATGTATCAATGGAAAAAAAATGTTTTAAAACGACAGTTTTTTTCATGAGCAGTGATTTTAATAATGCTTAAAGTGAAACAATAAAAGTGTAATATTCCTTTAAATTTCGTACCTGGGGGGTGTCTATAGTATGCCTCTAAAGGGGCGCATGTTTCCTGTGTTTAGAACAGTCTGACAGCAAAATGACATTTCTAAAGGAAAAAAAGTAATTTAAAACTACTCGCAGCTATAATGAATTGACGGTCCGACAATACGCATAAAAGTTAATTGATAAAAACGGCATGGAATTTCCCCATAGGGCAAACCAGAACCAAAAAAAAATGCATGGGGGTCACCCTGAATTCCATACCAGGCCCTTCAGGTCTGGTATGGATATTAAGGGGAACCCCATGCCAAAATGTAAAAAAAAAAAAAATGGCGTGGGGGGCCCCTTCAGAATCCAAGGGGAACCCCGCACCAAAATGAAAAAAAAATGGCGTGAGGTCCCCCCCAAAATCCATACCAGACCCTTATCCGAGCACGCAATCTGGCAGGCCACAGGAAAAGAGGGGGAACAAGAGAGCGCCCCCTTCTGAACCGTACCAGGTCACACGCCTTCAACATTGGGAGGGTGCTTTGGGGTAGCGACCCCCCAAAGCACTTTGTCCCCATGTTGATGGGGAGAAGGGCCTCATCCCCACAACCCTTTCCCGGTGGTTGTGGGTGTTTGTGGGCAGAGGACTTATCGGAATCTGGAAGCCCCCTTTAACAAGGGAACCCCGCTTCCGGCCCCCCCTGTGTGAATTGGTAATGAGGAACAAATGTACCCATACCATTTCACAAAAAATGTGTCAATTTAAGAAACACAAGAAATGATTTTTGACAAGTCCTTTAAAGTCCTTTATTAATTTCTTCTTCTTTCTGCTTCTTCTTCCATCTTCTTTCTTCTGGTCTTCCTTCGGTGTTCTTCTTCCTCCATCTTCTTCTTCTCCATCTTCTTCTTCATTCGCTCTTCTCGTCCCGCATCCTGCTCCGGCTTCTTTTCCGCTCCGTCCATGGTCTGCCTCAGTGGGAGTCTTCCGCCGCGTGACTCTTCTGTTCTTCTGACACTTCTTATATAACGGAGGGCAGGGCCACTTGGTGACCCCGCCCCCTCTGATGTACCTATGGCTTTCCCCGTGTTGTCAGAGGGGGGCAGGGTCACCCGGTTACATTAACGGTCTCTACCTGCCAGTTTTAAATGACTTTTTTCCTTTAGCCCCCGTTCACACCTATGCGAATTAGATGAGGCTTACCGCATCCAATTCGCAGGACATTTTAAAATACATTTATTTGAATGCACCTGGTTCAGATATGTGCGTTGCATTCTCACTGCGCATTGCACAAAAAACGTGTGTGTTTTCTGGGCATTGCGGTGCGAATTACAACCCATTATCTTCTATGGGAACGCATTTGATTCGCAGATGCATTCCGTTCTGAACACAAATGAGCTCCTTTTCCTCACTACACCTCCCCCCTCTCCCCCCTGATCCGCAGCTAAAATGCAGAGGAACCTCTGAACAACTGATTTTTATCTTTGTATTGAAACTGGAGCTTCAATTTGCAACGCACATGTGTGAACCCAGGCTTAGAAATTAAATTTTGCTGTCAGACTGTTCTAAACACGGGAAACATGCGCCCCTTTACAGGCATACTATAGACACCCCCCAGGTAGGAAATTTAAAGGAATATTACACTTTTGTTGTTTCACTTTAAGCATTATTAAAATCACTGCTTCCGAAAAAACTGACGTTTTTAAAACTTTTTTTTTTGCATTGATATATGTCCCCTGGGGCAGGACCCAGGTCCCCAAACACTTTTTAAGACAATACCATGCATATAAGCCTTTAAAATTAGCACTTTTGTTTTTTCATGTTCGTGGCCCATAGACTTTAACAGTGTTCGCATGTTTGAACAAATTTTTTGCCTGTTCGTACGTTCTGGCATTATCAGGGTCTCTAACTCAGCTATACTTTCTGAGGACAGTGTAGGGATCTGGCTGGAAGATAAATAGTCCTCAGGGGTTGCGCTCTCAGTGAGGCCAGTAAATTGTATAGGGTTTTATAATATTCCTTAACCACTTGCTTACTGGGCACTTAAACCCCCCTCAGTCCCAGACCAATTTTCAGCTTTCAGCGCTGATGCACTTTGAATGACAATTGCGCGGGCATACAACACTGTACCCAAATGAAATTTTTATCATTTTTTTCCCACAAATAGAGCTTTCTTCGGTGGTATTTAATTACAGCTGGGAGTTTTATTTTTTGCTAAACAAACAAAAAAAGATGCAAAAAAAAAAAAATCATGTTTAATAGTTTGTTATAAAATTTTGCAAACAGGTCATTTTTCTCCTTCATTGAAGTGCGCTGATGAGGCGGCACTGATAGGCTGCACTGGTGGGCACTGATAGGCTGCATTGGTGGGCACTGATAGGCTGCATTGGTGGGCACTGATAGGCTGCACTGGTGGGCACTGATAGGCATAGTTAAGGCGGCACTAATAGGCACAGATAAGGCGGCACCGATGGGCACAGATAAGGCGGCACCGATGGGCAAAGACGGGCACAGATAAGATGGCACAGATGGGTGGCACAGATGGGTGGCACGGATGGGTGGCACTAAGGGGCACTGATAGGTACCACTGATAGATGGGACTGATGGGCACTGATAGGTGGCACTGATAGGTGGCTCTGATAGGTGGCACTGCTGGGCACTGATGGGCACTGATGGGCGGCACTGCTGGGCACAGATATGTGGCACTGGGGTGCAGCACCTTTGTTGAGGCAGATTGTGGGCACTGCTGGGTGGCACTGTGGGCACTGCTGGGTGGCACTGACAGGGGGGGACACATTTTTTATTCATGTGGCAAAGCAGGGGGCAGGTGGGCACTGGCAGGGGGCAGATGGGCACTGGCAGGGCTGGCCGTGATCGGGACTGATGTCCCGATCACGGCCGCCGGTGATCGGCTTTTTTTTCTCCTCGCGTTGTCAGCGCGAGGAGGAATAATAGCCGATTACTGGCTCCGTTATATCACATGATCAGCTGTCATTGGCTGACAGCTGATCACGTGATAAGGGGTCGGGATTGACCCCTTGCACGGATCGGTGATCAGGCGAGTCTCGTAGACTCGCCGATGACAGAGCGCCCCGCGTGCGCCCCTCAGGGCGCGCGCAGGGCGCTCGTGCACGGGACTACGTCAATAGACGTAGTTCCGGCAAAGGAGATCCGCGCTGTAGCCGTCATTCGGCTATAGCGCGGGTCTCAAGTGGTTAAGTGTGTCATCTATATGATGTGGTAGGCTGACCTTCGTATCCGTTTCCGTCTTAATATGTGGATGTAGGTTTGCATCTTAATATCTTTGACCGCTCTTGGGAGAATACGCCCACATTTGTCTCCTGATTCAAAGGCTATGAGCCGACATTGTTGCGGCGCTGCTTTCGTTTTATATCCGAGGAGGTTGTTGATTTGGCTACGGAGGGAGGAAAGTTCAGCCTCCACTAAAGGGTCTGGGGAGTTTTGGTGTTGTGACTCGGTAGTATGAAGTTTGGCATGAAGTGATTCTAGTTGTTTTCCGGTTTCTCTTTTAATACGTGCGCCGTGTTTTATAAAGATACCCCTGATAACCGCCTTGTGTGCCTCCCTCGCCGTTCCTGGAGAGCAGTCTGCTGTTGTGTTATTCTTAAAATAAAATTTCAGATCACTGTTCACTTCCTCCAGGTTTTCTAGTTTCTGTAATAGGCTTTCGTTTAAGCACCAAAAGTGCGTCCTGTGGGAGGTGTTCGCATGTTCTGGGGCAAACCAAACGGGGGGTGTTCTGGCCATTATACAAGTAAATGGCAAAAAAAAAAAACCTAGCTCATAAATTTTTCCCACAGTGCTGTGTGTTGGCAATAAAGCTGTTATGCGTCATAAGCCACCAGTGAGCTTCTAGCCAATAGGATTCTTTTTGTTGACCTCATAAAAGAAGGTGGCATCCTGTTTTCTGATATGACTTTTGCATTTTCTCCCAAACGTGTAAGAAGCTCACCCTTTTGTGTCAACACAATTGAAATAAATTGTCAGCTTTTCAATACATCTGGAGTTTGACTGATCACAGGAGAAGAATATTCCTAAAGTTTTGGTTCCTGGAGCTGGAACCAACGAGTGGATCCCGAGTGGATCCCGAGTGGATCCCGGGTCCTGACCAACACCTTAACGTTAGTAGTAAAAGTGGGGCTGATCGGCACCGGGAGCTGGAACCACGACCTGCATGATCTTTCTAAGTCTCTCTACTCTTTCTGTTTGATTAAATGAGTTGTAATTGCTGACATTGGGACTGATTGTATAAGATTTCGATAGTCCCAACAGTCGAAGACAGACGCATTAGGGGCGATGGCTACAGTAACATGGACTCCCTGCTGTCCAGGACAGATAACAAAAAGATTTGTTGAAAGGTATACCGAAAGTCAGAGGTTGATTGCCTGACGATCTAGAGCGCTAAAAGTAGCTAAGTGATCTAGAAAGATTGCGAGGCTAATTTTCTTCTGGGTGTTTAGTCTCTTCTTTCTCATATTTAACCTTACTGCTAACTTTACAACTTCAGTGAACAACAGTACTGCAGAGACTGGTCTTTTCTTGTATCCTTATTGTTCTAGTCCATTGGCTAAGGCAGTTCTATAATCTGTGTGCCTGCAAACTTGTGGTTAAAAAACTGGACTCACTCACCCCCCCACCCTAACGGACATCTAAGTGCACTTTCTCTTTTGTGTGTGTGAAAAAGTTCTGATTCTGATCAGAAGACAAATGTTACTGTTTGATCTGACCAACTGTACTTTGTTGTAAATAAGGTATAAGTGTATATATATATATATATAAATATATATATATATATATATATATATATATATATATATATATATATATAATTTATATTTATTCCCTGTTTGGGGAGTTTAGACTTTGTTGTTTTATAATAGATTTTGGCAGGGTTCGAGAGTAGAATTACCAGTCTTGTAATCTAAACTCGAGAGAAAAAAACAGACATGGGGAATAGTTTCTGTAAAAGAATGTCTTGTACCTTATGCTGCTGTTTTGTTCCTAATGCACCATTAGAAGGAGATAATAAATGTATGCATAGCAAAGAACTGAAGTATGTTAAGTATTAAGTGGGAAAGGAAGTTTGGACTCAATGGTAAACTAACTGCGAAGGAGTATCAGGAGTTGATGGATAAGCTTAAATTGTTAGGACCCAAAGATAAAAAAAAGTATGGATTAGAAATGGCAGAATACTGGTTTGAGCACTCTAGAATTAGAGTCGAAAGAAGGAAAACGAAAGAAAAATGCCAAGCCCAACTGCCCCTAGTGGACAAAGAGGATGATCTCATTTGTTATCCCCAGAGACCACCTCCTTATAATGGTCCTCCCCCTCGGTGCAGGCCACCGCTCAGATTACCACCCTTCTTGTGACATCCACCCCTGTCAGAAGACCCGCCTCTGAACAAAACCCCAACCCCATTTCCCCAATCTCCGCAGATGACAGTCAGCTCCATGCGATGAGCAGATCTATATTAAAGATGTTGACTGACGCATATTCCTGGGGAGACAACAAACTCCTAACAAATGTATTTTCTGCATGTGTGTGCTGTAATATTTTGTTCTGTTATATGGTCTTATGCCTGTACCATCTTTAATGCATCTTTTAGGGTGTGCCCCCAAATATCTTGTTTGCACATTTAGCAATGGTCCCTTTTCCTCTAGATCACAATACAGATCTAGAAGGTTTGAAATGTATGTTGCGTTTGTATAATAAGAGCTATAAACCTGAAACAAATTCTACCTGTCATACGTTGAGTTTGTTGTTCCCCCCAGTACAGAGACCTCAGATACCTCCAGCGGTTACTGCTTATCCGGGCACCTTAACTTGTTTTTCACTCCCAGGGAACTGTAGCGGGGTAGATCTTGGGTCACTATCTGAGGAATACTGCAGGGAGAGGATTAAGGAGGGCAATGGTGACTGGGTTGAACATGACATTCAGAGAGTTGATGTCTGGTGGATGTGTGGTGATAAGAAACTGCAAGCTAGGATACCTGCCAATGCCCAAGGGGATTGTGATATGGTCCAGCTAGCTATGCCCCTGAGGCTCATGTCAGAACACCCGTGGACTAAGAGTAACCAACGGTATTGGAGGGACACCTCTCCCAAGGGGTCATTTAATTTTCAGATCTACATGGACCTATACCAGGGACACAGTGAAGGGTCTCGCAGAACAGCTAGCTCCCACATCTCTAATGGCATGGCTAAACCGTATGGCCCTAGATATGATATTAGTTGAGAGAGGGATAGTATGTAAAATATTCGGTACTATGTGTTGCACCTTTATCCCTAACAATACAGCTCCTGGAGGGAACATGACCAGAGCCCTAGAAGGATTGACTGCTCCATCGAATGAATTAGCGGAAAACTCAGGCATTAATGATCCATTCACAAACTAGCTTGAAGGTTGGTTCGGGAAATGGACTGGACTTATCATCTCATGTTTGATCTCTATTGCCGTGACTTTAGCCATCTTGGTGACTTGTGGATGCTGCTGCATTCCCTGTGTTTGAGGACTTTCACAAAAATGTATTTAAACCGCAGTCACAAGAACAATGTATCAAGCCCTTCCTGCCTCTGAGGAGACCTGTGTGATAAAATAGCCGCACAAGAGCAGGGAATAGGGATGAGCCGAACACCCCCCGGTTCGGTTCGCACCAGAACTTGCGAACGACCCCCGCGTTCGGTACGAACGTTAGAACCCCATTGAAGTCTATGGGACTCGAACGTTCGAATTGGAAAGTGCTCATTTTAACGGCTAATATGCAAGATAGTGTCCTAAAAAGGGTTTGGCGACCTGCCTCCTGCCTCAGGGGACATGGGTCACTGCAAAAAAAAGTTTTAAAAACTACCGTTTTGGCGGGAGCACTGATTTTAATGACGATTAAAGTGAAAAAAAAAAGTGAAATATTCCTTTAAATATGGTGCCTGCGGGGTGTCTGTAGTATGCCTGTGAAGTGCCACGTGTTTCCCGTGTTTAGAACAGTCCCTGCACAAAATGACATTAAACGGAAATAACACCATTTAAAACTGCTTGCGGTTTTAATGTTATATCTGGTTCCTGCAATATGGTTGAAAATCATTGAGAAACATGGCATGGGTAGCCCTCCCTGCCCATTACCAGCCTATTTGGGTCTTGTACGCATATTAAGGGGAACCCCGTACCCATATTAAAAAAAGGAAATGCGTGTGGCCCCCAGGCCCTATATACTCAGAACAGCAGTATACAGGCGGTGCAAACAAGACAGGGACTGTGTAGGTTTGTTGTGTTAAGTTGAATCTGTTTGTCATTTTCAACCGGTACATTTTTAAAGTGTAGCTCCAGTCAAAAAAACTATCTTTAAGCTTTTTGGAAAACATAGGGAAGGGTTATCACCCCTGTATAATTTGTTTTGTCGTCCATCTTTTTTCATCTCACTTGCTGCTGTCTCCTTGCGTTTGCAAGTAGGAGATGTTTGTAAGTTGGATGTTTGAAAGTAGGGGCCTGCCCTATATTATAGCGGTATGTACTGGGTACAGAGCACGCAGACAGCACGCACTATCTCCTAACACTACTGACTGCAAGCTCTATTATTAACCACTTGTTAGCCCAATGTTTGCATAAAGTGAAAGATGAAGTTATGCTGAGTAAATAGATATCAAACATGTCACTCTTCAAAATTGCACATGCCCGTGGAATGGCGCCAAACGTCGCTACTTAAAAAATCCCCATAGGCGACGCTTTAAATATTTTTTTACTGGTTACATGTTTTGAGTTGCAGAGGAGGTCTAGGACTAGAATTATTGCTCTCGCTCTAACATTCTCGGCGATACCTCACATGTGTGGCACATGCGAGCACATGGGGACATGGGCGCTTTAATTTTTATTTTATTTTTTTATTGTTCATTTTACTTTATTTATTTTAGTTTGACATTTTTTTTCCCAAAAATATATTTTTGATCACTTTTATTCCTATTACAAGAAATGTAAACATCCCTTGTAATAGGAATATGGGGTGACAGGTCCTCTTTACAGTGAAATCTGGGGGGTCAATATGACCCCACATCTCACCTCTAGGCTGGGAAGCCTGAAATAAAAAATTAAAAAAAGATTCTGGCTTTGATCGTACTGGCGAGTTGGTAGAAGCACCGGAGGGCGGTGAGGGGTGGGGGGCGTCTATGGCTGGGTATTTCAGGGTATTACCGAGTATGGCTGGGTATCTCTGAGTATGGCTGGGTATGGCAATTTATGGCAGGGTATTACAGAGTATTGGCGGGGTATTGGCGGGGTACTACAGAGTAATAGCAGGGTACTGCACTGCAGAGTAATGGCAGGGTACTGCACTGCAGAGTAATGGCGGGGTACTGCACTGCAGAGTAATGGCGGGGTACTGCACTGCAGAGTAATGGCGGGGTACTGCAGAGTAATGGCGGGGTACTGCACTGCAGAGTAATGGCAGGGTACTGCACTGCAGAGTAATGGCGGGGTACTGCACTGCAGAGTAATGGCGGGGTACTACAGAGTAATGGCAGGGTACTGCACTGCAGAGTAATGGCAGGGTACTGCACTGCAGAGTAATGGCGGGGTACTGCACTGCAGAGTAATGGCGGGGTACTGCAGAGTAATGGCGGGGTACTGCAGAGTAATGGCGGGGTACTGCAGAGTAATGGCGGGGTACTGCAGAGTAATGGCAGGGTACTGCAGAGTATGCACTGGTATTGCAGAGTATTGGCAGGGAATTGAGGGGCTAAATTCGGTGAGCAGCGATGTGGGCACTGCAGATGCAGCCCACATCGCTGCTGACACCGATCTCTTTCCCCTCCGCTGTACCGATCGGTACAGAAAGGGGAGGGAGGAACAGGCGTCATAACATGACGCCGGTTTGTTTCCAAGTGATCACTCCGTCATTTGACGGAGCAATCACGTGGTAAACGGCCGATATGAGCGGCCGTTTACCGTGATGCGCCGGGTCCTATGGACCCGGCGGTCACGGATGCTCTCGAGTGCGCACACCTCGGGGCACGCGAGAGCAGAATTCTGGGAGGCCGTTAATTAACGGCCTCTCTGAGTTAAACAACCGCCCTGAAGCCGTTAATCGGCAATGGGCAGTTGTTAAGTGGTTAAAGCTAGATCACTAGCTATATAGGTGAGGTGAATATAGTGGTGTATACTGCAGTCAGGGCACAGACAACAACCACTACACAGCAGCAAGATAGGAAATCAGCCAAAAACGATTGGTGTGTACTGTGTTGAAGGTACACAGAACACCCACTGCTTCAGATGCAAAGTAACACACTACAGGAGGCCGCCTTAAAGGCGGCCTTATATAGTGTGGGGCGTGCACTACACAGCCTGAGCTATGATTGGCCACAGGCAGGATGCCTGTGGCCAATCATGGCTCTCCTCGCTGCCGGCGCTGCGATTGGCCAAGCATGCGGGGTCACAGTGCATGCTTGGCCAATCATCGGGCAGCAATGCACTGCGCCAACGCAGTGCATTGTGGTCCGCGCGTGCGTCACTCGAATTTTGACACGAACGGCCAAAACGTTCGGAATTCGCCGAACGGCCGAACGGCCAATGTTCGAGTCGAACGTACGTTCGACTCGAACACGAAGCTCATCCCTAGCAGGGAATGTTGGAAAAGTTTTAATGTTTATTGTGTGACTATTTTATCTAGAGTGGAGACTGATTTCTAAAATGGTTTCTAAGGACACAATGCTTTAAGTAGTTTTCTTATGTCTATTGAATAAATAATAATTACAAACCCGAGCTATGGAGATAAACGGTACCAAAAAACATATATATAAAATAATATTTTTAAATAGATTATAATATCTATCTATCTATCTATCTATCTATCTATATATATGTGTATCTCAGGGCTGCTGCTGTGAATGGATAAATATGCCAAAGAGATGAAAATAAAAAATTATAATTCAGCGCTGCTGCTATGATAAATAAAGTGCATACAGTATATATAAACAATAAAGTGCATACAATATTGCCAAAACATGAATGAGTAAGGATGAGCCGCACACCCCCCGGTTCGGTTCGCACCAGAACCTGCGAACAGACTTAAACTTCGTGTGAACTTTAGAACCCTATTAAAGTATATGAGACTCGAACGTTCAAAATCTAAAGTGCTAATTTTAAAGGCTAATATGCAAGTTACTGTCCTAAAAAGTGTTTGGGGACTCGGGTCCTACCCCAGGGGACATGTATCAATGCAAAAAAAAAGTTTTAAAAACGGCCGTTTTTTCAGGAGCACTGATTTTAATAATGATTAAAGTGAAACAATAAAAGTGTAATATTCCTTTAAATTTCGTACATGGGGGGTGTGTATAGTATGCCTGTGAAGGGGCGCATGTTTCCCGTGCTTAGAACTGTCCCTGCACAAAGTGTCATTTCTGCAGAAAAAAGTCATTTAAAATCACTCGCGGCTATAATGAATTGTCGGCTCTTGTAATACAGAGAACACTCATTGAAAGTCGTTGATAAAAAAAAAAAGCGTGGGGTTCCCCCAAATTCAATTACCAGGCCCTTCAGGTCTGGTATGGATATTAAGGGGAACCCCGCGTCAAATTAAAAAAAAATTGACGTGGGGTTTCATCCTAAATATCCATACCAGACCCTTTATCTGAGCACGCAACCTGGTAGGCCGCAGGAAAAGAGGGGGGATGAGAGAGCACCCCCCTCCTGAACCGTAACCAGGCAACAGGCCCTCAACATTGGGAGAATGCTTTGGGGGGTCTGTGACACCATGCTGATGGGGACAAGGGCCTCATCCCCACAACCCTGGCCGGTGGTTGTGGGGGTCTGCGGGCTGGGGGCTTATCAGAATCTGGAAGCCCCCTTTAACAAGGGGACCCCAGATCCCGGCCCCCCCCGTTTGAAATGGTAAGGGGGTACAAAAGTACCCCTACCATTTCACAAAGAAAGTGTAAAAAATAGTTAAATAAGACAAACACTTTTTTGAAAAATTGCTTTATTAAAAATAAAAAAAATAAAAAAAAGATTCCAGCGGTGGTAATCCACTCTTGCTATCCAGCGACGGATGATCATCTCTCCGGGGTGCAAATAAATGAAGTTCATAGAATAAATAAATTTCATAAAATCTGTGGTGGGTAGAAAACAGAACTCAGTGATGGTGACTGTCTATGCTCCCCTTCTGGGTCCCCACTGGGGTGTAGCTATCTGTATTCCTCAGCCACTTTCTTTCTTATTCCTCAGCCACTTTGGCCTAGGCAGGGTCTTTGGATCTCCATATCCAGATAGCAACCAAGCGTCTGGGGCATGCCGAACCGGGTATCCCGCAACAGTATCAAGTTTGCAATCAGACTTTGTTGCTTCTATCTGTTTGATGGGAATCACTTTAGGGACCCACTGCTCCAAGCGACCCTCCGCAAAGGATTGAGTAACACACACGATTGGGGCAGTGTTAGCAGGCAGTTCAATCGTTTGTGTTAGGCCCAGAGGAACCTCACCCTCTTACAAATTGCACAACTGCTCCTCTTCACTTTCACTCCCCTTCCCAATCCACAACAAAGTGTCCGAGAACAGTTCAGAGATCCCATCAGAGGGGATCTCTGAACTGAGTGGAGCATTCTTCGTCTGGGAGATAGTTGCGTTTGGCACTGGCTTTAACCTGCACAACTGTGTTGTCTCCCTTAATGGCCACAGATATCACCTCCCCTACAGGCACACTGCTTTCACCCCTTGCAGGTTTACCCGACTCTGGTATTCTTTTCCTCGGTGACTCCAACATTAAAGCGAGCAGCTGGGCCCAACCACAGCCACGAGGAGCGACCAGAGCGCTGGATCCTGGGGCAGCCATTGAGACAGGGAGAGCAGCTTTCCGCAAGACTCGAGTGATGGCAGGTGGGCTCTTGATATCACTCCCAATCCGCTTGCAGTATCCGCAGAGGTTGAGCTGGTGAGACTACCTCAAGCAGGTGTTCCTGCAACATCCGCAGACCATCCAAGGCTTTAGATGCATGGCTTCATAGCCTCCAGCCATATACAGGGCAAGACTACCCTTCGGTGTATACTGCATTTACGCCTGCATGGTAGTTTGGCAGAATCTTGAAGTGCATTAAGTATAATACTATATCCTCTAGAAATCATGCCTTTTTTTCGCTCTCCATTAGGATTAATTGTACAAAAGCATGATCAGTTAGAGTGAGAGGAGTAAGTCTGGACTGCATATGTAATGCATGCCTCAGTTGTAGGTATTTAAAAAAATCAGTACGCTGTATGCCGAACTCCATCTGAATCTCCATAAAAAACTTGAGAACTTGCTCGTTGTACAGTTGTGACAAGAATTGAATCCCCTTTGCCTTCCAATTACTGAACCCCTTAAGTTTCTATATCTCTTTGGAGCAAGAAAACCTCTTACGCCTAGTAAGCGGTTAATATGGGACCATAATGTGTTTAAAAGAGTTATGGGTGGGATTCCCCTGTCTAAGCGCGTATATCCCACCTCTAGATTGGTCAGTGCGGTAGAGTCATCTGCTGAGGTACCTAGGATTTTACGCATTGGATCTGAAGAGTCTTCTAGTCCCCAACCACCCAGTTGTTGTAGCTGGGAGTCGAAGGTAGTATGTCCTGGCATGTGGGACTGCTAGTCCGCCTTCTTCTTTTTTATATTGTAAAGTATTTAAAGGAATTCTGGCAGTTTTTTTGTGCCACATTAGCTTACTAAACTGGGAGTCTATCTTATCAAACCAGCGCTTAGGGATCCATACCTGGGAGTTATGGCATATATAAAGGAGTTGCGTGCCCACACCATTTTTATGAGATTAGCTCTCCCCACTACAGATAGCGGCAGCCTACACCAGGCCTTGCATTTCTCCCTGAACTTAATAAGTAGCAGAGTAAGATTAAGGGGGATGCATTGAGATACATCCGGGGATACCTGTACTCCCAAATATCGGAAAGAGGGCGCTATTTGAATCATGGACGCGCACTCAGGCAAGGATAATGTCAGTGGGTCTAGGGGCATTAGTACAGACTTGTTCCAATTTATTAAAAAGCAAGATAGAGTACCAAAGATTTTAATAAGCCTCATAGTCGCAGTCAATGATCCTTGTGTATCTCCCAGGTATAGCAGGGTGTCTTCAGCGTACAACGACACCACGTCTGTCCCCGTGGCCCTTCGTAACCCTATAACCTCACTATCCCCTCTCAGTCTTGCTGCGAGTGTTTTTAGATGCAAGGGCAAATAGCAGGGGTGACAGTGGGCACCCCTGCCTGGTACCCCTAAACAGAGGAAATGGCTCAGATAGTTCCCCATTGACTCTAATTCGAGCAGATGGTTGAGCATATAATAATTTAACCCATCTAATAAATGTGCTTCCCAGGCTCATACAATATAAAACCTTCCACAGCTAAGGCCACTCGACACTGTTAAAGGCCTTAGCTGCATCCAGTGAAAAAATGGCTTGGTTACCGGGATTCTCCATCGGCATTTGAATATTTAAAAAGAGGCGTCTGATTTTTTTGGCTGTGGATCTCGTGGGTATAAATCCTGGCTGGTCCCTATGGACCACCTTTTGTATTACCTGGGACAGTCTTGTTGCCAGTACCTTTGCCAACAGTTTAACATCAGTCGTGAACAGGAAGATGGGTCTATAAGAGTCAGGAGAGGTAGCCTCTTTGCCTGGTTTCAATAGTACTATTATGACCGCTTCGTTCATGGAGTCTGGTAATGTGCCTTCTTCTAGTGCTTTGTTTACCTTCAAAAGTGTGGGCAGTAATGTGTCAGCGTATCTCTTGTACACCTTGGATGGAAGACCATATCTGCTCCTGCATTTAATGATGTTTAAATTATATATAGTGCCTGGGGGACTCCCTTAGTCTTCCTGTAAAGTGGTGCATCTGTACCATGTATAGAACCTACCGCAGCAAAAATTACATTTTAGTGCACTAAGAACAAGATTAGAGATTTTTTGGATAAATTCTGGTGTCTGTTTGGCAGACTTTGTATTTTTGTGGTCAGGTTCAAAGCTTCATCCAATTAGAGCCCTAGAATGCACCCCCCCCGCGCAGTGCATTGTGGGGCGCTCCATGGGTGAACATCCTGCCGAACAACCCACAAATTCGGGTGCTTGCCAAACAGGTGGTGTTCAGGCCGAACTTTTGCTTGGCTTGAACCGTTCGTTCAACACTACTTTGTGATGTAGACAGTATTAATGTTAGAGGCAGCCAGGAAACTTAGCATGATTATAAAGAGATTTGCAGTGGCAAACTCCATGTCCACCTCTGTACTACTTTTAATAAAGGATAGGATAGGATCTTTGGCTCAACACTATTATTAGGATAAGATAGAGACTGAATTGTGTGGAAACCAGCTATGTATTAAAAATGAAACCATGTAATAAACCTTTCTTCTCACAAGAGGGTGCTCATGTTCCTAAAATAAAAAAAGCAAATTAAACTGAAGCCTATGGCTAAACCATGGAATTCCTTACCAGAAAAGTGAAATCAAATAGGAACTGGAATTAAAATAAAATATTTCTGGCTTTTCAAAATAATAAACATTATTATACGTGATTTGTTGATCAATTGCAGCTTATTCCCTATTCATTGCTGCTCACCACACATTAATAGGGGATCGGGATATCTAAGTTTCAGAAACATTTGCTGTTTTAAATATAGTTCCTATGGGGGGGTCTGCCAAACTTGCTTTACCCCCTTACATTTATTATAACATTTAAACTAAGGGTGTCCAATCCGTGGCACAATATGGCTAAGCATGATGCCCAACATAAAATCACAAACTTACTAAAAATGGTTTTGATTGTGGGGAATTTTTTGTAATAATGCATTTTTTTTATTTTAACAAACACATGCGGCAGATAAAAAATTGGACAATGTCTCTTTACTTGACTTTTATAAGTTTTATCTTCCCAAATAAAAATCTCCCACCATTCACAATCATCACAATCCCTCATTATTTAGCAGCCATCAGTTTTTGGCAGCAGTATATTTGCGAGCAACTATTTTCAAGGATTGAGCACACAAAGGGCAAATTTAGAACCAAAATATCTGATGGCACCTTGAGAATGCATTGCCATCACGTGTGACCCAAACACTTCCTCTTCTTCCAATGCAGTCCAGGAAGGTTTGTAAAAACAAATGTTCCAATGTTTGTACAAAAGGTTGGACACCCCTGATTTTAACATTTAAAACGTTTCTATAAAGGAGTTCCTATAAAGTGATATCAGATCTTAAAGTGGACCTAAGTTAAAAAAAACTAGGGCTTGCTATGTGACAGTATATTAAATATCTAGAAATGTTATTTGTGCCCAAATGGTACCTTGAAAAATGATACCTTTTGTCTTGAATTCCTCCTGAAAAAATATCAGTGCACACCTCTGTCTACAACCTCACAGCTTTATATCTGTAGTGTGAGATTATCTAAGGCACTGCTACTTCTGACTGCTAGTCTCACAAAATTTGTAGCGAGATTTGGTAACGCCATTACTGTTCTGCTTACTCTTCTCCTTGCTGGAGAGGAAGCTGTACTTGAGGACATGTAGTGCAAGGATCTCCCTGCTGATGTTTCATGCGTTCGTTGGAGCTCTGCATCCTCCACCTCTCCTGTTGCTTCCTGAAGATTACTCCACTGGTCATTGGATTAGTCATCAGAGGGGCAGCTCTGGCATGAGAAAGCAAAGCCCTGCTTCTACCAAGATGCAACCTTTACACAGAGACACAGGGGTTAGTACTGTATAATAAATATAAATACAGTAAACCGTTCACTTATGCTAGTGAATTAGGTTAAGCTCTGCTGACTTCCATCACCCCATCATGTGCGAGCCAAACTTTTTTTTTACATTTTCTTTGCACGTGATTGGGTATTCTTTACAATGTAGCTCTTTAGCACTTTCACTAAGGTAAAATAAAAATCCCTTGCAAAGTGAAAAAACTTTATAGTATTCCTTTAACGAGTGCTGGAACAAGTGGCGCTGAATATAGTGTATATTTCCACCAATAAACCAAAAATACTAAATCCTATAAATCTGTATCAGTGAACTTAATAATACTTCACTGTGTGTTCTGTGACTCAAAAACCGAGTACAGAACACATAGTGAAGTATTATTAAGTTCACTGATACAGATTTATAGGATTTAGTATTTTTGGTTTATTGGTGGAAATATACACTATATTCAGCGCCACTTGTTCCAGCACTCGTTAAAGGAATACTATACACATTTTATTTTTTAAAGTGGCAGCTTAGAATTTAGGTTGCTTTTAGCGCAGTGGTGATACACAGGTGATAGGGGGAGAGTTAGTGTATTATTGTTTTACAAAGTGAAAAGCCTATTTGCCTTTAGTAAATTAATCCCATCAACATGTGCAAGCAAAACTTTTTTTTACATTTTGTTTGCACGTGATTGAGTATTCTTTACAATGTGGCTTTTTAGCACTTTCACTAAAGTAAGAGAAAAATCCCTTGCAAAGTGAAAAGCCTATTTGCCTTTAGTAAATTAACTCCATAGTGTTAAACAAGGCACGGTAAGTTCGTAAGGGATCAGCTGCAGGAAGGCTACAGGCAACACTGATGACTAGTTCTTTGTCCCCTGCTTACCATTTAGGCACAGCTTCCACAGTTCATACCCAGCTTAACCGCTTCGCGCCCGCCCTATAGCCGAAAGACGGCTACAGAGCGGACGCTAACTGCCGGGAGGCCGTCCCTGGACGCCCTCCTGTTTACTTCCGCAATGCGCGCTCCCGGGAGCGCGCATCGGGGAAGTTCTGTGCTGGCCGTGTCCCTCGGACACAGCCAGTCACAGATCGCTGTAAACGGCTGCTGTGATTGGCGTGTCCAATGGGAGATGATCTCATATGTAAACATATGAGATCATCTCTCAGCGCTGCTCTCCCTCCTCACACAGATGGCATGTGAGAAGGGAGAGATGAACGGCTGCAGTGGCCGTAAGTAAAAAAAAAAAAAGTTAAAAAAGTGCCATCCGCCCCAGTGCTATCCTCGCCCAGTGCCATCCGCCCCAGTGCCATCCTCCCCAGTGCCATCCTCTCCAGTGCCACCTGCCCCCAGTGCCACCTGCCCCCAGTGCCACCTGTTAGTGCTATCTGTCCCCAGTGCCACCTGTTGTCAGTGCCATTTGTCCCCAGTGCCATCTGTCATCAGTGCCATGTATAAGTGCCATCTGTCATCAGTGCCATCTGTCATCAGTGCCATGTGTCATCAGTGCCACATAGTGCCATCTGTCATCAGTGCCACATATTAGTGCCATCTGTCATCAGTGCCACGTATCAGTGCCATTTGTCATCAGTGCCACCTGTCAGTGTCACGTGCCATCTGTTGTCAGTGTCATGTGTCATCAATGCCACTTATCAGTGCCATCTGTCATCAGTGTCACGCGTCATCGGTGCCACGTATTAGTGCCATCTGTCATCGGTGCCATGTATTAGTGCCATGCATTAGTGCCATCTGTCATCAGTGCCACGTATTAGTGCCACCTGTCATCAGTGCCACGTATTAGTGCCACGTGTCATCAATGCCACGTATAAGTGCCATCTGTCATCAGTGCCACATATTAGTGCCATCTGTCATCAGTGCCACGTATCAGTGCCATCTGTCATCAGTGTCACGTGTCATTGTCCTGGTGCTCCAGGGCTTTCAAAAGTGTAATAGTTAGTCAACAAGTTAGATGTGTAATTTATGCTCCTAGAACACGTGATGGCGCTCCCTGCATGTTGGGCCTCTCTATGTGGCCAGGCTGTGAAAAAGTCCCACACATGTGGTATTGTAATACTCAGGAGGAGTAGCATAATTTTTTTGGGGGTGTCATTTGGGGTATACACATGCCATGTGAGAGAAATAACCTATTACAATGACAATTTTGTGGAACAAAAATAAAAAATCTTAATTTTGCAAAGAATTGTGGGAAAAAATTACAACATCAAAAAGCTCACCATGCCTCTTACTAAATACCTTGGAATGTCTACTTTCCAAAAAGGGGTAATTTGGGGGGTATTTGTACTTTCCTGACTTGTTCGGGTCGCAAGAAGTGAGATAGACCACCAGTACATCAGATGTGATCAATTTTGTATGATTCGCACCACAGCTTGTAGACTCTCTAACTTTCACAAAGACCAAATAATATCCACTAATTTGGGTTATTTTTACCAAAGATATGTAGCAGTATAAATTGTGGCCAAAATTTATGAAGAAAAATTTATAATTTGCATAATTTTGTCACAGAAACAAAGAAATATGCGTTTTTTAAAAAAAATTCGGTCTTTTTTCATTTATAGCACAAAAAATAAAAACCCCAGAGGTGATCAAATACCACCAAAAGAAAGCTCTATTTGTGGGAAAAAAAGGACAAAAAATTCATTTGGGTGCAGTGTTGCATGACTGAGTAATTGTCATTCAAAGTGTGAGAGCACTGAAAGCTGAAAATTGGTCTGGGCAGGAAGGGTGTTTAAGTGCCCAGTAAGCAAGTGGTTAAAAGTACCAATAGATCATGCATACCACCATCTGATGCATTTATTTTTTTACACGTGTAACGTCCTGCTCCTAATGAGCTGACGCTATTGTTTTTTTTCTTAAATTTATATCTAAAGCTGTAGTGTGGCTCAGACTAATTTCTCTAAAGTTCTGGTTTCTGTACCAGTCCAACTGGGTTGCATTGATTCCCACCTAACCGTAGGTGTCACTGTCACCGTCAGTGAGTGTGGAACAGCAGCAGGCTGGATGTATTGATTACTGCCTCTTGCTCAGAAATGGTTCAGTGGGTGTGGTTGCTCTTCTGTGCATTCTGGTAGAGGGTATTTAAGGTGCCGACAATTTTTCTGGGTTTGTTGTTTTCTGGGGTCTGTGATCCCAACCCCAGGGCCCTCCTGGCCTGGGGTCTGTGTCGCATGGTCTTGCGCCTCGGGGCCTGCTGGCCCGAGGCTCTGCAACTGAGAGTGTAGACCCAGGAATGTCTTTGGGCCTACTGATCCAGGGGTGGTCCTGTGCTGTCTCGCCTGCGGGGAGAAGCAGAAGAAAGCTGAAGGATCCAGGGGAGGACATTTCTAGTTGAGGACCGAGCGCAAGGCTGGTGTCTCTGGAGGAGCCTGGAAACTCAGTTTGAGGACGCATCCCGGATCAATATCCTTACAGTATCACCGGGTCGACTGAAAGAATCTGGTACTGTATGGTAGTTCTTCCTAAAAACTCTCAAGAATCTCTAAGTTTCATTAATAAGTCTATGGCAGAGGCTTTGTTGTGCATCTACTTTCAAGAACCGCTAAGTTTCATTAACAAGTCTGTGGCAGAGACTTTGTTTGGCATATCATCGGCTGCTAGGTCAAGTGAGAGGGGCCTGTCCGGTGACTGCTGGATCCAGTCTGTGGAGCTGTTTGTCCTCTGGATCTGACTGATACCTCTAACCCACAATTACTAGGTGCCTGAACTCCCCCTTATCCTCTAACCCTCTATTGAAGGTCTGTGTCTTGTGTTTTTCTTTGGTGTTACCCCAAAATAAATCTTCAAAAAGGACCACATCTGATATATCTTCATTTGGGCTACTTTCCACGGGACCCCCCTTGGATGAAGAGGCGAGCAGAAGAGGTAATGGTAAGCCCGAATAAAATCAGCAGCTCCTTCGGGGGTTAGTGCTACACACGTTTGAATGAAGTTTATGCAGTATATGGGACAGAAACATGAAGACAATTAACAATTAGCTACAATCTAAGTTTTCTTCCAGTTAGCTGTCATTTAGCATCTCAGGTTTGAAATTTAAGTGCCACATCACTGCTAAGCGGTCCAGATACAACTTTATTCCATTAAAGGTCAGGGGTACAATTCAAGAAATAACCAACGTGTTTCAAGGGTCTAAGTGCCTCCTTTATCAGGGCTTAACTGGCAACCAACTGAACAAACCAGTACTGAACTCGACCTGCAATGGTATTTTTCCCACTGTGAGTTGAAACACAGGCCTAATCAGCAGCTTGTTTGGCAGCCAAAGTCAAGCCCTGATGAAGGGGGCATGTAGACCCCCCAAAACACGTTTGCTTTCTCTTGTATTGTACCCCTGACCTTTAATGGAATAAATTTGTATCTGGACCTCTTAACAGTGGCGTGGCACTTCAATCCTTCTTACATTAGATTACAAGCCAAGGAGACTGTGTTGATCCTCTAGGGCAGGGGTAGTAAATTAAAATTCAAGGAGGTCCGGTAACTTAAAAAAAAAATTCTCTGTCTACTTTCCCTTTTTTTTTACACAAGCCACGCTCTCTGGCACTTTTCTTACTGTTTCCTCCACACACTCTGGTAATACCCTGCAAATGTAAATGTCCCCAATAGTGTTCCCCCTTACATTAGGTGCCCCTACCACAGTAATTCATTACATTGGGTGGCCACATCAGAAACCCCCCCACAAATCAGTTTCTACCATCAGAGTGCCCCTTTCCATCAGGTGTCCCCATCAGAGTACCCCCTTAAATCAGGTTTATTCATCAGAAGGCCCCCTTACATCTGGTGTCTCCCATCAATGTGCCACCTTGCATTATTTGTCCCCATTGGAGTGCCCCCTTACATTATGTGCCATCATCAGAGTGCCCCTTTGAATCAGGTGTCTCCATCACATCAGGTGTGCCCATCAGAGTGCTCCTTTACATTAAGTGTGCTCTTCAGAGTGCCGCTTTACATCAGGTGCCCCCATCAGAGTGCCCCTTTACATCAGGTGCCCCATCATAGTGCCTCTTTACATCAGGTGCCCCCATCCGAGTGCCTCTTTACATCAGGTGTTCCCATCAGAGTGCCTCTTTACATCAGGTGCCCCCATCAATGTGCCTCTTTACATCAGCTGCCTCCACCAGAGTGCCTCTTTACATCAGATGTCCCCATCACAGTGCCACCTTACATCAGGTGTTCCCATCGGAGTGCCCCTATACATCAGGTGTCCCGATCATTGTGCCCCCTTAACAAAATATGTTCCTATCAGCTTACCCCTTTAAAAAATATGTGCCTATCACTGTGCCCCCACTAACATATGCACCCATTAGAGTGCTCCTTAACATAAAATGTGCCCATCGGTGTGCCCCTTAACATAAAATAAGGGGCATGTTGACGGGCACATTTTATGTTAAGGAGCACTCTGAAGAGCCCATTTTATGTTAAGGGGCATGCTGACAAAATATGGCCATTCACGTGCCCCTTAGCATTAAATATGCCCATCAGCGTGCCCCATAACATTCAATATGCCCATCAGAGTGCCTCTTAATATTAAATATGCCCATCAGTGTGCCCGTTAACATTAAATATGCCCATCAGAATGCCCCTTATTTAATGTTATGGGGCACTCTGATGGGCACATTTTGTTGTGCTCATCAGAGTGAACCTTACATTAAACGTTCCCATCAGAGTTCCCCTGTAAATACCCTGCATACCTTGTGGCAGGCAGGGATCAGTAGGTAACTAGCTGCAGGGGACGAGAGCTGCGTCTGGAGTTTTGCTGAAGGGGCACACATAGCACACCATACCTCGCGGCTCCTGACTCTCACTTGATAACAACAGCAGGGGACAGGGGCATGCATGACTTGCCTCACAGCTCTGGCCGGGAGCTGCCAGATAGAAAGCAGCAGGGGCAGGGCGCACACGTGATGTCATTGGTTGTAGGGCGCCCGCGGCCCCAGCAACCAATGACTGCTGAGCAGAGCAGCGGGCATGTGGCGCTGTGCACTGATGGCCAGGCAGTCTGGACAGGAGTGCGGCTCAGTCCGTGTTCGGGCCGCAGGCCGCCATTTAGTGATGGCTGCTCTAGGTAGGGTTGCCGCCTCATCCCTTTAAAACCAAACACATATTAATTACACAGTTTCTGTGGCTGATTAAGGTGATACTTAAACTCACTTGGTGCCTTATCTTCATGAAATTAGCCTCAGAACCTGTGTAATTCATATGCGGGTTTAAAGGGATGAGGTGGCAACTCTAGCTCTAGTGTGTAGAAGCTGCCTGCCCAGGAACCAGATCATTTACATCAACATTAATACCTTAACCCCTTCGAACAAAATTATGTACATGTATGTCATTTTGAGGAAGTGGTTGTATTGGAGTGATGCCTGCAGCTAGATGCATCATCCCGGTACCGTTGTTTAGAGTGGACGGTCGGCTTTCATGTGCTAACAACTGATGAGGCTAAGCAGCCACTCGGCCGTTACCACAAGCAGTAGGAGGGACGTCCCCCCTCTCACCACCTTTTGCTGCTGCGCTCGGGTCACCCCTCCCACTGGGAGACCTGAGCAAGTGGCTGGCCAGAGACCTAAACAAAGCCGGAATTGGCTTTGATCAAGTCTCCAAGGTAGTAACCTGGAGGCAACGTCCAGTTTACTCGGCAGCCAAAATTACAGTATTCAAAAGCACAGATCTTGGCATTCTGAATACTTTTAGCTGCAGTGGAGGGGTTTGTTTTTTTTTATAACCCAAATCCCTGTATAAAGAGTACCTGTCACTGCCTATTACCATCACAAGGGATGTTTACATTCCTTGTGACAGCAATAAAAGTGATCAGATTTTTGTTTTTAAAGGTACAGTGTAAAGTAAAAAAAAAAATTAATAAATAAGAGAACATTTTTTTTTTTAAAGCACCCCTGTCCCCGTGTGTTCACGCACCAAAGAAAACGCATATGTCATGTTCGCAAATGTAAACAGTGTTCAAATCACACATGTGAGGTATCACAGCGATCGCCAGAGAGAAAGCAATAATTCTATCAAAAGAACTCCTCTGTAACTCTAAACTGGTAACCATTAAAAATTTTTAAAGCATTGCCTATGGAGATTTTTTAATTACCATAGTTCGTCACCATTCCATGAGTGTGTGAAATTTTAAAGCATAACATGTTAGGTATCTATTTACTTGGTGTAACGTCATCTTTCACAATATAACTTTACTGTTTAACTTCTTTTAAATTCAGTGATGTGTATTTTTTCCCCAAAATTTGCGTTTGAAAGAAATGAATAATTAAATTAAATATTTAATAATTAAATTATTGCAACAATGCCATTTCATTCTCCAGAGTCTTTGCTAAAAAAAATACATAATGTTTGGGTGTCCTTTGGATCACAGGAGTGCAGCTTGTTTTGCACTCCTGTGACCCGTTTTCAGCAGAGAGTGTGCTGAAGTCCGCTCATGGCTGACGTCACAGAAGTTGGTCAAAGCTCCGCATCATCACAACCACGGAGTGTCGGCATCTGCCAGATCCCTGGACCGACACCCGGCTAAGCAAGCAGCTAAGAATCTAAGCTGACCGCTCCCACCCCCCCACAGCCCAGTTCTCCAGTGCAGGGGGGGGGGCAGAAAATGATGACTATGATCCTAAGAACACCATCCCAACAGTCAAGCATGATGCTTTGGGGCTATTTCTCTGCTAAAGGTACATGCCAAGGTTGCCACATTGAGGGGCCAATAGAAGGGGCCACGTATTGTAAAATCTTGAATGAGGCCCTTCTTCACTCAGCCAGAACACTAAAGATAGGTCATGGATGGGTCTTTTAGCATGACAATGACCCAAAACATACCGCCCAGGTAACAAAGAAATGGCAAGAAGAAGCACATTAAGGTCATGGAGTGGCCTAGCGATTCTCCAGATATTAATCCTATAGAAAATGTATGGAGGGAGCTGAAACTTCGAGTTGCCAAGCGTCAGCCAAGAAACCTTAAGGATTTAAGCCTCGTACACACGATCGAATTTTCGGTAGGGAATTGTGTGATGACATCTGACCGTTAGTACGCTCCATGAGGCCGCGTACACACGCGGGGACTGTTCGCTCAACTTTGTCCGCTGAACAGTCCGCTCGTGTGTGGGCTTTCAGCGGACAGTTTCAGCGAACAGTCTGCTGAACAAAGTTTTTCGGAATTTCCGAAAAACTGTCCGCTGAAACTTTGTTTCAGCGAACAGTCCCCTCGTGTGTAGGCTTGTTCGTCAAACTAAGTTCCGCGCATGCTCAGAAAGGATTTACACGCCGAAGTTTGCATTGCAGTGTATAGGACGTCGTTTTCTAGTCCCGTCGTACGTGCCGTTCACGTCATCGCGCACGGTTTCAGCGGACTGTTCGTTCGTCGTGTGTGGCCAAGTCCGTCCATGCTAATTTTGAGCGGACTGTCCGCTGAAACTGTTTGACGAACAAAGTTGAGCGAACAGTCCCCGCGTGTGTACGCGGCCTCAGACAATTGTTGTCCAACTTTCGGCCAACAAATGTTGGATGGCAGGCTAGTAAATTTTCGACGGACAATGGTCTGTTGTCAGATTTTTGTATCATGTGTACACTAGTCCATCACACAGAAGTCCAAAGCACAAATATGCATGCTTGGAATCAATGCTCACCAAACACAACATTAGCAGAAGGTGCCCAAAGGGTGGTGCTCAAGATCTGAAATTCCATGTAGTATGTCACTACGTTCGTTTTTGTTGGCCAACAATTGTGTACCGTTTGTATGCAAGACAAGTTCACGGAACACACCCTTTGGACAAAAGTCTGAAGCTTTGTTGGCCAACAATCTGATCGTGTGTACGAGGCTTTAAAGAAGATCTATAAAGATGGGTGGATAAAAATCCCTCATGAGATGTGTGCAAACCTGGTGACCAACTACAAGAAACGTCTTACCTCTGTGATTGCCAACAATCATTGCCAAGTCATGTTTTGCTTGGGGATCAAAGACTTATTTTACTCACTGAACTGCAACTTAATTTATAGCATTTGTTTTATGTGTTTTTTTTCTGGATTTTTGGTTGATATTCTGTCTCTATCATTTAAAATACACCTATGATAAAAATTATAGACCCTTCATTTCTTTGTAAGTGGGCAAACTTACAAAATCTGCAGGGGATCAAATAATTATTTTCTCCACTGTATGAATAGGCTTAAATTTACATCATGATTTGAGAATATAATAAAATCTTCAGAACTGAAAAAAATAAGGTAATTGCCTATCTTCCTTATGCTCCTCCTTTGCAGTATATTGTTTGCTGCAAAAAGATCATCCTTAAAAGCATTTCTTGTCTGTTTGTGGTTAGCAATTTATCCTCATATGTTATATCGCTACATAGAAAACATTTCTCAAGAACAATGGGAAACCAGACATGGCAGGTGCATTAAACCTAAGTTTTAGCAGAGAGATGTCTAATTCAGAGAGACCAGTAGGTCATGAATATGTAACCAGTGTTTTTAATCAAGACAGATGAGTCTGGTGATATGGCTATTAAATTTACACATAAAATTGTATGAGGGTCGGTGAAATGGCATTAACTGAATTAAGAACGATGATTGCTTTCATAATTGTCAGTTTGGAGACCATACCCTAAAGGGAGCAGTAAAAAAACTTTAGATAGGGTGTATAAGATTAGCATTTGGTGTAAGTCCATAATGAAACTTATTCAAAGCCCAACTCCAGGAAAAAAAAAAAAAAAATCCAGCCTTGCAGTGAAGTCTCCTACACTGCAAGTAGGGATGAGCCCGATGTTCAAGTCAAACTGAAGTTCAACTCGAACATTGGGTGTTTGCCAAACAGCGAACATTATGCACTGTTCATGGCAAAATCATAACCGTGGAACACTGTTAAAGTCTATGGGACATTAACATGAAAAACCAAAAGTGCTCATTTTAAAGGCTTATATGCAATTTATTGCCATAAAATGTGTTTGGGGACCTGGGTCCTGCCCCAGGGGACATGTATCAATGCAAAAAAAGTTTAAAAGATGGAAGGATCAGTGATTTTAATAATGCTTAAAGTGAAACAATAAAAATGAAATATTCCTTTAAATATTGTGCATGGGGGTGTCTATAGTATGTCTGTAAAGTGCCACAGTTTTCCCGTGTTTAGAACAATCCCACAGTAAAATGTTATTTCTAAAGGAAAAAAAGTCATTTAAAACTGATCGCGGCTGTAAATGAATTCTTGGATCTTTGCAATATAGATAAAACTCATTGAAAAAGACAGCAAAAATCAAAATGTAAAAATATATTGCGTGGGGGTCCCCCCAAATTCATAGCAGGCTCTTCAGGTCTGGTATGGATATTAAAATTTACCGTGTGCCAATTAAAAAAAAAAAATGACGTAGGGGTCACCCTAAAATCCATACCAGACCCTCTGGATTTTAAGGGGAACCATGCGCCAAAATTAAAAAGTGAGCGGTAGGCCTGCTGTCTCTTGTGCTGAGGAATAGAGTACCATGTCAGTAGTCAAAGGGTTCTGCTCAGTTGTAAGAGGCACAAAGCCTACAGTTACATCTACCACAGCTTACTTGAACCCAGGTTTCAGTCACTGGAGGCGAGTTCCCTCCACCAGCACAACCTCTGTAGTCTATACATTGGATTTTCACTGGCTCCCTCTAACAATTTCTCAGGAATTTCTTGTCCCATAAACCCAGGCATAGCCTATGAGTCAAATATTCAAAACTCACATTTCTCTTCTATAGCTCTTGTTGCACATATCATCCCTGCATTGGTGTCAAACACGCCATATGCTTTATTTAGGCTTTACTCCAAAAGAAGCAATTAAACAGAAGGATTACATGGAAATTCAAAAGATGGTAATTAAACAGGAGGATAGCATGGAAATGGCAAACATTCTGTTTAGGGTGGCATAAGACACCACTGGTACTTAATTAGTCCCAAAAATAGGGGAATAATCACAGCCCCTTACTATGAGGTTGCCACTTCTGACTCCCTCCTCCAGATGCAGACTCACAATAGGGATCAGTTTAATCCATCCACCTGTACTTAGAGAAGAATTCCAGGTATAGCATTTTTTACATAGTTACATAAGTTACATAGTTACATTAGTCAAGCTTGGACCAATGTAATTATGCATATAGCATTCCTGTGAGATCCCTTTAGAAGCTTTAAACCACTGTGGAAGACACCAGCTAACTTCCTCTTCTGAGCAGCTGCCCTGCTGCATTGTGAACTTCTTTACAAGCCCACCTGGCTACTTCTCCACAGTCTTCCCAGACTGACTCTGCATCCATCCCAGACTGCTTGCACCCAGTCCCTTCAGGCCAGGGGCGGACTGACCATTGGGCCACTCGGGCACTGCCCGAAGGCCCCGAGCCACTAGGGGGCCCCTGCAGGGTTGCCAGCCTCAGTAAAACCAGGGACAGTATGCAAAAATCTGTGTTTTTTTTTACATCTGTCTCTGAAATGTCTCTTACCGACATCCTTTTGGTCTAAAAATCAAGAGATTATAGCTGCCCCATCTCTCCAGTACCTTCTCAGCCAATATAAACATGTCTGTGTATACTGTGTGTACATGTATGTGTATACTGTGTGATTGTATACTGTGTGTGTGTATACTGTGTGGCCCCATAATCTTGGATTGCCTGGTGGCCCCATAATCTCCTATTGCCCGGGGACCCCATGAGTTGCCAGTCCACCCTTGCTTCAGGCATGCCTCTCAGTCCTCTGACTGTATCTCTCACAAGCTCACGTGACTGTCTTCCTTGCCTGGCAGTGTTCTCCTGCTGTCCTCTCCTTGCTCCCATGCATCCTGGTCAGGATCCCTCTGTGAAGAGGGGTCCCGTCCTCACCCATGCTCAGGCTTAAGTTCACCCCCCTCAGGCCGGGGAGCTAATCTCAAAGGTCCCAACAGCGTAACACTCCATCTCCATCTTCCAACCAAACTCCACACTGTCCCCTGCTGGGCTGACCCAGAGTATTTGAGGGAGCCTGCCCCCTGCCAAACCATCTGTTGGGGATTGGTCAGGGCTGTTAGAACACTCCAGCTAGCTCCTCCTAGACTCCTCCCAGACTGCTTCTTGTCAGAAACCATGAACCAGACCAAGACAGAAGTACAATTAAATCACACTTGTTTATTAATAATAAATAAAAACGTAAATAGAGTAAGCGTAGTCAAAGCATAGCCAGAGTCCAGTAACTGGATCATGTACTCAGCCAGTCCAGAGTTCAATAACCAGATCGGGTAATCAGCCAGGTCAGAAGTCAGGGATCCAAGTTGAGCAACAGCAAGCAGGATAAGGAGCCAGAAGGGATGTCAGCAAGCCAGTCTTTAACAGATCTGCAGGAGATGGTTTCTTGTGATGTAACCAAGGCAGAGATGAAGGGAGCTGGACAGCTTTAAGTAGGCAGGTCAGACGAGCAGGATCAGGAACAGCTGTAACTGTGGAGAGAGATGAGAGCTGGCAATTAGCCGACAGCTGAGCAGCCAGCCCAAAGAAGGAAGGGCTAAGCCAGCCCTGACAGTACCCCCTCCTCAATGACCCCTCTCCCTCAGAGGGCCACCGGGCTTGAGGGGAAAACGTCTATGGAACTCACGGAGGAGGACAGGGGCATGTACGTCCGAGGATGAAACCCAGGAGCGTTCCTCTGGACCGTACTCCTTCCAATGCATCAGGTACTGTATGCACCCACGGAACCTACGGGAGTCAACAATGGATTGTACCTCATACTCCTCATGGTTCTCAACCTGAATAGGGTGAGGACATGGCACCAAGGTGGTAAATCGGTTGCAGACCAACGGTTTCAATAAGGAAACATGAAACACATTTGAGATGTGCCTACTAGGAGGAAGGTCCAACTCGTAAGCCACTGGGTTAATCTTGTGAAGGATACGGAAAGGGCCAATAAACCAAGGTGCAAACTTCAGTGAGGGAACACGAAGTCGGAGGTTGTGAAATCACAGCCAGACCCTGTCCCCAACCTGGTAGGAAGGCGCAGGCAAGCATCTGCGGTCAGCATGGAGTCTGTACCTATCATTAGCATGACGCAAAGCCTCCTGGACTTGTACCCAAGTGGAACGAAGACCACGGAGATGCTCCTCTAACGCAGGAATACTCTGCAGAACAAACGAGTCAGGCAACATGGAACGTTGGAAACCATAATTCGCCATAAATGGAGACAATCGGGAGGCAGAATTCAAGGCACTGTTGTGAGCATACTCTGCTCATGGCAATAGGTCTGACCAGTTGTTATGGTGGTCAGAAATATAGCAACAGCCCCATTAGACTGTGGGTGATACGCAGAACCGGGAGACAAACTGACTACCCCTGTCCGAGATAATCACCCTCAGTAGCCCATGTAAGCGAAAGATCTCCTGAGCAAAAATGGAAGCCAGTTCCTTAGAAGTAGGCAACTTCTTAAGTGGAATACAATGACACATCTTTGAGAACCGGTCAACCACCATAAGGATAACAGTGTTGCCTTGTTAGTTGGGCAATTCCACAATGAAATCCATTGACAGGTGGGTCCAAGGCCTCTCTCTATTGCGTATGGGTTGTAGGAGGCCCATTGGCAGGTGTCGTGGAGTCTTACTTTGAGCACACACGGAACAGGTAGCTACGAAAACAGTAACATCAGCCCGTAGACTAGGCCACCAGAATTGTTGGGAAATGGCCCAAATGAGTTGATTCTCCCCAGGATAGCCAGCTGCCTTGGGAGAATAGTAAGTCTGGAGCACGGCAGTACGGAGACTCTCTGGGACAAAGCAGCAGTCACAAGGTTTCTCAGGAGGAGCATGGACCTGAGCAGCAAGAATTTTGTCACCCAAAGGAGAAGTAAGACTAGTGCGAACCATGGCCAAGATACAATCAGGAGGAACCACAGGAACAAGAATGAGACAATGTAATTAAAACTCGACAAGAAAAAAGCCCATCACGCCCTTCTGTTAGAGAGGCGCTTAGCCTCAGACAACAATGTAAGATTCTTATGGTCAGTAAGAATAAGAATCGGCATAGTGGTACCTTGAAGGAGATGTCTCCATTCTTTCAGGGCTAAAATGATCACCAACAGCTCTCTGTCACCAATCTCATAATTGTACTCAGCAGGTGACAATTTCATGGAAAATTAGCCACACGGATGCATAGCGCTCTCAGAGTTAGGACGTTGAGACAGAAGCGCGCCAACTACAGTCTCAGAAGCCTCAAGTTCTAGGCTAAAAGGCAATGTAGGATCAGGATGTGCCAACACAGGAGCAGAAACAAAGGCAGCCTTGAGAGTCTCACAGGCCTTAATGGACTCCGGAGACAAACTCTGTGGATTACCGTCCTTTCTGGTCATATCAGTCAGGGGCTTGACCAGAGAGGAAAAGTTACGAATAAACTTCCGATAGTAGTTGGCAAAGCCCAGGAAACGCTGCAGAGGACGTAAACCCATGGGTCGAGGCCACTGTAGGACTGCCGAAAGTTTCTCTGGGTCCATCGAAAAACCAGCAGTGGAAATTACATAACCCAGGAATGTAACCTGTTCACGATGGAACTCACACTTCTCCACTTTACAATAGAGATTGTTCTTTCTTAGTTTCTGAAACACACGACAGACATCTGTGTGGTGGCTCTCCAGGGACTTGTAAAATATGAGGATGTCATCGAGATAAACCACCACACATAACTTCAACAAATCTCAGAGGACATCGTTAATAAGTTCCTGGAAAACTGCCTGGGCATTACAAAGGCCAAAAGGCATTACCAGGTACTCATAATGGCCTGTTCTGGTATTAAACGCAGTTTTCCACTCGTCGTCCCCCTTAATGCGCACAAGATTGTATGCCGCTCTCAAGTCAAGCTTTGTGAAAACCGTTGCTCCCTTGAGGCGGTCAAATAACTCTGTAATCAATGGAATTGGGTAGGCATTCTTAATCGTGACACGATTGAGACCCCTATAATCTACGCAAGGTCTCAGTTCACCACTCTTCTTCTTCACAAAGAAGAAACCAGCACCAGCAGGAGACGAGGATTTGCGGATGAAACCTTGAGAAAGTGCATCTGCAACATACTCCTCCATGGCCTTATCCTCCAAGTCCGACAAAGGCTAAACCCAGCCACAGGGAGGTATGGCACCAGGTTGAAGGTCAATTGCGCAATCATAAGACCGATGTGGAGGCAAACTACTGGCTTGACCTTTGTCAAAGACATTGCTAAAATCCCAGTACTCTTCCAGCAGGGAGGAGAGTGAAGAGGTGCACAGGACCTTGGATATCTTCAGGAAGCATGTCTCACTGCATTGTGGTGACCAGGAGAGAACCAAGGATAACCAATAACCAGCAGAAACCTGGGTGAGGAAATAACTTGGAATTGGATTATCTCATGGTGAAGAGCCCCTATGGCCATGGACAATGGAACCATCTCATGAGTCACACGGGCAGGCTGTAAAGGTCTCCCGTCAAGAGCCTCAATGGCAAGTGGAGTGTCACGCAGCTGCAGCGGAATCGAGTGCTGCAAAACAAATGCAGCATCAATAAACAGGCCTGCAGCCCCAGAGTCGATTACAGCCTGTATCTCGATGGATGACTCAGCCCAAGAAAGGGTGACCGAAACCAGGGGTTTATCCCTCTGGATAACTGGGGACGAAACAATGTCACCTAAGGTCTGTCTATGACAAGACCTCAAGGTTTGGGCGTTCCCTGGGCGGGTAGGACAATACTTTAAAAAGTGAACTGGCTGGCCACAATAAAGGCACAATCTCTCCCTCATCCTAAAGGCTCTCTCATCCACAGAGAGACGCGTGAAGCCCAGGTGCATGGGTTCATCTTCACTGACCGACTTGGTACCAGGAGGCATGAGAGTTGAGGGAGGCACGGGTGGGACTGCAAAGCTCAGAGGCATATGTACAGGAGACTTCTGCAAGCGCTCCTTTAAAGAAAGTCTTTCTCTGAGTCTGGAGTCAATGAGGATGGCAAACGAGATCAAGCTCTCCAACTCAGTAGTTATATCTCGAGCTTCTATCTCATCCTTGATGGAATCCAAGAGACCCACAAGGGCCTCATTGTTCCAAGCAACCTCTGCTGCCAGAGTACGGAATTCAATGGCATAGTCGGCAACAGTTCTCGTACTCTGTTTGATGGACATGAGGCACTTAGCAGCAGAAGCAGAGCGTACGGGAACGTCAAATACCCTTTTAAAGGAGGCCACAAACTCAGGGTAACTCAAAACAACAGGTTTTTGTGTCTCCCATAGAGGGTTAGCCCAGGCCAAGGATCTCTCAGAAAGCAAAGATATCATGAAACCTACTTTGTTTCTGTCCGTGGGAAACGCCTGGGGCAGCATCTCAAAGTATATCTCAACCTGATTGAGAAACCCTCTGCATTGAACTGGATCACCCCCAAATCGCTGGGGAAGCTGAGCGGAACCAGACATACCCCTTATAGAGGTAATACTCAAGGCGGGTGCCTGCACAGAGACTGGCACAGCAGCAGGGACGGCCTGCAACTCAGGTTGTACTGGAGCAGCCACAGTGGGGGATTCCAGGCGAGCCGTGCAACTCAGGAGCGTTTGTAAGGCCATGGCAAACTGATCCATGCAGTGATCTTGCTCATCCAATCTGGAAAAAATATTACCAACAAGTGGATTGACTGTGTCTTCTGAATTCATGGCCTTCGCCTACTGTCAGAAACCATGAACCAGACTGAGACAGAAGTATAATTTAATCACACTTATATATTATTAATAAATAAAAAGGTAAATAGAGTAAGCGTAGTCAAAGCATAGCCAGAGTCCAGTAACCAGATCGAGTAGTCAGCCAGTCCAGAGTTCAATAACCAGATTGGGTAATCAGCCAGGCCAGAAGTCAGGGATCCAAGTGGAGCAACAGTAAGAAGGATAAGGAGCCAGAAGGGATGTCAGCAAGCCAGTCTTTAAACAGATCCACAGGAGATGGTTTCTTGTGATGTGACCAAGGCAAAGGCAGAGATGAAGTAAGCTGGACAGCTTTAAGTAGGCAGGTCAGAAGAGAGGGATCAGGAACAGCTGGTAACTGTGGAGAGCGATGAGAGCTGGCAATTAGCCGACAGCTGAGCAGCCAGCCCAGAGAAGGAAGGGCAAAGCCAGCCCTGACACTTCTGGAATCTTCTCCCAGGTTCTAGATAGCAGGGGGAGTCACCAGAGATGCTGCTGATGAGTCATCCAGCCTACACTAGTCACTCACCTGACCCAGAAAAACACACAGGCTTGGCTGCCAGCCAAACCTGAAATTTACCTACACTAACAACAAAAATCCTATCACTAGCACTCTAGCAACTCTAGAGGGTACTTCAATGGTGAAACGCCTCAGGAGGTGGGGGGGGGGGGGGGTGGATTCGGGCAGGGACTTTATCTAAAAGCCCGTTGCATTGAAAAAATCTTATGGTATGACACGGAGTGCAGCTTTATTTTTTGCCTGGCTATACATGTCCAATGGGACAAGCTCTTAGAAGTCAGCACCTGGGGCAGTGAAGGACCTGAGAATTATGCACAGAGCTTGGAGAGGTACTATTTTTCCTTGAACCCATTATCAGGTACAGTGACAGACAGGCCAGTTGCCTTGTAACTTCTTCTAACACAGTACTCCAGTTTGTACTGTGGTGATTATGGACCTTAGAATTCTGATCATAGAGGATAACATAGTAATATTCTAGAAGGCAGATTGTTAAAATTCAGCCCTGGCCAAGAAATTTGACTTTGTTCAGTCTACTGCCTTAAGCCATAGGCTTTATTCCTGTTGCAGCTTCCATAAATTCTATGTCCAAAAGGAATGGTGAAACCACTTAGACTTACAGTATCTGCAGCTGCTGAGCCAATCTGTTAAACTCATATGAAATGTCCTCCCTAACCAAAACTAGGCACATACTGTAGATTCTCTTGAAAATACCTTTTTGTTCAGTGCTGCACTGTGTGGTGACTGGTGGCCAAAGAATGAGGGAACTAGTAGAGCGGGGGGGGGGGGGGGTGATCATTATTTATTAGATTGATTGGGGAAGCATGTCATAATCATGCATTTTTATTGCTCAATCAGGAGGTGCTAGCATAATTATATCATGTGTCACCCGTCCATAGAATAAAGAATTCTCATTGGTTCTCTCACTTTTTGACCTCAAAACTTTTTAACACTGTGCTAGTTTACTGCAGAGATTTTGCCTAAATCCCGAGATACAGAAGAAGCCAACAGATGATTCAACCGTCTGGCATCCACCCAACTTGGAATATGGGTCTTTGGAGGCCTGACACTTTAATATACTTATCCAGAGTACAGAGAGACCCCATATCTAAATAACACAAGCCTGTAGAAAGATACTGATTTTAATTCTGTAATTCATCTTGGTTTTTATAACACACAGGAGATTGTATGTCATGCAGCGTAAATACAAACTGGCAGCATTAGGTGAAAACCAAATGGCATCCTGGAGATTGCTGTGTACAGTAACTGTATGTCTTTGCAGTCACAAATATGTCATTATTTATAGGTTCAGTAATATGGATCAGCAGGTTCTGATGATATACTGCTTAGCTGAGCCATCACTTCACCATGAGATACACAAGTCCACTTTGGATGAAGTAGCCTTTATGAATCAGCACATTGTGTGCCGTAGGGGTTATACTCCATGACAGCAAGCATCTTTCTGCACTGAAATACAACAGAACCCTTTATCTGTAATTTTATGAAAACATGTGCTAAAGTGTTAAACTGCAGGAAAAAAGAAATTTTGCGCAAAACATTTACATCTCATCAAAAAAACAGGATCGTTTATTATTAAGAATACTTGTCCATGTGATATTTGAATTTATATGTTTCTGGTGACATTTTACCCAATTCTTTCTCATAATACTGCATTTACTACCCAGCACAAATAACTTAATCCTTCCATAGCACAGAAACCCCAACATTTTCAGAAAATGTCAGATATGCATGCACAGTTAAACACGATGCAAAGATGCACCAACAAGAGCAAGCCTGCGTGCAGCCATTCACTTATATGATAGGCTGTACCTGGCAGAAAAACCCCAGGGAATTATGCCAAGATTTTAAAATGCCTGTGTAAGCCCCTTGTGCATGAACCCTATAAGCTAATTCACCACTGCTGTGTAAATCTTGAATGTTCATAGCCTGGAATCCAGGTCACATTAGCATATTTGTAGAAAACACCCTCTTGTCTACAGAGCACAACAGCTAAAACCCAAAGTGCACACCAATCCCCTGTCTGCTCTTCTCAGATAAGGCTGTACTGAATGATTCTTGCTGAGTTTTATCTTTAGAAAACCTAAAATGCTCTGCAAAACCGGCATCATGAGTGCATTGTATAGTAAATGTTTATTTGTAAAATAAAAGTCGCATGTGAAAATAAATGTAAAAGCGGGTACACTTTAAAAATAAGAACACTATTGTAAACAAGAGATAAATAGACAATGGGGTAAAATCAGTATGGGCAGTTGGGAGGCTGATTACTGAGATTGGTTATCACATTTCCTTGGGCAGTCTGGGGATCAATCAATCTTCACAGTTATTACCTTTTGTATCACTTGCCCATCCCTTTTAGATTGTAAGCTCTCACAAGCAGAACCCTTCTGATCCTCTTAATAAATTGTGTTTTACCTACCGTATATAATAGTAAAAGTCCTAATTTATACTCCTTGTAAACATGCAAGGATGTTTTTTAAATGTAAAATTAAAATCTGCTTTATGGATTTTTTGTATGTACTGTACCTTCATATGACTAAATTACTGCATAATGCAGTAAACTTTATCTAGAAATGTTTTACATGATTTTTCCAGTTCAATGAAATTTGCAATTTCCTCTCATGTTTATATTTTCTGTGTTGTAGATTGAACCATACATGTTAGTTCGTGGCCTGATGGTGCTTACAGCCTAATATACCAACTATAATCATAGGAACACAATACATCTAGTAGCAATTATATTGCTGTGTGCACCCACCTACTTCAATACATCATGCCAGTTGTAACGACTTATGTGGACCAATCGAGTGAAGGTTCTAAGAGCTCATTGGTATTGAAGTATGGAAGAGCCCTGAGGACATCCTAAAATGTTTTAAAGCACAATTGTGAGTTTGAAAGTCAGAATTTTGAGGTTAAAAATCAGAATTCGACCATTGAAAGTCAGAATTCTGAGTTTGAAAGTCAGAATTCTGAAACTAAAAATCAGAATTCTGAAACTAAAAATCAGAATTCTGAAACTAAAAATCAGAATTCTGAGTTCCAAACTCAGAATTTTGAGTTGAAACTCACAATTCTGACTTTGAAAGTCAGAATTCTGATTTTAATCTCAGAATTCTGATTTTTAATTTCAGAATTCGGACTTTTCCAAACCCAGAATTCTGATTCTCAAACTCTGAACTGTGTTTAATAAATTTTAGCATGCCCAAACTTGTAATTTCAGAAGTCTGACTTTTAATTTCAGAATTCGGACTTTCAAACTCTTAATTGTGTTTAAAAAAAATTATCACGGTTCAAATTTGCAATCTCAGAATTCTGACTTTGAAACTCAGAATTTTGACTTTTAATCTCACAATTCTGACTTTGAAATTCAGAACTGTGATTAAAAATTGTAGGATTTCCTCAGGGCTCTTTCATACATTGGAACTAACCCTTTCGCATGTTTAGGCTTTTTTTCACTATTGCCTGCACGGGTGTGAAGGCACCCATTGCAATGAATAGGAGGCAGTATTCAAGCACTTTACAGGTGCTATTTGTAGCAGTAAAATGCCTGAAAACCACCTGTAAGCCTGAATAAAAGACTTGGATTTGCAGGAATCAGGACTCAAAATTAATGAATGCAAGAGTCATTATTGTCATAAAAGCAACATAGGATTTAGACCAAGTATAAACAGGTATATTAACCACTTAATGTCTGCTCTATAGCAGTTTTACTGCTACAGGGGGGCACCTGTGAGCTGGACCACATATATACACGTGACTCAACTCTTCTGCGTAGGGGGCACACATGCATGCCGCCGGTGGCTCACTTCCGCTGTGATTATACACAGTGGAAGCCAAACGATGGGTGCATGGTACCCAATGTCCTTTGGGACCCACCGTTCATTAGGCAGTAAAACAGAACTGCAATCGGCCTATGTAAACAACGCCATTCTGACAGGAGGGAAGGGATGGAATTTGTGTCCCTGCAAAGCAGGGGATAAATTCTATCTTTTCCTTTAGTAAAAGCAGCACACAAAGTACACAAAAACCCTGGCTAGGCACACAGTTAACCATTTGGTTGCCTCTTATGTTAAAGTGATATTAAAGCCTTGTTTTGTTTTTTTGTTCAAAAATATAAAACATGTTATACTTACTATTTCTGTGGTTATGCACAGAGCAGCCCAGATCCTCCTCTTCTTGGAGTTGAGTGCCACTACAGCAAGTAGACTGCTATGGGGCACCCGAGTCAAGCTGCTGCTCTGTGTGTCCATTCAGCCACAGCTTGGCCCCACCTCCTCTCTACTCATTGGCTCACTAACTTTGATTGACAGCAGCGGAAGCCAATGGCACTCACTGCTCTGTCTCAGCCAATGAGGAGGGAGAGTCCCACTGATTTAGATGGGACTCAGGCAAGTATTAGGGGGGCTGCTGCACACAGAAGATTTTTTATCTTAATGCATAGAATGAATTATAATAAAAAAAAACTTCTACCTTTAACAATTTTACCCCCTTCCCAGCCAGTGTCATTAGTACAGTGACAGTGCATTTTTTTAAACACTTAACACCATATTAGTATCACTGGTCCCCAAAAAGTGTTAAAAGTGTCAGTAAGTGTCCTGCTATAAATTGCTGATTGCTGACATTACTAGTAGAAATGAAATATAAAAATAAACACAAATATCCCATCTCACTCTATAACTTTTGTGCAAACCAATCAATATACACTTATTGGGATTTTTTTTTACCAAAAATGTGTAGCAGAATACAATTTGGTCTAAATTTATGAGGAAAATATATTTTGCTGATTTTTTTTATTGGATATGCTTTTTAAATCAGAAAGTAGGAAATATTTTTTTTTTTTTCAAAATTGTCTTTTTTTTTAGCGCAAAAACAAATCAACGCAGAGGTCATCAAATAGGACATAAAAAAGGACATACATTTTATTTGGGTACAGCGTTACATGACTACGCATTTGTCAGTCAAAGTAGTGCAGTGTCATATCGCAAAAAATGGCCTGGTCATGAAGGGCTAAATCTTCTGGAGGTCAAGTGGTTACCTAGATTATAACTTATTAATTTGTCATTATCTGTGGCAGTATGATTATCGGGATTTAATATTGCATAGCATTTTCTGCTCTGTGGCTTTTTTTGTTATTTGATGTTTCTGATCATGTGCAATCCTTTGTATCTGATATTTCTAGTACCAAAATCATATGAAAACAGTACACATTTAATACCACTTTAAAGTGAACCTGTGTCTTCCTCATGCAAATCAAAGCAACAGGTTCACTTAAGCACTGACTTTATCAGGTGCACAAACTTATTTTTTGTCACCTTGTAGGCAGGGGGTTATGCCTTTGCATAGTCAAGTCCAGCCTTAGGGTGTGTCATAGGAGAGGGTCCCCCTATTATCAATATATTTAATTTCATCAATATATAATTCATTAAGACTCAAGTAAAACATTGGAAAAGCAGCTGGTATGGGCAGTCTTTATTACACACTCTTCTCGGTGATGAGAAGTGGAGAGCCTCAGGCCCGGTGAGTGGGCTTGGCTATGATGGTGGACTGACTACCTTATACAGGTATGTGCACACCCTGCTCGAGTTCTTTGGACAAAGGAACATAGGAGGTACCCTAGACCAGGTTGACAGGAAACTTATACTCTGCTTGTGTTTATTCCAGCTAGGGGGCAGACTAGTGACCTGGAATAGTAATAGCAACTAGAGCTAAAGAGTGGTGTTGGCCAAGAAAGAGACACAAAGAACTGTGAAGAATCTTAGGAGAAGTAGAGTACCATTTGGCACCAGAGGGCAAGCCCAGCATGCCCACACACACAGTAAATGTGAGAGCCCCTTATTAGAGCTAAGGAATCTAAGAAACTGCCTTATCTTTACCAGAGCTCTTAAAGTTGGAGATGAGTTTTGCTGCAGGTGATTCCCAGGTTGAGGCCCTCTGATAACCCGAGTAGGCATCTATTGATAACTGAGAGTAGGTAACCAGGGAAGAATCCTTACAGCACTGAAACACTGGAATCATAAGCCTATAGGTAACATAGTCCAAACTGGTAGGGGTGTACAGGGACACACAGAGGCACAGAGGAAAACAGACTAGGTGTGCACAGGTGCTGGTAAAGAGATCTGGCTAGAATACACAGAAAAGTACACTAATACAGAGGAGCAAGTAGTTGACTGGAGTACACAAGGAGGCACAGTCGGTGGTGAAGGAAGGCTGGACGCAGAATGGACCACAAGAGAATCACTGGAAAGATGGAATGTTGGGATCACAGAAGCAACGTGAGTAGAAGAAATCACTAGGGAACAGAGGGGGACTGCCTACTAGTTAGTGGACACGTTGCTCAACGACTAAGCAGCAAAATGTAAGCAGGTATCAATGCTAGTTCAGTGAGTTAACGGCTCCCGCGGGCTGGTGGAAAGGGGTAAGTTATGTGCGCTCAATTTTTGCAGACCTTTTGGTCCCAGCCAGCCCACCTGTGGTATAAAAAGGGGGAAGGCCGAGGTCCAAAGCTCTTGGTGGGTTCTGTTTCCCATTAGGATCTGTGTTCAACCTTTACAACTGGAGCTCAATGGTATTTTAAAAGCTTGTTGAAAACTTTGCAAATACTTTGTAAAAGATTTCTGCTCATACTGCTCTTATCCAAGCTAAACCCGATGTATAACAGGCATAACAAGAAGGGGGAGGAGAGAATCATTCACATACTTACCCGTCACGGGATATGTCTTCATTCCCAGTGGCTGAAGAAGCATCTGGAAGAAAAGGAAAAGTTATTATGTGCTCCTGGTAGGGTTCCTATTAAAGTAAACCTGTTGCTTTGCCCTGCATGGGCTCCCTTAGGCATAATACAGGGTTGCAGGAATATTTTTTACTTTTAATATGTTATCTTTTTTTTTTTTGCCAACTGTAGTTTCTATTCAATAAAAGCAATGTAGTAGCTCACGGTTTTGGCCTCTGGAATTCAGGATTCTGTATTGGTTTGTCACAGATGCTGTAGAATATAACAAAGAATGGTTACACTAGGGATTTATAAAGTCATTGCTTGGATAGCCTTTTAAATTAACAAAGAGTTTTACATTTTTCTCTAAAATCTCTTACAACATCTTGCAGCTGGTTTCATAATATTACAGCTCTGATTTTGCTGCTCCCGTCACTCATATCAGCCTGATAAAGGGCACCTAACCACCACAAATCAGCTCAACAGCTACTTATTCCCCTCAGTAAATGTTCCTCTTCTCAATTATTAATGGGAACCCAGGGGACATTCAAATGGACTTCCAAGAGGACTGTTTTTCTTTTTCAGAGGGGAAGCCTTGCTGCTTTTCCGTTTCTCTGAAATTGAGTCTCTGAGTGTCAGAGATGGTGTAAAGACCTCTCACTTCCTCTTCATACTCTGAAATTGAACTAATATTGGTTTTAAGGCTCTTCAAAGCCATTTAGGACAATTTTCACATTTGTAAGTGGATTAGTGTTTAGTAGGCTCAGGGAGAGTAATGTCTGGCAGGGAGGCAGCCAGAGACATCCATAAAACACATGGCAGAACTTGTACATAATTGATGTGGAGAAAAGGGATATGCTATTTTTTGTTTAAAGGTTGCAGCAGTGAATGTATCTTGTCATGTTCTGTAAAAATATGTCTCAGATAAAGCTGGTGATTATCCCTTAGCTGCTGAGGGATAATGTATTAGTTTTAATGTATGTTAAATAGGGAAATGTTTGCAAATCTCCAGGTTATAGTACATTTCGTCTTCCATATAACATTTCTGTCACTTAGATGTGTAATTGCAAGATGATCAAGCTTTTTGAGTGTTTGAAGAATAATGATGCACTGTGGCAGGTGGGATAGAACTTCTGATGGATAATTATTGTAAGTCAATTTTTGCATTCTGTCTTTAAAGCCCCATACACACTATCAGATTTTCTGCTGATTTTGTCCTTCAGATTTACCAAAACTATATAATATGAGGTCAAATTTTAGGAGTTTCAATTTGTATGCAATCAGGCAGGCCCTTGCACTACACGCGTTTTGGTAAATCTGAAGACAAAAATCAGCAGAAAATCTGATAGTGTGTATGGGGCTTCAAAGTATTAGCTCTTTGTATAAGTGATATATATATATAATATATATATATATATATATATATATATATATATATATATATATATATATGTATATACACGCTTGCAGCTGAGATTGTGGCTTTTTCAGTTAAAATGAGTGTTCACCAGGCAATCTTAACATTTACCATCAAACATTAGTGAAGTAATCCTAAAAAAGTGACAGGGCTACAATATTGGACTCTAAACTTGAAGACTAGGTATAAAGGGTTGACTTTCTTTCTTTAGAGATACACTATATTAACAAAATTATTGGGATACCTGCCTTTACACGCACATGAACTCATGGGAAGTCATGGATGAGCATGTTTGGGGTGGAGGAACTTGACTGGTCTGCACAGAGTCCTGACTTCAACCTGATAGAACACCTTTGGGCATGAATTAGAGTGCAAACCGCAAGCCAGGCTATCTTGTGCAACATCAGTGCCCGAGCTCACAAATGGCCTTCTGGAATAATGGTCAAACAATCCCATAGACACGCTCCTAAACCTTGTGGACAGCCTTCCTAGAAGAGTTGAAACTGTTATAGCTGAAAAGGGTGGGCCAACTCAATAATGAACCCTATGGACTAAGATATCATTAAAGTTCATGTACGTGTAAGGTACTTTTGGTAATATAATGTATGTGGGACAGATGGAAGTTTGGATGGCTTAAGGGCACAGGAATGTGTTCAGGCTGACCTGTGTGCTAGGCTGCTAGATCATTGATTGTAGCATGTATTAGCTCTGTTGAAATAAGATCCCAGGATAAAATGCAGGCTTCTCCAGCACAACAAATCTAAACCCTGATGAAGAGGAATTCTTGTATACCCCTGAAACGTGTCAGATGCCATTCTTTTCGTGCTACTTTTTTTTCCCCAAATTCTTTATTTGTGAAATAACAATACAGTATCTGTAATCATACTTGATTACAAAGGGCAGAACTTGTTGTATTTACAATATCTGCGTGTCTCGACTTTCCAGAGTATAAGAAGATTATAACATTTTACGTCCCTGGGTCGAGACTACTGTGTTCCCATTCTGGGATAACAGTCTCGTGAGTATGAAGCTCCTTGTGTCCCTTGTGTTGGTATTTTTGGTTCATTAGCAAGTATGGGGTGATATTTGATGTCGACTCATGAGTCAACGTTCCTTTAAAGGGATAGATAGAGAAAGAAATGTGAGGGTAAAGTAAGTTAAAGAGGGCAAAGGAGATAGATAAAGGGGAAGGGGTAGACTCCAGCAGGAATGGTAGGCCCAGGGGGGAAGGGGAAGGAGGGGGAGAGGGGGGAGTAGGGGAAGATTTACCCATCCTCCAGCCCCCCATCTGTGTCGCCACACCCGATTAGGGGTCACTGAGCCCCCCAATTTATGTTGTCAACCTCGCATATTCCTAGTAAAATTTGAGCCAATAGTACCATTTTGAGGAACTGCTCCCTGAGACCCCTGTCCATGGCCACAAGGTCTTCCATACTCTGCATTTCTGCTACCCACGTCAACCACACCGCCACTCCTGGAGGCTCCATCTGTTTCCAGAAAAGGGGGATGCAACTTTTTGCTGCCGTGATCAGTGCTGGAAGGATGCATCTCCTGTATGTCTTGCTTGGTATGTCATAGTGGTGTATTAAAAAGAGCTCAGGGGTCTTGGGTAGTTTCCTGCCTGTGAACTTTTGTATAATGCGATCATGCTACTTTAATATGGAAAATAAAAACTTTATATGAACCAATGTCTAGAGTTTGGTGTTTTCTTCCTTGTATTTCCACAAAAGCTGGCTATTTCAGGGGCCCTGTCAAGGCTCTGCTGTGCATCAGCAAGCTGCTGCAATACAATACTTACTTCATCCAGTCAGAGCCCTACCTGAGTTTGCAGTCCAGTGGACTTTGGTCACCGGTGGACCATAGCATTATAGCTTTTGGAGTGGACGGTACACTGATCTATCAGGTTGTATCCTGGACTATCGGTCTTCAAAGTACCCTGCAGATCATAAACTATGTATTCGTATCATCAGCTCTAGGATGGTTTATGCAGATAAAGCAGCTATATATCAATCCCTTAAAGGGTATATATAACAACACTCCAGATTATACTATCTGGAGTGTTGTTATTTATACCTTGCACATCGTTTCTTCATTGCAACTTTTAACTCCTAACTATTGTAATTGGTAGACTATTATACTATAAACTATATAATCCATTACTCCGTGCACCACATCTTTGAAATCTCACTCACCAGACCAAGATGGTATATTTGCTTTGTATGGATACAAGCAGCCTTCACTCTCCACTGTTTTGGCTTTAAAAGGATTGCTGTTCCTCTTATGTTCTGTTATTCGTGCATGTTAGGAGACATAAATCAGGCAATACTTCATAGCGTAATACAGTTTATTAAAGTTTAAAAATCATTTAAAATATTACTCACATATACTGTTGCTCACATCACATGAGCTAAAGTGCATATGATACAATGCAGCGGTTCCGATACTCCACAAAACGGAAATGGGTAGATGGAAGTGATGCCAGAAAACACCTGTCCACCACCTCTATTTCCAACCTTACGGTCGGCTTTGCAATCGACCCTAAAAGGAGAACTCTGCCTCACAGAATTTATCCTGAAGGAAAACTCTTTCTCTATGTTTGCAGCCGAACATATGCTTTAAATTATAAATTATATATATATGATGAACAATGTTAAACTGAGAAGTGTCATCAGCATGGGGGGGTGGCAATTTCAGAAAGGACCAGAGTTTACAGAACTTTGAGTAGTTGAGAAAACATGAAGGAACAAGGAGGGGAGCCTAGGGGAGACATGGGGGGGGGGGGGGGCAGGGGATGACAAAAGTGAATGTGACTGGTGGCTGCCTCCCCAATACTGGCTACCTCTTTCATTAAAAAAATAAAAAAAATAATGCTGCTGTGCTGTGGACACTATCCTGAATGTGATCTGTTTATATGCTTCTTTGATATCCAGTGCAAGGGAGCAGCTACAAACCCCAGTCTACTTGGAACTGTGTGACTGCCACATTGGCCTCCCAAAGAGAAGGTAATACTGCATGAGCTTTGTGGCTGGGCCTGGAGGGTCTGCTAATGCTCCACTCTGGTCGCCAAAATGGGTCCTGTGAACTGCAAGTGCTGATACCTTGTGCAGTAACTCCTGGCACTGCATAGCCACTCTTAAATAGAGGCTGCATATGCTCTAAAACCAGCAGGAAAGCATGGTGACCTATTTGTCATGTCAAAGTGAAGCCATCCTGCAGAAAGGAAGACAATGTCTCATTTACCACTGGCTTGAGACATGAGTCCCATGTACTTTTTGCTGGGTCATCAGAGGGTGCGCAACATCTTCAGAAGTGGTGAGAAGTGTTGCGGACATATGGATATTTTTTATTATCCACTGAGTGCTTCAACTAGACAACTCAGAGCTCCAACGCCGGGCAACATTATACATAGACTACTGGCCAGTCAGATACTTAACTATTGACAACTAGAAGAACTAGCAGTGTAGGTTCAATTTTCTTTTTTGCCTGTGATTTCTGTTGGTCTTGGAAGCCCCGCTAAAATGTAAAAAAAAAAAAACCCTAAAGGTGTGCTGGTGATTGTTAAAGCAACAAAGGTTTACCATCCTCTAGAACAGTGGTTCTCAACCCTGTCCTCGAGTACCGTGTTAGGGAATTTTTCTTAAATAAAATAGCTGTCCAAAATACCAAGCTATTGACTCTAATTTAAAGCACCTGTGCCAGATATAGGAAAACCTGCAAACATGGCCTGTTCCTTGAGGACAGGGTTGAGAACTACTAGAGCAGTAGTCCTCAACTCTGTCCTTGGGGTCTACTAACACGCCAGGTTTGCAAGATAACTGAAATACATCACAGGCGGTATTTGCTGCTCAGTGATTGCAGTATTCTAGTCTGCATCTCCCCAAGGTAATACATAAAACCTAGCCCGTTAGTGGGCCCTGAGGACAGAGTTGATGACCACTGCTCTAGAGGACAGAAGAACCTACACAAAAATCCACCCGAATATTTGACTGTTATGGTACCACAACACAAATAATTGTATAACAATTTTATACATGTTCAGATACACATGACGCTATCTTGAAGAAGCAGGTTTTATAACTGTGAATTGATTTCCTTGCTCCACTAATTTACCAGCACTGTGTTACAATATATATATATTTTTTTATTAAGAAGATTAAGATAGAAAACATAGACAGAGTAATACAGATATATTATATAAAATAACATCAATTAATATACAATTAAATATATTGGAAATAGTTAACAACAAAAAAAATTAAAATAAAAAAATAAAAAAATAAAAAGAAGGGGAGGAAAAAGAGAAGAAATAAAAAAGAGTAGAAGAAGAGGTGGATTAGATATGCTGGGTTTTATGTGAATATGTTTTCCCGATATATATATATATATATATATATATATATACGTGAATACACGAATACATTAAAAGTTATGTATCTATACACACACTGGGTGAAATTTACTAAAACTGGAGCTTCCAGGTTTTATTGTCAAAGCTTAATTGAACAAGCTGAAGTTAGAAGCTACTGGCTACCATGCACAGCTGCACCAGATTCTGAGCGCTCCAGTTTTAGTAAATCAACCTCACTGTGTTTGATCTTGCTATTATGGCAACAAAAGTTGGTTAGTGGTAGATAGTGAATATGTGTCTGGAGGGTTTGTTTTTGGGAAAACAGATGATACAAAAATATGTATTGAATCATATGCATTTTAATGTGAGGCTTTATAACCAGGTTTATTATTAAATATGGCATTTAATACAATAAATTGTGTTGTGGTACCATAAAGGTTGACTTCAGTTTGCACAATATATATTGGGGGATTGCGCCTCCCACTCCTTAGTCCCCTCAACCAATGTAGATAACTTTGAGTAAGCAAATGCCTAAGCCCACTAAGTGATCGCTGTGCCACCTTGGTACCATATAAACTCCACAAAGTATATACAAAACAATGTATTATAACATAAAATATATGTGCAAAATTATTGTTTGAAATAAATTATAGTCCTTCATATGCAATGGTTATTTCAACAACTCCAACTTTGTCATCTCAATCCCCATTCATCTTCTAATGAATAATCTGCACGTGTCACCAAAGAAAAAACAGGTCTGTGCCACCATCACCTAGTATAATGGCCACTCACCAGACGTCACCAACCAGTAAGCCTTTGGTTCATTCAACGGATAACCAATCCTCAATGCACTTCTCTCGTTAGCAATTCCTCAATGTCCGTATGTTCATACAAAATTAAATAGAACCAATATAGTGTAAAACCGTTTCATCTTTAATAATTTAATAATTAAAAACATATTGCACTTACATTTCAGTGTGTCTGTTAGCCGACACCAAGCTTTTCCAGCAATGAGAAAACAGCGTAGGATCAGGCAAGCCAACAATGTTCCGCAGGTGGTGCTCTCCTCCCTCCACTAAACCGACCTGTTTCTGGCTATTTTTCAAGGACAGTGTGTCTCCCACACCTTCTACGCATTTCACAATTCAGCGTCATCAGGAAGCTGTGGGAACCCCTACCAACCCCTCATTATATAATGCCCCCAATTACCTGTTAAGGAGCCACCGGAAGTGGCATCACCGCCATCTTGATCCCGGAAGTGTATGTTTAACCTTTACCCTTTTGCCAAGCTACCCCCTTTTATTTTTATTTTACCTCTACCTTTTAATTTATTATTATTAATTTGGGCCAATATTAAATCCCTACCCCTATTTAGGTCACATCATGCTATTTCTATTTTTGATCTCATCCCCGTTAGGACAGGAAATAAATGCCACCATCTTGTTGTAGGGCAATTTTGCCCTTACTTGTATTATCCCATTCTTTTCCATCTATTTACTTTGCCCACTCTCAAATATATTATCTAAGGGATCCCGAGCGGCCGTTTTAATGATGTGGGACATTCCATATCTGTCTCCTACCGTGGTGTCAACCCACACCGTCATTCCCGGGACACCGGAAATTACATGTTGTAGCCACTTCCATATTTTCCCGGAAAAATGCGTCTCCGGATGTTTTCCCCAGAATTTGGTGACCGGATGTTCGCCGCCGCCATCTTAAGTGTGGGTTTATCACTTGCCCACACCGCAAATAGCGACAGCCCACACTGCCGCCGAAACCCAGCCTCCCGAGCTGACAATGCCCACATGTAGATTACAGGCTCACTAATCCACCCATGTAACACCATGTCCCGGCTATACTTATATGTCTAAACGTTAAAAATAAATAAATAATAAAAAAATATAAAAAATATATACTAACTACCATCCCCTCAGTGACCACCCTAAGCACCAATTCTATAAATGTTTTTTTTTGTTGTTCTTACATTTTAGTTTGGGCGCTTATTTTTTATATATCTATTTAAAGGGCTCTTTTATTAATTCCTGAAATACATTCTCCCATACTCATTTATTATGTATTAAGATCTGTTTTTCCCATTGCAGGATAGACTTTTACAAATCTACCACCACATGAAAAAATACATAAAAAAATCTAAAAAAATAAATAAAAAAATATATAATTGCAAATAAAACAATTAAAAATCTTCAATAACACAATTTAAATCAATTTTTATATTCAATCCTGAAGGTTTTAAGGTGCTTAATTTATGTATCCAAAACATTTCATTTTGGGATACCTCACGCCTCATATTACAATTCCTCCAATCTTTTTCTATTGTATCTATTGCATAAAATTTTAAACATCCCGGATCTTGATTATGTACTTCTCTGAAGTGTCTTGATACGCTATGGTGTTTATAGCCTTTTTTGATGTTTCTTATGTGTTCACCTATACGTATGGACAGTTTCCTAGTGGTTCTGCCCACGTACTGGAGGCCACAACTGCACTCCATCACGTACGTGACATACCTACTATTACATGTCATTAATTTATTTATCCTGAATTTTTGTTTATTGGCATGGGACTGAAACTCAACAATTTTCCGTTCCTTATTGCTTGTTATTCTACATGATTTGCATTTCTTACATCGAAAGAATCCTTTTTGTCATTTTCTTGGGGGGATCAGGAACATTTTTAACGATACTGGGACCTGGGTCCAAATGATGGATTGACTGATGAAGGGTTATCCAAAGAATGGTTCGGTTTCTTCAACGGATGTGAGGGAAGGTTAATGGATTTAATTTTAGAGAGACTGAGGTACAAGTTAGCAAAAATTGAGGACAACATTAATAAAATAAGAGAAGGCATGTTACCATATATAGAATCCAATGAGTATAAAACTAGGGCAGGCAGATTACAGGAATTCTTGGCAAAAACTGATAATGTGGTTAAGAACAAGAAGATAAAGAAATATCAAAGGGATAAAAAAGATTACCATGCAGGGAAAGTGTATAAATGGCAGGAGGATGAACAGGCCCCAAGTTCCACTAACACATCCCTCAATGAAGAGGGGGAAGAAAGGGTGAATGGGGGAAGAGAATAAAAAGAGAAAGTAAGAACCCCTGACACCAGTAATAACATAAGAAGGGAGGCACATCCCTCTACACAAAATGTGAACAAAGAAAATGGCCAATATGTCGAAACAACGAGAAATATGCATAATGGGCCCCAACAATACCCCACAGGACAATATACCCGACCATGGAGTGGGGGTACAAAGGTGGGGGGGAGGTTACTTTAATCCTCCCTCAGTGGCAGGGGGAATGGATGGACTGGAGGGAACCATACAGACCTCTGATGCCGGTTTTTCAAACGAGCAGAGGGGGATGGAACCGATACCCACAGGAGTACATAGGGAACAAACACCCACAGGATTATGTAGGGAACAAGCAGCCGGGGGAATTAGGAATGATGAGATCCGCCCAAGAAAATGGCAGAATAAAAAACGGAGTAGAAGAAGAGGTTGCAGAGGGGGTAAAAAGAAAAAGAAAGAATTAGGGCAAGGTATCTTTAACCTGACAGATATTGAGTTTACACAAGAGGAATTATTAGTTTTGGATAAGGGAATCAAGTATGCACCGATAGAGTTTTTAATCAGTTTGAGGCCTATATTGACCTGCAAAAATTTGTTAGAAAATTGAATTTAAAGAAATGTTTCTCGGATAAGGGCAATGAGGATGTCCAAACAACTAATACAATGTTCACCCATAGCCAATTAAGAAATAAGTCTACATTTAATCCGAAGGTAAACTCCAATCAGTACATAGAAGTGTTCAAAAAAAAAATGGTTGAAAAAGAAATACATAAGATTGAACCAGTAAAAACCAATAGGAAGGACAGAATATGGCGGGGACTAAGAAAGTTGGAGAAATGTAAGAACATTGTTATTAGGGTAGCAGATAAAGGGGGGGGGGGGGGTTGGTAATTTTAACAAAAAAAGATTACAATGAGGAATTAGAGAGGCTAGTAGGTGATATAACCACCTACAGACCATTAAGAAAGAATCCAGTGAAGGAACTAAAAACAAAATTAAGGAATTTCCTGAATGGGGGTATAGCAGATAGAATTTTGACCAAGAAGGAAGCAAGATATTTGTTGCCAGAGGCCCCAAGAGTACCAGTTATATACAGGTACCGAAAGTACACAAGAATAAAACCAAACCACCAGGAAGACCTATTATAAGCGGGATAGGGTCGGTGTACTCCAGATTAGGGGAATAGTTAGACTCTTTCTTGCAACCATTGGCTAGTAAGGGTGAAGCGATCTTAAAAGACAGTAAGGATACCATAAAACTGCTGGAACGGATTGGTGCCAGTGATTCCACGCTACTAGTAACAGTAGACGTTGAATCACTGTACACAAATATTAAGCAAACGGATGCCCTTGCAGTGGTAGCTAACAGACACATAATCCTTTTATAAGTTACACAGATATCAAACAAAGCTTCAGCATTACAGCTGATTATTATTTCTTATTTCTTACACACAAGCAGCCCAATAGAAACAAAACTAAAAAATACCCAAAGGAAATAGATAATGTATATCACAGCCTTCTCAATAATGTAAAAGTGTATTCCCCAATGCAGTGTCAGACTCAGAAAATATGCATACAGTGGGTTTATACAGAAGAACGATCAACTAGTATATGTGCAGGAGGAGAAAGAGTTAAAATGACTGAAACTTGAATATAGCTGACAGAGGAATAATCTCTTATTTTAGGGTCTTGCTTTTCATGATGACCACAGCATAGATAAGGTCTGGTAAAAACTGGTTTTAAAATTATGTCTTCAGACAAAGTCGGAACATTAGCATTAAATAGTTTAAATTATGTTTTCAGGTAATATCCCCTGTCAGCTAAAATACTAGATTAAGACTATGTTTGAGAGGCTAGATGTTTGTATAGGAATTATGTGTCATGTGATGAACTCTGTCCTCCCTCCCTCCTTTTCTTTTTGTTTTGTGCAATATTCTTTGTCCATAATTTATATAAAGATGCAAGTCTAATGCCGCGTACACACGGGCGGACTGTATGGCGCACTTAGTCCGTCGAAACACATTTCAGCGGACAATCCGCTCGTGTGTGGGCTTCAGCGGACTTTTTCAGCGTGCAGTCTGGCGTACTAAGTATTTCGGATTTTTAGAAATTCTGTCCGTCGTACTTTGGTTTCAGCGGACAATCCGCTCGTCAGTATGCTAGTTCGACGGACTAAGAATGACGCATGCCCAGAAAGGATTTATACGGCGGAAGGGTGCTTTGCTGTGTCTTGGACTAACTATTTCTAGTCCCGTCGTATGTGCTGTACACGTCATCGCGCAAACTTTCGACGGACTGTTTGTGCATCCGTGTGTGGTCAAGTCCGTTCAGTCGAAAGTACGACGGACTGTCCGTCGGATTGTATGACGAACTAAGTACGCCATACAGTCCGCCCGTGTGTACGCAGCATTACTATTAAAGCCAAGCATTCATTCAATGACTATCTTGTCTTGTGCATTGAATGCTTCCAGAGCTCCAAAAGAATCCTACTTATTGTCCAGGTCTAAGCAGAATTAACCACTACAGCATGGTGTCAGAGGTGGGATACGGTATTCATCTGAGGTAATGTAGGAATGTGTCTGCTTTTTTGATAGCTCTTCTTTCCTTGGCTCTGACAATACCATATCCTTGTAAGAATGCAAACTGCTGTGCTTTACGCAAGGGCGTTAAAAGGCAAAAAGTATTTGGTAGACTGATATTGCAAACTGCCGTGCTTTAGGCAAGCACATTAAAAGGCAGAAAGTCTTTGGTAGACTAATAGTGCAAAATTGTAGAGAAGTTAATTGTAAACTGCTGTGCTTTTGGCAAGCACATTAATGTTAGTCTTTGGGAGGCTAAAATAGAGGCTCTTAAGGAAGGAGACGGACAATCAGTGGAATTCTACCAACCTTTCGCTTCTTCTTTCAATAGCAGGATATTGTATTCTACTGTATAAGAATATTATATTGCATAAGAATATTGTATTATACTGTATAAGAATATTGTACTGTATAAGAATATTGTTTAGAGCTTTTATTATTGTTGTACATTGCAAGAGGCTCTTGTAAGATAAGACAACGACCCTTTGGTCATTTTGTATAAGTTGTTTATAACCAAACTAAGAATGGGTAAGGGAGAAAGTAAGGCCGCGTACACACGGGCGGACTGTCTGATGGACTTGGTCCGCTGAAACGTGTTTCAGCGGACAATCCGCTCGTGTGTGGGCTTCAGCGGACTTTTTCAGCGGACAGTCTGGCGGACTAAGTCTTTCGGAATTTCCGTAATATTGTCCGTCCAAACTTGGTTTCAGCGGACAGTCTGCTCGTGAGTAGGCTAGTTCGACGGACTAAGTATGGCGCATGCTCAGAAAGGATTTACACGGCCGAAGGTTGCATTGCAGTGTATTGGACGTCGAATTTCTAGTCCCGTCGTACGTGCCATACACGTCATCGCACAAGCTTTCAGTGGACTGTCTGTTCGTCGTGTGTGGTCAAGTCCGTTCATTCAAAAGTAGGACGGACTGTCTGTCGGATTGTCTGACGGACTTAGTTGGACGGATAGTCCGCCCGTGTGTACGTGGCCTAAAGAATAATCCCCACCTAATCCCAGAAAGACATGTAAAGACTATGTGGTCAGAGTATGCAAAACGAATACATTTTTGATAAATCCTTTCATATACGATCTGGCCGGATAAACTGAAAGTATGTGCAATAGCTCACCATTCCCGCACACAGATGCAAATGACCAATTCAATATTGATATGGTCAGGGGACTCTAAGGGATAAGAAATTTTTCCCATGGTACACAGGGGACCCTGAGTGGGACATAAAGTACATGAAGGAAACAGGGACCCCCACCACTCAATTAGGCCAAGAGGAAGCTACCTCTTCAGCAGATACGATCCTTGATAGTGAGGACTTTGTCACTGGAACTGTCCCCTTCCATCATTCATTCAGTATAATACCTTCATGGCCAGTAAATGTTTTGGGAAGAGATTTAATAGGAGTCTTGGAAATTGAAATTTTATTGACTCGAAGAGGGGGAGTAGCCATAGAATTACCACTGTTCTTCCAAACTGAAGTCCCCCCCCCCCATTTCCACAGGACCACCCCCTCTGGGCTAAAAACAGTCTTGATGTAGGATACATTTCATGTACCCCTTACAAAGCCAGACTAAAACAAGGACTTTTAAGACCCATCATATCGCCTTATAATACCCCCATAAACCCAGCCAAAAAGAGTGATGGATCATATAGGTTTGTGCAGGATCTCTGAGCCCTAAATAACCTTGTGATTCCAATTGCTCCTATTGTACCTGATGTGCCATCTCTCATTACCTTCATTCCTGCCTCTGCAGCGTGTTTTTTAGTTATTGATTTAAGTAATGTTTTTTCTCCGTCCCTGTTGATGAAGAGACGTAACTACTACTAGCGTTTTTCCTATAGAGGGCGCCAGATAACCTGGAATCACTTGCCATGGCTATATAGACTCAATGGCAGTCTACTCAATAGCTATTCAGGCCATGCTACAGTCTTAGGCACCTAGCCATGGTTCCGTCCCTCTGCAATGACACACTGTTGTATAGTCCCTCCCAGGAAGCCTGTCAGAAAGACTCTACTGTTAGAACATTTAGCATAGACAGGTCACAAAGTGTCTAATGAAAAGTTGCAATGGTGTCAGGAAACTGTTGAGTGTCTTGATTTTACTCAGTACCATGGTGAAAGGAGAATCAATCACAAGTGAGCTGCGGATCTGTGGGTCTGCCCCACCCACATACCAAGAACCTTCTTAGATATGATTGGTTACTGCTGCCAATGGATATCTGATTGCTCCTTCTATGATAACTTTCTGAGACAAGCTGCTCTACCTAACAGTCCTGATCTTGTGAAATTAAATGGTTAATGCTTTTGTGTATCTTAAAACTGCTATGGCAATGGCTCCTGGTCTGAGATTACTTGAATATTGTAAAATGTTTCATTTGTTTGCAAAGGACAACTGTAAAACCATGGCTGGGGTCATCGCACAGGAGCATGGAGGAAAGCTGAGACTTGTAGCCTTTTTTTTCTAGAGTAGTCCTAGTTCCGGTACAAGGCATGCCAGTGTGTCTGAGGGGTTTGGCCTCTTGTGCCATGGCTGTAGAAATGACTTCATCATTTACATTAGGCCCTGGGAACAGGTTTTGCAGGACCTATAGGCTATGGCTTCACCAGAAGATCTGGCCTATTGGCGTACACAGGGTCTGACAATGAGTCCTAACACAGGACTCATTGCCAAAGAGGGGAAACCAGGCATACCAATAGCAAGTGCACCTTTATTCATCTCACAGTACCATGGCATAGGACACAAAGGATGGAAAGCTACAGCTGAAATGTTAACACAAGACTTTTTAAATATAGTGGAAACCCCATATCACCCACAGAGTTCAGGTATAGTGGAAAGAATGAACCGAGCAATTAAAGATAAAATAAGGGAAGCTACGGGTGGCACATTTGCCAAATGGAAAACTGTGCTGCCTGCGGTTTTAGCAGAAATAAGAATGACCCCTTCCAAGACTAATCACTTGTCCCCTTTTAAGATCCTGATGGGTCGACCTTTTCCCATGCCCTGGATTAAGAAACCCTTGGTAATAGAGAATAGAGATCTGAGTTTGATTCAGGAAGGATATTATGGAAAGTTGATTTTGAAGTTGAATGGCATCTATGGTAAAATATTATTTTACTATTACCCTCACAGGAACCAACACACGAGTTCTAACCCTGAGATTTGGCCATAATTCGCCAGCTGAACCAGACCAAGAAGCAAGATTACCCCTTGCATAGTTGCAGTGACCAGAACCGCTGTCCTCACGGAACAATCCAGAGCCTGGATCCATGACGAGAGGATAAAGAAAGTACCACACAGGGGAAGCAAGACACAGATAAAGGAGGTCAAATAAGTGATGCAAATCCTCAAAGAGTGAGTGAAACAGGTGATAATAAGACTCTGAAAAAGATGACCTGACTACTCTCACCACAGACTTTTGGGAAAGCCTTGAACCTACTCTTTATACTGACACTGATGGTGTTTCTGCCTACATGGATCATCACTGACTGTATCTATCATCCTGAGGACTTGGGCACCCTAAAGGCCATATGCATCCCCCTTCTAATGGAACAGTAACTGTACAAAGGAGGGAATCCAACGTGGAGGGCCCAAAGGACTCATACCCCCCTACTGATAAAATGTTGTTACTTCGGTATAAGTATTCTTTGTCTCAGAGGTCAGGTTATGACAAATGTTGGGTATGTAGTAAATTGCATCCAAGCACACTCCAAAGTCCTCTCTTATCTGCCCCTCTAATTATAACCCAGAACTTAATACAAATGTAAGAACCATTTTGAATTGGGGAGCTAGTATCAACAACCCTGTGAGTTTTGTTTTGAACCAGTTGACCCTGGCCACCGCTCTGAATGTTTTCAGGATACTATAAGCCATCAATCATTTTCCCTAGGGGATAGTGTATATGTATGTTGTGGAAAAGAATCCTATCCATGGATACTGGTTGGTACCCTTGGATGGTGTTATTTGGACTCATTGATTTCAGTTATGGGAATCATAGGGGATGAAAAAGAAAGCACCAACATCTTTTGAAAGCTAGCACATACCCCAGGTACCCCCTTAAACACATAGAGAATAGAGAGTTGTTTTCTGATAAAGACCAAGTCTGGGCATAGTTTCCCTCATGGACAGGATGGGGAATAGAAATAATGAAAATATTGAATAACTACTCCAAAGTTAGTTGAATTAGATGAAATTATGTAAAAGAATTCAGTAGACATCAAACTGTTAAGTATTGAACAAAGGGCTATTTGTAAACAACTAGATATGCATGAAGTAGCTATCTAATCCAGTGCTGCTCTGACTGGACTCTGAAGTAATGGAGGACTATGAGTGCTACACATGGATTCATAATACCAGTATTGAAGTTCCTGATTATTATGATATAATTGATAAACACCAAAAGGAGGTGTCGAACCTCCAAGCTGAAGCGAAAGATTGCCAAAGATGTGTGGAACTCCTTTAACCACTTTCAGACCGGACCATTTTGCTGGTAAATGACCAGAGGTCTTTTTACACTTTGGCACTGCGCTGCTTTAACTGGTAATTGCGCGGTCATGCAATGTTGTACCCAAACAAAATTTGCGTCCTTTTCTTCCCACAAATAGAGCTTTCTTTTGATGGTATTTGATTGCCTCTGCGATTTTTATTTTTTGCGATATAAACGGAAAAAGACCGCAAATTTTGAAAAAAAATGATATTTTCTACTTTTTGTTATTAGAAAAATCCAATAAACTCAATTTTAGTCATACATTTAGGCCAAAATGTATTCAGCCACATGTCTTTGGTAAAAAAAAAGTCAATAATTGTATATTTATTGGTTTGCGCAAAAGTTGTCACATCTACAAACTAAGGTACGTTTTCTGGAATTTACGCAGCTTTTAGTTTACGACTGCCTATCTCATTTCTTGAGGTGCTAAAATGGCAGGGCAGTACAAAACCCCCCCAAATGACCCCATTTTGGAAAGTAGACCCCCTAAGGAAATTGATAAGAGGCATGTTGAGCCCATTGAATATTTTATTTTTTTGCCTCAAGCGATTGAATAATGACAAAAAAAAAAATTTTTTTTTTTTTTACACAAAGTTGTCACTAAATGATATATTGCTCACACATGCTATGGGCGTATGTGAAATGACACCCCAAAATAAATTCTGCTGCTTCTCCTGAGTACGGGGATACCACATATGTGGGACTTTTTGGGAGCCTAGCCGTGTACGGGGCCCCGAAAACCAAGCACCGCCTTCAGGCTTTCTAAGGGCGTAAATTTTTGAGTTCACTTCTCACTACCTATTACAGTTTTGAAGGCCATAAAATGCCAAGATGGCACAAAACCCCCACAAATGACCCCATTTTAGAAAGTAGACACCCCAAGCTATTTGCTGAGAGGCATGTTGAGTTCATGGAATATTTTATATTTTGCCACAAGTTGCGGGAAAAGTACAAACTTTTTTTTTTTTTTTTTTTTTCACAAAGTTGTCACTAAATGATATATTGCTCATGCATGCCATGGGCATATGTGAAATGACACCCCAAAATAAATTCTGCTGCTTCTCCTGAGTACGGGGATACCACATATGTGGGACTTTTTGGGAGCCTAGCCGCGTACGGGGCCCCGAAAACCAAGCACCGCCTTCAGGCTTTCTAAGGGCGTAAATTTTTGAGTTCACTTCTCACTACCTATTACAGTTTTGAAGGCCATAAAATGCCAAGATGGCACAAAACCCCCACAAATGACCCCATTTTAGAAAGTAGACACCCCAAGCTATTTGCTGAGAGGCATGTTGAGTCCATGGAATATTTTATATTTTGCCACAAGTTGCGGGAAAATTACAAACTTTTTTTTTTTTTTTTTCACAAAGTTGTCACTAAATGATATATTGCTCACGCATGCCATGGGCATATGTGAAATGACACCCCAAAATAAATTCTGCTGCTTCTCCTGAGTACGGGGATACCACATATGTGGGACTTTTTGGGAGCCTAGCCGCGTACAGGGCCCCGAAAACCAAGCACCGCCTTCAGGCTTTCTAAGGGCGTTACAGTTTTGAAGGCCATAAAATGCCAAGATGGCACAAACCCCCCCCAAATGACCCCATTTTGGAAAGTAGACACCCCTAAATTTAGGGGTACACTAGTGAGACTAGGTAATAAATGGCGGGTGCCCTGAAACTATAAAAAAATAACTAACCAACCAGCGTCACCTGTAACAGTTATATGGTGATCACTGGTGAAAGGGTTAACTAGGGGGCAATCAGGGGGCTTTATGCGGTAGTATATGGGGGTCCCTGGCGCTATAAAAAGCTGCAGCGAACCTAAATACCTACCTGCCTAACTAGCGTCACCTGTGACACTAATACAGCGATCAGAAAAACGATCGCTTATTAGGCTGGGTTCACACTGGAGCGATGCGGGAACGCCACGAATGCGCGGCGGGTTCCCGCATCGCATGCCTCCCGGCGGCAGTTCACACTGCCCTATGCGAACTTCTGGGAGTGTCAGTGAAATGTTACTGACACCCCCAGATCAGTTTGCATATCGCAGTGCGATCTGCAAACTCGGATCGCATGGTGTGAACACCCATGCGATCCGATTCTGCTGCGGGCCAAAAAAAGGGTCCCGTGCGAATTTGCGGCGGGTGCGGCGGGTGTGGTGGGTGCGGCGAATGGCTGAACTCGAATCGCACAGAGATCGGATGTGATTTGCACTGCAGTGCGGTGCGAATCACATCCGTTCTCATAAACCGCTGCAATGTGAACCCAGCCTTAGTGACACTGGCGACGGGGGGTGATCACGGGGTTAAACCTTTATTGGGGGGGTTAGGGGGGTACCTTAGAACTAAAGGGGGCTAACCCTAACTGCCCTAACAGTTATTAGTCACAAATGACACCCGCCGGGTGATCAGGGGGTTAAACCTTTATTAGGTAATAAATGGCGGGTGCCCTGAAACTATAAAAAAATAACTAACCAACCAGCGTCACCTGTAACAGTTATATGGTGATCACTGGTGAAAGGGTTAACTAGGGGGCAATCAGGGGGCTTTATGCGGTAGTATATGGGGGTCCCTGGCGCTATAAAAAGCTGCGGCGAACCTAAATACCTACCTGCCTAACTAGCGTCACCTGTGACACTAATACGGCGATCAGAAAAATGATCGCTTATTAGGCTGGGTTCACACTGGAGCGATGCGGAAACGCCGCGAATCCGTGGCGGGTTCCCGCATCGCATGCCTCCCGGCGGCAGTTCACACTGCCCTATGCGAACTGCTGGGAGTGTCAGTGAAATGTTACTGACACCCCCAGATCAGTTCGCATATCGCAGTGCGATCTGCAAACTCGGATCGCATGGTGTGAACACCCATGCGATCCGATTCTGCTGCGGGCCAAAAAAAGGGTCCCGTGCGAATTTGCGGCGGGTGCGGCGGGTGTGGCGGGTGCGGCGGGTGCGGCGAATGGCTGAACTCGAATCGCACAGAGATCGGATGTGATTTGCACTGCAGTGCGGTGCGAATCACATTCGTTCTCATAAACCGCTGCAATGTGAACCCAGCCTTAGTGACACTGGCGACGGGGGGTGATCACGGGGTTAAACCTTTATTGGGGGGGTTAGGGGGGTACATTAGAACTAAAGGGGGCTAACTCTAACTGCCCTAACAGTTATTACAGTCACAAATGACACCAATGCAAAAAAAAAAAAAAAAATGACATTGGTGTCACTGTGACTGGGGGGCAGGGGTAATTGGGGGGGTGATCGGGGGGTAAAGGGGGGGTGTGAGTGTGCCTGGCATGTTCTACTGTGTGTGTAGAGTGTTGGTGCAACTCACCGATCCGCTCTCCTCCGTGTCGGAACGAAAAATACCGACACGGAGGAGAGAATACATCACTTCCTCTCCTGTGTTTACATTACAGGAGAGGAAGTGATGTCACGGGGGATTTCTATTCGTCGGGAGCGATCGCGAGGGGGTGGCCATGAATGAATGGCCGCCCCCTCGTCCCGGATCGCTCCCGGACGAAAACCGACCGCCGCAGGCACCGGGCGGGGGCCCGATCGGGCCCCCGACCCGCGGGAGGCAAGGGACATACATGTAAGCCCTTATGCCTGCCCGTGCCATTCTGCCGACGTACATCGGCGTGCGGCGGTCGGCAACTGGTTAAGGGACTAGGAAGTTTCGGTGATTTTTTTGGTTCCATCTTCTCTTGGTTCTGGCAGGCAGGAATGTTAATTTTAATGTTCCTGGTTTTCATTCTTGTTATTTATTGTTCAAGCTCATTCAATGTATCTGTATTTATACAATGCAACGGAATTACCCCACACAGAGAACATTAAGTGATCATGGTGAAATTAAGTTTGATGATTTAAGAGGGGATTGAAGGTGTAGAAAGAGTTAACATGACTGAAACTTGAATATAACTGACAGAGGAATAATCTCTTAATTTATGATCTTGTTTTTCCCGATGACCACAGCATACAGTGGTGTGAAAAAGTGTTTGCCCCCTTCCTCATTTCCTGTTCCTTTGCATGTTTGTCACACTTAAGTGTTTCGGAACATCAAACCAATTTAAACAATAGTCAAGGACAACACAAGTAAACACAAAATGCAATTTGTAAATGAAGGTGTTTATTATTAAAGGTGAAAAAAAATCCAAACCATCATGGCCCTGTGTGAAAAAGTGATTGCCCCCCTTGTTAAAACATACTATAACTGTGGTTGTCCACACCTGAGTTCAATTTCTCTAGCCACACCCAGGCCTGATTATTGCCACACCTGTTCACAATCAAGGCATCACTTAAATAGGAGCTGCTTGACACAGTAAGGTCCACCAGAAGATCCTTAAAAGCTACACATCATGCCGAGACCCAAAGAAATTCAGGAACAATTGAGAAAGAAAGTAATTGAGATCTATCAGTCTGGAAAGGGTTATAAAGCCATTTCCAAAGCTTTGGGAATCCAGCGAACCACAGTGAGAGCCATTATCCACAAATGGCGAAGACATGGAACAGTGGTGAACCTTCCCAGGAGTGGCCGGCCGCCCAAAATTACCCCAAGAGCGCAGCGACGACTCATCCAAGAGGTCACAAAAGACCCCACAACAACGTCCAAGGAACTGCAGGCCTCACTTGCCTCAGTTAAGGTCAGCGTTCATGCCTCCACCATCAGGAAAAGACTGGGCAAAAATGGCCTGCATGGCAGAGTTCCAAGGAGAAAACCACTGCTGAGCAAAAAGAACATCAAAGCTCGTCTCAATTTCTCCACAACACATCTTGATGATCCCCAAGACTTTTGGGACAACATTCTGTGGACCGATGAGACAAAAGTGGAACTCTTTGGAAGGTGTGTGTCCAAGTATATCTGGCGTAGAAGGAACACTGCATTTCAGAAAAAGAACATTATACCAACAGTAAAATATGGTGGTGGTAGTGTGATGGTCTGGGGCTGTTTTGCTGCTTCAGGACCTGGAAGACTTGCCGTGATAAAAGGAACTATGAATTCTGCTGTCTACCAAGAGATCCTGAAGGAGAATGTCCGACCATCTGTTCGTGTACTCAAGCTGAAACGAACTTGGGTTCTGCAGCAGGACAATGATCCTAAACACACCAGCAAGTCCACCACCGAATGGCTGAAGAAAAACAAAATGAAGACTTTGGAGTGGCCTAGCCAAACTCCTGACCTGAATCCTATTGAGAAGTTGTGGTATGACCTTAAAAAGGCCGTTCATGCTCGAAAACCCTCTAATGTAACTGAATTAGGACAATTCTGCAAAGATGAGTGGGCCAAAATTCCTCCAGGACGCTGTAAAAGCCTCATTGCACGTTATCGCAAACGCTTGGTTGCAGTTGTTGCTGCTAAGGGTGGCCCAACCAGTTATTAGGTTTAGGGGGCAATCACTTTTTCACACAGGGCCATGATGGTTTGGATTTTTTTTCACCTTTAATAATAAACACCTTCATTTACAAATTGCATTTTGTGTTTACTTGTGTTGTCCTTGACTATTGTTTAACCACTTGACCACTGGGCACTTAAACACCCTTAATAACCAGACCAATTTTCAGCTTTCGGTGCTCTCGCATTTTGAATGACAATTACTCAGTCATGCAACACTGGACCTATATGAAATTTTTGTCCTTTTTTTCACACAAATAGAGCTTTCTTTTGGTGGTATTTAATCACCGCTGGGTTTTTTTTTTTTTTGTGCTATAAAAGAAAAAATACCGAAAATTCTGTAAAAAAACGAATTTTTCTTTGTTTCTGTTAGAAAATTTAGCAGATTAGTAATTTTTTCTTCATAAATTTTGGCCAAAATTTATACTACTACATATCTTTGGTAAAAATAAGTACAAATTGGTGGATATTATTTGGTCTTTGTGAAAGTTATAGAGTCCACAAGCTATGGTGCCAATATCTGAAAATTGATCACACCTGAAGGACTGACGGCCTATTTCAATTCTTGAGACCCTAACATGCCAGAAAAGTACAAATACCCCCCAAATGACCCCTTTTTGGAAAGAAGACATTCCAAGGTATTTAGTAAGAGGCATGATGAGTTTTTTGAAGTTGTCATTTTTTCCCACAATTCTTTGCAAAATCAAGATTCTTTTTACTTTTTTTTTTTTTTTCACAAAATTGTCATATTATCAGGTTATTTCTCACACACAGCATATGCATACCACAAATTACACCCCAAAACACATTCTTCTATTACTCCCGAGTATGGTGATACCACATGTGTGAGACTTTTACACAGCGTGGCCACATACAGAGGCCCAACATGCATGGAGCGCCATCAGGTGTTCTGGAGCACCCAGGACAATTCTGACATTTCTCTCCTACATGTAAAAATCATCATTTATTTGCTAGAAAACTACATAGAACTCCAAAACATTATATATGTTTTTTTAGCAAACACCCTGGAGAATACAATGGTGGTCTTTGCAACTTTTTATCTCGCACGGTATTTGTGCAGTAATTTTTCGAATGCTTTTTTTTGGAAAAAAAACTGTTTTGTGCTTAAAAAAAAAAAAAGTAAAGTTAGCCCAATTTTTGCATAATGTGAAAGATGAAGTTACGCTGAGTAAATAGATACCTAATATGTCACTCTTCAAAATTGCACACGCTCGTGGAATGGCGGCAAACGTCGCTACTTAAAAATTCCCATAGGCGACGATTTACATTTTTTTTACTGGTTATATGTTTTGAGTTACAGAGGAGGTCTAGGGCTAGAATTATTTCTCTCGCTCTAACGTTCGCAGCGATACCTCACATGTGTGGTTTGAACACCGTTTTCATATGTGGGCGGGACTTACGCATGCGTTCGCTTCTGCATGCGAGCACATGGGGACAGGGGCGCTTTAAAAAAAACATTTTTTTTTATTGTTCATTTTACTTTATTTATTTTAGTTTGACATTTTTTTCCCCAAAAATAATTTTTTTGATCACTTTTATTCCTATTACAAGGAATGTAAACATCCCTTGTAATAGGAATATGGCATGACAGGTCCTCTTTACAGTGAGATGTGGGGTCAATAAGACCCACATCTCACCTCTAAGCTGGGAAGCCTGAAAAAAAAAAAAGATTCTGGCTTTGATCGTATTAGCGATTCGGTAGAAGCACCGGAGGGCGGAGGGCGGCGGGAGATGTCTATGGCTGGGTATTGCAGGGTATCACCGACTATGGCTGGGTATCTCAGAGCATGGTGTTGCAGAGTACTGCGTTGCAGAGCATTGCAGGGTATTGGCGGGTGTTGCAGAGCATTGCAGAGTGTTGCAGGGTATTGGCGGGTGTTGCAGAGCATTGCAGAGTGTTGCAGGGTATCGGCGGGGGTTGCAGAGCATTGCAGAGTGTTGCAGGGTATCGGCGGGGGTTGCAGAGCATTGCAGAGTGTTGCAGGGTATCGGCGGGGGTTGCAGAGCATTGCAGAGTGTTGCAGGGTATTGGCGGGTGTTGCAGAGTGTTGCAGAGTGTTGCAGGGTATTGCAGAGCATTGCGGAGTGTTGCAGGGCATTGCGGAGTGTTGCAGGGCATTGCAGAGTGTTGCAGGGCATTGCGGAGTGTTGCAGGGCATTGCGGAGTGTTGCAGGGCATTGCGGAGTGTTGCAGGGCAATGCAGAGTGTTGCAGGGCAATGCAGAGTGTTGCAGGGCATTGCAGAGTGTTGCAGGGCATTGCAGAGTATTTGCAGGGAATTGCAGAGTATTTGCAGGGAATTGCAGAGTATTTGCAGGGAATTGCAGAGTAATGCAGAGTATTTGCAGGGAATTGCAGAGTAATGCAGAGTATTTGCAGGGAATTGCAGAGTAATGCAGAGTATTTGCAGGGATTTGAGGGGTTAATTTTCGGTGAGCAGCGATGTGGGCACTGCAGATGCAGCCCACATCGCTGCTGACACCGATCTCTTCCCCCTTCGCTGTACCGATCGGTACAGAGAGGGGAGGGAGGAACCGGCGTCATAACATGACGCCGGCTTGTTTACAAGTGATCACTCCGTCATTTGACGGAGCGATCACGTGGTAAACGGCCGCGATGAGCGGCCGTTTACCGTGATTCGTGATGCGCCGGGTCCACTGGACCCAGCGGTCACGGATGCTCTCGTGTGCGCGCCCCAGGGGGCGCGCGAGAGCAGAATTCTGGGAGGCCGTTAGTTAACGGCCTCTCAGAGTTAAACAACCGCCCTGAAGCCGTTAATCGGCAATGGGCGGTTGTTAAGTGGTTAAATTGGTTTGATGTTCCGAAACACTTAATTTATAAAGTCCGTCAGACTTTTGCGAATCAAAAGTCCGTTGCAGCCCACACACGATCGAATAGTCTGACGGAATCAGTCCGTCGGACTTTGGATGTTGAAAAGTCCGCTCGTGTGTACGCGGCATTAGTCCGCCGGACTTCACGCTGGAAAAGTCCGCTGAAGCCCACACACGATCGAATTTTCCGCTGAAATGCGTTTCGGCGGACTAAGTACGCCGGACAATCTGATCGTATGTACGCCGCTTAAGTAAGCTTGATCTCAATTTGCACAAAGTATACAACCTGTCTAATTTTATCACAATATTAGGAGCATACTTATTTACACTATATTGATTTAAAAGCAATCTTGCATTATGAATGTTTGCTCTGTAAGCTTATAGACAAAAAGGTCCTAATGTCTACTTTTCATGATAGAAATACAGGTCCTACCATTGGTAATTTTCCTGTTAATTGCCAGATCCCTGGCTTCATCTCTCATATCCAGTGGCAATACTGCTTACTGAGGCACTGACATTTAGATTAGGGCAATCAGTGACAATCATTAATATAGTCAATTTATAAGCCAGGCCTGTTTTGATGTTTTAGGAAGCATGCTAAAGGACGTATTTAAAAGCTAAGTTCACCTTTGTTTTTTTCGCCTCAATTCCAGGCCCCTAAGTACCAATATAGCAATAATGTACATATGTTTCAAAAATATCACAGGTTTCCATTACATCTACATACACTTACTTCACTTGTCCTCATCTATGTTTCCAAAAATACACATTAGAGTAATGTCTAACTTCTTGGACAGACTAGAGGTCATGACACATTAGCATACACCCTGCATGATCCACCCACCCATTCCCAGCTGCACGTTTTTTAAATGAAATGCAATCAATCAGTGATCACCCTTCTCATTAAATATACAATCAGATTGCATAGTGTATGGCCATCTTTATACAAGTACATAGGAGGGAGTGGACAGAAACACTCAGCTGTCAAGTCGTGTTCACATCTATGCATAGCAGGAACTCACATTCCCACATGCGTTTTAGAGCATTTTCGTTTCAAAGGTTTTTATTGGCAACAAGTACAAAGAAGACAAAGATGTCAGCCGTTTAGTACCATTAGAAAATAAAGAACGAGAGCTAGGTGCGTTACAAACAAAACCAAACGAAATGCATCATAATTGCATGTTGGTACAGAGTATGGATTTCTAATAACGACCAGATAATGAGTCCCAGCGCTGCAACGGGCTCCAAAGGAGGCCTACTGCGTGACAGGGCGGGGACTGCAGCGTATTCAATACTCGGAATACAATATGTTGCAAGCCGCAGAAGACATCTCAAGAACCAAACCAAGGCTGATAATAACATATGTTACCTCAATAGGTATCAAAGGCATTTGGAGAGTATACACAAACAGGGAAACAGTAAAGAAGGAGAATAGGGGAACAGAGGGAGCGGGAAGAACGGGAAAAGAAGTGGAGATGAAGAACTAGATGAAAGAGAAGGGGAAAGAAGGTAGGAGCGATAGGAAAAATAAGGGGGGGGGGAGGGGGGGAGGTCGGCCGACTCACACCAGATAAACAGAGATCATGCCCCAATGACTATATATAGGAATATGTGTGTCTACGGATCTAGCAAGTGTCTATCGAAGTTCGGTGGTAGGTAGTGGTCAACCCATGGTTGCCATATTTTAGAGTGTCGGGGGATCGTGTCTAAAACAGTAGCTTCAATCCTGCTATGAATCATAGCTTGCGTGACCCGATTTTTCACCTCGGTGATATGAAGGGCTGGGGTTTTCCAGGCTTTGGCAATCGTTTGCTTGGCTGCCGTAGTAAGCTGTAGGGATAGGCGTATCTGTGCTGTAGTGTAGAAATTCGGGTAGGAGTTTAAAAGGGCTAATGTGGGGTCTGGAGCTACTGGTTCCCGGATCAATGTGGATAACATTTGGAATATTGTTGCCCAGAAGCATTGCACCACCGGGCAGGTCCACCAGATATGCATATGGGTACCTCTTCCTCCGCAGTTGCGGAAGCAATTTGGTGAGTAGGACGGCAGGAACTTCGCAATTCTGTCCGGCACTAGGTACCATCTCATAAGTACCTTGTAGCTCGCCTCGAGGGCAACAATATTTTGTGATGAGATTTTAGTGTTGTGCCAAACACTGGACCAGTCCTCCTCGTCCATGGTTAGTGATAGGTCTCTGGTCCACTGTTGTGCATAAGTTGGAAGTGTCGTGGACTGGGAGGTGAGGTGTTCGTAAAGTTGAGATATGATGCCAGGGGCATGAGGGTCTGAATCACAGATCTTCTCAAATATTGAGTGGGTGTCCGAGGTTGGGGCCGGGCTAACGACCCCCGGCACAAAGTGAGAGATTTGGAGGTAGCGAAAATATTCCTTATTGGGAAGTTTGGCTTGGGTTTGGATAGACAGGAACGTTTTGACAGCGCCGCCAGACACTAGGTCGAGTTAAACCCGCCTGGATCCACGCCCAGAAAGAGGCATGTTCAGCATAAGCAGGATAGAAATGTTTGTGGCCTATGAAAGAAAGGAGCGGGGAGTGCAGGGACATTAATCTAAACCGTTTACATAAGCTATCCCAAAGCTTCAGAGTATGTTGGGTTATAGGGTTAACTATGGGGCCCCGCGCGGTATGGGAGAGCCATAACAGATTTGCTAAGGGCACAGGGTGTATATCTATCGCTTCCAGGCTCACCCACAGAGGAACTTCAAATTTAGCATGGTACAGGGTCATTTGAGCCAGTTGGGCTGCGTGGTAATATTGGGAAAAATTAGGAACCCCCAATCCCCCCCATTTATGGTGGCGGAGTAACACAGATCTTGTCACCCTGGGCCTAATGGATCCCCAGATATAGCTAAAGACCCGACTCTGGATGACACGGTGGAAATAAGAGGGTACTGGTACAGGAAGAACCCTATAAAGGTACAGATGTTTGGGAAGAAGGGACATTTTAATTGCAGCAATACGGCCCAACCACGAGATGTGAAGGGAACGCCAGTCATGGAGTAATGAAGAAAGGTGTCTCAACATCGGGATATAGTTCATGCGGAAGAGATTTACTGGGTCGCTAGACAATTTAATACCTAGATATGGGATAGAGGTAGCAGACCATTGAAATGAGAAATTCCCCTGAAGAGCAACAGTATCCTTCGGCAGAGACACATTCAGAGCCTTTGATTTGGTCTGGTTGACTTCTAGACCGGAGATCTGAGCAAATCGGTCTAGGAGGTGGAGTAGGTTGGGAATAGAGGTGTGAGGTGAGGTGAAGAATAATAAAGCGTCGTCTGCGAACAAACATAATTTATGTACAGTTGACGCTATCTCCAAGCCCCTAATATCTGGGTTTGCCCGAATCAATGCTGCCAAAGGCTCTATTGCCAAGGCAAAGAGCAATGGAGATAGGGGGCAGCCCTGCCGGGTCCCTCTCCGTATCGGGAAACTCTGAGAGCTAAAGCCAGAGTAATTAACTGAAGCATGGGGGTCATTATATAGCGACGTAATCCATTGAAGGAAGTGTGGTCCAAAACCCCAGCGCTGCAGGACAAAATGTAGGTAGGGCCAGGATACGGTATCGAATGCTTTTCTTATGTCCAAGGACAAAAGATGCATAGGTATGGAGGGCGATCTCGCTAGGTGCTGTAACAGAATAACACGACGAATATTATCGCTGGCTTGCTTATGAGGGATAAACCCCACTTGGTCCTTGTGAATTAGTTTGCCAATGAGTGGATTAAGACGCAGCGCTAGAATTTTGGACAAAATTTTTACGTTCACATTAAGCAGAGATATGGGGCGAAAATTAGACCATAGGGTGTTGTCAGTATTAGGTTTGGGTATCATGGCTATGGTCGCTGCAAGAGTGTCTCTGCCGAAGGCCTGCTGCCTCAATAGGGCGTTAAATGAGTTCGCTAAGAGAGGGGCCAATATATCAGAAAATTTCTTGTAGTAACTAGCAGGCAAACCGTCAGGACCCGGGCGTTTTCTGGGTTTAAGGGACTTTATAGCTGTGAGCACTTCCTCGACCGTGATCAGGCTGTCCACAGATTCCCTGGCAGACTGTGGGAGTTCAGGGATGGGCAAGTCCTGAAATAAGGAGTTTGCCTCTTGGGGGGAAAACTGGGTTTTAGCTGCATAAAGGTTGGCTAATTTCTCGCAGAATTCGGAGAGTATCTTGATGGGGTTGCTAGTGTAGGAGTTCTTAGCTAATTTAAGGCGGATGGGTTTGCGGATCCTGTCGGGCTGTCGGAGACGTAGGGCCATAAAGGTGTCAGGTTTATTGGCTTTAGTGTAAATTGTGTGACTAGATCTGCGCAGGGCCTTATCTGCTGACTCGGCCAAAAGAAGGTCTAGTTCAGGTTTAGTTTTTTCGAAAATTAGTCTAAGGGGTTCTGTGGGTGAATTTTGAAATTGGAGGAAGTGCGAGTGGTAGTCCGATTCAAGTTGTTGCTGTCTGAGTAATCTATCCCTCTTGAGGTGGGTAGCAATTGATATACAGCTGCCCCGAATTATGGGTTTGTGAGCCTCCCAGAGAAGAACCGGGGAGATCTCGGGAGTATTATTGTGTTGCAGGCATTCTGTAAGAGAAAAGCGAATGTCAAAACAAAAGGATTGGTTGGTGAGATGTGCTTCATTCATAAACCAGGTTCTATCTTTAGTCTGAGGGATCAACGAGGAGATGGTGGTGAGCACCGCACAGTGGTCCGACCAGGGAATTGGACAAATTATGGATTGGAGTACAGTCGGGAAAGAAGCTACCGATGTAAAAATGTTATCGATCCTAGAGAAGGATTTGTGTGGATATGAATAAAAGGTGTAGTTTCGTTTAAGGGGATTACATTCTCTCCAGGTGTCAAGGAGGGAAGCTCTCCGTAGCTGTTGGCAGAATTGGGCCGAAAAGGAGTGATGCTCCAGTGTGTATGGCGATTTATCGAGATGGGGGTGTAGGGTCAGATTAGAGTCACCACACATAAAGAGTGTGCCTTTACGGTGCGTGTTGATAACCTGCAGGAGATGTGAAAAAAAAGGGTTCGGGTTGCCATTAGGTGCATAATAGGAAACTAATGTGGTTTCAATATCCTGGAGTAATCCTACTAGGATAATAAAAAGCCCCTCGGGGTCTTTGATTTCTAATGTGGGGGTGAACGGTAAAGTATGGTGGAAGGCTATCAGAACCCCTCTGTGTTTTGTGGCGGCTGAGGCCGTAAAAACTTGGGGGTATCTAGAGCTAAAAAATTTCGGGGTATGGGACACGGCATAGTGAGTTTCTTGCAGGGCCACAATGCCAGCTTTCAAGGATGCAAAGTTACGGAAGGCCTTAATCCTCTTATTGGGGGAGTTGAGACCCTTGACGTTAAGGGAGAGTATGTTCAGGGGAGCCATAAGGGCTGGATGGGGGGAGGCTTATAGTGTATTGTAGAGGGAGTGGGAGTCGACCGACCTAAGGTAAGTGGAGAGAGTGTTACAAGGGAAAGAGAGTAGAGACAGGAAAAGAAGAAAGGGAGAAGGACTCTGCGTATAGGGCGAGCCATGAATAGGCAGAGGCACAAAGTAGCCAGGCTAAATCGCCCAACCAAGCAATGCTCAGTCTCCGGGGCCAAAGAAAATTGGTCCAGAAGAAGGTGCATTGAAAAACAGGGGAGCAGTGACTGTTCCCCGCCTCCAGCGGGAGAATTTTGTTATCTAGAAGTATAACATTTATGCTGGTTGTAAAACATAGCGTAGGCTAATAACAGATTTAACAAAACAATTAAACCATCCAAACTGTCAACATATTAAGTGAAATAACAGTAAATGTATTAAACCGAAGTCAAAGAGGATCTTTGACAGGAGGGTCAAGGGATCCAAGGGGACGGGGTAGGGGAGAGGGGATGCGGAAGGAGGTGGGAAGTCCGAGGGAAAGAAAGGGAAAGAATGCCAAGGGAAAGAGAGAAAAAGAGGGACAGGAAGAGGAAGGGGGGCAAGGGAAGGGGATAGGGAGGTGGTCAGGGGGGGGGGGAGGGAGACACGTCAGGTCGGGGTAAGGAGAAGGGGAGGGGGGGGGAGGAGATGGGGGGGTAGGGGAGGAACAAGGAGGGGAAGGAAGTGGAGGGTAAAGGAGTTTACAACGAATACAAAACCTATAGGTAATGTCTATAAGTAGAGATATACAAGAACGGTTGCACAGCAGACACATATACTCCATACATCTCGCAATTCAGTGACAGTGGAAGCTAGAGGTGATGCTGTAAAAATATAGGGTGGAAGAAGAGAATAAAAAACAAAAAATAAATAAAGTGAGACGGTTCAAAAATAAAAATGAGTCTATGAAGAGAACTTAAAGGTTCCGAACCACATGAAGGATAAAAAGTGTAAGTGTCAGGCAAAAGGAAACGGGACATAAGGTAATGTTGGATTGTGAGGACAGAACATAGCTTCAAACTTGAGTGGGATCAGCCGCGAAGCAGGGGTGGCCAATCACCCGACAGAGTATCGGGAGCAGGCTGAACTGGGTGATAATAGTAAGACCTAAGTAAAAAAATCATAGAAAAAGGGGGGAGGGGGGGACCGTACCGATGAGCCGGAGCCCGAGGGTAAGCAAGGGCTCATTAGGAGTAAAAAGAGTACATACCAGCTGACGGGCCCCAAGGTTTCGGTGGAAGGAGATCCCCGCAGCAAGGATCAGTGTCTATCTTCCTCACGGTAGTCCAAAACCTAAAAAGGGGGCAAAGGGGTATGCTTGCAGTGAAGCGGGAAAAAGAGAAAACAAACCCAGAGTCTTCAGCGCGGTATCCGGGATTTAGGTGTAGTGGCTCTGTCCGTCTCGGGTCTCGATGGGGTTCCTTTGCGGATTGATGCTGGGCCCGGCAGATTGCGTTGTGGTGTATTCAAATAAGGATGAGCTGCCGGGCGAGCTGGAGTGCGAGGCAAGCTGGTTTCAGAATGCTGATCCGGAGGGACGAGGCGGAGAGATTCCAACAGGCGCTGCAGAGATTCCGGGGATGTGCAGGTGTGCTGCTGGCCCTGGTAGGCGAATTGAATGGCGAATGGGAATCGCCAAGCGTACTTCAGGCGGTGTTGAATTAGGATCTGCAGCAACGGTTTCATGGCCCGACGCTTGGCGATGGTGAGCAGAGCCAGGTCTGAGAAGATTTGGTAGGTATGGCCTTGGAAGGTCAATGAGTCCTTATTACGTGCCGCAGTAATGAGCTGCTCCTTGGTGCGAAAGAAATGCAGCTTGACAATAATGTCACGCGGTGGCCCGTCTGCTTGGCGGCGGGTAAGAGCTCTATGAATTCTATCGAATTCTAAACGTTCAATAGGTGTGCCTGGGGCCAGCTCTTGGAATAAGGCCGTTGTAAAGGATTAGACGTCCTCTATAGATTCGGGGATCCCCCGGATCCTCAAATTGGATCTGCGTGAGCGGTTTTCCGCGTCTTCTAAACGAGAGAGCAGGGTGGCATTCTCTTCTCGGAGGGCAGCATATTCTTGCACGTGTTCATGTAGTGTGAGCTCCATGTCATCAACCCTAGACTCTAGGTCTGCAGTGCGCTGGCCAATTTCATGGATTTCTCTGGAGAGTCTATCCGTTATTTGCTCTGATGTAGTTTTTAGGGCTTTCTGGAGCATAGACTCCATGTGTTTAAGAAAGTCATTTTGCGACATACCTGCTGGCGGTAGCGAGGGAGAGCTAGCAGTGTTAAACTCCTCATCCTCACGTTCTTCTTCGCTGTGCGATATGTCCCGGCTAGGTGTGGAGGCCGCTCGCTGACTTGCAAGGGCCTTCGCCGCCATTTTGGACGAGGCGCGGGCGAGGGCTTCCTTAATCGGTTTCGGCTTATTCTTACCCCTATGGCCGGTCAGCACCATTCCACCTGGTGCTTGAATACTTCAGGGGGTGATAACTCCTGATTAGAGCGTGGGATCAGGTTCGGTGTGCTATTTCAGTCCCGATGTGGTGGCGGGGAGTGCGGAGCACTAGCGGAAAGCGTCCTCCATGCTAGGCTTTGCGCATGCGCCCCTGTTTTAGAGCATTTTCACTCATCACACATGGGGGTTGCCCACCCACCTGAATGGGCTGCCCTGCAACCAGCAATCACCCCAAAGAAGCTTCAGAACTTTTTTTTAGAGTGGAGCTTGGTGCGTTTTTTTTACTGTGATTTTTGGTGCAGCGCATTTCTGAAATGCAAGGAATACACAGATGTATGTTGTGCACTTAGTGAGAAGGGCTATCCCTGATTGATTGCATTTCATTTAAAAAACATGCAGCAGGGAATGGGTGGGCAGGTAGGAGGGATGATGCAGGGTGCATGTTAATGAGGTCAGCTGGTCAACTCCTTCCTGTGTCATGACCTCTAGTCTGTCCAGGATATAAGACATTACTAATGGATACGTTTGGAAATATGGACGTGGACAAATTAAGTAACTGTGTAGATTTAATGGAAACTTGTAATATTTTTGCAAAATACCGTATATACTCGAGTATAAGCCGAGATTTTCAGCCTCTTTTTTGAGGCTGAAAGTGCCCCCCTCGGCTTATACTCGAGTCATCGCTGTCTGCCCGCTCGATCAGCGTGTCGAGCAGACAGACAGCGGCCATTCTGATTCAAAAGCCGCGCCTCCGGCTCCGCCTTCGCCTGTGATAGGCGGAACACTAAATTTCCCAGCAGCCTGTGTTCCGCCTATCACGGACGTCGTATCATCCTCGTACTACGGACGAGGATGATACGACGTCTGTGATAGGCGGAACACAGGCTGCTGGGAAATTCAGTGTTCCGCCTATCACAGGCGAAGGAGGAGGCGCGGCTTTTGAATTTTACAATGGCCGCCGACGAAGAGGGCACGGGACGGAGGCAAGGCAAGGCACGGCACGGGACGGGACGGGACGGGACGGGACGAAGGCAAGGCACGACACGGGACGGAGGCTCGGGACAAAGGCTCGGGACACAGGTAGGCTGGACACACACACACACACACACACACACACACACACACACACACACACACACACACACACACACACACACACACACACACGGATGGATGGATGGATGGAGACACACACACACACAGGGATGGATGGATACACACACACACAGGGATGGATGGATGGATGGAGACACACACACACAGGGATGGATGGATGGATGGATGGATGGAGACACACACACACAGGGATGGATGGATGGATGGATGGAGACACACACACACAGGGATGGATGGATGGATGGATGGAGACACACACACACAGGGATGGATGGATGGATGGACACACACAGGGATGGATGGACGGACACACAGGGATGGACGGACACACAGGGACGGACGGACACACAGGGATGGACGGACACACACACAGGGATGGACAGGCATGTCTCACCCTCGGCTTATACACGAGTCAATAAGTTTGCCAGTTTTTTTGGGGGTAAATTGGGGGCCTCGGCTTATATTCGGGTCGGCCTATACTCGAGTATATACGGTAAGTACATTAATGCTATATTCTGACATACGGGGACTGGAATTTAGAAAAAAAATGTGAACAAAGGTGAACTTATCCTTTAATCTGTTTATTATCCCATTTGTTCAACACAGAGTATAGAGCCAATATGCAAACACAGATTTCTGTGTGCTTTCTACTTTTTAGGGAGCATTTTAAAGTATGTGTTTAAGATGCCTATCAACCCCCCTGTTTAACCCCTCCTGCAACATGTATATTAACATTTCCCTGTTAACAAATGCCTTCTCCTAGAAAGCCAACAGCACATATTTTGTGTGACCAGTAATTTTAAGTTTAGTCCGTCACTGACAGCTCTGGTCTGCACTGACCATTGGGTCAGAATGGTTTCCAATTATGTGATTACTGTGTCAGCTATGACATAGTAATCACATGCAGGCAGGGGGCTTTATTGACATTATAAGCCTTTGCACAAGAGTATTGCTACTTTCAGGTTGCATCTATTTAATACTGTGTTTGTCAATTAAAGAATGAAAAAATAATTAGACAAATAAAAACCATACCATATAAAAGCTTTGCATGTCTTAAATGTAAATTTGATAAGTTGTTAAAATTAAGCATAGAATTATTGTCAAGTTAACTGAACCTATACCAACACTGATAAATTTGGCCTGGGAATTTAGACCCAGTCAGGGAAGGGTCAATGAATAGTATTGAGGTTGAGAGCATCATTCTACCACAATTTACAGGTATTACCAAAACAGTAAGTGAATGTACTTGCACTTGTTCCAGTGACAACTAGGAATGTGCAATTAATTTCATTCCAAATTAGTTTTTTTTAACAAATTTTGATGAATTTGTTGATTCAGAAACATCCCAAAACCCATTTAATTAATTTTTCCCAATATATATGTAAATTCGAATATTCATAAATTCGATATTTGAAATTCGAATATTAGTAAATTTGATATTTGAAATTTGAAAATTCGAAAAACCTGAAATAATAACTATTAAAGTGGTTGTAAACCCTTACAACACACTTTGACCTACAGGTAAGCCTAGATTAAGGCTTACCTGTAGGTCCAAGAAATATTTACCAAAAGACAGGTACCGCTGTCTACGGCGCATGCGCCGTAGACAGCGGCGTGCAGGCGCACTGAGCGCGGCACCGTCAACGTGGCGGCTCCCGTGCATAGTAGTCCATTATGGTTTACCTTTGCAGGGAATGAAAGAGGAAGTAAACTCATCAGGGTTTACTTCCTCTTTAAATTATAGGTATTGAAATGTCCTTGAAAATTTGGCTGTTAGTGAAAGTAACGAATATGAATTCCTCCAAAGTTACGAATTATCCAAACTAACGAATGCCATATCTAAATGAATAGACTGCAATAAATTAATAATAAATAACAATAATAATAATAATAATAACAAAAACTATTCATTATTATTATTTATTATTAATTTGTTCCATGCCATTTGTTTAGATGTGGCATTCGTTATTTTGGATAATTTGTAACTTCAGATAAATTTGCATTTGTCACATTCACTAACAGCCAAATTTCAAAGGAAATTCCAATACCTATAATTTAATAATTTGTATTAGTTACTTAGAAACTCAGAAATACACGGAGATGGCTTGGATGCACTCGGAAACCCTCAGAAAGGCTCGGAAACACCCGGGAATGGAATATTTGTGAGTGTTTTCGAGTGCATCCCAATGGTTCCGAGTGTCACTGGTGCCCCCGCACCTCTGGCCAAATGCGGTACTGCACACCACAGAGGCTTGAATCCTGCTCGATTTGCGGGACAACACTCACAAAGCAAGTCAGGATTTAAAAAAAATAATAGCTCGTATTGCAAAACGCTTGTTAACCGCGTTACTCGCAATCCAAGGTATTACTGTATATACAGTGCATTCAGTGGTGTACAGTTTCTAATACAGTGCAGGCGGTGTACACAGTATATAATACAGTGTGTGCAGTTTCAAATACACTTCAGGTGGTGTACACAGTATATAATACAGTGTAGTGCAGTGTTAAAAAAAAAATACCCATCAAGTCTGGAAAGCCTCCAAGGAGAGGCAGACGCTCACAGGCCACTAAAAGAGGGCAAGCAGCCTCTGAAATAATATTTAACAGCAGGGACTTTTCCTGCACCCAACAAGAGTAACTGTGAGGGGTTCCCGTGTTCTGTCACCACCAACACCTAAGGCCCAATTTTTCAGCAGAGTATATAGTGCAGGCTGTATAGTATATATACTGCAGTTTGGAGTATATAGTGTCCTCAGTGTAGTATATATAATACAGTGCAGGGTATATAGTGCAGTATACAATATATAATATAGTGTATTGAAGTGGTTAAGGGGAGCCCTATGACAGAATTAAGAAAAAAGAGGCATGGTTTCTCCTGGTCCATAGCAGCCCCTTTGGGTCTGGTATGGCTTTTGGGGGGGGAGGACCCGCACGTCATTTTTTAAAAAGAGTTCACCTTAATATCCATACCAGAACCTAGTATAAACTGGAGGGGGAACCCTGTTTTTTTTTATTATTTTTTATTTATATTGCTGTGATCTGGCAATACATTACAGTCATGAGCAAATTTAAATGACATTTTTTCCTTTAGAACTGTTATTTTGCTGCGGCACTTTTCTAAACATGGGGAAAATGCGCTACTTTACAGGCAGACAAAGGGGACCACCAGTCATGAAATTTAAGGGAATATTTCATTTTTATTATTTCACTTCACTTCAGCATTCTTAAAATCACTGCTCCTGAAAAAACTGCCATTTTAAAACTCTTTTTTGCATTGATACATGTGCCCTGGGGCAGGACCCAGGTCCCTAAACACTTTTATAGCGATAACGTACATATAAGCCCTTAAAATGAGCACTTTAGATTTTTTACGTCCCATAGACTTTAACGGTGTTCGCATGTTCGCACAAACTTTTTGTCTGTTCACAGGTTCTGGTGCGAACCGATCCAAACCAGGAGGTTTAGGCTCATCCCTAGTGACAACTACCTATGAGGGGAATCCCACTTACTTTGGAAAGATTTATGTAACTTCCTCTTGGGTCTCCAGGACAGGAAGTGATTGGAATTCTTCCCAATAGGATACAGGCAGAAAAAAAAATAACAGGAGTTTTAAGCCTTCCTCTATCCAGAACTAAAAATAAAAGTTTTGGCTAAACATGCACTTTAAGGCTTTTATATACATTTTTAAAATATCTTCATTGCACACAAAACTGGTATTGGATCCTGTATGCAGAATGTTTTTTCAGCAGAAATAACATCAATGTCACCAGCAGAATAGCCAATTACCAGTCCAAGTAGGAGTCCAAGTTGGAGTCACGTTGATTGGAGTAACATTGTTTGTCTTGCATGTTTCAGTGGATCAGCTATTTCCTGATCAATGTCACCTGGTGTTGGATCCCTTATTTCGGAAGGAAATATGCACTTTAAGGACAGGCGTTAAATTCTAAAGCAGCCATAAAGTGAATTTACACACCTATAGTGTTAATGAGCATTTTGCATGTGTTGTACGGGCATTTATGTTGTGTCAGGCAACACTCCTCAAATCCCCTTAAATCACACCTTAAACACACAGTAACCGCCATAGTCCCATTTACAGTGAGTTTATGGTGCGTCTCAATAGAAGTTGCAAAGCAGCAATGCCTGCGAAACTCTGAGGGCAGCATTATTTTTCCCTCACCACAAAGTGAGGCAATGCTAGCACTGCAGTGTGAACACCTTCATCTGCTCCCTATTTTAACAATTTTGAGTGCCATTGATAGGCGTTTGGGAAGCATTAAAAATGCACCCCAGCCGCCTATTTTCAATACCTGTGTGAAAGAACCCTAAAGAGATGAAGATCACTAGAAAACACTCCATGATTAAGCACTAATTAGCATGAAACCCATTAGAGGTTTGAAGCTTTAAAATAATAAATATTTGCTTTTGGGTTCAACACTACTTTAACCACTTGCCGAATGGCTCATCCTGATATACGTCGTCAAAGTGGCATGGGTGTGCAAAACGACGTACCCGTACATCCATCCCTCATCGGTGGCTAGTGGGCACGTGCACGCAGCCAGCGCCGGGCATATGCACCCGCTGCATGCCATGGGAGCATGCCCGCGGGTCCCATGGACTTGATTTACGCCATGCGCACGCCGCGTGAGTGTGCCTGCATGTCCCGCAGACTCGATGTCCGCTAGTGGCCCACAATCATGACACAGAGAGGCAGAACGGCGAGATGCTTATGTAATTCTCCTGTTCTGCCTAGCAACATAATGGAGATCTACTGCTCCCAGCGATTGGGAACAGTGATCTCTGTCATATTCTAGTGAGCCCACCCCCCTACAGTTAGAAGGAATACACTTAACCCTTTGATCGCCCCCTAATGTTTAACCCCTTCCCTGCCAGTGTCATTTACACATTAATCAGGGCATTTTTATAGCACTGATCACTGTATAAATGTTAATGGTCCCAAAATAGTGTCAAAAGTGTCCGATCTGTCTGCCGCAATGTCGGAGTCACAATAAGCATCACAGATCGCCGCAATTACTAATAAAAAAAAAAAATTATAATAAAAAATGCCATAAATCTATCCCCTATTTTGTAGACACAATAACTTTTGCGCAAACCAATCAATATACATGTGTGTTTTTTGTTTACCAAAAATATGTAAAAGAATACATATTGGCCTAAACTGAGGACGAAATGTGTTTTTTTTTATATTTTTTAGGGATATTTATTATAGCAAAAAGTAATAAAGAATGCGTTTTTTTTCAAAATTGACTCTCTTTTTTTGTGAAAAATGAAAACCGCAGAGGTGATCAAATACCACCAAAAGAAAGCTCTATTTGTGGGAAAAAAAGGACGTCAATTTTGTTTGGGTACAACATTGCACGACCGTGCAATTGTCAGTTAAAGCGACGCAGTGCCATATCGCAAAAAAGGGCTTGGTCAGAAAGGGGGTAAATCCTTCCGGGGCTGAAGTGGTTAAGATACCTGTTTAATATATTTACAATTAAAAATGTACAATCTTAATCCTATCCTGCGTTTCTTGTACAGAAGTAAACCACTGTCTACTTTTGACATTGGAAGAGTGACTTGTGAGATTAGATCACGTTCACCCATCCAGTATGTAATCAAGTATTTTAATTAGTACTACATATAGTCAATTTAAATGCATATCTAACCCACAGTCAATGCTTTGCATTTTTAAAACTCAGTATATCAAGGAGTGAAATATAGTATAACGATTATCTAATCATGAGTATAATAAAATAACCTCATAAATTATTATGTGTTCTAATTTATGTCAGTGCTCCACTTACAAGAAGGCTCCTTTTCAATCTGCGCTGGTGGAATAAACCTTTTAAATGAATAATTTTAGTGTCTGCAAAGGTTATGCCAACTGAGCAGTGTTTTTTGGCACAGCGTGATTTGCAGCTCGACTCTGAGAAAAAAGCTTTGAGAAAACGCATGGGACAATAAACGACTAATTATAAAAAATGCAAATTCTAAACAACTCACATCTCACCCACACAATTACAACTGCAAGACGAAATGTCAAGCTGAAATCCTTGGTCAGTGGGTATCATCAACCTAAAGCCGGAATAAGTCAAATGTGCCCTTACACACTGGTCAAATGAATAAATATATGTTTTATAAGAACATTTATTCTATTTTAATTTTAATTAGTCTTATATAGGCTAAATTGGCTTCTGTCCAAAATTGGCCCTAGTATATGAATGGGGACCTTGGATTGTGGGCTCATTGAGTGTAGGGACCGATGTGAGTCGGTCCCTACACAGAACACTGATTGAACTTTTTGAAATTTGCATAAGGATTTATGGCATCGATATCGTATTTTGAGAAATATTACACCAATTTAAAGATATACATTGGATGTTTTATGTTTTGACAGCGCTGGGTACATATACAACATACTTGATAGGAATACATACCCTTTACCTAAGCAGCAGTCTTGTAAGGTTATTCACAGAACCTTTACATATATCACAGTACGGGGATCACAACATTTAGATCTTATGTCTCTCTAACCTACATTATCAAGTTGAAACTGATTTTGTTAAAATGATATATAATATATTTATGTTCTAAGCAAACCCATTATAATTTCAAGGGCATGTATCATGGTTTGATATACACAGTGCCTTGAAAAAGTATTCATACCCCTTGACATTTCCCACATTTTGTCATGTTACAGCCAAAAAACATAAACCAAAAATGTATTTTATTAGGATTTTATGTGATAGACCAACACAAAGTGGCACATAATTGTGAAGTGGAAGGAAAATGATAAATGGTTTCAATGTTTAAGAAAAAAAAGTGAAAATTGTGGCGTGCAATTGTATTTAGTCCCCCTGAGTCAATACTTTGTAGAACCATCTTTCACTGCAATTACAGCTGCAAGTCTTTTTTGGGGATGTCTCTACAAGCTAGAGAGTGACATTTTGCCCATTCTTCTTTGTAAAATAGCTCAAGCTCTATTAGATTGGATGGAGAGCTTCTGTGAACAGCAATTTTCAAGTCTTGCCACAGATTCTCAATTGGAGTTTGACTGGGCCATTCTAACACGTGAATATGTTTTGATCTAAACCATTCCATTGTAGCTCTGGCTGTATGTTTAGGGTCGTTGTCCTGCTGGAAGGTGAATCTCTGCCCATGTCTCAAGTCTTTTGCAGACTCTATTGCCAGGTACACACGGTCAGAATTTTGACCAGCAAAAGACCGAAGAGAGCTTTTCAATGCAACCGTGTGTATGCTCCATTGGAATTTTGCTGTCCGAATTTCCGCCAGCAAAAGATTGAGAGCAGGTTCTCAATTTTTCTGACAGAAAAAGTTTCTATCAGAAATTCCGATCGTGTCTATGCAATTCCGATGCGCAAAAACTCATGCATGCTCAAATTCAACTACGAGACAGAAGCTATTGGCTACTGGCTATTGAACTTCCTTTTTCTAGTCCATTCATATGTGTTGTACGTCACTGCGTTCTTGATGGTCAAAATTTGGTGTGACCATGTGTATTCAAGAGCGAAATCCCATCGGAATTCCATTGGGAAAACCAATCAGAGCCTTTTTGCCGACCAAAATTCTGATTGTGTGTATGTGGCATTACAGACATTAAGCAAAAAAGGATTTTGAGAGAGAAGGAATTTTAGAAAGCTAAGGATACCACGTCCCAATATAATTGAAAACAAGAAAAAAGGGGCCAGAAAAGGGGCTGGGGAGTCACCAACCCCAGGGACTTTAACGGTATCAAATCAAACACAGTTTACAGAAAAAGTAATGTATAAAATATTATAATTTTATTTCTACTATACATAATTATAAATTAGACATTCATAAAAGAAAGGGGATGATTTGACATCGATTTACAAAACAGAATGTATTGATATTCAATCCTATTTATCACCACATAGAAGAAGTGAAGAGACGGCAAGTTGCAATCATTCTCAACATGTTTCGCCCGAAACGGGCTTCTTCAGGAAAAACTGATTGAACAGCCACAAAACTAGAATAAATAAGCACACAAATAGAGGAAAATGAATGTTACTGTCAATTGATGCATAGAATAATAATCAGTTGATAGAGTCAATGAATCAATTACTAAAGATAAAATTAACGTATATAAAGATTGTTACAACAGATACATGGTATATTGTTAAACCAAAATACAAAATTTAATTATAATGTCTCACCAGTCCTGTCAATGCTCCGGAGATTTCCAAGGTTTAAAAAAATGATCACTGTTATAGTGATATTAATAGAGCTGTGAATCAATTGAGCGAGAAAAGTCGCAAAAGCACAGGAAAGTGTCGCCTAAATGGGAATCTGCAGAGAGACATAGAGCAATAGAGGAGTAAGAGGGGAAACGAAGACCAATAGACCCTTTGCAAATGAGAGGGGTCAACTAAAAATTTAAAAACAATGTAATATAATAATTACCCAAATACTAGTGTTGAATCAATAAGGGAATTGCTAGGACAGAAAATTTTATGGGCTCCAAAAATAGGTCCTTTTCCTGTTGTTTTATTTCCGCCCGCAGCTCGGCGGTGACGTCAGACGCCGCCGAGCTGGAGAGGCATAAAACTCTCATCTCCATCAGTTGCCTCTTGGCAATTGACGGAATGAGACGTACATACACTAATTACTGGGCAGCTAACTTTTGGGTGAGCTAATCATTCTTTTTACTACTCAGTATATTTATACCATTGGACTCTGTGGATGACCTTCTTTATTTGGGTCTTGCTGGATGTCTTTTTCTTTGTATCTTTAACTACTATTGTTCTCATTATAAGAGATCCCTTTGCTTAAGAGGAACTCTCTTTCTTTTATTTCAGTGTTTCATATGCCTGCTGCCATTATATCATATGGATTTTTGACCTTGACCTATTTTTGGAGCCCATAAAATTTTCTGTCCTAGCAATTCCCTTATTGATTCAACACTAGTATTTGGGTAATTATTATATTACATTGTTTTTGAATTTTTAGTTGACCCCTCTCATTTGCAAAGGGTCTATTGGTCTTCGTTTCCCCTCTTACTCCTCTATTGCTCTATGTCTCTCTGCAGATTCCCATTTAGGCGACACTTTCCTGTGCTTTTGCGACTTTTCTCGCTCAATTGATTCACAGCTCTATTAATATCACTATAACAGTGATCATTTTTTGATACCTTGGAAATCTCCGGAGCATTGACAGGACTGGTGAGACATTATAATTAAATTTTGTATTTTGGTTTAACAATATACCATGTATCTGTTGTAACAATCTTTATATACGTTAATTTTATCTTTAGTAATTGATTCATTGACTCTATCAACTGATTATTATTCTATGCATCAATTAACAGTAACATTCATTTTCCTCTATTTGTGTGCTTATTTATTCTAGTTTTGTGGCTGTTTAATCAGTTTTTCCTGAAGAAGCCCGTTTCGGGCGAAACATGTTGAGAATGATTGCAACTTGCCGTCTCTTCACTTCTTCTATGTGGTGATAAATAGGATTGAATATCAATACATTCTGTTTTGTAAATCGATGTCAAATCATCCCCTTTCTTTTATGAATGTCTAATTTATAATTATGTATAGTAGAAATAAAATTATAATATTTTATACATTACTTTTTCTGTAAACTGTGTTTGATTTGATACCGTTAAAGTCCCTGGGGTTGGTGACTCCCCAGCCCCTTTTCTGGCCCCTTTTTTCTTGTTTTCAATTATATTGGGACGTGGTATCCTTAGCTTTCTAAAATTCCTTCTCTCTCAAAATCCTTTTTTGCTTAATGTCTGTTAAATTTTGAGTGTTATCCACCCCTCACCTTAGTAGAGAGAGGAATTCTTCTGGCCAACATACAATTTTTTGTTTATTGTACAATGTTTCACACCATATGATAATTTGATCAACAGATACAATTGATATTTACATATATGCATGATAAAGGTTGTGTGTTTTTGTTTTGTGTTTTCTTTTTTTTCTTTTTTTTTCTTCTTCTTTCCCCTCTCTCTTGATATGGCTCAATATTGTGGAAGTGCCTTTGCGGGCTTAATGGACTCTTTTCAACAGTCCCAAAATGCTACAACAGGGGGTTTATCGATGGATCGCTTTTTTCAAAGACTCCAGCGTATGTTGGAAAAAAAATCTCGCCTTTACTGGAACAAACAATATTTCATTAAATATATAGCCGATCACATGACTCCTTGGGGTTTGAGGATTCAAATTTTTCCTACCATTCACAAATTGGAAGTGGATTTTAGGAAGGAATGGGAAGCAAATTTGCAGCACTGTTCAACAGTTATGATGCCACTACTCTGCGCCCACTACGCCACGGAATTGGGAGTAGTGGACGCAGAAATCAAAAAATTATATGAGGAAAATCAATCCATTACTAATGAAACACTCTTTACAGAACGTGAGAATACTCTAAAGATTAATTTAGAACACTATGTCACAGATCTTTTGAAAATTAAAGAAAATAAGTTTATGAGGGATAAACTAGCATATGGTAACCATCAAGCCTACAATTGGACACCACTAAATAAATTAAAGAAAACATTGTTTCCTAAAAGACTTTCTAATTCTAAATCTGGTAGATCTGAATTTTCGGATTCGGATACATCTTCTCAATCATCTGTTTCTGTTTCCTTTTCGCAGGCTACGGAGCAATCTGGTACATCTCGTCAACATGTACCTCACACCCATAACCGTACGAACGGCACCGGAAAAGACCCAAGCGGCAAATCAAGGCCTACTCAGAATCGCACACCTATGAACACCCGTGCCGCACTCGCTAAATCGACCGGTAACGTAAAAACACACACCGCACTCGATATTCCGGCTGGTACACCCGACTCGGCGCTACCTGCGACCCCGCCCGATAGTATGTCGGGCCGGGCCGTGGCTACCGCCGAGGCGGGTTTTCGGACAGCTCCAATATTTACTCAACCGGTTCACGATCCAAAAAAAGACTTAATGGGGGCTGTCCCCAAACAACTCAAAGCCATCTTGAAATAATTAATTTGTCCTCTACTCCCTTAACCAATGCCCAAATCTCTGTTTTACAATTGGGATTAACCTTTTGTCCCACTCATAATATTGATAAGTTTGAATTAGTGAAGGATCTCAATCTTTTCGCTCGCAAGCTGACGTTCCGTGCCCTCTATGATCAGTCGGGACCACCTAATCCCTTATCACAACTCCCTACTGTGCCATCCTCCGCGTCTGTGCCGACCCTTAAGGACATTAAAGCTATGGAGGATTTGATGGAACTTTGGGTGGAGGGTCACATCGATGAGACGGACCTAGAGGAGGCTGAGGATCTGTCCCGCGCTGTGCCTGACTCTCATCGTTCCATCTCACCATCCCCTTTGTTAGCGGTGCCACGTCCCAAAGAATATAGACCAAAATCAAATAAGTTCCCCTCTTTACAAGGGAATCCCAGTATATGGGCGTTCACACAGCAGGTTACAAATGAAATTTGTAAAATTCAGTGGCTGCCCTCAAAAAAATCCAATCTATCCACTCAACAAAAGGCAGCCCTAAGAGCCCTACAAAATCAATCCCATTTAATTATCAAACCCTCTGATAAGGGAGGTAATTTGGTGGTCATGGACACGGCTCAATATGAACTAATGGTCAACAACATTCTTGAAAACAAGGAATGGTATAGAAAAATCCCAGAGAGTCATGTAAACTACACCATTACTCAATTTCGAAAATTAATTGGAACATTTTACCATCATGGAGTCATAAATAAAAAAACATGGGAATATCTAAATGTAATTGATCCAAAGACCCCCACCCTATATGCTTTACCGAAAATCCATAAAAACGCTATAAATCCACCAGGTCGCCCCATAGTTTCGGGTAATGGCTGCCTCACTGAACCTGCTAGTGCTCTTGTGGATGACTATCTCCGACCTTTTGTGGAAAGTCTATCCTCATACTTACAAGACACTAGAGATTTACTTAGAGCATTGGACGGAATGTGTATTCCTGAGAATTCCTGGCTCGTCACTCTCGATGTGGAGGCCCTCTACAACTCCATACCTAATGATCTTGGTTTGAGAGTTGTGGAGGGCTTCCTTTCCGAGACTGGCGAGGTACAAACTAACTATAACCAACTGGTTCTAAAATTGCTTTCTTTTATTTTGAACAATAACATTTTCATGTTTGGGCGCTCTCACTACCTCCAGGTGCAGGGAGTGGCTATGGGGACCAAATGTGCCCCCTCTTATGCTAACCTGTACCTGGGGGGGTGGGAGCGCAATATTTTCCATCGTGAGGATCTAGCTGAATATCTGTGCCGGATTCCGGTTTGGCGCAGATATATAGATGATATTTTCCTCATTTGGACAGGAACTGAAGCGGAACTATCCATGTTTATGGAGGCGCTGAAGGTTAATACTTATAACTTGAAATTCACCATGGAAAAAAGCAAGTCGTCCATCACCTTTTTGGACATTCAAATTCATGCCAATGACAAAGGTGAGATTGGCTCTACTCTCTTCAGGAAACCCTCAGCTGTGAATACTGTCCTGCACGCCTCTAGTTCGCATCCAAAGCCATTGGTGAGGAGCATTCCATATGGACAGTATCTCCGCCTTAAACGCAATTGTAGTAGCGTAACTGACTTTGAATATGAGGCTAAACAACTAAAAGTGCGTTTACAGCAACGGGGCTACAGTAATAAATGTCTGAAGAGAGCATATGCTAGAGCCAACAAACATGTTAGATCTTCTCTCCTACATGATAACAAACCTATTCAATCTAATAAACATTGGCACCTGTTACTGGGTGATCCAAAGATCTCAAAACTCCTGAAAGGTTACCCTGAGATAACCTTTAGGAAATCGCGTTCAATTAAGGATACTCTGGTCAGGAGCCATTATGTTCCCTCAATCTCCATACCTTCCAAATCTACTTTGGGATCTAGACCGTGCCATAAATGTAGCTTCTGTCGGTATATTTTTGCCTCCGAGTCAATGCTGCTGCCGAATAGTCGACTGTTTAAACCCAAATTCTCTGTCACATGTACTTCAATAGGTATCGTATACATCATGCTATGTGAGTGCGGTGCCTATTATATAGGCAAGACAAAGAGGCCTTTCTTTCACCGCATCAGGGACCATGTTTCCCTGGTGCGAGGAAAGAAAATGGAGACCCCCATTAGTCGCCATATGGGCCTCTTCCATAATTTCGATGATACCAAAATGCATTTCTTTGCTTTGGAACATGTTGGCCCAGGTGACAGGGGAGGTAATTATAATCAGATTCTTCTGCAGCGTGAGGCCCGCTGGATCTTTGACCTTAGGGCCACGGATGCACCGGGCCTCAACGAAGCATTTAGCTTCAAACCTTTTTTATAGGCTGTGGTTGTTTGTTTATGTTTTTGTTTGTATTTTTGTTTTTGTGTTTGTTTGTGTGTTTGTTTTTTGCCTTTGGCTTTGGCTCTGTGTAAATCTCTCCTAACTTGCCAATGCTCCAACTAGTCCAAAACTTTGAACACATTATTTTATTGATTTGAGTTTTTCTTTTCAAAATTGGAGATTTGTCGCCTAAAGTTTGAACTGGGTTTCTGTACGGGCGCCCCGGGGAACAAGAAATATTTCTGTTGTGATCTGTTAATCAATCAGCATCTCAACTTTTTATGTTCCCCCTCTTTCAATGGGATTTTTTTTGGCTGTGTTCGTTTCTTTTTGTTGTTACCCATATTCATATCCCGGCTAAAATGGCTGTATTGCTCTTCATTAATCTGTATAATGAATGCAGGCTATTGACTTTTGTCAGCAGCTTAGTAATAGGCTTCATGACATAACCATCTTATCGGTGATATACTCTGTCCCGATTTGGTCATTTGTATGTTATTCATTTAATCTTCTTTTTTCATTCTACCCCTTTGAACAAGCGTTGTACCCTCTTCCAATATGGCTGTATCGGTCTCTGACGGTGCATGCAGTACTCCTGGCGAATTGTGTGTACCGTCTGCCTTGCTTTAGGACTTTCCAAAATGGCCGCCGAGACCTTGGCACGCACTACGTCTTATGCGCGGAATCACGACGTGACGTCCGCGCATGCGCACCACTGCTACGGGAACCGACGGGTATCAATACAATGGGAGCCAATACCAGCCTCCTTTTCCTGTTGTTTTATTTCCGCCCGCAGCTCGGCGGTGACGTCAGAAGCCACCGAGCTGGAGAGGCATAAAACTCTCATCTCCATCAGTTGCCTCTTGGCAATTGACGGAATGAGACGTACATACACTAATAACTGGGCAGCTAACTTTTGGGTGAGCTAATCATTCTTTTTACTATTTAGTATATTTATACCATTGGACTCTGTGGATGACCTTCTTTATTTGGGTCTTGCTGGATTTTTCTTTTTCTTTGTATCTTTAACTACTATTGTTCTCATTATAAGAGATCCCTTTGCTTAAGAGGAACTCTCTTTCTTTTATTTTAGTGTTTGATATGCCTGCTGCCATTATATCATATGGATTTTTGACCTTGACCTATTTTTGGAGCCCATAAAATTTTCTGTCCTAGCAATTCCCTTATTGATTCAACACTAGTATTTGGGTAATTATTATATTACATTGTTTTTGAATTTTTAGTTGACCCCTCTCATTTGCAAAGGGTCTATTGGTCTTTGTTTCCCCTCTTACTCCTCTATTGCTCTATGTCTCTCTGTAGATTCCCATTTAGGCGACACTTTCCTGTGCTTTTGCGACTTTTCTCGCTCAATTGATTCACAGCTCTATTAATATCACTATAACAGTGATCATTTTTTGATACCTTGGAAATCTCCGGAGCATTGACAGGACTGGTGAGACATTATAATTAAATTTTGTATTTTGGTTTAACAATATACCATGTATCTGTTGTAACAATCTTTATATACGTTAATTTTATCTTTAGTAATTGATTCATTGACTCTATCAACTGATTATTATTCTATGCATCAATTAACAATAACATTCATTTTCCTCTATTTGTGTGCTTATTTATTCTAGTTTTGTGGCTGTTCAATCAGTTTTTCCTGAAGAAGCCAGTTTCGGGCGAAACATGTTGAGAATGATTGCAACTTGCCGTCTCTTCACTTCTTCTATGTGGTGATAAATAGGATTGAATATCAATACATTCTGTCTTGTAAATCGATGTCAAATCATCCCCTTTCTTTTATGAATGTCTAATTTATAATTATGTATAGTAGAAATAAAATTATAATATTTTATACATTACTTTTTCTGTAAACTGTGTTTGATTTGATACCGTTAAAGTCCCTGAGGTTGGTGACTCCCCAGCCCCTTTTCTGGCCCCTTTTTTCTTATGTGGCATTACAGGTTTTCTTCTAAGATTGCCCTGTATTTGGCTCCATCCATCTTCCCATCAACTCTGATCAGCCTCCCTGTCCCTGCTGAAGAAACGTTTCCCTACAACATGATGCTGTCACCACCATATTTCACGATGGGGAAGGTGTGTTCAGGGGGATGTGTAGTGTTAGTTTTCCACCACACATAGCGTTTTGCTTTTAAGCCAAAAAGTTACATTTTGGTCTCATCTGACCAGAGCAACTTCTTCCACATGTTTGCTGTGTCCCCCACATGGCTTCCTGAAAACTGAAAACTGGACTTAATATGGCTTTCTTTCAACAATGGCTTTCTTCTTGTCACTCTTCCATAAAGAACAGATTTGTGGAGTGCACGACTAATAGTTGTCTTGTGGAGAGATTCTGCCATCTGAGCTGTGGATCTCTGCAAGTTCCTCCATAGTTACCATGGGCCTCTTGGCTGCTTCTCTGATGAATGCTCTCCTTGCCCGGTCTGTCAATTTAGGTGGATGGGTATGTTTGCAGTTATACCATACTCTTTTCATTGTCTGATGATGGATTGAACAGTGCTCTGTGAGATGTCCAAAGCTTGGGATATTTTTTTATAACCTAACACTGCTTTAAACTTTTCCACAACTTTATCCCTGACTTGTCTGCTGTGTTCTTTGGCCTTCAGGATGCTGTTTGTTCACTAAGGTTCTCTAACAAACTGAGGGCTTCACAGATCAGCTGTATTTATACTGAAATTAAATGACACACAGATGGACTCTATTTTTAATTAGGTGACTTCTGAAGGTAATTGGTTCCACTAGATTTTAGTTAGGGGTATAACAGTAAAGGGGGCTGAATACAAATGCACACCACACTTTTCAGATATTTATTTGTAAAAATGTTGAAAACCATTTATCATTTTCCTTATGCTTTACAATTATGTGCCGCTTTGGGTTGGTCTATCACATAAAATCCCAATATAATTCATTGACATTTTTGGTTGTAATTTGACAAAATGTGGGGAATTTCAAGGGCTATGAATACCTTTTCCAGGCACTATATACTATATGGCCACAGTTTTGTACACCTGAACATCATATATATTTTATCATCAATATAATTTAGAGATGCCTCCAAAATATTGAGTTTCTACTGAAAGCTACAATTAATGCTATAGTATACAAAGATATTATTGACATTGTGAAAGGGCTTTTCTGTTCCAGCAGAAGACTGTGCTCATGTGTACAAACCCAGCTTCATAATACATAATGTGATGTGGAGTGCACAGATTTCTAAACCACAACCCTATTGAGCACCTTTTGGATGAACCAGGCTTAAAGAACACAAATTTTACAGATACACTCCACAGTATTTTGGAAAGCTTTCCCAGAAGCTTGGGACTGCATACAGCATCATTCCATAATACCCATGGTTTTCACAAACTTTGATCATATAGATGATTTTTCTTTTCATTTATTATCAGTCAGGACTAAAAAGGTAAACATGAAATATTGAATTTGAATATAGTATAGTTCTCTATCCTGTCAATACACTGTACCTTTTCACTAGGAATGAACAAATCTGCCCGGGTTCAAATCATTGCCAGTTTCACAAAAATTCCTCAAAATTTGGAAAATCCAAACATTTATCCAAAGAACATTAAAGCCTATAGAGGGCACAACTTGCTTCTGATGAGAGATTCTAAACAGTGCTGAAAAATAAATATTTTAATTGTAATTATCCTTAAAATTCTGTTCAGTTACTGTCAGCATGGCCACCTCCTGGCACCCTCACTTCTCCTTTGACTTGCAAGAAAACTCCAGTTTTTGTAAATTTCAGGTCTATTCAATAAAAAAAGCTGTTTTGCTCCTACAGGGACATTTTTTCTAATAGCTGCATCAGATGCAAAGCGTTAGATTTTATTGCAGGAAATCTCTTGCCACGTGTCACTGCATTGAATGCCTATTCAATTGTAGCCCTCTTTGGGGGGGGGGGGGTTATAACAAATGGTCACTGCAAACAGGGTATTTCCCTCAACCTGGGGGCAAATAAGAAGACCAGAAGTTTTGCTAAGTGGAAGAGTGGGTTTGATAATATAGTTGGCAGTGCCTCCACCCAGGACAAGGCCTATGTGCACAGCAGGGATTCCCTTCCTGGGAAATTAGCCAGTAATCTAAGCAAAGTATTTGAGAGAAGAGAAACTACTGCAACCAGCATATAACGTTAACCATAAATATATAGATGCACACCAGTATGGAAAAAATACAAGCTTTATGTAAGAAAATATTAATATTAGCACATACATTCGATGTACAAACGGGTAATATCAACAAAGTGCCAAAAAAGAGTCCTGATGAAATTATACACATATATACCCGGTTATATATAGTTATTATTAAAGATACCTCCAGATAAATTTTGCAACAAAAATAAGTTGCAGGGTCTCCTGAGGATGATCGCGATGCAGCATCTGTCTTGGTGATGGAGACCTGAAAACAAGATCACGATAATAAGCAGATCCTAAAGCCATTGTCCAACCAGCCTGGAAAGCAGTTTCTCACCAGCAGAAACCACAGAAAGGCACTGGAACTCAAGATAAACCTATCTTCTCTACGCCTTGGTACCTAGTAGCTTTTAATCTGCCACGCAACTGGACCTCTAACTACTTTTGGGCCACTGGATGTACTAACTTAGCACTAGAAGGAACAGGATTAATGAAAATAACAGGACCTATATGTAAACTCTATAGCTTTGGACAGGTTTACCTACTAACAACAGGTGACCACTGCATGAGCACACTGTATCACAGACTTAGCTATTTTATATAGTGTGAGATAACAACAAGGGCACAGATATACTTCTTAAATAGGCTTTAGATATTATGTATATACAGAGGTTATGGGAAAAACTAGCAAAACGTTAAACATAGAAGCACTGGCCAAATAATTCCTGCTTCTGGTCTGGGATCAGCAAAAGCTTTTCCATAGACAGGGAATGTGGGCTGAGACTCTCTCTTCAGTTCCTCCTTCTGGGGTTTCAAACCCAATAATCCAGAGACAGGAAGTGTTGTACATACTATCTCTATAACAAGCAGCACAGCTATTTACAAATGCAGACAGTAGAGGGCACCAGATCCCTTCACACTCTAAAAGTTTTTTATACTCTCACTAGGATTTTGTGAACATTAGTCACTGTATGTATGAATGCTGTCAGATACTGCCTTTATTAGACCAAGGAAGAGGTTGGCTGGGTTGGGAGGCTGGAGGGTAGGAGCAAGAATGCAGATAGACTTCTAAGGGACTTTTAAACCATCCACAAACATTATGCATAGGTGGGTTGGGCATCTTCCTCTACAGTCATCCCACTTTCTTCCTCTGTGTTAGAAGAGAGTATGGCTTGGACATCACTCAACCTTTCTCTTGCAGTCCTCGTTTTGTGGGGCTACAGCAGGATTAGCGGATGAGGAATAGTGCACACTAGTAATGCTGACATCTAGATGGTTACCCTGTGCCCGCAAGAATGTACAGTAGGTGTGTAAGTTTCAGTCAGCCAGTCAACTGTCTGCTGGGTGTGCAGTGACAGTATAAGTCAGCCACATGCCATACCCTGCCCTACCGCAACCAAGTGTAGCATCTCTGCTTCTCATTTTAGTCCATTCTCTCATTGTAGTATTTTTTGATAGGTGAATGGAATGCCTACTGTAGCTTTTATTGAAAATGTGGGGAAAGGGAAGTGAATATGTTGTGCTTTTCATGTACACTAGTTGGTGTACAGCAATGTGGTGGCATGTATGGTGTGTACTCTGCATACCCCAAACTGAAAGGAGAATGTGGGCTACATGAAAAAATAAACATACATACTAACCTATGATGCTGCAGCTGTCCCCTAACACTGAGAACTGAGCAATCACATGACCGCTGATTACTCAGTTCTCGGTCTGCTCTGAACAGAGAGCAGTGACTGAAAGTCTAAATGATAGTGTTTTATACCAAGTGCGTCTTATAAATGTGCAAATAAGTAAACACTCTCCAGAGGTGATATAAGTGAACCACCCTAATAATAAACAAATGATATACAAGAAAATAAGAAAGAGTATACCTAGACCAAAAAGAGGGTACCCTCTCCTGATCACATGGAAATAAACTTTAGAATTAAACAAAAAATATACATAGTAGTAAATTCACTACAGAGCCGGCTGTAACATACGTTATATCAGAATGAATCCGGCCTCTATAGATTAAATATACATATTGAAATCCATCAAAAAGAAAAAAAAGAAAAATATATAAATATTCAAGTCCATAAATAAACAACAGTCTCCTTTAAGTGCAAGTGCTTTGTGCAAACTTGTGCAAATTCAACTGAGGTGTGGATCTCCCAGTGCTTAATCCTGCTGTGATCACACTTTAGTGGGCAGTGGCCCCTTACCTATAGCAAGGAGGGATTCGCATAGAGGTATATAGATTTCTTTATATGTCTTCTCTCCTGGTAGATTTGATCACCTTCTCCTTTAAATTTTATTCTTATTGCTGAAGTAGAATGGGACAGAGTTCCCTACGAGTGTACAGAGCTGTATCTCTGTGACCAGCTATCCCCAGAGAGGGCTATCCTCCAACACTTAAAAGGTTCTACACAATGTTTCCGCAACTGGACCTCAGCTGATACATTTCTAATCTTTGCTGCAGTGTAAATCCTACTTTGTGTTTCAGATTTTGTAGCCTATCCCAGTGCTCAAGCAATGCAAATGTGCCACACAATATTTATGCATCTGAACCTCAACTGACAAATTTAAAATTTTTGCTTCAAGGAAAATACTGCATTGTGTCTCACAGTTTGTAGCCTATTTCATTGCTCTGGCACTCACAAATATTTCTGGTTATCTCTCAGATAACATATTCTAATACTGTACTTATTTTAAGATAAACCCTGCCTCATCTCTCCCTACTATATTGCAGCAGAACCAATCATCTGGGACTCTGTCCAGCCTATGAATGCAATTTGTCACTCAATACACTCTAATTACTATTTCATGATAAAAATCTCATTCCTCCCTCTTACATTGCAAACTTACCATGAGGCTTACATACTGTCCAGTCATTGAACAATAATTGTGGCTATTGTCTCTAAAATAATACATGTTTATTCTAATATAAAACCTTCCTTATCTCTCCATCTTAAATTCCAGCCTAACCAAGCTGCTTACATACTGTCCAGCCACCGTACAATGTTTGTGGCCATCTTTTATAAAACAATGAATTCTAATGTCTATTCCAAGATAAAACCAAAGTCTCACTTTCCCTTTACTGCACTGGGGCAACAAGTTTGAAGTTAGGGGGCTGGGACTGGGCTTACAGCATGGGAAAGAAGCTTTCCCACCCACCCCAATATTTGTCTTTTCTTTTTCCAATTCATTTAATAATAAAGTAGAAGCCTGTTGAGCAGATTGGGGAACATCTCAGATTTTGGAACAAGCTCTGACCATTCTGAGAAGTTCTAGAATTGCAGGCAGAAAAAGGGAAAGGGAGGCCAAGACAATGCCTGTCTGGCAGGGTGGGCAGTATCCAAAGGGCACGTCTCAAACTCCCCATGGGCAGCTGAGTGCAAGCAGGGTTCAACTGCCTAAGCTGGCCTGGAACATGGTATGAGCACTCTAAACTTGGGTGCATATGGGCCTTGGTGGAGTCTAATAGGACTTAACTGTGGGCATACTCAATTGCTGGGAGGTGGGCGAGGTGGCACGATTTGGTGTAGAGCTCATAGTATTTCAAATATTGGGCATTGTTTAACTCTTTAAATCCTACATGGGATTCCCAGTCATATGATCACTGTGGCTGTCAAACAATGTGTAAACAATGACAATATAGTCTCTGTGTTAGGGGTCATCGAGTGAGCACACTCCCAGCACAATGAACCCAAACCTTCCATCCACTTATATGTGTCAGCTCTATGTTACCGCCCACCGTTGTTTCCCCATTTTTTGCCATGAAGTTGTTGTTTTGGTTTAATTTGGAGAACACTCATAATAATACCTTATGAAAGGGAAAACAAACTTGCTACTGCTCATAATCTGATTAACTCCTTAAACTCTGCACATTTCTGGTTCAGACTTGCCATGTCTTTAATTAATACATAAAAAATAACAAGGTCTCCACTTTGGTAACAACATTTTTTGGAACTTTTATTCTTAAAAGGCCATAAATGTACTTACATTCAGTGGCAAAAGCTTAATGCATTTTATACTTAATTGTGCTTAGTCATAATGACCTTATGAGTTTATGACTAAGCACTGTTATGTGTGAGTTGCTGCAAGGTAACTATATTCATTGCTTTTATCAGACAAGCTGTCTACGTGAAAGCAATAGAACCTCTACAGTCTGTAATGATGTAAAACACCCACAATGCACATGGTAGCCGGAGAGCTTTGTCTAGGCTTGAGAGAGCAGCACATTTTATTCATGGCAGGAAAGAGGTGCTTTTTACCTCAAAGTAATAAAGTATGAATTTTATTGATAAATTCAATTTAAAACTTAACATGTACTGTTTTTAGTTAAAGCGGAACAAACTTTATATTACTATAGGTGTGTGGGCTTTTAATAAGTGTAGGTTCAGTAAAAATCTACCTGCAATGATTTTTTTCATCAATAATACCTTTCATTTCAAATGAAAATGTCTTTGCATATATATATATATATATATATATATATATATATATATATATATATATATATATATATATATATATATATTATATACATTTACCAACCACTTTATTAGGTACATCATGCTAGTACCAGGTTGAACCCCCCTTTGCCTTCAGAACTGCCTTAATTCTTCATGGCATATATTCAACAATTCCTCAGAGATTTTGGTTCATATTGACATAATAGCATCATGTCATGTTCAAGAAACCGGCTTGAGATGATCTGAGCTTTGTGACATGGTGCATTATCCTGCGGGAAGGAGCCATCAGAAGATGGGTACAGTGAAGTCATAAAGGGATGGACATGGTCAGCAACAATATTCAGGTAGGCCGTGGCATTTAAACAATGCTCAATTGGTACTAAGGGGCCCAAAGTGTGCCAAGAAAATATCCCCCACACTATTACACCACCAGCCTGAATCATTAATACAAGGCAGGATGGATTCATGCTTTCATGTTGTTTACGCCAAATTCTGATCCTATCATCTGAATGTTGCAGCTGAAATCGAGACTCATCAGACCGGGAAACGTTTTTCCAATCTTCTATTGTCCAATTTTTGTGGGCCTGTGCATATTGTAGCCTCAGTTTCCTGTTCTTAGCTGACAGGAGTTGCACCTAGTATGGTCTCTACCCTCTGCTTCAAGGTTCGATGTGTTGTGCATTCAGAGATGGTATTCTGCCTACTTTGGTTGTAACAACTGGTTATTGGAGCTACTGTTGTCTTTCTATCATCTTGAACCAGTCTGCCCATTATCCTCTGAGCTCTGACATCAACAAGACATTTCCCTCCAACAACCACTCACTGGATATTTACTTTTACTACTGGATATTTATTTTTGGACCATTCTCTGTAAACCCTAGAGATGGCTGTGTATAAAAATCCCAGTAGATTGGCAGTTTTTGAAATACGCAGACCAGTCCATCTGGCACCAACAACTATGCCACAGTCACTTAAATCCCCTATATACAGTATACACTTTTTGTGAGATACTATATATATATACATGTATATATATATATATATATATACACACACACACACACATATACATATATACACTATATTGCCAAAAGTATTGGAACGCCTGCCTTTACACGCAGTTTTTGAAATACGCAGACCAGTCCATCTGGCACCAACAACTACGCCACAGTCACTTAAATCCCCTATATACAGTATACACTTTTGTGAGATACTATATATATATACATATATATATATATATATATATATATATACACACACACACACATATACATATATACACTATATTGTCAAAAGTATTGGAACACCTGCCTTTACACGCATATGAACTTTAATGACCTCCTAGTCTTAGTTTGAGTTGGCCCACGCTTTGCAGCTTCAACTCTTCCGGGAAGGCTGTCCACAAGGTTTAGGAGTGTGTCTTTGGGAATGTTTGACCATTCTTCCAATAGTGCAATTGGGAGGTCAGGCCAGTCAAGTTCCTCCACCCCAAACTCACTTATCCACAATATATTGGCAAAAGTATTAGGCCACGCCTCCAAATCATTTGGTGGAGGGGGATTATGGTGAGGGGTTGCTTTTCAGGAGTTGGGCTTGGCCCCTTAGTTTCAGTGAAGGGAACTCTTAAGGACTCAGCATAGCAAGACATTTTGGACAATTTCATGCTCCCAACTTTGTGGGAACAGTGTCAGGTCACCTGAGACGAGGTGACAGATGCACTCCGTAGGAGTCGGAAGTGCACTGCTAAGTAGTGGACCTTAGGACTGACTGCTGCGGATTGTACCCAGGGAGATTCAGGACACAGGTCTACTGGATCACTAACACAAATCCCAGTAGGAGCTAGAGCATAGATTCCCCAGGGAGCGGAGTCTAAGAGCCAGCAGGTGTTCGCCAGAGCCTCCAGTGGTGAGGATGGACTTCACTGCAGTCTGGCTCTAGGTCATAGCCCCTAGGGTCTCACGGCTCACGCTCACAGTAGACTACATGAGAAGGAAGCAGCAGGCTGGAACAACAAGGATAGTAAGGGGATAAGGCAGAGGTCAGGGCAACTAGCAGACAGGAACAACAGAGTACAGGCCAAAGGTTCAGGGTCACAGGCAGACAGGGATGGTCAGGGACATGCCAAAAGGTCAAGGTCACAAGCAGACAGGAATCGTAGAGAACACACCAAGGTCAGTAACAGAGACAAACATAGAGCACACGGCAAGCAGGAAACAGGAAGCCAAACACGCTATGGTTGATCAGCGCCACTGGGTTGCAGTGCACAGGTTAATATAGGGTTCCCTGATAGGGCCTGGGGTGGAGCCACGCTTAGAGGAGAGGTTATAAAAACCACCAGGTGGAAGTGGCTGGCCTCTTAGTCTGAACACATGAGGAGAGGTAAGCAAACAGAGGAAGATTACTGCATAACCATGACAAACAGTTTTTGGATAGCCCCTACCTGTTCCAACATGACTGCTCACCAGTGCACAAAGCAATGTCCATAAAGACATGGATGAGTACGTTTGGGGTGGAGGAACTTGACTGGCCTGCACAGAGTTCTGACCTCAACCCAATAGAATACCTTTGCGATGAATTCAAGCAGAAACTACTAGCCAGGCCTTCTCGTCCAATATCAGTGCCTGACCTCTCAAATGGGTTTTACGAAGAATGGTCAAACATTCCCATAGACACACTCCTAAAACTTGTGAACAGCCTTTCCAGAAGAGTTGAAGCTGTTAGAACTGCAAAGGGTTGGCTAACTTAATGTTGAATACTATGGATTAAGACTGGGATGCCATTAAAGTTCATGTGCGTGTAAAGGCAAGTGTCCCAATATTTTTGGTAATATAGTGTGTGTGTATATCTATCTATCTACTGTATATATACAATTTTTATTTTTATGTAAGCGATCACATGACCTCTGTTCTCAGCTGCTTAAAGCGGAGCTCCACCCATTTTTCTTACCTTACCTCAAGACAGTTAACTCAATGTCTATGGATATGGTCGGGTTCAATGCGGCTAACTCGTAATTTCCTGATAGCCGCACTGGCTCCTGGGAGCTCGTGTCATTGTTTCCAGGAGTCAGTGCGGTGGCCTGGCGTGAGTTATCGCGTGATTTCAGCTATGCTGCCATCACAACGGGGCGGGACTTCCGACGCTGCTGCCTGTTGCGATGGCAACCTGAGCTGTTGACGGTGCTACAAATTCAAGTTACTGTGCATGCGCGAGTTTGGAGAAACAACATGCAGTGCATGCTGGTTGATAGGCACTCTATCCCAGAAGAGGATGCCTCTGGGCTTCACATGCCCACAGGCAAGATGAGAACAGCTGAAAAAAAGATTTAAAAGTTCTTTTTAAACAGAAAACCGACATCCTCAAGACATAAGAACTGAAACAAGTGAGTCTTAATCTATGTCATTAGAGCAAAAAAAATTAAACGATTTAGGCAGTGGAACCCCACTTTAAGTGGCTTAGAAAGCAGGGGGTGGGGACTGTGAGGAGGTGTTTCAGCTGAAGGCAAGGAGATAGAAGTAAACGTATCTTTCCAGTGAAGAACTGTAGAGGGGGAGGGGGTGTCAGCACAAATCTTGGCCACTGATGCAAAAAAAACAAGATACTTTTTTTAACACAAGTACAAGTACAACAAACATATCAGGAATATGAAATGCTGGGGTACAACACTCTTTAAAAAAAGATGCTGTAGTAAAATATTGACATTTTACCCATTTAATTCATCTGTATTATTATTGCATAGCAGTTAAACTACTTTAAAGAGGGATTCCACCAAAAAAAAAAATATTAAAATCCAGCAGCTATAAATACTACAGCTGCTGACTTTTAATAAATGGACACTCACCTGTCCCGGGTTCCAGCGATGCCGGCAGCCGAGGCCGATTGATCGCTCGGCTCTCGGCTGCTGCCGTCACAATTCTAGGTGAGGGAATCAGGAAGTGAAGCGAATCGGCTTCACTTCCCGGTTCCCTACTGCGCATGCGCGAGTCGCGCAGCGCAATAGGAATTCTCCGCGCTGTCTCTGAGACCTGTGTGTGTCCCAGCAGACAGCGCGGCAGGACAGGAAATGGCGTAGACTCCCACGGAAGTCTATGCCTGGAAGTGGGTGTAAATACCTGTCTTTGACAGGTATCTCCACCCCCCTTCCCCCTGAAAGGTGCCAATTGTGACACCGGAGGGGGGGAGGGTTCCGATCAGCGGAGGTTCCACTTTAGGGTGGAACCCCCGCTTTAAGTGGTTTTAAAGGCTGAAGGTTTTTTATCTTCATACATTCTATGCATGAAGGTAAAAAACCTGTGTGTAGCAGCCCCCCAGCCCAACGCTGTATCCTGACCTAGGCCGACAAGGCCCAGGACTAGGGCAGCACTTTGCAGGGGGGCAGCATGGAAAGAGTCCCCGCCAGTTTGCGCTACACTGTTAGTGTAGCGGTAAAGGGTAAAAAAACTGCGCTTATATTACGCTATGGTGTACATTTCTTTCCTTTTTGCTTGATATGAAATTATGATTTGAGGAATCAACACCAACCTATGCTAAGAGGCTTGCAACTATAGATCACAGTATCGTATTATTGTGTCTTCTTGCAAAACGAAAGCCCGGGCTGGGTTAAAGCCACTTGCTTAATCGGCTCACAATCTGGTAAGCATGTTTTTCACATGGTGATGGTACACTCTTTTGTGGTTTAGTCACTGGGTGGACGTTGAACTTATCTCCAGTTGTTCAAGCATTTGGAATAACATACATCATAATAATCTTTTGGACTTTAATTAGCGCAATTTTCTCTTTTTCACTGTTAGTGTAGTGCCAGTCATATGGGGCAGACTGGGCTGAGAAGCAAATTAGTCTAGCGCCCGCATAAAGCGGTCGCACTGTTTCTGGTATGCGGGAGGCCGGCATTCCGCAACTGTGGGGGGGGGGGGGGGGGGCAGTGCTTCTAATTTTGACTGTTCTATCATCCTGGACCACAAACCTTCCTCTCTGTGCTATATGTTTTCTGCTGCCCCATTGGCATGGTTATATCTTCTTTGTCCTCTCCATAAAATTATCAGAAATTTGTGCTTAAAGTAGAACTATAGGCAACATTTTTTTTTTTCATTTTGGATAGAATAAGGGAGGGTTATAACCCCTGTCAGATTATTTTTTACCATCCCTGTCCCATTGCAGAGATTTCCCTTCACTTCCTGCCCCATAGCCAAACAGGAAGTGAGAGGAAATATATGCAAATTAAGGGAATCCACCCCCCCCCGAGGCCCTCAGAACTAGTGTCCCCACTCGAAAATTTCAGGACGGGTCTTAAACAGCAAGGGGTGTGGCCTTGAAAGGAAGGGGTGGGTCATATTTCAATTAGGGGGTGCACGAGTTTAGTCAGGCCTAGGGAAACACAATACCTAAATACACTACTGCCCAGGCCTCCCAATCCTTACCTGAGCTCCCTCCGATCCAGAGATGGTCACGATAGCCTGGGCTGTCCCAGGACTCTCCATCCTCATTGGAGGAGAGCCCACTGACTCCAACTGCTGTCAATTACAGCCAGTGAGCCAATGAGGAGAGCAGGGTGTGGGGTTGAGCCATTGCTCTATGTGTCTTATAGATATAGAAGCGGCTTAGGAGGGAACTGCTCGAGGGGGAGGAGCAAGGAGCACCATCAGGGAACCCCGAAAAGAAGAGGATCAGAGCTGCTGTGTGCAAAACTATCGCACAGAGCAGGTAAGTATAACAGGTTTGTTATTAAAAAAATAAATACAAATTAAGCTTTATTACCACTTTAATCCTAGAAGCCTGCAGAGTATCTTTATGTTTACAAATGAGCATATAATATTTGAACTACCCTTACATAGTATGATGTATTTTCATAGTCATAAAAAGTTCTTTTGTTGTTTTTATATTGTGATTTACAGAATGTCCTTCACAGAAAGCAAAAGCTTCATAAACACTGCATTGTTCTTAGCTACATTGTTTAGCATAGCTTTTAGCATACATAAAGATACATATTTGTTAAATCAATATCCTTTATGTGAATTGTTCTAAAGATTATATTTATATTATCCTTTTATCTTATTATCTTGACTTGAAAACATCATACATGTAAAGTTCTATACACATAATACATACAATATGTAATGAATTGAATGAATAGGTAGCATAGGAGACATTTAGCTTTCTAGGTCGAGGTAACAAGAGTTCAATGTTAGAAAGTCATAAACATGTTTTCTAACCTTGGCTGTAGGAACAATAGGTCCAATGCCAAGACAGCTGTCTTCTAACCTTGATATGAGTCTTATCAAGACAAGAAGAGTTATCTACTGTTCTCAGCAAAGTCTAATGTAAGTACAGGGTGGCATTACTATCTGATTTTTGGAGATAATTCAAGGTAACACATATGGTAAAAATTTTCAGATTATTATAAATAATAATCTGAACTGTGAGCCTGTATTCTTTGAACTTGCCTGAATTGTTTGTTTCCAGTAGGCAGAATAAACCTTCTTCAATGGCTAGCATCAATTCTTTATTTCTTTTTTTTCAATGTAAACCTTAACTTAAAGCGGGGTTCCACCCTAAAGTGGAACCTCCGCTGATCGGATCCCTCCCCCCCTCCGGTGTCACAATTGGCACCTTTCAGGGGGGAGGGGGGTGGAGATACCTGTCAAAGACAGGTATTTACACCCACTTCCGGGCATAGACTCCCGTGGGAGTCTACGCCATTTCCTGTCCTGCCGCGCTGTCTGCTGGGACACACACGGGTCCCAGTGACAGCGCGGAGAATTCCTATTGCGCTGCGCGACTCGCGCATGCACAGTAGGGAACCGGGAAGTGAAGCCGATTCGCTTCACTTCCTGATTCCCTCACCTAGGTGGCGGCAGCAGCCGAGGGCCGAGCAATCGATCGGCCTCGGCTGCCGGCATCGCTGGAACCCGGGACAGGTGAGTGTCCATTTATTAAAAGTCAGCAGCTGTAGTATTTATAGCTGCTGGCTTTTAATATTTATTTTTTTGGTGGAATCCCTCTTTAAAGTGTTACTAAACCCAGGACCCTGCAGTCATTATATCTGGTCTCCCACAGTACACAAAACATGGAAATATGAGTATTTTAGTAAATATAAACTGCTAAATACCTTTTCTCATCAGCAGTATATAGCAGTCTTGTGACTTCTATCAGTGTCCAGCTGAGCACTGGTTAAAGCTTGCAGGAGGAGTTTTCATTCTCCTCTGACAGTTCTGCATGACCCCTGACCCTCTGTCTGGACAGTGCTGATTGGCCCTGTATTCATCACATGCACCTGCCCAAAAAAAACAAAATGAAACAAAAAACTCAGTAGTAATACACACCAAACTAAACATGTGCAGAATGCCTCCTAGGGCTCCTTGCTATCAGAAAATGGATTGGGATCAGTAAAGGAAGGGGAGGATCATAGAAGACCGGATCTGACAGCCTTTTTACACAATGCAGAGGAATAACCCCCTTAGGTTCCACAGTGAGTATAACAAGCACTCTACTGCATATACAGACTGATTTTACTGTTGTGGGTTTAGTAACACTTTAATGTAATTTATTTGTTCAAGCACTGTGTACAATAAAAAAAAACTGAGATACATACAATTGATAGATAAATACAAAATATGTTTTTCACCTCTTCCATCTTTTGCTCCCTCTCCATGCTGCTGATTTCCCGCAGGCTCTGTGTAACCACTATATGCACTCCAGTGATGCATTCACTGTAGAAAATATACTCTAAAAAAGTCAACATCATACAAATAAAACAAATAAATGGTTCTGTTGGTTTTATTCGTATCATGTTGACACTGTATTTTTTGAAGTATGAATTTCATTGTCTAACTTTTATCACATGTGTGTGTATATATATATATATACACACACACACACATTTAAAAAAAAATTGTTATTCTTTTAGTAAGAAGCATCCAACAAACCACTTCAAAACGAAAACTACAAACATAGTTTGCAGAGTACAGAGAGCCCCATGGGCATCATATACAAAATAGTAATATCAAAGTATACATGAAAAGACTACTAAAACATAGAATCACATGTATATTTAAAAATCTGCTGAGCAGAGTGACAATTGTTAATAAATACGTTGCAACCTTAAAGCAGAGTTCAACCCACTTTTTCAACTAGATCTTAAAGGAAAGACTGTGTGTGTCCCAGAAGACAACAGAGCCATTTAGAAAATGCTGTGCGACTTGCGCAGGTGCAGTAGGAAACCGGCAGTGAAGCCTGAAGTTTCCCTTAGTTAGAATGGCAGCGTCTGCACCCGATCCAATGGGCGGATCGGCCTCCGGGGGCCGACATCGCAAGCTCCCTGGACAGGTAAGTGTCTTTATTAAAAATCAGCAGCTACAGTGTTTGTAGCTGCTGACTTTTAAATAATTAGTTTTTGTGGCTAGAATACCGCTTTAAGCCCTGATTAGCGATAGATAAGATCTGGACCAAAAAATGAAATTATTGGGGAAAAAACATGTTTTTTTTCTGTTTCGGTATGAATGACGAGGTCGTTAGGGCAGAGGCCCGCACAGCCACACTATTTTCAAAAAGTGACAGCTGGTATGGGGAACTTCTCCTGTCACAGGGAGCGAGAGAAGGGGGAAGTGGCTGCAGCAGTGGGAATATATTACATGTTCCATCCTAAAAATGGGTGGAACATGTAACCTGTTCCCAAAGGTGAACTTATTCTTTATGTTTATGATTTAGCAGAACACCCAGGTCCTTCTCCATGTTGATTCCCCCAGCTGTTCTCCTGGTATGTATGATGCAAGCATGTTTTTTTTAGCCTCCAAGTGAATAACTTTACATTTATCAAATATTAAACCTCATTGCAACATAGTTGCCCAATTAAATAGTGAATTAAGGTTAGCTTGTAAATTTGAGACATTCTGTAAGGATGTTATTTCCCAAACTTTATATCATTTACAATTATGCCGCGTACACACGGTCGAACTGTTTGACGTATTTAGTCCGTTGAAACACATTTCAGCGGACAATCCGCTCGTGTGTGGGCTTCAGCGGACTTTTTCAGCGTGCAGTCCGGAGTACTAAGAATTTTGGTTTTTCCAAAAATCTTTCCGTCGTACTTTGGTTTCAGCGGACAATACGGTCGTCAGTATGCTAGTCCGACGGACTAAGAATGGCGCATGCCCAGAAAGGATTTACAGGGCTTTGCTGTGTCTTGGACTTCCTATTTCTAGTCCCGTCGTACGTGCTGTACGTCATCGCGCAAGCTTTCGTCGGACTGTTTGTGTATCCGTGTGTGGTCAAGTCCGTTCAGTGGAAAGTACGCCGGATTGTCCGTCGGATTGTATGACGGACTAAGTACGTCATACAGTTCGACCGTGTGTACGCGGCATTAGATTGAAGTAGAAGGTAAAACTTTGTTTTTCATTTTCGATGGAGTAAGGGAGGGTTATAGCCTTTGTATGGCTGCCACCTGTGTCCAACAGGGGAAATTTTGATTCACTTCCTGTCCCATTGCCAAAACAGGATCACCAGAACTAGTGTTCCCATTGGAAGATATCCCCACTATTCCTGTTCTGGTGTGAATCCAAAATTTGGGACTTTCACTTTCGTTGGAAATGGTTAAATGGAAAAATAGAGAGGATGATTCTCCCTAACAGACAGACAATATTAAAAAACTGAACTTTTTTTTTTTTATGTAATCTTTATTTTAGACAAGTAACAATCCAGTGTAGACATAGCTAAGTCCATAAAGTTTAAAAACAGGTATGAGACAAATCAGTAATATAACAAACACAGGTTGCATGCAGGAATTGGCCAAGAGGTACATTCATAGGCCAAACCAGAGGGTAACCGAGTCAAGCAAGCCTGTGGACAAGCCTGAGCATTCAGATAAAAGATGCATGAAGGCAAAAAAACCTTCTGTGCTGTCACGTACCAGACTGTAGAGCCCAAGATGATGAGGATGGCCTTGCACACAATTCCCTACCAAGCACCCCTGGTAGTGAAGACAGGGACTGCTAGGGCCGGGGAAGGGTACATGTGCCTGGCAGCTGTAGGAGTGAGCTGTAGCTTGAAGACACAGGTGTCCTTCCAGTGGTGGTGTGGAGTCTGGTCACCTTGTTCAGCATGAGCCAGGCAGCCAGGTGCAGAATCAGGATCAGTTTCAAGGTTCAAGGTCGGGAACATGCAGAAGTCAGTAATGTACTGGCGGTGGGGTACCCAATCAGGAGACTTGGTCCTAAATCCAAGCCAGGGATGGTAACATAAGCAAGAAGCAGATATAACAGCCAGTGAGCCAATTAGGAGAACGAAGGGGCCATGGCTCCATGTGTGAGAGGACACACAGAGCCGCTGCTTGGGAGTGTGCCTGCTTGGGTGCACCCAGCAGCTAAGGGAGTAGCCAGCATTGGTCCCGAGAAGAGGAGGTTTCGGGATGTTCAGTCCAAAACCATTACACAGAGCAGGTAAGTATAACATGTTTGTTATTTAAAAAAATAAAATAAAAAAAACAAGGCTTTTAATGTCGCTTTAAAGCAGAACTATATTTACCTTCACTCCAGCACTGTGGTGTCTTGGAGCTGCCCGCCAGCAACTGTCATCTTCAGCTTGGTGGCTTCCAGGTACTGATCTCCGGCTGTTTTAATTGGCCAGGCCAAGGTGACATTACTCCCACGCATGTTCAGAAGTTCAGTCAGCTTGGCATTGTGGAAATTGTGCACTGATTTTCTCATGCGCAGCTCAGGGTACAGAAATGGACAGGCTGGTAAGAAGTTTTATTGCAGAAGAGAAATAGTACGTCTCTTCTGCATTACAAATACAGCCTGTTCACCAACTTATTTATTTTTTATTTTTTTAACTTAAAGTTCCACTTGAATCATTCCTCTATGAATGTGGTCTGAATGCGGTCTTTTAGCTAGGGTTAAGGTGACTGAGTTACAAGCTAAGCATTACAAGTCAAGTCAAGTTGAATGTAACTAAATACTACTAGCTACAGTTAGCTAAAAAAAAACAAAAAACTATGGGGTTGATTTACTAAAACTGTAGAGTGGAAGACCTGGTGCAACTGTGCATGGTAGCCAATCAGCTTCTAACGTCCGCTTTTTCGATTTACGTTTTGACCAAAAAACCTGGAAGCTGATTTGTTTCTATGTAGAGATGCACCATATATTGCACTCTCCAGTTTTAGTAAATCAACTACTATGTATAACCATTTCATGACTAAGCCTATTTTTGACATTTGGTGTTTAAAAAGCCTCATACACACGATAGGACTTTGTACAAACTTTCCCTTGGATTTTTGTACAAAGGGCGTCGGCCCTGAACTTGTATTGCATACACACGGCAGGACTTTTTCAGCCAACTTTCACCAAATCATGTGTTTTTTCTGCTCTTTACCGCCACCTTTGGTCAACTTCTGTATTGTTGTCTGATCTTTTGCATTGGTTCTGAGCATGCCTGTTTGTACTTTGTACAAAAGTCCTATGGTTTTCTGTACACACGATCAGACTTTGCTCCATCGGACTTTTGTTGCCAGAAAGTTTGTCCGTTCGCACAGCCAACAAAAGTCAGATGAAAACCAAAAAAGTTTGTCCGATGGAGCGTGCACACGGTCGGATGTTGCTCCAAAACAGCTAATTTGCATGTTTGTTGTCAAAAAGTCTGACCGTGTGTATGGGCCTTAAGTTAAAATCCGTATTTTTTGCTACAAAATTACTTAGAACCCCCAAACATTATATATATTTTTTAGCAGAGAATCTAGAGAATAAAATGGCAATTGTTGCAATATTTTATGTCACAAAGTATTTGTGCAGCAGTGTTTTAAACGCAACTTTTTGGGAAAAGGGACATTTTCATGAATTAAAAAAAAAAAACAGTAAAGTTAGCCCAATTTTTTTGTATAATGTGAAAGATGATGTTACATCGAGTAAATAGATACAAAACATGTCACTCTTTATAATTGCACACACTCGTGGAATGACGACAAACTACGGTACATAAAAATCTCCATAGGCGTCACTTTAAAACATTCTTATGGTTACCAGATTAGAGCTACAGAGGAGGTCTAGTGCTAGAATTATTGCTCTCACTCTGACGATTGCGGCGATACCTCACATGTGTGATTTGAACACCGTTTACATATGCGGGCGTGACTTCCGTATGCGTTTTCTTTGCTGTGCAGATTCTTTAAAAAAAACAAAAAGCCTTATTTATTTTAATGTTAATAAATATTAAAAAAAAAATAGTAATTTTTTGATCACTTTTATTGCTGTCACAAGGAATATAAACATCCCTTATGACAGTAATAGGTGCTGAAAGGTACTCTTTATGGAGGGATCGGGGGTCTAAAAGACCTCCAATTCCTCCTTTGCACTTCAAAGTATTCAGATTGCTGTTTTCGGCGATTCTGAATACTGTGTACCTTTAAACTGGCGCCATTGGCAGCTGAATAAACGGGAAGTGACGTCATGACGTTGCTTCTATGTTTACAATCAGGAGACTGGAATGAAGCCCCTTACGGCTCCAAGCCAGTCTGTCCCTAGCCGCCGGAGGCATCTGATTGTTGATCGGTCCTCCCGGTGGAACGAGAGGCCCGGTAAAAGCGGCGGGAGGCAGCAGGAGGGGGGGTGTCCCCTCCCGCTCCTCCGGTATAACAGCCGGTATAACAGCCGAGCGCCTTTTAGCCTCATTGGTTGTTATCGCTGGAAAGGTGATCGCCGCCTCTAAAAAACAGCTGTGGGCATCATCCCGATATAACCCCCGAAAGCCAAGTACGCACAGCTGCGTACACTCGGCGGCAAGGGGATAAAGTTGTTTGTGTCCCTTTTTTGCCCCAAGAAGGGTTGCACTAATCTTTAGCCTTTAGTTAATAGTCCCTAGCATATCTAGATAAAGAATAGAGTATTACATAATATAGTTATTATTATTATACAGGATTTATATAGCGCCAACAGTTTACGCAGCACTTTACAATATAAACAAGGAGACAATACAGTTATAATACTATAAAATACAAGAGGATTAAGAGGGCCCTGCTCAGAAGAGCTTACAATCTAATAGATATCTTTCCAATATTGCTTGACCTGAATGAACAACCCATTTGTGTTCAGCAGACAACTGTGAAATGACCACTTTTACTGTTCCAGTATTTAATAACTCAGGGGCGTCTGTCTTTAAATATTGAATAAACATAAGATCAAATAACCTACATCATCCGTTCATTACAAGGCTTAAATAATTTAGGATTAGTCATACCGTTTAGCTTCAGGAAACTTTAATTTGTATACATTATCCACTCGAGGAATGTACGAGAGAGAGAGCAGTAATTTGTCATTTCCCAGGATTTCACATTCATTACAAGAACACTTCCATTTAGCATCTTTTATATCTCTAAATGAGTCAGAGTGATCAGGGAAGGGAAGGAGGATATAAGCAACTAATGCATTTTCCACTATCTACAGCCCTATGGATAGATGCGGCACCGCATGGCAAAATTCCCAAAGATGTATCACTGGACAGAATCAGGATTTTTAAAAATAATGCTTGTTATCGACATTTCTAACAAAGTTGTAAAAAATAAGGGACACTATTTTTATGAAGCAGCAAATCTGAAATTAAATTAAACATTCACTGTAGGTGCATCTTCCTGGTGTATATGTCATAAATGACAGTGAATGTTTGGTGAAAGTCACATTCACTTCTTTATAAGAACACCTATTAATATTATTATACAGCATTTTTATAGCGTCAATAGTTTGTGCAGCGCTTTATAACATGAGAAAATATGGACCTTTACTTAAAAGTCAGCAAAAGCCTAAAGTGTATTTAAAATGATATTAAAGTCTTGTTTTTTTTTGTTTAAATATAACAAACTTGCCATACTTATCAGCTCTGTGCGGTGGCTTTGCACAGAGCTGCCCAGGTCCTCCTCTTCTCGGATTCCCTCACCGCCGGTCCTGGTCCCTCTCTCCTGCCGAGTGCCGCTACAGCAACCAGCTTGGAATGAGGGCACCTGAAGCTTGCGGCTCGTCCTTTCCCACTCTCTCTCCTAATTGGCTCACTGGCTTTGATGGACAGCAGCAGTAGCCAATGGCTCCCACTGCTGTGTCCAAGCCAATCAGGAGGGAGAGTCCTGGACAGCCGAGGCTCTTGTGCAACATCGCTGTATTAAAGAGGAAGTAAACTCTCCTACTCTGATGCTTCTTTTCATTTAGTCCATTATAATAAGTAATTATCAAACTATAGCTACTGTAATCCAGACCAAATAGCATATTACTTACTGTTTAAAGAAACTTTAAAAAACTTGTTTCCACGGGTTAGGCAGCACCATCTTAAGTATTGTTTTCTGAGTCCACAGTGGAGTGTATTTCTTCCCTTACATTGAGCACTTCCTGTACTATTAACCAAGCCTCCTTCTCAATCCAACGTTTCTATGGCAACCCTGCTTCCCTGTTCATAGCTGACTTGTTTTATTTCATAGTATTTACTTGTGCCGATTGTCTAATGTTTGCCTTTGTCAGTCTTATCAGCTTCAACTAATAGGACTGCAGTAATGGCCAGGTTTACACTGCATGTGATATCACATGGTCACATGGGGTGGAGGAGGAAGCTCTGAATGATTCTGCAGCCTCCTGGCATATCAGTGGTGTGCCATAGGAAGTCCTGATAACAGATAGATAAGCACATAGAGAGTGTGCCGTAAATTAGGGGAGATCTGGGCATGCTCAGCAATGTCATTCTAAAGAACAAAAAGGATTACAACAATACTAAGTAAGTAAGGAGATATCTTCAAGCAATGTTCATTAGGGTTTTTTTTATGCTGATTTACATGGGACAAAGTTGTGGGGGAGAGTTTACAACCACTTTAGGATGAGGTGCAGGTAAGTATTGGGGGGGAGGCTGAGGGGGGCTGCTGCATAGAACGCATTAAGATAAAAAAACCTTCTGCCTTTGAACCACTTTAAACCCAAGAACAAAAATATAATATGTTGCAGTTTACCAGTCTTTAGATGGAATGCCTGCGCTGGTTTTCTTTTTTCATTTTAGGCTTCCGGTATCCTGCCAGTTAGAATCCTCCTGTCCTAGGATGACAACGCTCGCTCACCGTATTCTGTATTTATGGAGCTGCAGCGTTGTCACCCTACTACATTAAGTGTGCAATAGAATAAGGCCAATTTGTTGCCACATCTACAATATCATAAACAGTATGACAAAAGAATAAAAAATCGAAAAAGACAGATATAGTAAAACACTTTCAATTGTATATTTAGCAGACCAGAAATTAGTAAATATAAGTTTTTTTTATCTAGTTTTTAAATTACCAGCCTTGCAAAAATAGCCCAAAAAAAAGGCTAAAATACTCTTCCCGGAGAAAAGATTATTCCAGACCATCTTCCGCCTAGGCACTTGGTCATGTAATTTTTGCTTAAAGGGAGGATACAATTTTAGCTTGACTTCTCTCCTTTAGCAGAGAGGATTTCAGTTTAACCGATTGAGATCCGCGCTATAGCCAAATGACGGCTACAGCGTGAACCTGCTTTGCCGGGACTACGTCGTCCCGTGCACTATTGACGTCGTCCCATGCATGAGCGGCCTGCCCGCCCCCTAAGGGCACGCTCTGTGATCAGCGAGTCTATTAGACTCGCCTGATCATAGATCGGAGCAAGGGGTCGATCCCGACCCTTACCACGTGATCAGCTGTCAGCCAATGACAGCTGATCATGTGAACACAACAGAGCCGGTAATCGGCTATTTTTCCTCCTTGCGCTGACAGCGCGAGGAGAAAAAAAAAAGCCGGTCACCGGCGGCCGCGAGAGGGACTTCAGTCCCAATCACGGCCAAGTCATCAGTGTCCACCTGCCCCCTGCCAGTGCAACCTAATTAAAGTAAAAGTGCCCCCATCAGTACCACCCCTTAGTGCCCATAGTGCCACCCATTAGTGCCCATAGTGCCACCCATCAGTGCCCATAGTGCCACCTATCAGTCCCCATAGTGCCACCTATCAGCGCCACAGTGCCACCTATCAGTGCCCACAATCTGCCTCAACAACAGTGCTGCACCTCATATGCCACATATCCGTGCCCATCAGTGTCATCTACCAGTGCCCATCAGTGCCCATCAGTGCCGCCCATCAGTGCCCAGCAGTGCCACCTATCAGAGCCACCTATCAGTGCCACCTATCAGTGCCCATCAGTCCCATCTATCAGTGGTACCTATCCGTGCCCATCCATGCCACCCATCCGTGCCACCCATCCGTGCCATCTTATCTGTGCCCATCTTTGCTCATCAGTGCCCCCTTATCTGTGTCCATCAGTGCTGCCTTATCTGTGCCCATCAGTACCGACTTATCTGTGCCTATCAGTACCGCCTTATCTGTGCCTATCTGTGCCACCTTAACCATGCCTATCAGTGCCCACCAGTACAGCCTATCAGTGCCCACCAGTGCACCCTATCAGTGCCCACCAGTGCCGCCTCATCAGTGCATTTCAATGAAGGAGAAAAATTACCTGTTTGCAAAATTTTATAACAAACTATTAAACATGATTTTTTAATTATTTTTATTTTGCATCTTTTTTTGTTTGTTTAGCAAAAAATAAGACTCCCAGCTGTAATTAAATACCACCAAAAGAAAGCTCTATTTGTGGGAAAAAAATGATAAAAATTTCATTTGGGTACGGTGTTGTATGACCACGCAATTGTCATTCAAAGTGCATCAGTGCTGAAAGCTGAAAATTGGTCTGGGCAGGAGGGGGGTTTAAGTGCCCAGTAAGCAAGTGGTTAATAATCTTTATCTAGCAAGCTTGGTAACTAATTTACTAACATCTAAGTATAGGGGTTGTGTTAATTTCAGTGACTTGTTGATTTGGGTGCAACTGAGATTCACCTCAACTTGCTTCTGGAATTGGATGATGCTCTACTTAAAGTGGAGCTCCGGACACATTTTTTTTTTTTATCCAAGCATAATGCATTATTAACATAAAAAACAATTTTATATGTTTGGTAGCTGATATTGATAATATATTTATTTTATACTCCCTACTAAATAAATCCTTTTTTGGCCATTGCCATGATGATTTTGGGCATGTGGGCGTTTCTGGCAAGTAAAAAAAAAAAATTCCCTCCAAATGTTTCTTAATACTATTAAAGGCCTGTGAATATGTAAAAAAAAGTTTTTCAGGGTGGAGCTCCGCTTTAAAACATAATTCTTGAAATGTTATTTTTGTAGGTCAAGTTTAAGTGAATGATAGCACTTTTTTTTGCAAAAGAAACAGATCTGTAAGTGAAAGTGAAACCACATTACAGAGAAAGATCAGGTCTGCCTCACTGCCAGACAGGGTTGTGCTGTGAGACATGGCTTTTGGCTTTATAGATCTTAGGACTTGAAGAAATCCAAATCTTTTTGGCAGGTTAAACAGCCCCTGTTTATGTATTTTGTATTTGCATTTGCCTATGTAGAACCCCCTCCCCCTTGACTGGGAAGGTGGCAACCCTTAGCACAGAGGTGGGGCTGACACTGCCCAAGGGTGGATCCGTGGCCACAGTGAAGAAAGTCATGACAATAATGGGCGACCAATCATTTTAGTCTTTTTCAAGTTTTATTTCTCCACTCGCAGGGAGAGAAGGTTAGTGTTTCAATTTCCCCAGCAACATAGGTTCCAGACTCCATCACACTTTTCCTCCATACAAAGTAGTGTCAGGATCCTCTAAGGATGGACTCCATTCCCCCTCCAGCAGGACTTTTGGTTCTCCACCTTGGATGCTGTACCCTCCTTGTCCAAGCAGGGCAACTTGATGATTCTCAGTTATAGAGGTTGTAAACCCTCGTGTTTTTTCACCTTAATGCATCCTATGCATTAAGGTGAAAAAACTTATGACACTCACTGGCCCCCTAGCCCCCCCCCCCCCCATTTTACTCACCTGAGCCCATTCATTTCCCTCAGAAGGGACATACTGTACCTCTCTGCCCAGGTTTCTTGGCTCTTGATTGGATAGATTGATAGCAGCACAGCCATTGGCTCCCACTGCTGTCAATCAAATCCAATGAAGAGGGGGCAGGGCCGAGTCCAGCATTCTGTGTCTATGGACGCAAATGTTGGACTCGGGAGCGTGCCCGCAAGGTAACCCCCAGGGAAAGTGCTTCTCCTAGGGGGTTTACCAAGCGCCGTTGGGGGAAACCAGAAGACAATGATCGGGGCCAAACTAATCAAACTAATGAGCAAAACTAACTGGACAGTGGAGGTAAGTATGATATGTTTGTTATTTAAAAAAAAAAAAAAAAAAATGAGGATTTACAACTCCTTTAAGCCCAACAGACCTCAGGCCTTATCAGCCCAAACCAGTGCACACACCTCCCCAGGCTGAAAAACAGGGTAAACAAAACCTTACGAGGCCCCTCTTCCAACATTTATGTCCTCTCCCAGCATGCACCACTGGCCAGGAACCTCCGAGTTGTTGCCAGAGGGGTTTTAAATACTCATAAACCCAGAAATGTTACCTCCCATGACTAAGTGTCAATGTCCCCCAGTGGCAGCAGGTTACAGCCACAAACCCTGAACTTAGAGGAGAGACAGGTAAAAAGACTATAAATTGGCCTGCACAATACTACTACCCAGAAAACCAAATTTACTAGATACCTACGATGACAGGATGCCAACATCTATTTGTAATTCAGCTTTAAGACTGTTACTTTTATATATTGCTGTATATAAATGGCCAGGATGGATCCCATAGTAACTGAGGGATAAGACTAATGCCACGTACACACGGTCGGATTTTCCGACGGGAAATGTTAGATGTGAGCTTGTTGTCGAAAAGTTCGTCCGTGTGTATGCTCCATCGAACATTTGCTGTCTGAATTTCTGCCAACAAATGTTTGATAGCAAGTTCTCAAATTTTCCTGCCAACAAAACTTGTTGTTGGAAAGTCCGATCGTGTGTACTCAAGTCCATCGCACAAAAGTTCACGGATGCTCTGAATCAAGCAGAAGGAGCCGCACTCCTATTGAACTTTCTTTTTATAGTCCTGTCGTACGTGTTGTAGGTCACCGTGTTCTCATGTTCGGAATTTTGCGCCAACATTTGTGTGACCATGTGTATGCAAGATGAGTTTGAGCCAACATCCTTCGGAAAAAAATCCACGGTTTTGTTGTCGGAAAATCGTGTGTACGGGGCATTAGATATATAGGGTAACTAATACCTGAAAATTGTGCCGCACTAAAATATCTTCCTTTTCAGTCCAAGAAAATCTAGTGCTCCTCTGCAAAATCCTGCATTTATCTATGGTACATGTACAGACTTCAGATGTTGGCAGATTATAAATATTTTACCCAAACTTGTCTGGCACAGTATTGTCAAAGCATTCAGTGTTGGCATTATATGATATACTGATATAAGAGTTGGCATTAACCCAAGGTCAGCAAAATACTGTGGAATGAACAAAGCATTCATATCCTACCCATCATATGTACCTTAAAACCTGCAGTTTGTTGAAATGACCCTGACTATCTCCATTACAAAATGACGGGCCCGCTTGCCAATGCAAGAAGTCTTTTTGTAGACAGGATTCAGGAATAAAGTAACAAATAAACGTTTGATAGCAATATAATTATATATTTATTTTTCTCACAAAATCATTACTGTTAGTACATATTCCGGTGTAGACGTACATAAAATACACTATGTACATCACATTCCAATTTAGAATTATGGTTAGTCGAAGGGGTGACTATATCACACTGAGGGAGAACTTTTATACAGCTCGAGTTTATCGCTAATGAAAAATGAATGGCTTCAGAAGCAAATTAGTCAAAAAACATATTGGCACACAGAGAGCAGCAGTGAGCGTTTAATCTTCCAGATAGAGTTTCAGCATAGGTGTCATCCCTAAATCAAACACTGTCATAGCATTTTATTGCTCCTGGTGAGAATTAAAGAGGCCAGATAATGCTGGCTTGCATTTTATTTGATGAATGTCTCTTACTCCTTTTGACATAAGAGTGTGACACTCTTTTCATCTAAGTCACTGAAGGCCAGACTGTGCCAAGCACTTCTTGCTGGCCTACATCTTCAACCAGTTCAGGCCGAGCTATCACAAGGAGTTTTAAGAGAGTTCACTGACTGCAGTTGCTCTTTTAGGAGTATTTTCAGCGCATGTGCCAGCACTATCATTGTACAGGTATACGTAGCCAGGTGTTTAGTTGGCCAGAGGGAGCAACTTTAAAGACACTTTGCTGCAGTTGCTTTGTGTGCCTATACAAGATTCATATGCTGGCTTTCAATGCAATTCTGTAGGCATTCAGCAGAGGGGGGCAGTGGGCATGAAGGGCTTGAGAGATTTTAATGCAGACCTCAACTGCATAAGAGTAAATGGAGTGATGGACTATAATGCTCATTAACAGCAGGGCAAATGGGCAGTTTTCCTAGTCTGGATAGAAAATAACTTCTTGCTGGAGGGGACTGCAGAGTGCACATTTCTGCTGCTGTGTGTAATCATCTGTAGCCTGAGGCATGGAGTGCTGAAGATAGGAGTGCTGAGGACTGGAGCTGCTCTGAGTTCAGAACCAGAAGGAAAGCTGAAAACCAAGTGTCTACATCAGAGTTTGCTGTTTGCCTGGGACTAGTGAGCAACCCCTTGCAATGTTTACTGTTAGGAAGGGACTAACCATCCATTTAGTAGCCTTAAATCACTGCAGAACTTTAATGGTATTGTACTTGCTGTATGTGCACCACCCTAAAGACTGGGCCCCGCTGATTATCTGGCTAAAGATTGCAATTCAGGAGCCGTATACTTACCAACTGCTTCACAGGGATCCTGAACTGAGCTACTAATATTCAGAGGTACCTCTCCTGGGCTATATATATATATATATATATATATATATATATATATATATATATATATATATATATAGCAATGTATATACAGAGTGGGCTCAAAGACATTTGCTGACTATTGACTGTAGAAGAGATACTTTGGGACTATTCATCACTGTTGACACTGTTCACTGTTGATACTGTTCATTGCTGAGACTGCTCACTGCTGATGCTCTTTGTTGCTAATTTAAAGTGATACTAAACACACACCATTTAATTTACATTATCCCTTCTCTTTCTGTATGTGAATGTATGTGAATGATGCCAATGTAATTATTTTAGGTGGAGACAGAGAGCAGTAGGATAAACCAGCATTTTTGCAGACTACAGAAAACAAATCCCATCGTGACTGAGTATGAACAGCATGTAATACAACATTTATTAATAGTTTTTATGATGTGGGTTTACTTCCTCTTTTTCCCCCTGCTTTCCCCTGCAAAGTAAAAGCATAATGGGCTAGTATGCACTGGATATTAGCCCATTATGTGGCACTTACCTGAAAACGAAGCACGCATTGTCCCCGCTAGTGGCCTCATCCATATTCGCCCCTCTTCCTTCCAGGGCCAAGGACTCCGGCTCTGTGACTGGCTGGAGTTGCCTGATGTCACTCCTGCACATGTGCACGGGAGCCGTCAGTCACGGCACTTGCTAGTGAAGAAAGGGCAAGGAGGGCCGTTTCTTCACAGCACATGCGCCGATGACATCGGCTCAAGCATATATGGTAAATATCTCCTAAACTGTGCAGGTTTAGGGATATTTACAGTGCTTACAGGTGAGCCTTATTATAGGCTTACCTGTAGGTACAAGTGGTGTAACAGGGTTTACAAATACATTAATGACACTTTAATCTTGCTTTAATATGATGATTTTTAGACTAAACTATTCTGATTATGTGGTGATATGCATAGTTTTTTTTTTTACAATGTTTGGGTACAATGTCACACGACAGTTAAAGAAACGCAGTGCCGTATCGCAAAAAATGGCCTGGTTATTAAGGAGGTAAGTCCTTCTGGTCCTTAAGTGGTTAAACAAAGCTTTCTCAATCAGACTTTGATATGCAACACCTTATTTGTCTTTCATGCTACACTTATGAATGTGGGGGACTCAACCTAACCTCCCTTTTCTACAGGGATGGGAAGAGGGACTTGGTACAACAAACAAGACATCAGCAAAATATTTGCTGCACAATACAAAACATAAAAGCCATAGGCATGTGCAGGGGGTGTGTCAGGTGTGCCTGGGCACATCCTAATCCCTATGTACAGTGCTGATTCCCCCTACTGCCTGGGATACCCCCGTGTTGGCCCCCCACCCCGCAGTGCTGCTGGCTTCCCTCCTCTCTGCTCCCCCCAGCTGCTGTGGGGGGTGTTTCAGGATGGAAAGTGGGGGAAAAGGCTAGTAAATATGTCATTACCAGTGCTTTCCTTTTTTAAATGAACACACTCACTCACTGTGTTCATTCATAACTGAAGCATAGTAAACTGTGTTTACTATGTTTCAGTTTGTGAAAGAACAGGAAGCCGCCCAGCACTGAGCACTTCCTATTCAGTCATTGTCCCATGCAGCTGAGGCATGTTTGTTTGAGCTTTGGGGTGCAAACCCTAGTGCAATAGGCTGCGCACACCTATGATAAAAACACATTTAAAAAAAATCTTCCTACTTCTACAAAGGTCTGCAAGCATTATGGCCATGTGGAAATAGACTACCCCACCCACAAACACACACAAAGGGGAATGGTTCACCAGGATTAAAGAGCTCTTACCCTGGTAATGAAGGACCAGGAAGTCAAATTTGGATACCTTGGTTCCTTTAATGCCTAAATGACATGTGCTTTCTGCCTTACCTGGTTCACACCTATGCATTTTTTTAGTGCATTTTCAGTTTTGCAGAAACACACTACAGTCCATTTAACATGGTTTCCTATGGGTCACATTAACATTTGTGCATTTTATGGAAAGAGCCAGGGACTTTTTTCTGTTTTTTGGATCCATAGACTTCAATGGATCAACAATGTGTATTGAAAAAATGAAAAATGCACCTAGAGAGTGCAAACTGCAACCTTACCTGCATAGGTGTGAAGCAGGCCCGAGGGGCCACTTCTACCTTTCTTATCCTCCAGCTCCCTCCCAATCCCCTCCATCCTATCCCCCTGTTTTTCTTTTCTTCCTTTCTCTCATCCTTTTTTTTTTTTTTTTTCTCTTTCCCTTTCATTTCTCCGACATGTTAGTTCACTTAAGTATTCATCAGATCTTTCTCTTTTGTTTTTTTTCTTACTTATCCTTGCACACTCTGTATATTCTACAAATAAAATGATACGACAAAGATGATAACTAGACTTGTGCACAATGGAAAATTTTGTTTAGTTTCGGTTCGTTGTCATTCGTAAAATACATAATTTCGTTCTGTTATATTCGTTATGTTACGTTAATACGTTTTCGGATAATTTGTTATTATTCGTAGAGTGACGAATTCATTCGTTCGTATTCCTTAAAATTCGCTATTTATGTATGTATAGACATCCGTGATAATGATTCGTAGATTGGAAAGTCGTTTGTTTATTGAATCTTTTAACACACACAATGACAACGTCTCTTCTCCTCGACTCAAATACAATACAACACCCTTCTAACTCAGTTCTCAGGAATGCACTTTGCCAGTAATCCATCCTCCGGCACAAAATTAATTAGCTGATTGGACTATAAGATTTACTTTGAGCTGACCTTTTGTTTCATTAGATCTTTAAAGAATTACCAAATTCATTTGAATTCATTTGAATTCATTTTTTATATTTCTTTCGTATTCATTGTTATTCGTTATTTTTTTATTCGGACATTCGGATGCATCCGAATGTCCGAAAGATGCAAAATTCGGCCGAATTTCGATTCGTTACGAAACGAATTGCACAAGCCTAAACTACAGAAATCAGGTTTTTATTTTGCATGTATGAATGCATTACTTATATGTACACATATGAATGATAGGAACGTTTTATATCACAACAGTGTATTTCCAATGAATTTGAGAATGTGATATGTGTATTTAACCCTTTCTACATCACTATAATGGAATTATTGCTATGAGCAGACATTGTATGTAGGGTTGCCACCTGTCCGGTTTTGATCTGTACAGTTCGGGTTTTGAATGCTGTGTCCGGGTTTCCCTCTGCCTGAGACCCAGCAGTGCCGCTGACAGGGGGGGTACCACAAGGCCTCCTGTAGGGGCCTCAGCACACAGGGGAACCTGGACAGCAGGGGAATCATAGCGGTGGGCACACAAAGGGGGGGCAATTACAGAGGAGAAAAAAGAGAAGGGAGAGAGAAGTGCCAGGTAGCCGCTGGTGTGGTAGTTTAAGTGTTTAAAAACAATCCACTCACACATTTCAGAGCGGTGGGCATGTCAATCTGTGAAGTCCGCTGTCAGCATTCTCCCGATCCACACTACTGTTATCACTAAATCACTGGTATAAGGATACAGAGAGCCGCGAAGAAACTCCAGTGAGCTGTCAGATAGCCTGTGATCAGAGCATTCCAGAAGCTTAACCACACCTCCATCATAAGAGGCTGACTTGACCCAGTTCACTGGAGTTTCCCCCCTGGCGTTCTGTATCCTTATACCGGCTTCCTCCAGCGATTCAGTGATCACGCAGAGCAACGTGGATACGGAGAATGCTGGCAGCGGGATTCACAGACTGACATGCCTACCGCACTGACATGTGTAAGTGCATTGTATTTAAACATTTCATTTATTTTAAACTATCGCACCAGTGGCTACCATTTTGTCTCCTCTGTAATTGTCCGCTGCTCCGATCCCCCTGCTGTCCGGGCCCCCCTGTGTGCTGTGCATTACACACTCCTGTCCCCTTCTGTACATAAGACTCACAGGCTCTTCACACCTATGCATTCCGGATTGCAGATGGAATTGCTGTGAAACTGCCCATGATTCCCAAATGGGCGCAAATCGTAGGACGTGCTCACGATCCCTTTACTTTCAATGTCACCGCAATCACGGAGCAAAACTTCTTTTGGGTGACAGGCATCACACGATTCTGTTTGCGTGATTTTGCCACGATTTGTCGGGCGACAATCGCAGCAAAATCGTGCCGCGGTTGGGGTGCCATGCTGTGCTCCGCTAAAGTGTTCGGGTTTGGCTTGAAGAAAAGGTGGCAGTGTACGTCATTGTACAATCTTGTTGATAATTGCACCAATGTCTTCATTAAATAAAGAGAAGAAAGAAAAGAGCGCTGTTTGAGCAACAACCAGTCTGCAGATTCGACATGCTCAAACATGGATAAATATAATCAGGAAAACAATGTAAAAATTTAATTTCACAGTTATTTTTTAAACAGATGTTGCATTGCATAAATAGTCAGAAAAGGAATAATTTTATTTTTTCAATTTTATTTAACGTTTTAGATGTATGTGCACATCTAATAAATTAGTTGTAAATAATATGTCTTACAAAAAACGTATTCCTGTTATTAGTTTGTCTGTTTATTATATAGGTATGTTTCCAGATATATTTTCTCATTACATATGCAGGCTCTACTTCCTGCTGTGTTGAGCTACACAATGGTTGTGACTTACTGCACCTTCGCACAATGCACATTTATGTCAGTGGACTCATTAATAATAATACATTGCCTGTGTAGCTGATATCTTATCTCAACAGCTGTTAAGCAATTAGGCATAGTCATTGTAGTAATCTATAAATCTCTACATGTAATACAAAACCAATATATTAGAGGACAATGGTGTAAACATGTGAACATCATATCAGAAATAACTTTTAGGTAAGCACTCACTGCAAATGCATCCTACGTCCGCTCTAAGAGCTTGTTCTCATGTGTGGCTATACTGCTGGCGCTCTGAAAAGTGATCAACAGTGCATCGTCTATCATTTAAGAGAACGTTTGACATGGGGTTAGGGAGGCAACCCTCAAAATGCCAAACCACCGTGGCAAAGTGTAGGGTCACATTCGTTAGCAGTACTACGGTACCTTCTCAATGCAAATGCCATTTAACTTTTTACATAGGTAAAGCCCTGAGTGGCTGCATTATTGTGTTTAGGTGGGTGGTTGGAGCACATTGGACACAACATATTTACAAAGACAGTTGAGCAGCCACAATGTCCGACCAGATAAAAATTGTGTCCGGGAAAAAAAGATTGCAGCCACAACAGATCGAATTTTGTGTCCCTGATCAATTCCCTAGCTCAGCGCAAACCAAGGTCGTTACCCCCTACATAAAAAAGGACCACATCAGGAGGGCGGTCCCTCGAGCGTACCTATGCATTTCCGGCACAACCCTGGACCCTAGCATGCCTGGTATCCCAATCCAACGTACCACATACTCCTCCCCTGACAAGCCTAGCAACCTGCACCCCTCCTGACATCCGCCCTCCTGGCACCCCAATACACATAGGAGTGTCCAAGGATCCACACCAGGCAGGCTTCCGAACCAGAAAAAGGGGGAAGGAAGGGAAAACATATAAAAAACCCCCACACCAAACCAAGCCCCCCCCTGAACAAACAACATGAATGTGTAAAAGCTGAAGAGAAAGGAAGGGGCCCGGAAAAGAAAACATTTTTTGTGCACCCCATGTCAGCAACTCACAACAAATGGGGGCGAATGTACCATTTGAACCGCGCTGACTCCCACCGCCCAATACTCTGAACCACCTTCTCATCCAATCCCCACCGGACAGCCTCCGTAGCTGCTCCAATGCAGAACGAATGAGACAAATAATTCCCCCCAAACCAACAAACACTTCTTGAACACCGCCTGGAACTGGAAGCGGGACAATGCTGTCCCGTCTCTATGTTGAAAGAAAACCTCCTGGCCTGCTGGCCTGACCTGGCAAAACTCCCCTACCGCTCCCACCGGACATATGGGAGAACCAGGGACCCTCCGCAATTCTACCCAGGCCCCCTTGCCCAATTGATCCGTCTTAGACCACCGAAGAAACACCCCCAAAGCATCGCCATGTACCCAAACATCCTGCACCTCCAAGCCACCATCTCCTTTCTTGTTCCTACTCACCAGTTCCCCCACCCGGAAAACACCAAAAAAGGCCAGTACAAAAACAGCCCGGAACAACACCCTCTCATATAGAGACTTGCCAATTTCCCCCAACCGCCCCACCACAGTCCCCAGGACCGCAAAAAAAACAGGGCAATGTGCGTCGGCTGCCGATCAACCAGCGTGGTATCCGCGCATAGCACGCCGAACCAGGAAAGCCTTGGTTGCATCACGCTAACCCGCTAACTGAAACATAAAAGCCAACCCGGCTAACTTGCGCGACATGTATGACGCCGAAACACCCCTTTTAAAATTTCTCCTAATAAAATAAAGCAGCAGATGAATCCTACCCTCATCGTGGGAGCAGTCCCCCACCTCCCGCTCCAAATCTCCCCATTCAAGCCAAACCTTGCTGTATGCATTCCAGGTAGCCGCAGAGACCGACTTACGAATCAAGAACTGGGCAGTGGCAACACGATGCTCCATAACCGCTCGGGGGAAGGGGATCCCATGCGTATCCGCTTCCAGAACCAATTGACGGAATCTGTCCCACTGGAAACGAGACAACGCATCAGCCACAGAATTTTCAATCCCCGTAACATGAATAGCAGACACAAAACAGTTAAGACACAAACAAGCAAGAACCAGGTGACGCAGTAAGCGCACAACTGGGGGGGAAGAAGCTGTGTTACTTTTAATGGCCTGCACCACCCCCAGGTTATCACAGTGAAAGCGCACACGGCGATTCCGAAATTCATCCCCCCAAAGCTCCATTGCCAGCACAATGGGGAACAATTCCAATGCCGCCAGGTTGTGTAGCAACCCAGCCACCCTCCAAGTTGCCGGTCACTCCCCGGCACTCCACCATCCCTGGAAAAACGCCCCAAAACCGCCGGAACCAGCCGCGTCAGAAAACAATTCCAAGTCAAAATTCAACACAGCCCTCCCCAGCCCCAAAGAGCGACCATTATAGGTAGCCAAAAAGGTAGTCCATACTTTGAGGTCCTCCCTGTGATCCTGAACCAAACAAATGTAATGATGTGGTGCCCGGACGCCGGCTGTTGCCGCAGCCAGTCACCTGCAAAAAACACGCTCCATGGGCATAATACGGCAGGCAAAATTTAAATTGGCCAACAGTGACTGCAGGGCCCGAAGTTGAATTTTGCGGCCCAACAACGCCCCCGCCACCTCCTGCTTCAAATCCTCGAGTTTGTCCAGAGGCAATCGGCACTCCATAGCCAAGGTATCGATGACAATACCCAAAAATCGCAGCTCAGAGGCCAGGCCCTCAGTCTTGTCAGGGGCCAACGGAACCCCATAAACTTGCTGAACTGTGGCCAGCAGAGATGCGCACACCAAGCTCTCCGCCGGCCCTATACACAAAAAGTCATCCAAATGGATGACGGAAGACAAGCCCCAAACATACCGCACCACCCATTCCAAAAACAAACTAAACTGCTCAAACAAGGAACAGGAAATGGCGCACCCCATGGGCAACCACCTTTCAACAAAAAAACTCCCCCCGCCACCGACAGCCCAACAAATGGCAACAATCAGGATGCACCGGCAATAGGCGGAAAGCGGCTTCAATATCCATCTTGGCCAACAGCGCCCCTTGTCCATAACGCTGCACCCAGGCCACAGCCATATCAAATGACATGTAAGAAACCGTACAGAGATCCGCAGCAATCGAATCGTTAACTGGCCCCCCGCTCGGGTAGGACAAGTGGTGGATGAGCCGAAACTTGTTTGGCTCTTTTTTCGGAACCACTCCCAACGGGGAAACAACCAAATCGGGCACTGGAGGCCGCTCGGGCCAGCCATGCGACCCAATGCAACTTCTTTGAACAATTTTTCAGTAACGATCTCAGAGTGCTCCCTAGCTGACTTCAAATTATCCACCGTAGGCGGAACCACCCTTAATTAACTATGCAGCCTGAAACCCTGCCTGATTAGGATAGCGCCTTAGAAAAAGAGCCATCTTTTCTACCCTCACCGGCGTCCTCCCTTTTACCAGAATCCCCACCCTTTCCACGTCCTTGCTTAAAGCACCGAGACTGAGGGTGTGAACCCCCACAAGCGGAACACTCGTGTCAGAACCGACATTTTGCACCGAACTTACAGGTTTGAATTGAATTGAACTGAATTGCCAGCAGTAACCCATGCGACTTCCGGCCGGTTGCCCTGCAGAAGCTGAACCCCTGGCCCCACCCTGAAAGGGAGATAACGAACCCCTGGGAGAGGACATTAGCTACATCCAAAGACTAATGTCCTTGTGGTCCCACCGCAAGGACGGGCGGACCGCCTTCCGCTGCCAGAAATGTTCATCGTAGCGCAGCCAAGCAGTCCCCCCATAGACCCTTTGCGATTCCCCAATGTAATCAAGGTAACAAAAAAGAGGCGAGCAGCTCTCGGGTGACTTTTCCCCGATAATGCTCGCCAAAATTGCAAACGTCTGCAACCAGTTTGCAAACGTGCGTGGAATTAACCTGTAGCTTATCCAAGTTAAACTTCTCCAAGGGCAATAAAGAAAAAATTTCCACATATTCCCCCTTCCAAATGCGCTCCTTCACCTCCGCCTTCAAATGAGTGCCCAAGGGCCCCTCAAAACAGACGTAAACCTCACATTTGGGGTGGCATCCACCAAACGTACCCCATCCGCCGCCACTGTCCCTTTTCCCACCACTGATGTGTCTACCGCCGCCACCAGCGCACTAGGCGGCACCGCCGGAAATGCAAGCGGGGCTAAGGAAATGGCTCCCCTAACCCGCCAGCGGCGTGCCCTCCCACTGACCCCACCCATCCGGCAGGTGGGACCAGGCCTGGCACCACCGGCGTAGAGCCCTGGGCTGTGGAAGAGTGGGACGATGCCCACGCCGCCACTGGGGAAGTGTCCGCCACCGGCCGTGCAACAGCCTCGCAGCACGATAACACCTCCCACAAGCCAGCCAACAAGGTCTGTACTACCCCCACTTCCTGCATCCCCGCCACCCCCAAGGGCAAGGAACCAGTACTGTGACCCAAACCACCTGAGACACCCCCATGCCCCCCCCGGCACCCCAGTGCCAACAACATTACCCCCTACACTAAGGACAGGAGAAGAAAGAGACAGAGAAGAAGGGTCCATACATGGCTGTCGCTGCCCCACGGGACATCCAGCTGCATTTCCAGCTCCGCGTGCCATCTCCCGGATCTCTCCTTCCTCCTGCTCTTCCATCTCCACCTCCGACAAGCTGTCTTGAGAACATCCGGCCTCCCTTTGAGCAGTGACAGCAGGCCGCGACTCTGGATTCCCCATCGCTGCCGAGCGCCCAGCAGTGACATCCTCACTGTGCGCCACCCCGGGAACAGGCCACCCGCTCCAATGCGGCCTCCGCATTGAGCCCTGGGCCAGGCAGAGGAAGCCCGCCTGGCCACTGACCTGGACCGCACACCATCCTGGCGCTGTGTTGCTGCCACCGCCCCTCTCCGTCCTCTCCCCTCCGCATGAGAGGCCCCGGCCATTCCAGGTAACAGGCCGGCACCCACCGATTCGAGCCTCCCCCACCGAGCCACCCTCTGAGCAGGCTGGGAGCCCCCAGAAGCGGCCATTAATAGACCTGAGAACATGGAAGAGGGGGTGAGAGAAGTTGGTGGTGTCACACTCCCCCCCCGAGCCCGCAGGCGGTCAGGGATTCCTACCGACATCCGTGCAGGCCGCAGCAGGCTGCTGTGTGGCCTGGGGAGTCGAAGGGTCCTGAACAGGGCTCCCAAAACGGTCCCGGGCACTAGCCATCGGTGGGCTGAAATGCTCAGGAGGTCGAGACCTCCTAGCACGTGTGCGACTAGGCGGGAGGGGTGTGGCGCATGCACCGCCGGAGGCCTGGCTGGAGCCCTGGATCACGCTGGATACTGTAGCCTGCAGCCAGCCAGTGCCCCTCGCCACCGCCTCCTCCCGGAACTATGCTAGCAAACCCTCGAGGTTGCCCATGTTATCGTGGCCCGGACGGAACGCAAAAAACCTCCAGCCGGTGTGTCCTTGCTCTGAGTGCCCGCTGCCTAAACGCCACCGCCCCCTGGCTTCCTTTCCAATAAGCTCCGCCTGCCTCGCCGGCCTACCAATCCCCGCTCACCAACCTCACCTGACGTCCCTCCCCATACCTGACTCCACCTCCATGCCCAGCCCCAGTCAAGCTGGCCCTCTTCCGATCGTCCCTCTCGCTCCGGGCCATTACTTTAAAAGCAGATGTACACCTAGTATCACATCTATGCCTTTTTAATGAATTTCTATTTAACATGCTTTCAGATGGGTCCTGCTTACATCTTTGCATTCAATTTTTTGAAAAGATGCAGGGACTTTTTTTTACAGAATTGTACAATTTTGGCTCTTGTTTTTGCACATTGCTTTGTGCATTGGTGCGCAGTCATGTTAGAACAGGAAGGGGACATCCCCAAACTGTTCCCACAAAGTTGGGAGCATGAAATTATCCAAAATGTATTGGTATGCTGACACCTTAAAGTCAGAGTCCTGACTTCAACCCTATAGAATACCTTTGGGATGAATTAGAGTGGAGACTGCGAGCCAGGCCTTCTCATCCAACACCAGTGCCTGACCTCACAAATGCGCTTCTGGAAGAATGGTCAAACATTCCCATAGACACACTCCTAAACCTTGTGTACAGCCTTCCCAGAAGAGTTCAAGCTGTTATAGCTGCAAAGGTGTTCCAACCCAATATTGAACCCTACGGATGAAGACTGGGATGCCATTAAAGTTCATATGCATGTAAAAGCAGGCGTCACAATAATTTTGGTAATATAGTGTATCTGAAAGCCAATATGAGATTTTAGTGATTGGGTGTACATATACTCTTAATTTCAGCCCATATTAAGCTCTAGTGGAAGGTTATTTATTTTCAAGGCTGAACGTTTATATGAAAGAAGCAGCAATATTTTCTGAGTTTTTCTGCACCATCATCCCGGCTAACGAACATCGAGGATAGCGCGGCTGGGAGAATGTAAGAAGACAGGGTGCCGACTGCAGCTATTTGACAGATTGTCAGGAATCTCCAGAGAAGTCATTGAGAATGTCACCAACGGGAAAGCTCTGCGCAGCTTTACAATTTTAGAGATGGAGATAGAGTTCACCTGCTGTAAATAAAAACTAAGCCGCTGACAGTGCCAAAAACTATCTATTTTGACACCAGAGTTAAGTGAGGAAACAATCCCTTCCCCCGCAGAGATTTTAAGAAGAGCTCTCATAGTCACCCTGTGACAGCAGCGTATCTTTCCCGAAATAGAGACACCAGCCAAGCTTTTAACCTCTTGCTAAACCGTATTTAATCAGTGCAAGGAAATTGTATCAGCTTGGAACTGAATAAATGGCTTTGAGGGTAACTGATCATTTATTTTAAGAGACTGAAGGAGATGAGAAGATGAATGGTGTTTGTGTACAGATGATCAAGAACCTAGGAGCAAAGAGTTTAATCAAGTATAAGTCTTATGCCCTATACACACAGTCGGGCATTCCGACGACAAAATCCGCCTGATTTTTTCGGATGGATTTTGGACCAAACTTGCTTTGCATACACACATATGCACAAAGTTGTCAGAAAATCCGATCGTTCAGAATGGGACTGTAAAGAGGGCAATAGCCAACAGCTTTTGTCTCGTCCGTCGGAATTGTCTACACACAATCAGAATTTAAACAATTTTGTTGTCTGAAAATTTTAGATCCTGCTCTCAAACTTTGTGTGTTGAAAATTCCGATGGAAAAAGTCAGATGGAGCCTACACACGATCGGATTTTCCAACAACAAGATCCGTTCGCACATTTTCTGTCGGAAAGTCCAACCATGTGTACAGGGCATCAGTTTTGGGCCCAGCTGCAGGAATTAGAAAAAATACCCATGCAGTGCATGAATAGCGTACACTTACCTAATTTGGAACTCCAGCAGGGTTCATCCAGCAGTGTGACCAGTCCCCCACCTCCTCTCTAAACCACTCACGGTGTAGTTGCCCACTTTCTCTCACTAGGTACAATACAGGGTTAATAGCCATGTGTGACGGGAGTCACTTATGGCAGGGGGGGGGGGGGGGGGGGGGCTGGTAGAACCCAGAATCCCTCGGAGAGGTTGGGAAACCTTGTCTTCAGCTCCCCATGCACCTCTTATGTCTAAGTCATCCTGTTTCTATTAGGGGCACAGGGTGAACAAGAAAACGTGGCTTGGATTACTTAATCTGAAACAGTAATATTTATCCACCATATCTCCTAGGAAATATACAAAGACTATTCCTGGTTTATTTGATACTGACCTATACGTGTTAATTGAAAGAGCAGATCACATTGGCCTCTGTACAATGTAGGAGACGGTCGGTCTGCTACTAGGGGCTTCTGCTATTATGTGAAGGTGTCCTGTGTTTATGTTTATGATAATATAATGTTGTGTCTGAGCTAAATGACGGCCAGTCTGCCCTGAAAGGTCTTACCTCTGAGTCACCTAGGCTGTTTAAATGATTAGTTAGCTATGTTAATTCTGTTTCTGCTTACAGCTTGCTTGGGTAATATGATCAGAAGGGGGGGGGGGGGGGGCAGGGAAATTATCTCATGGTATATATATTTGTGTGAGTTTATACAATAAATGGTTCCATGTTCAAGCTGTGTAACAGCTAGTCTCATCTGGTTTTTAGTTACAATATGTGGCTATAATATCTGATATCTGATGTTCAGACTGGAGGAGGCTTTATACTGAAGGAACACTCAAGGAGGAATGTGACGGGGTTCCATGACACCATGCATTGTACGTTATGATGCTAAAGGCCTACTCACAGACTGGAGCTTCGGAGAGAAAAAAGTATAGGGTAATAGGGTAAGTAATACTGCCTGTTCTTCTACCCACCAAACGCAATGAACATTTTAACCCTTGCAGTGCAGGGGGTGGTTGCATTTAGCATTTAGAGAAAAAAATAGGCTTGCTGTGCTGAGGAACCACACTGCAAGGGTAATTTTTTTTCCTAATCCCTGAGTGTGGGTGTAAAAAAAGACTGGTCACAATTGGGCCATACAAGAATCTTATCATCAAGGCCTCATTCAGTATGTGCATACATAAAAAGTGCAGCACAACTCAATATTAAAGTGGAAGTTTACCCTAATATGGAGCCCACGTTCACATTAGGCTGATTCGGCATGCGATTTAACATGTCAAATCGCATGCCAAATCGGATCCTGTTGCCAGCAATGGCACCATCTAAATTGGTGCGACGCAGGCTTTGCAGCGCCGCACAGATTCCCAAAAGTAGTTCCTGCACTACCTTTGGTGACTTTGGGGTCAATTTGAATAGACTGTGCATGAACCCGCACAAAGTCATGTCAAATCGTCCCCGAAGTCAGACTAAAATGCAGGTTTGAAATCGTCAAATTGGCCCTCAGTGTGAACGTGATCTAAATCTACAGGCATCCACAATCTAAGGCCGCGTACACACGCGGGGACTGTTCGCCCAACTTTGTCCGTCAAACAGTTTCGGCAAACAGTCCGCTCAAAATTAGCATGGACGGACATGGCCACACACGACGGACGAACAGTTTGCTGAAACCGTGTGCGATGACGTGAACGGCACGTACGACGGGACGAAAAATACGTCGTCCTATACACTGCATTATAACTTTCGGCGTGAAAATCCTTTCTGAGCATGCGCGCAACTTTGTTTGACGAACAAGCCTACACACGCGGGGACTGTCCGCTGAAACAAGGTTTCAGCGGACAGTTTTTCGGAATTTCCGAAAAACCTTGTTCAGCGGACTGTTCGCTGAAACTGTCCGCTGAAAGCCCACACACGAGCGGACTGTCCGCTGAAACTTGGTTTCAGCGGACAGTTTCAGCGAACAGTCCCCGCGTGTGTACGCGGCCTAAGACTAAACTATCTAGCCCTGTGAAGAAGAAATCACTATATATACCTTTTCTGCAGTCAATCCAGTCCGGTCTCTAGAGGCCGAAGCTCTGCAGAAAAGGCAGCCGATGATGGCTGGGAAATGCCTGTGAAGTGACGTCACCCATAGAGTTACTATGGGGGTTCCGTTGTTGGCTGCTTTCTTTGCACCCACCTACACAGAGAAGCCATTGCTGACAGCTAAGCATGGGACTGGGCCAGAGTGGGTGCAGATATATATAGCAATTTCTTCTTTACCAGCCTAGATAGGTTGGTCTTATGCCATGTACACACGAGCGGAATGTCTGACAGAAAAAGTCCAATGGGAGCTTTTCATAGTATATTTCAATCGTGTGTATACTTTTTACATTGAAAATTCTGACCTAGAAATGGAACATGTTCTCAATATTTTGGATGGAACCAATTCCTATCGGGAAAACCGCTCATCTGTATGCTGTTCCGATGGACCAAAAACGACGCATGCTCTGAAGCAAGTACGAGACGGAAGCTATTGGCTACTGGCTATTGAACTTCCTTTTTCTAGTCCCGTCGTACGTTTTGTACGTCACCACCTTCTTGGCGGTCGGACTTTGATGTGATCGTGTGTACGCAAGACAGTTTCAGCGGAATTCCATCATTACTCCATTGGAAAAACCTTCAGAGTTTATTCCGATGAGAAAACTGGTCAAGTGTACGGGGCATTAGATTGTGGATGCCAGTAGATTTAGAGATTTTAGTATTAGGGTGAACTTCTACTTTAATGCAAATATTCAAAAACAGTCAACAAACTTATATCTTCATAATACCAATAGTCTTCAAATTATACAGTAGCTGTGATTACAAAAAAAATCCATATAAAGTACCACCTTATAGTATCCATGCAATTATTAAATGTCCATATACCGCATGTGCAAATATCTTATATCATTAATTATATTACACCGAAAGTTCATTTCATCCAAAACTGTGTGTGTGTATCCTGCTCCACTACCATGCACACAGGCCGCTTACTTATGTATATTACCCACTAAAATAGTGAGCTCAATAGGTGTCTTGTCCTTTAACATAGGCTAGAATCCCCTCTAGGTATTTACCATATGTATCAATAGTTGGTCTTCAATGCTCTCTATATGTACAATTTGCCCTTCAGCAATGATTGTTCAAAGAAATAAAACTGCTTATCATAGTGTTATATGTTCAAATTAAATACCCCTTTATTAAAAAATGTATCCAAAAACACTCACAAAAAAAGTGCACTTAAAGCCATTGCACATAAAATATTGCCTCCTTAAAGGATACGTTTACCCCCTGTCACAGGGGGTGCGGCTGCAGCACTGGGGACATGTTACATGTTCCACCCTAAAAATGGATGGAACGTGTCACATGTTCCCAAAGGTGAACTTATCCTTTAATACATAGGTATTGCCCCCCTTAGGACGTAACACTGGCATTATTGAATGTATTTACCAGCTTACTCCCGGTTCCGGCGTATAAAATTACGTCACGTGGTGACACCATGTGGCTCCGCCCTGATTTGTTTCATCAAGTGACCTGTGACTTAATCAAAGGCAAAAGTGCTCATTAAGACAGCAAGTCCCTTGCGAATGCACACTCTGCGTGAAAATAGCCATGGCTAACAGCAGCTGGCCTGTACAAATCAACAGCTGGCACTGCTGCTGCTTGTATGCTCAGCCAAGAGGTTACACGTGATTAGGGGCTCTGACCCGCCATGGATGCAGACAGTTTGTGCCCAGGGTCAGCATTTCTGTCTCCACACATGCTGGAGCACATATATCCAGGGCTAAGCTGTCTGACAATATCCTGGTACAGGATACAATTTGTTCTGTGCTCTCTGATGAGAGAAGCCCCATCTTCAGACCCCCTGTGTGGGCACAGGAATTCATTGATCAAGAATGCAGATCAGCTAACTTATTTACACACTGCCTTTTGATTAGTTTTTATACAATTGTTGTTTAGGGCTTGTTAATTTCACAAAAAGCTAATATTTCTGATCTACATCGCAGACATCAATTTTAGACTCGGTTCACACTGGGGCGACTTGTCAGGCGACTTAGCCACCTGACAAGTCGCGTTCCGTTCTGTACAATGGAACCGTTCTAATAGAAGCAACTGAAGTCGCTCAGACTTAGAAAAAGGTTCCTGTACTACTTTGGGGGCAACTTGAGGCGACTTGCATTGACTTCTATACGGAAGTCGTTTTGCAAGTCGTTGCTGCTGTCGTGTGCAGGTCGCCTGAGGCAGTCGCGCTGCAAGTCGTGCTGCCTCAGTGTGAACCGGCTCTTATAATCTTGTTGAAATTAAACATCCTAGTTTATTTTTGTTATTTTAGGTATGGGTTTATTTATGCATATGTATGATTTTAATTTAATAGTACTCTTTATTAGCAATACTATGTTAAATTATCCACTTTTCCAGCTTGACTGACCTAATTGTCTTAGGGTGTGCTTAAAGGCACTTGACTGGAGCATTTCTCTTCTCTGCTTAATTGTGTGTAGTGGGAGATTGCATATACTGTACTTTGCATAATTTATGTTATCATGCAGTACAGGGAATTAAAAATCTGGAATTAGATTTTCTGCCTTTGCTGCTTTCTTAGGCCATTAAAGAATAAAGTTACACACAATGCCATCTAATTCATTCTAATCAAATGTAACTCACCATATATTCTTTCGTTTTAAACTTTTTTCTTTTTTAATTTAGATACTGGAGAAGATGAGGGTTAGAACTCTGGTTCTTTTTGCTCTTTGTCTTTCCTATGGAGAATTTTACATGACTTCCCTTGCCCAGGCGACCACACTAAAACTGATAGGATATCTCCCTAGTGAGGACACAATAAACAGGAAAACATGGACGGAGGTTATAATCCTTTTTTTACATTTTTACAAATCTAAAACAAAATTCTGCTTTGAAGAAGTGATAAATCAGACTCCATTCTAAAGCCCCGTACACGCGATCGGATTTTCCAACGGGAAATGTTCGATGCCAGGCTGTTGACGGAAAATCCGCCTGTATGTACGCTCCATCAGACAATTGTTGTCAGACTTTCAGCCAACAAATGTTGGCTAGCTTGTCTTCAAATTTTCCGCCAACAAATGTGAGTTGTCGGATTTTCTGATCGTGTGTACGAGGCTTAAGCCCTCCACTGATCTATGTGAAAGTCTTCAAGTCCACATATTCTGAAAGTCTTATCCCGCGTACACACAATCGGATTTTCAGAGGGGAAATGTTGGATGTGAGCTTGTTGGCGGTAAGTCCGACCGTGTGTTTGCTCCATCGTACATTTGTTGTCGGACTTTCCGCCAACAAATGTTGGCTAGCATGCTCTCAAATTTTCCACCAACAAATGTGTGTTGTCTGACCTTCCAATCGTGTGTACACAAGTCCATTGGACAAAAGTCCAAAGTACAGACATGCATGCTCGGAATCAATGACAAGCCAGAAGCGCTCAGTCTTGTAAAACTAGTGTTCGTAATGGCGATATCATGTATATCTTGTACGTCACTACGTTTATAATTGTTGGCCAACATTTGTGTGACCGTGTGTATGCAAGACAAGTTGGAGCCAACACCCTTCAAACAAATTCCATGGTTTTGTTGTCGGAAAGTCCGATCGTGTGTACAGGGCATTACAATTATTCCCCAGTTCTTCCTTATGAGCAAGATTTTGGGAAAAATCAGACAACTCCAAAAAGTAACGGGCTATATATTATGCATGCCAATCTGTGCAAACCCCAATACCAAGAACTGCAAGTCTCAACATGGGGGATTGTGATGAAAACACCAAATAACCAAAATGCACCAAATAATTCACAATACCAAACTAAAATCATTTCAACAACTGCAACAGAAAATTTTGTATTGCACAAATACAAAGGTTTTACTACTTTCAATGTGGATTGTAATCCAAGACCTATGTAATACAAACAGGTGGCATCTGAGCCCAATTCTGAGCCTGAGGACTTTTATCTTAATGCATTCTCTGCATTAAGGTATAAAAAAAAAACAGCGAGCCATAGGATTCCCCTCAGACCCCCTTATCCTGATCTGAGCCAAATTACAATCCAGTGCTGTGCCCGAAAGTAGCATCTCTCTCATCTCTCACCTTCCTCACAGTGCAGACTGGGGGGAGAGGGTAGGGAGGGTCTGAGCCACGTTATCTGTCTCTATAGAGGCAGGCAGTGGGGCTTGGTATCAAGCCCACACAAGTGCCCCCATAGCAAGCAACTTTCTATGGGGGTGCTCACTGGAAGAGGTGGAGCTAGGCTGCCGGCGAGTAATCTTAGAGGAGGATCAGAGCTACTCTTTGCAAAACCTTTGCACAGAGCAGATAAGTATGACATGTTTGTTACTTGGTTTACAATCACTTTAAACACAGGTACCAGCTCTGCCCAGGTGTCCTTCATAAACTACAGGCCCCTTTCCCCCCCCCCATGTTATGTGGATGAGGGGATGTCCAAATTAGGAGTGAGCACCATAATACATCAGTACCCTTGCATAGATACTGTGATGCCGTGTGTACACGGCCAGACTTTTCGACAGCAAAGGTCCGATGGAACAAATCCGTCTGATAATTTGACCGTGTGTGGGCTTCATTGGACCTTTGCTGTCGAAAAATCAGATGGACTTTAGATTTAGAACACGTTTCAAATCTTTCCGATGGACTCAAGTCCGGTGGAAAAATCCGTTTGTGTGTATGCTAGTTCCGACGGATGAAAACTGACGCTAGGGCAGCTATTGGCTACTGGCTATGAACTTCCTTATTCTAGTCCATTTGTACGTCATCACGTTCAAATCCATCAGACTTTGGTGTGATTGTGTGTGGCCAAGTCCGTTTGTTTGGAAAGTCCGTTGGAACTCCGCTGAAAGGTCAGTCGGTAAGACTCTCAGACCTAGTCTGCCGGAAAGTCCGGTCGTGTGTACAAGGCATGAGTGTTGTCGCCCTAGGACAGGAAGTGTGTTACTGGCAGGATAACTAGGTGAAAACAAATTTAAAAAAAAGTCTGGAAAAAAGAAAACTAATACAGCCCATTGTACTGGTAATTGCAATATATTAGCCCTTGTACACACGGTCGGACATTCCGAAAACCAAATCCGTCGGATTTTGTCCGACGGATTTTGCCCAAAACTGTTGCATACACACGGTCGGACAAAGTTGTCGGAAAATCCGATCGTTCAGAATGTGATGACGTTATTTCGTTACGACGGGACTACGTTCAGGCTAGTAGCCAATAGCTTTGATGTAGGAATTTGATCTGAGCATGCGTGGCACTTTGTTCGATCGGAATTCTCTACACATGATCGGAGTATGTCCGATCGGAGCATTTTGTCGGAAAATTTTACCAACAAGTTGGAAACAGTCCGATGGAGACCACACACAGTCGGAATATCTGACAAAACGGTCCGATCGGACACATTCCGTCGGAATCTCCGACCGTGTGTACAAGGGCATACACTTATGTTCTTGAGTTTACATACATTTTACTGGGAGTACTGAGTGCCACTTAATCACCTGCCGACTCCATGCCGTAGTTGGCACTTCTGTGCAAATCGCCGTAGCTTTAAGGAGTATAGGGGGAGCGCGCACACTGCGTGACATGGGAGGCAATGCGCGTGGCCGCCGGCTACCCGTGATTGCTCCTGAGAAGGACAGAACGAAGATCTGTCAATGTAAAGACAGATCTCCATTCTGTCAGGGGAGTAGAGACAGATCGTCTGCTCCTAGTACCCCAATGCGAAGAGTTGGTGAAAGCAGGGGTCCATTACCCAGAGATAATTCCGAAAATCATCTGGATCTGGATTATTCTCCTGGAACTCCCGCATCAAAGTCATATGACATAATTGGTCACAATTAATAAAGGTCTGTTGGTGGTTAACATAAAAATATAAAAAAAATAAATAAATAATTTGACTAGAAATGACTATAGTTTGCCTTGGGGCCTGCATGTACAAGACCTTATGGAGATTCAATAACACATGGAGTGGCCAATGCTATGCCCTCTTGTTAGAAAATTCTAAATGGATTGCAAAACCATCTTCACGGGGGCACCCTGTATTAAAGTATGTCTGTTTTCTTCCAAAAAAAGATATAAAACACAGTGGCGTCACTAGGGGGGTGCAGGCCACACCCGGGTGACTCCTGCCAGATGGGTAACTGCACCAATCCGCATCTCTCTTGGGTTGTCTGAGTTGTCCTCACTGATGCTGTCTCACACAGCCGAGCAGAGCGAAGCCGCCTTTCAGTCCTTTACATCTACACAGGAGGAGGGACACTGCTGTGCATGGCCCGTGATATGAGGTATGCACATTATGGGTCTGCACTGAAGGGGGGTCTGCACTAAAAGGGGTTCTGGACTGAAGGGGGGGTCTGTACTGAAGGGGGCTGCACTGAAGGGGGGTCTGCACTGAAGGGGGGTCTGTACTGATGAGGGGTCTGCACTGAAGAGTGATCTGTGCTGAAGAGGGGTCTGCACTGAAGGGGGTCTGTACTGAAGGGAGGTCTGCACTGCAGGGGGGACTGCACTGAAGGGGAGGTCTATACTGAAGGGGGGTCTGCACTGAAAGGGGTTCTGGACTGAAGGGGGGTCTGTACTGAAGGGGGGTCTGTACTGAAGGGGGGTCTGCACTGAAGGGGGGGGGCTGCACTGAAGGGGGGTCTGCACTGAAGGGGGGTCTGTACTGATGAGGGGTCTGCACTGAAGAGTGATCTGTACTGAAGAGGGGTCTGCACTGAAGGGGGTCTGTACTGAAGGGGGGTCTTTATTGAAGGAAGGGTCTACACTGACAAGGGGGTCTGTACTGAAAGAGGGGGTCTGTACTGGGGGGGGCTATAGTTGGTAGAGGGGGGATGACATCATGTTTTTCTGCACCGGGTCACACCAACCCTAGTGACGCCACTGATAAAACATTTGTGCAATGCTATTAACTTGAGTATCAACAAAGTTGACCTAAAAACACAATAGTTTACCTTGAAGTCTAAATGTACAATGCATTGTAGAGAGTCAGTCACAAATGGAGGAACCATTGCCATGACCTCTTGTTAAAAACATCCTAAATGGATTGAAAAACCAGTGTCATGAGTGAACTCTGTTTTCATCTAATAAAATGATTTAAAACATTTATGCAATGTTATTAACTTGAAAAAACGCATTAAAAAACAGACCTAAAATGACTATAGTTTACCTTGAAGCTTCCATGTACAAGACCCTGTAGAGAGTATGTCACAAATGTAGGGGCCATTGCTGTGCCCCCTTATTATTGTGCAAAGCTATTAACTTAATGTAAAAAAATGACCTAAAACTGTTAACGTTTACCTTCAAGAGTTCTAAGGTGATGCTACTTGAGCTATGAGGATGCTTTTTTCTTAGTTCCATTTATAACCCTTTTACATGTTCCTAGATTTGGCTTTTCACATAGAAGCAGCTATTTCCATCTGGATGGTGCTAGAAAGCTTCCCTCTTAAGTCTTGTTTCTGTGAATATAAACATAACACAATGCCTTGGCCAACTTCAGAATTCTGCATACCATTAGTCCAAAGACAGAGATGCTCTTAAGATATGAAAACCCATTACACTCTAAGCAAAAGAAAATGATAGCTTGGAAATTCATAAAGAATCCTTTGCATTGCTGACAGGCTGGCTTTACGGTTATTATTATGTCGGTTGTAATGCACTTAGCGTGGCATGCTCAATGAATCTTTCTTTGCCGTAAATACAGATGATGGCAAGCAGCTGGGACCAATCTGAGCAGCTCATTCTATGAGAGTGCTGAGCTGCTGATTGCAAAAATAAGAAAAAAAAAAGAAAAAAAATCCTCTACTGAATTCTACATATCTGTTCAGTTATGGAAAGGTCGCAAATAATTAGTTACTACTGACTTCAAACAGCAATTAAACCAGGTGACCTGTGCTTAAACGCACTTGCAACAGGAAACTGGGTTATACTCCCTGATGGCTCATAAAACTTGTATACGCTGCTGTACAAAGGAACAAAAGACTGCATTTATTAAATTTCATGCATTTGACAAACTGTAACTGCCAATTTTCTGCAGTAAATGGAATTCACATCCTCCATTTAAAAGCTTTCTGATGTGTACGGCCTGTAAGTACTCGGTACGCTTCCTAACTAACAACAGGATCATGTTTAAAAGGTCTAGAGCTCGGAGCACTTTTGTGAGTTTTGTCTTTTCTGTACAGGAAATCCAGCACAAAATGAATTTACACACAATATTGTTACAAGCACTTATGGACTGGAACATACAGGGTTTGTTAAAAAAAAAAAAAAGTAATTGGGCTCTTTATGGAGTAAAAAAAAATATTTTATGCAAAGAAAATATTTTAAACCATAAATACTAATGTATCTAAATGAAAAATGTTTTTTTTTCACAATCCTACAAGGTCATTCTAGAAATCACCCCATGTGTTTTTCCATTTTTCTAATGGTGGATCTCACTCATACAGCTTCCCCACTATTGTTGAAAGAATCTTGTAAAAAAAAAAAACCCTAATATTTACACTGCTTTGTGCTATTTTACTCCTTTAAATATTGAGAAAAAAGGAGAAATTTCGGGACTTTACTGGCACCACAATGAAGATAAATATTGTTTAAAAATATGTTTTTATTGAAACTGTTTTAAAACAAGAGATGTGTATACATCTTATATATATACCCAACATGTTTATATTATATTAACAAAACCAGATAATTGGGCTGGTATCACCGGATACCCTCAGAATATAGGTAGGGAGCCTCCAATTAAGTACAACATATGAAAGATACACTACACAACCATAATCTCCTATTGGCCAGATGTACAATGATGGCTACTCGAGGGGTAGTGATGTCCAGTTACAAAGGTTGCTCATTGCTCAACATGTTTCACATAGTATATGCTTCTTCAGGAGCTTAAAGCCGCGTACACACGGGCGGACTGTATGGCCTACTTAGTCCGTCGAAACACATTTCAGCGGACAGTCCGCTCGTGTGTGGGCTTCAGCGGACTTTTTCAGCGTGCAGTCTGGCGTACTATGTACTTCGGAATTTTCGAAATTCTGTCCGTCATACTTTGGTTTCAGCGGACAATCCGCTCGTCAGTAGGCTAGTTCGACGGACTAAGAATGGCGCATGCTCAGAAAGGATTTACACGGCGAAAGGTTGCATTGCTGTGTATTGGACTTCCTATTTCTAGTCCCGTCGTACGTGCTGTACACGTCATCGCGCAAGCTTTCGACGGACTGTTTGTGCATCCGTGTGTGGTCAAGTCCGTTCATTCGAAAGTAGGACGGACTGTCCGTCGGATTGTATGACGGACTAAGTAGGCCATACAATCCGCCCGTATGTACGCGGCTTCAGAGGTAAAATTTACACTGAGTAAAAACCTGAGTAGATCATAATGAGAGGAGGGCAATACGGATAGTTCAAACCACTCTGAAGGTAGATAAGGGGACACACTATGGTGATGGTAGTGTTCCAACCCAAGGGTAGATAGAGGTATAGATATTTTAGCTAAGACCCATCTTGGAGTACAGTATTCTTACACAGCATATAGCATCTTAAGCACCATGCAACATGAATAACTGGTATCAGTCCTCCTCTGCACAGCATTTGTGCCACTTTATCCTATAAGGTGTTTTAATATGCTGTAGTAAAAAGGTTTGTGACCAGGATCCTCCCTCCTGGATGTCTAAATGAGTGTGCCTCTACCCTCTTGCTGGTGTCCACACCGTGTCGATCAGACGCACCAGCGGGTCTCTCTTTACTCCTTTAAATATATTATTGCTCTGTAGTTAAAAGTAGGAAATATGTTTCTTTAGAGAAAGATGAAGTCTTGTTGCAGTCTTGTGCTAATCGCACGCTAGAGTCTGGGACAAAGTGATGTGATAGCCTGTTTACATGGGGACGGTGTTGGGTCTTGCCTGGATTGGCAATGACCCATGGGTGGGCGGTCCCGGCTATATTCTGATTGTATACTATAAGAAATGCTTACCTGGAAAATAAAGTGAGAAGTGTATAAATTCTGATCTCTGTTGAGTCATTATATATATAGCTCCCTGTGCAGGTCTGGGTTGGTGGAACGGAGAAATGCCGGCACATGAGGTAATGTAATTAGACAGTAATAAAGGTGATAGCTAGTAATAGAGGTAAAGGAGGACAGAGGGTGCTTAAAATGTAGTAAGACTTACTCCTCCTGAAACTTTCAAAAGTTTCTCACACTACCTTCCTTTATACAACATACTTTTCAATAATAATTATGAAATTAAATAAATGATAATGGCCAAAAAAGAAACACAGACAACACAGTGTTTCTCAACCTTTTTTTAGTCAATGCTCCCTTTAAAATCATACACAATCTTGAGGCACCCCCTTCTAAAATGTAAAAAACAAAACAAATAATTTTACATATCTCAGCAACATCCACACATTTAGGACACCCAGCATTAGAGGTGATTTCATCTTTCCAAGAAAATACACCTTTGAGCTCTGGAAATGACTAGTATTCCAATGTTTCTCTTCTCCCTTTATTTAGCTAATAAGAACCCAGTGCTGATGGAGAGGGGCGGGGGAGTGGCAAGCAAGGATGCTGTACATATGTTTAAGAGTGGAGAATTTCCCCCTTACATTGGTGGTCAGCAATGCTTTAGGTCAGTGGGAGAATATAATGCCCTTTACACTGGTGTTCAGTGGCAAGAATGTTCTTGCAAGCAGTTAAAATATCATTGGTGTCAACAGCTACTATAGTGGGGGATATGATGAGAAACTGCACTGGCCCTGAGTTACTAGCTCTGCCAATTAATATCTGTGCCAGAACTATGTAGGCTTCAATGGTTTGGAACTAAATCTCCCCAAATGGCCTGAATATTACTTCTGTGACTGCCCCTTCAATGGCATTAATTAAATTAAAGATAAGCTAAGGAGAGAGACCATCATAACTGTAGCAGCAGTTCACCCCTGCCGGGAGAACACAGTGATTACTTCTAATAGCTATAGCCACTGGCAATAATTGCACAAAAAATCTGACATGCTGGTTGTACCCAAGTCGATTGATGGGTCGACTCGGATATAATCAGCCTACCCATAGAGGAGTTCAAATCTTGGCCACTGAACTAGCTGAGATTTGAACCATCTATGACCTGCTTTAAATGTGCAGAGATCTCACCACTAATGTTGGAGAAATGCAAGAAGATGGTTTTACTTGAGGTATACCGTAAATACTCTTATGACTCCTGTAAGCATCTCCAGCTTCTCATCCTTGACTCACACCTGATGCACCTGCAGATCCAGATGTGGCCACACAAGGCCTCTAAACCTAGTAGGGCAACAGCCAGGCAAGTGACAAGTGACAGGCAGTAGCAATTGAAGCAGAAGAGGAGCCAGGAGGGAACCTTTGGAATTTGAATTTAGAACTGGCTATAATTTTGACTGGATTTTCATAAGGGAAACCCGTGGAAAGAAATACTGACTCTGCTGACCACCCTTTTTTGAAAATTCTAGCTGCTCAGCTGATATTCTGAACTTCTGACTTTGGTACTATTAGCAATTGACCAGGAACAAGTGTGCAGATAACGTCTGACTTTGCTTATCTGTATGCTGGTTCTGGGTCAGTGACTGAGAAAGTATTTTCACAAGTAAGCCAGCATTGCCAGCACCCATCTTGGGTTTGGCAATATGTACACATAAATATAATAAATACAATAATATAATAATATATAATATATAAACTAATATGATAAATACATAAATATAATAATACATACTATTTAATGGCCAACATTGTTATATTACAAAATGTAATTCATAAATTTTACAAGTTAAATTTACACAAAAGTAATGATGAAAAAACCTTAGTGGATATAAGTGATCATTCTTGTACTTTCATTTGTCGTGGTCCTCATTACTGGGAAGTGTAGCATGAGAGGTATACTCTGCCTAAATATTCTGTGCTATAAGTTGTGCTATTTCCATAGCTCTCATCTGCCTCTGATTTCGAGGGACTGTCCCTAATTTGAAACAAAGTCCCTCTGTCCCTCTTTCCTCCTCATTTGTCCCTCATTTTGGTCTGATCTATATAGTTGTATATAAAATTATTTTTTTTATCTTTCATAAAGTGGTTCCCAGTGCTAAAACTTTCAACTAATTTCTAAATTGCTACATTTGTAAATTTCAAGAGCCAATATAAAGGAACAATAGTGGTATTAAAAAGAACTTGTGGGTTTAACTAATCATTTTTTTGTACAATTCTCCTTTAAGGGGTGTGTCAGAGGGTGTGTCCTATGCCTACATACTTTTGTTAATAGGTGTCCCTCGTTCCCATCTCAAAACTTTGGGAAGTATGTATTTCCTATCTTAGAAACTTGAGAGGTATCTCATTCTACTGCCCATTTTTGTTTGCTATACACTATTTGATGCATTGTCGCAGGAGGACCTCAGGTCCTTCCTCCCTGGTTTTTGGAAGTACTTAGTTGAACCTGGTGGAAACGTTCTTATATGGAGGCTGTGAATTAAGGACACCAGTGTTCAGAAACACAAACTGTTCTCTATTAGACATACTGTAAGACAGTTTCTAAAGCTGGCCATACCCAAGACAATCTAATTGTATATTGATACAACATACCTCCCAACTTTTTCAGATTGGAACAAGGGACACCTATTAGCAAAAGGATATTAGGATGTATATATAGACACACACCCCTACCACACACCCTTAAAGGAGAATTATACAAAATAAATGATTAGTTAAAAGGGAAGTATGTTTTTTTTCATACTTACCTATGTGAATGGAGCATCAGGCCAATGCTACATTTTTCCCCCGCCATCTCTGAACTGAGAACTGAGAACCGGGCCACCGAACATCGCTGATAGCTCAGTTCTCACAGATCCCAGAGATGAGAGCTGCTGACTGTCAGTCAGTCTCTCCTATCTGCTTCTCCGCGCTCACTGGATCGCTGAGCTGTGGAAGGGCGGGGAGCGGCCATCTCAGTGAGTCGCTGAGCCACTGAGACTGCCATCAATCAAGTGAGCTGGCGGATCCAGACTTGGGAAGTCAGGATGACAGGGTGCCTCTACTGATGGCAGTGACATCAGCGGAGAGCGGACTGCAGTCCGCTCTCCACTGAAAACGGGTCACGGGAGTGCAAAACTAATTGCATTCCTGTGACCCAGAGGAGAAGTTCAGCCTAAAAAGCTCAGGCTGGACTTCTCCTTTAAGCTGCAAGTACTTTTTTAACACTACTATTCCTTTATACTACTGGCTTTTGAAATTTACAAATGCAGCAATTTAGACATTGGATGAAAGGTTTAGCACTTGGAAAATTTTTTTTAAATTATAAAAAGTTCACGTTATATACAACTATGTAGATCAGACCAAAATGAGCAACAAATGAGGAGGAAAGATAGACAGAGGGACATTGTTCCAAATCAGGGACAGTTGGGAGCGATCGTACAATCTGTGTTAAGCCCCGTACACACGAGAGGACTTATGTCCGACAGACTTCCGAAGGAGTTCTGCCGGACTTCTGCCGGAGTTCCGACAGAGTTCTGACGGAATTTTCGACTGAGCGGACTTGGCCACACACAATCACACCAAACTCCGACGGATTCGAACGTGATGACGTACGACTGGACTCGAATAAGGAAGTTCATAGCCAGTAGCCAATAGCTGCCCTAGCGTCGGTTTTAGTCCGTCGGAAAATAGCATACACACGAGCGAATTTTTCGGAGGGACCGGGTCCGGCGGAGTTCCATCGGAAAAATTTGAAGCATGTTCCATTTTCTAAAGTCCGTCAGACTTTTGCGAATCAAAAGTCCGTTGCAGCCCACACACGATCGAATAGTCTGACGGAATCATTCCGTTGGACTTTGGATGTTGAAAAGTCCGCTCGTGTGTACGCGGCATTAGAGTTGCCAAAAACCTGTAGTAGTGTGGGGGCCTGCCTAAACAGACCATTCAATTTCTATCTGATACACAGCTGTTGGTAGATCTAAGATCAGAGTGTCATATGTGTAGTCAACTTCACCTCAATATAGTTCAGGTGAACAATTCTATCAGTTTCCAGCTATAAATCAGCAGTTCTGTATGCACAATTGACCACATATGAACCATTAGTTTGCATCTGCCTATGATCCTAAAAAAATTGTTACTTTGACTTTTTGGTGACAGATTAATGATGTTTTGTTGTAAAAAGACAATGTTGCACTTTCCAGTACTTTTATGATTTACAGGATTCTATATTTATATATTGTTTAGCACATGGTACATTAGTAAATGGTGATTTTTCTGGCCTTGCGGGGTCTGACTATTACTGGCATGGAAGCGTATTTCTAGTTTTACTGTTGTTGACTGTCCTTGTGCCACCCTAGAGTCCTGTTCTCCTCCTAGGTGAAAAGTACACTGGGTTATATGCCAGAGGATTGTTGGAATCATTCAGTAGGCTGTATGCATAGTGCGGCTTCTTTGCATCACTTATTTTTGTCCATCAAGTCAAAGACCCACAAGTAGAGAGTTATAGAAGCAGACTGAGCAACATAAAACCTCCTTGCTTTTAGTGAGTGAATCCCTACAGTTAGGTAATATGTTAGGTGGGTACACCTAACTCTAGGCACCCCCATCAACCCCCTCCTCCCTTGATATTAGCTGGGCACAGTTTACAGCCTACTTGTGAGTATAGACTCTTTGCTCCCTAACAGCTTTTTCTCCCTTTTAGCATTCATTAAAGGGGAGGGCCAACTGAAAAATAATTATTTTTAAAGTCTGCAGCTACAAGCATTGTAGCTGCTGACTTTTAATAAGCACACTTACCTGTCCAGGGTGCCCGCAATGTCGGCCGCCGAGGCCGACCCGTCCCTCAGCTCTCGGGTCCCGGTGCCGCCATTCTATCTAATGGAAACAGGCAGTGGAGCCTTGCGGCTTCACTGCTCGTTTCCTACTGCGCATGCGCGAGTTGTACAGAGCTTTGTGAATGGGACGCGCTGTGTTCTGGGACACATACAGTTCCCAGAACACACAGCACCCCATTCCCCAGAAGAAAATACAAGGAGGAGAAGACTGAAGATCACTGAGGAGTAGGAAGAGGTAGATTAGGACGATCTGCCTAGCAACAGGCATTTCGGGTAAGTTTAAAAAATAATTTTTTTCATTTTTTTTGGAACATTTTAATGTAATTTTGTTTTTTAGGGTAGCCCTCCACTTTAACTTAAATTTTTTGCATTTATAGCTTCATCTTTGCACCTAACTCCTGACAATTGGTAAAGAGCCATGAAACACGTCGAGTTTTTTAGGATGCCCTGACAGGGTCGGCGTATCATCTATCTAATTTTATTGGCCTGTATATACTACCTATTACCTAGATTTTATTAAGTCCAATGTTATGTATGTATATTCCTGTGTGTGTACATGGCAGCCCTTTTGCATATAGTTTATCACCAGCTATAAATACATTATGTATCTCTTGTATATGGAATGTTAAAAAGTACCTCTATTTGATCAATAAAATATATATGTATACTTTATGCAATATTTGTCTGTAGTGACATCCCTCAATTAAAGTCCCACAAAAACAAAGAGGGATGGAGGTTTGTCACCAGATATAAATGCATTATGTATCTCCTGTATATGGAATGTTCAAATGTACTTATATATACATAACAAAATATATATTTACACTATCTACAATATCTGTCTGCAGTGACATCCTTCATTTAAAGTCCCACAATTTTTCTCCTATGTTTTTATATGTTTAGAGGATTCTATTTGCATATATTGTTTAGCACATGATATATTAGTAAATGGTGATATTTCTGGGAATGTGGGGTCTGACTGACTATTACTGGCATTGAAGTGTATTTCTAATTTACTGTTGTTGACTGCCCTTGTGGCATCCTAGGGTCCTGTTCTCCTCCTAGGTGAAAAGTACACTGGGTTATATGCCAGAGGATTGTTGGAATCATTTAGCAGGCTGTATGCATAGTTCAGCTTCTTTGCATCACTTATTTTTGTCCATCAAGTCAAAGACCACATGTGGACAGTTATAGAAGCAGATAGAGTAACATAAAACCTCCTTTCTTATAGTGAGTGAATCACTACAGTTAGGTAATATGTTAGGTGGGTACACCTAACTCTATAATGAAGATAAAGCTTCAAATGGAGAGCTTTCTGTTGGTCTTCATTCATCAAACAGTAAAGCTAAATGTACAGTGTTTTCCTTCACAGGGGTTTGTTTCAGCTTCAAACAGCAAAAAACTCACAGTCTTCTGGGTCTGATGCCAGTTCCTCACCCCTCTCAGGTTCCACATGCAAATGGTAAGGGCCCTCTTTGCTTAGGCCAGAAAGCCTGGACGCACACATCTTCTGTACTCCCCATTTACGAACTCCGGTTTATCTTATGATTATGCGTCAGCAGCAAGGACTGACACTTCAGTTCTGGGTGCAACATCTCTGGTCTGGACACCCATCCACAGGGTGTCCATTTCAGTCACAGCCCAATCAGCAATGGTTCCTGAAAGGAGGCCCGACTTAAAGGATAACTAAACCCAAGGCCGAAAATGTATTCTATTGCATTATATTTTTTCAAGCTGAGAACATTTTCATCATGTACAGAAAATACCAGTTGATCTTGCTAGAAATGCAGTGTCCTGTGAGGTATAACCAAACATAAAGTGCTGCTCCAGGCTCCACTGACTATACAACATGGTGGTTCAATCCATATCAAGTGCAGCTTCCTTGTCTTGACCGATTATCAACAAACAGGAGAAAGATGAAAGCGCACACAGTTAAAGCCACTCAATTTCAAATGTGACAGGAGGGCGTCAGCTCTATCCCCTCCCAAACCACACCCTCTAATGCGTTTCACCCATTATGCGTTTAATCTTAGAGGTGGTAGTGAAGAAGTGTCTCAGATTGTATGCATCATCAGACCATAACAAAACAAAATAGAACCAGTTCTTATCACTCTATGTACTGTATGGCCCAGTACTAGTTCATGAAATACACCTACAGCGCTTTTAGATTGTAATCGCTGAAGAATAATTTAGTTTATTATGAGATTCCCAAAAAATGCCCACAAAAACAAGAAAATGGATGAAAAAGTAAAAAAGTGATAAACACCAGCTGAATCAAACTGACAAAAAGGAGAAAAAAAAAAGTAAAAAACAAATGAAACAAAAATCTTAATAAACATATGGGATCCTATGTCCGGTAAAAACAGCATCTTTATTAAAGTTGAACTTTACCCAAAAGGGGAAGTCCTGCTTGTTGGGCTCCACTACCACATTTAGCACTGTTTGGAGGGGAGTGGGTAACTGGTTTTGACCGTACCCGCTCCCACTTCTGGTCAGATGCACCATGGCATCCCCCACAGTCTTCTGGGACACATCACAGGTCCCAGAAGACTATGTGACAATTCACAAGGCGCAGCGCGGCTTGTGCATGCACAATAGGAAACCATCTGTGAAGCCGCTAGGCTTCACTGCCTGTTTCCCTTACTTGAGATGCCGGCACCTGCACCCAAATCCAATTGAAGAATCTGTTCAGGTGAGGACAACGCTGAATCCCTGGACAGGTAAGTGTTCTTATATTAAAAGTCATCAGCTACAGTATTTGTAGCTGCTGACTTTTCATTTTTTGAGGCTGGAGCTCCTCTTTAACATCAGTTTAAAAACATAATTGCAACAATCCAAAGAGCATACCCTTTGCAAGAACAAAATGTAAGAATGAATGACTAACCAAAATAGATCTGCAAGCAAGCAAATCTTACAACAAACGGTTCTACAAAAGACAGGTCTACAAATGGCATTACTGGAATTGGACTCTTAGCCAAACAAATGAATAGATGTGTATATATACAGTATATATATATATATATATATATATATATATATATATATATATATATATATATATATATATGTATATATATATATAAAATCACCATCTACCAGTAGGTAGGTGCTAGTAAGGGTTATTTTACTAGGGTTTGTTCAGTACAGGCAAATTTAGGCAGGCCTATGCTGCAAGCTAGGCCTATCTGTTTTGATCTGGAGGTTGGGAGTGGTCAGAGTAGCAGTGGGCGATACCACCTGCACTCCAGTTCTGAGGCACCTCCCCTGCTTCCAGGGAGAAGATTCTGGAAGAGGGGCTGGGCCTGAAACTGGAGTGGCAGGCAGCTTGTGTGTGAGCCCTGACCAATCCTCAACTTGTATTGGCAGAGGGCAGGCCTCATATATAAGCTGAGGTGATATGCCACTGTGGGGGAGAAGTCGGCTGAGTGAAGTGAGGAATGGAGTGCTAGGCAGCAGCAGGATGCCATCCCCATCCGGGGGGGGGGGGGGTGCGTCGATCGCAGGAGGAGGCCCGGGGAGAACTGTGAGGGAACATTGCCTCTACACGGTCGGATGATAGAGAACTTCTGGAGCAGAGGGGCAGATGAACCTGTCGGAATGCATGGTCCAGTCAAGTTCCTTATTAAGGACTCAGGCCTGTGGAAGGTAGGTGTTATCACAGTGGAGGGTTGGAGGTGCCAGGAAGTCTGTGAGGGAACTCTGCATTTACATGGTCATTAGCAGAGTCTTTGTCAAACACACGGTGGATGATGGAGAGTCCTGGATCAGAAAAGAGTCTGTGGGGATCTTTGTCAAGTCAATGTAGCCTGAGGGCACATGATTTGCAAGTTGGACTGGCTGGGAACAGTAGTCCATTTCCTAAAGTCATGCTTTTAACCTACTAGGCCTCCAGGGAGAGGTTCTGCAGACCTCAGGCCTAGTAGCAGCGAGCATCCACAGCCAGTAAGGCTCGGTTCACACAGGACGCGGCACGACTTGCAGCGCCGCGACCTGCCGCGACCTCAGCGGCGACTTGCAAAATGACTTCTGTATAGAAGTCAATGCAAGTCGCCCGAGGTCGCCGCAAAAGTAGTACAGGAACCTTTTTTCTAAGTCGGAGCGACTCGAGTCGCTCCTACTAGAACGGTTCCGTAGTACAGAACGGGGGCGACTTGTCAGGTCGCGGCGCGGCAAGTCGTGCCGCGTCTGGTGTGAACCGAGCCTAAAGGGACTTATTTAGAGTGGGCCCCTATTACCCAATAGAAGAAGATGTCACATATTTAATTTCAGTAACTACAAGTGTGTGCAGAAAGAAACCAGTGTGCGTAGAAGGAGTCAAGCTTTGTGCAGGATGGAAGAAGTTTCTCAGAACATTACTTCTACACGGTCAGAAGTGGTGTCCTCATTCTCTAACACGTTATTGAATGAGGAATCCTTGGAAGCAAATAGTCTGCAGGAAGAGAGCAGAGGAGGAGCAACAGTCTGCATGGAGATGCAGGAGGAGATTTATATATATATTGTGCTTTTGTGCTTAAATTATAAATATGATGGCAATGATGAATCCTATGGGCATCCCATATTCCAATCCCTATCCAAGTTGTACCCCCCCCAATAAAACAACAAAAACAAAACTCGCAAAAGACTGTTCATCGTCTCTTGAAGTGATGTATGAAATCTGGCAGTGGGGTGATTTGGCGGATTGTTCGTTACTAGCTCCAACACCATGGGGGTTATTTACGAAAAGGCAAATCCACTTTGCACTACAAGTGCCAACTACAAGTGCAAAGTGTAGCTGAAATTGCACTGAAAGTGCACTTGGAAGTGCAGTCGCTGTAAATCTGAAGGGTAAATCTGAAATAAGGGGAAGCTCTGCTGATTTTATTATCCAATCATGTGCAAACTAAAATGCTGTTTTTTATTTTCCTTGCATGTCCCCCTGAGATCTACAGTGACTGTACTTACAAGTGCACTTTCAGTGCAATTTCAAGTGCTCTTTGCACTTTTGCACTTGTAGTGCAAAGTGGATTTGCCTTTAGTAAATAATCCCCCATGGCTACATATATATATATATATATATATATATATATATATATATATATATATATATATATATATATATATATATATATACTGTATATATACACTGTATACTGTATATAGTATACAATTGAAATACTAGTTACGAACTGTTTAGCGTATCACAAAGCATTTGCCAGCATTCCATATTCATAAGAGAAAAAAAGACTGGAGGATTAGAACTTTATTTTTCTTTTATTTATCTTGAATTTTTTCACTTGCTAAATTTTGATGGAATCACTGGGTATAAATGTTGATTAATGTTTTCACATATATTTCTATATTATATAACAATATATATATATATATATTTTTTTTTTGCATAGCAGCACGAGGCCCCTGCTATTGGGCACGGTTATTAAAACTTTCATAAATTGCCACAATAATCTTTTTTGTTAAACCCACCTATAAGTAGTAATTTTTGAGTTAAAAAGATTTATGAATTGACACGTACATTAAATTTAAAGGTATAGCGCCAACTCTACCAAATTTCTCTTTTATATCTCAATAAGCCCCATCCGGTCGGGGGGGCATATTAGGTAGAGGCAGCTCTTACTCCACATTTTTAACATCACTTTAATACTAATCCATAGCTCAATCCCATCCTTCTTTCACCTTTGCATACCTCCCAACTGTCCCTGATTTCAAGGGACTGTCCCTGATTTGGAGCAATGTCCCTCTGTCCCTCTTTCCTCCTCATTTGTCCCTGATTTTCATCTGATCTATATACAGTAGTTGTATTTAATATGCACTTTTTATTTATCAAAAATGTTTGTTAGCGCTAAACCTTTCATCTCATTTCTAAATTGCTGCATTTGTAAACTCCAAAAGCCAGTATAAAGGAATATCCATGGTAAAACAAAAAAGCACTTGTGGTTTTAACCAATCTTGTTTTTTTGTACAATTCTCCTTTAAGGGGGCGTGGCAGGGGGTGCGTCCTATGCCTGCATACTCTTGCTGATAGGCGTTCCTCATTCCCATCTCAAAAAGTTGGGAGGAATGGCTTTGTTTGACAGGTACCCACACCAACTTCCACAATTACATAAGTTTTGCCCCAACCTCCCCCGATTGCAACATTTGACATTTGTTTATTTTAGCCTTTACTTCTACTTTGGATTAAACACATATCATAAAGCACTCTGCACTCTCCACCTTGGATCCAACTTTGTGCCTTGTGCCAAGTAATATTTTTCATAAACACAGTCATGAAATTGAAATCATACAAAATGTGATTCAAAGCACAACTAGTCAGCTGTACTGTTCCTAAAGCTAACCGATGCTCTGGGGATCCTTTATCATGTTTGAATTTTTTTATGTCAAACAAAAATGTATATGAATATTACAAATTAATAAAAAATAAAAAAATGTAAATTATAAACCAAAATAACTGACCAAAAGTAATGTTGGTTTCTTAAAGTGGTTGTACCTAGTTATACCACTTTTATCTACAGGTAAGCCTAAAATATGGTAGGTACTGGAAATATCTCCTAAACCTGCATGGTTTAAGAGATATTTACCATACACATCGGTATGTCATCAGCATATGAGCACTGAAAAAAGGGAACGAGTGTGCCGTTTCTAAAGAGCCCATGCCATTACCAGTGGCTCTCTTGCACATGCACGGAAGTGACAACACACGACTCCGGCCAGTCACAGAGCCGGAGTCCATGGCCCCGGAAGGAAAAGAGATGAAGATGGATACGGCCACCAGCGTGGACATCGCAGGCTCCGTTTGCCGGTAAGTACAACATAATGGGCTAGCCCATTATGCTTTTACTTTGCAGGGGAAAAAAGAGGAAGTAAAACCCATCAGGGTTTAGTTCCTCTTTAATAAAAGAAAACTTTAAATAGGCGTACTGTATAAGACACACATTAATGCAGCTCTGTACTTGTTAATACATTATTGAATATAAAGTATTTTTTTATTGTGCTGTGTGAGTACTTAAATGTGAACTGGTATCAGCCTCTTGCAGTACCCAATACATCAAAGCTCAGTCTGGGAGCAGGAGAAGGTTCATTTTTTTAAATAAACATGTTATACTTACCTGCTCTGTGCAAGGGCTTTGCACAGAGTGGCCCCAATCCTCCTCTTCTGGGGTTCCTCAGCGGAGCTCCTTGCTCCTCCTCTTCTCGAGTGCCCATACAGAAAGCCACTTTCCATGGGGGCACTTGTGCGGGCACGCTCCTGAGTCCTGCTGATGCGTCCATTGACACAGAGAGCAGTACTCTGCCCCACCCCCAGCTCCTGTGTCACTGGATTTGATTGACATTATTGGGAGCCAATGGCTGCACGGCTGTCAATCTATCCAATGAGGACCCGAGACAGCGGCTGGAGCTGCTGTGCTCGTCCCTGTCGCTGGAACAATCAGGCTCAGGTAAGTAAAAGTGGGGATCTGGGGGGGTTGCTGCACTACAAAATGTTTTTTACCCTAATGCATAGAATGTATTAAAGTGAAAAACCTTGAGGGTTTACAACCCCCTTTAAGATAAAAAGCCCCTCTAATACTTACCTGAGCCCCATCTCTATCGAGTGATATCCACAAGTACCTCAGCGATTTTGTGACTCTCCCTTCTGGCTGAGACACAGCAACAGCGCTATTGGCTCCCGCTGCTGTCAATTAAACTCAGTTAGCCAATCAGGAGCGATAGGGGGTGGCTCCATGTCTGAATGGATACACAGAGCTGCAGCTCAGCTTGGGTGCCCCCATAGCAAGCTGCTTGCTATGGTGGCACTCAACAGAGAGGGGGGTCAGGAGCTCCAGCCAGGGACCCAAGAAGCGCAGGATCTGGGCTGCCCTGTGCAAAATCAACTGCACAGAGCAGGTAAGTATAATATGTTTGTTATTTTAATAGAAAAAAGAAACAAGCCCTGTCCTGCCCTGCCAGACAGGGCTGTGTTATGTACCTTGTCAGCCAAAAACAAGATGGTTTTTGCCCAGTTGCTTTAGGTTAGAACATTACAATAAAAACGAATTTTTAGGAAAATAATTTTTTTTTGAGTAAGGCCAAATGTCCCAAATTACACCATCAAACTACATCCAAGACATCATTCACATCCTATTTCCACATTCAGAATATCCTTATGCCCTGTACACACGATCGGAATTTCCGATTGAAAATGTGCGATTGGATCGTGTTGTGGAAAAATCCGATCGTATGTGGGCTCCATCTGACTTTTTCCCGTCGGAATTTACGACACACAAAGTTTGAGAGCTGGATCTAAAATTTTCCGACAACAAAATCCGATTGTTTAACCCTTTCCCGCCGAGCGTACGCACATCTGCGTACTCGGCTTCCGGGGGTTATACCGGGATGATGCCCGCACCTGCAGGCATCATCCCGGTACCGTTTTTTACAGCAGGCGATTGGCTATCCAGGCATAACAACCGATGCGGCTAAAAGCCGCTCGGCTGTTATGCCGGAGGAGCGGGAGGGGACGTCCCCCCCTCCCGCCGCCTCTCGCCGCTGTTACCGGTGCTCCCGCTCGATCGGGAGCACCGATTAGAGATCCGTCGGCTCTGGCTGCTGGGGAGGAACTGGAACGAAGCCGTAATCGGCTTCGTTCCAGTCTCCTCATCGTAAACACGGAAGCGACGTCATGACGTCACTTCCCGTTTACTCGGCTGCCAATGGCGCCGGTTTAAAAAAAATATCCGGTATTCAGAATCGCCGTTTTCGGCGATCTGAATACATTGAAGTGTAAAGGAGGGGTGGGGGGTCTTTTAGACCCCCGATCCCTCCATAAAGAGTACCTGTCACTACCTATTACTGTCACAAGGGATGTTTACATTCCTTGTGACAGCAATAAAAGTGATCAAATTTTTTTTTTTTTTTTTAAACAATTTAGTCATTTAAAAAAAAATAAAATAAATAAAAAAAAAAAAAAAAAATTTTCAAAGCGCCCGCCGTCCCCGCGAGCTCGCGAAGCAAAGAAAACGCATACGGAAGTCGCGCCCGCGTATGTAAACGGTGTTCAAATCACACATGTGAGGTATCGCCGCGATCGTCAGAGCGAGAGCAATAATTCTAGCAGTAGACCTCCTCTGTAACGCTAACCTGGTAACCGTAAAAATTTTTTAAAGCGACGCCTATTGAGATTTTTAGGTACCGTACTTTGTCGTCAATCTACAAGTGCGCGCAATTATAAAGTGTGACATGTTTGGTATCTATTTACTCGGCGTAACATTATCTTTCACATTTCGCAAAAAAATTGGGCTAATTTTACTGTTTTGTTTTTTTTTTATTCATGAAAGTGTCCCTTTTCCCAAAAAGTTGCGTTTAAAACACCACTGCGCAAATACCGTGTGACATAAAATATTGCAACAATCGCCGTTTTATTCTCTAGAGCCTCTGCTAAAAAAATATATATAATGTTTGGGGGTTCCAAGTAATTTTCTAGCAAAAAATATGGATTTTAACTTGTAAACACCAAATTCCAAAAATAGGCTTAGTCATGAAAGGGTTAAATTCTGATTGTGTGAAGACAATTCTGACAGACAAAGTGCCACGCATGCTCAGAATAGATTAAGAGAGCGCAGCTATTGTCTACTGGCCGTTTATAGTCCCGACGTACGTGTTGTACGTCACCTCGTTAAGAACGATCTTATTTTCTGACAACTTTGTCTGATCGTGTGTATGCAAGACAAGTTTGGCACAAAATCCGTCGGAAAAAATCAGATGGATTTTGTTGTCGGAATGTCCGACCGTGTGTACAAGGCATAATAATACCTTAAAAATCGAATGAAATCTTTGTCTCAGCTTCTTTATATCTTTAAAAAAACCTGGCAAGAGACTCAGTTCTTTTGCATTGTCTGCATTTACATATGGCCACATAGAACATATTAAAGAGATTTGCGCCAACATCTTTCATTATGTAGTAATGTATTTTTGTCCAAGTTTAATATAGTCAAGACCTAACCCTCTGAGCTCTCTCACAGCGTCTACTGTGATCAGAAAGCCAATGACTGATTTACTGACTTTAATTTCTTATTGTCTTTTGTAAAACCTGACAGTGAAAGAATGATAATTAATATCATATAATGAAATGTAGCTGATCTATTGCCACATAACTCCTCATCATAAATAAACATGAAATGGCACTATAGCACAGGCAGGTATGATCTGCCGATAAATGACTTTACGTCTGAAAATGATGGATGTATGCTGCATGTCCATATCACTTTATGAATTGGTGGAGATTATTCATAAAAGTATATACACTATGATCGATAACATACTAAGTGAATGTTTAGGATGAGAAGACATAAACAGTTGAGAAACCTTTGTGACTGTAGATATATTTATTTACCAGAAAAAGTTAGAAACATTGTTTGCCTTTACTGACCCTATAAGTCCTTTAACAGCTCCCTGGCCTTAGCCATCCAGCTATTGGGGTTGAAGAGTAATATGCTGTACTTGAGGGTATAGGGGAGTATGTGACTCACCCCACTTCTTTTCATGTGTCAAGGCTGATTGTTGGTATTGGTCCAACATTGTCTCATGTGGGCAGATTGACAATCCACAGACCTGTGTAAGAAGTCCTGGCTTTCAGGAACATGCTGACCATACTGCAGCTGGAGTTAGGAGGTGCATGCAAATGTGCAGGCGTGGCTCAGCGGGTACCCATCTTGCTGTGCGTGCACAATCACCATTGACACTGGTTACAAGTAGCCTATATAAGTGTAGGAGCTGCACTAGTCCATTGCTGTCTGATCTGCAGCTCTACCCATGTTCCTGTATTTGATTATGGTGACTTCTGTGTTTGACCCGGATTGCTCCTGACTTTGCTTGAACAATACCTGCCCTGACCTTGGATTGTCTCTGGACTTTATTCTGCCTTCTGCTCATCTGCCTGATCTTGTGTTGCCACCCTCTACCTGTACCCTGACGATTCTTTCCTGCCGTCTATGCCTCTATCTGACCATCTATTGCTGACCTGGCTTGTCTGACCATGCATCCAATTGTTCATCTGTCCTGCTTGCACCTGCCTAGCTCCCACTGGAGCCTCCTCAACTGTGGGCCGTAAGTCTTCCTGCACGTTCAAGCAGCCACTGCCTACTGCTGACTGCTGTCTACCAGCCCAGGGTCTCCTGTTTCTGCTTTCATCTGCTGTTTCAGCTATCCAGCTAACACTGGTGATGTTCCTGTTACGCATCTCTACTTCTAGCGGAAGACTACACAGGCACTCATACCTTACCTCTTGCTGCCACTGTCGCAAAATCATTGGTCCCCAAGCTGGGGCTGTATGAGAGGCCTCCCTCTGTATGTCAGGCTCAGCCACAGGGTATGTGACACCTGCCACTTAATCCCAAAATCCCAAAAGTATTCAATATGCCAGGGCTCTGTGCAAGCCACTCAAGTTATTCCACACCAAAATCACCATCTGTATCTTTATTGAACTGATTTTGTGTACGGGGCACAGCCAGGTTAAAGTAGAAAACTGCTTTCCCCAAACTGTTACCTCAAGGTTGGAGATGAAAACTTGTATAAAAATATTTGAACTAAATAATATATATATAGATGTCCACATCATTTTGGCTCTATGGTGTAGGTGTGATTGGCAAGTGTCCACAAACTTTTCACCATATAGATAGGTAACAATGTATCTTCCAACATTTTGAGGAGAAAAATTATAACAACTTACGCAGTGCACCCAACCCAGTTATTAATGTGGGGATGAGATGCAGCAGTGAGATGCCCCCCCCCCATCCATGCGTCTGCCCCCCATCTACCTGCAGGGTGCCGAACCATGGAGTTTTTTTGAAGCACGTGATAGGCTCTAATAAGCTTCAAAAAATGGTGGGCTCTGGGGGCAGAGCACTACACCCGAAGCCCATCCAGTTGTGTGACGATAGCGAATGAATATTCAATATTTTCACACTAAATCTCCTTTCCACCAATCAGGAAGCGGGCCGTGAGACCTATTTCCCAATTGGCCAAAATATCAGCCGACTTTAATGATTGCCTAGCGCTTAGGAGGAAGAGAGTGGAGAAGCAAAGTGGAAGCCGCTGGAGGAGCGGACACCGGAGCCGCTGCCCGCCACCTAGATAGGGCCTGCCCACCATGCTGCATGTGTCAGTGGAGCAGATACCCACACCCGCCACCTAGATGGGGTAAGGAGGGGGGTTCACTAGTGCCGCACCACAGGGGGATGGTAGGGCCGAGCCGCCAGCCCCCTGGGGGTGTGGTTGTTTGCTCCCCCCCAAAAAGAAACACCAGCCATCACTGGTAATAAGTAATGTATAGCATGGCCTACAGAGTACAGTGATCAGGGTTATGTAACATATAACATAGTCCAGTGGCGGAACTACCGCCATAGCAACCCACGCGGTCGCTATGGGGCCCGCAGTCACTATGGGGCCCGCAGCCTAGTGGGGACCGCTGCAGAATGGGGCCCTCAGCCGGGGCCCGCTGCCGAGTAGTCCGGGGCTCGGCATTGGCAAGCTTCTGTCCTGCCTAGAACACCAGCGTCAGCCCCGTACCAGCGTCGTGACGTCACTCGGCCGGAGGCTCGACGGGCGGAGCTACTGAGCTATGGTATGCTGAGCTACTGCTGAGCTACTGCAGCCTGCATACAAGAGGAGCCAGGCAGCACCGCCGAGGAGGAACCAGTCAATGCCCTCACTTGATTGCAGAATTTGCTGACTACAATTTCAGAGGTACCATACAAGCTAAATTAAGCTGATGCAGTGATGGGGCCAGACTGCATTCTGAACTGTCTGTGAGTTTGACTGATTTTTCTAATATGTAGCATGGCGGGGAGGGAGGGGGTAAATGTCCTGCACTGGTCACAGTAATTTTTGTATTAATGTCCTGCACTGGTCACTGGTCACTGGTGAATGAATTTACTGGTCACGGTCATTGATGAATGAATTTACTGGTCACGGTTACTGATGAATGAATTTACTGGTCACTGATGAATGAATTTACTGGTCACGGTCATTGATGAATGAATTTACTGGTCACGGTCACTGATGAATGAATTTACTGGTCACTGATGAATGAATTTACTGGTCACGGTCATTGATGAATGAATTTACTGGTCACGGTCACTGATGAATGAATTTACTGGTCACTGATGAATGAATTTACAGGTCACGGTCATTGATGAATGAATTTACTGGTCACGGTCACTGATGAATGAATTTACTGGTCACGGTCATTGATGAATGAATTTACTGGTCACTGATGAATGAATTTACTGGTCACGGTCATTGATGAATGAATTTACTGGTCACGGTCACTGATGAATGAATTTACTGGTCACTGATGAATGAATTTACTGATCACGGTCACTGATAAATGAATTTACTGGTCACGGTCATTGATGAATGAATTTACTGGTCACGGTCACTGATGAATGAATTTACTGGTCACTGATTAATGAATTTACTGGTCACGGTCATTGATGAATGAATTTACTGGTCACGGTCACTGATGAATGAATTTACTGGTCACGGTCATTGATGAATGAATTTACTGGTCACGGTCACTGATGAATGAATTTACTGGTCACGGTCACTGATGAATGAATTTCCTGGTCACGGTCACTGATGAATGAATTTACTGGTCACGGTCACTGATGAATGAATTTACTGGTCACTGATGAATGAATTTACTGGTCACTGATGAATGAATTTACTGGTCACTGATGAATGAATTTCCTGGTCACGGTCACTGATGAATGAATTTACTGGTCATGGTCACTGATGAATGAATTTACTGGTCAGTCACTAATGAATGAATTTACTGGTCAGTCACTAATGAATGAATTTACTGGTCACGGTCACTGATAAATGAATTTACTGGTCACGGTCACTGATAAATGAATTTACTGGTCACAGTCACTGATGAATGAATTTACTGGTCATGGTCACTGATGAATGAATTTACTGGTCATGGTCACTGATGAATGAATTTACTGGTCACGGTCACTGATGAATGAATTTACTGGTCACGGTCACTGATGAATGAATTTACTGGTCACGGTCATTGATGAATGAATTTACTGGTCACTGTCACTGATGAATGAATTTACTGGTCACTGATGAATGAATTTACTGGTCACTGTCACTGATAAATGAATTTACTGGTCACGGTCATTGATGAATGAATTTACTGGTCACTGTCACTGATGAATGAATTTACTGGTCACTGATGAATTAATTTACTGTTCACGGTCATTGATGAATGAATTTACTGGTCACGGTCACTGATAAATTAATTTACTGGTCAGTCACTGATGAATGAATTTACTGGTCATGGTCGAATGATTTTACTGGTCACGGTCACTGATGAATGAATTTACTGGTCACTGATGAATGAATTTACTGGTCACTGTCACTGATAAATGAATTTACTGGTCACTGATGAATGAATTTACTGGTCACTGATGAATGAATTTACTGGTCACGGTCGAATTAATTTACTGTGAGTATGGTAATCTGTATGGTAATCTGTTTTTCAATGGAATTAGTTAATTTTTTTTGTGGGGGGGCTGTTTGCAGGGGGGCCCCATACAACATTTTGCTATGGGGCCCTGTGATTTCTAGTTATGCCCCTGTAACATACTATATATTTTTATTATTATACAGGGTTTATATAGCACCAACAGTGTGTGCAGTGTTTGACAACAAAGGGAGACAATAAAATTACATTATAGTTTAATACAAGAGGGTTCAGGAGGCCCTGCTCATAAACGTTTTCAATGTAAAGGGGAGGCTCAAGTGACAAAAATTAATAACTGTAAGGGATTAGCTATGGAGAAGGTAAAAGTAAAGGTTCTTAGGTGGAGGTGGGACAGGCTTCTTTGAACAGATGGGTTATCACCAGTCATTGCCTAAAGGCAGTCAGAGCAGGAGACAGATTGTAGAGATCAGACTCTAAAAATGACTCCTACATATCTTTTTTTTTTAAACAGAATGTTCCTTTATTGAAACTTGGCCATGGTACAACAATAAAAAAGGAAACATATGTGAAATAGTAAAGTCACATGATATACATATTATACATATGCAGGTGGAAAGGAGCATAGTTCCCACATCCAGATCTTACAAAACCAACGTAGGGTACAAATATTCCATCAGCAGAGCCCTTGAACATAAACGAGAAGGAGAGTCCTGAGAGAGTGTTACAGCGGCAGATTTAACCAGGAAAAGGCAGCAGGGAATAACCTCCTCCTATGCCGTTCACGGCTACCATACTCTATTGCACTTCATAAGGCAATTCCTAGTACAGAGTTCCAGTAGTCTTCTTTTTCATCATGGCTTTAGGAGAGGCTTCTTTCATGGACGACACCCATGCATGCCATTCCTCTGCAGTGTATGATGTATTGTGTCATGGGGAAACAATCCTCCCTGTTTGGCTTTCTACTTCTTTAGCTAACTACAGTGAACTTGCATGCCGATTTTCTTCAACTCTTCTTATCAGAAGATACTCCTGATGAAATGTTACCTACCATGGACAGCCTGGAGGTCTCTGTGAGATGGTTCCATCTTTGTTAAATTCTTGTATCACTTTTGCTACAGTATACTGGCTGATAAGTAAAGGTTTGTTGATCTTCTTGTAGCCTTCACCTTTCTTGTGTAAAGAATTTTTTTTTTTCTTAGGCCTTGTGACATTTCTCTTCCATGTGGTGCCATTACTGACAGCATGAAATGGGAAGGGTTTTTCTTTGAATTAGGATTTTGTTGTCTAAAATATAGCTTTGCTCCTAAAGCCGCGTACACACGGGGCGGACTGTCTGGCCAACTTAGTCCGTCAGACAATCCGACGGACAGTCAGTCATACTTTCGAATGAACGGACTTGACCACACACATCACTTTTTGAGCGGACTAATACAGCGTACTAAGTCCGCCATACTATCCACCCTACTTTTGAAATGAACGGACTTTTGAAATGAACGGCTCATTTCGAGCGTGTCTCCAGGTAGGCGGGGCCCGCGAAGGACTGGAGAATCGGCGTGGGGGTCCCCCCCAAGTCCACAACAGACCCTTGTCCGAGCACGCTACCCGGCCGGCCAGGAAATGGGGGCGAGCGAGCGCCCCCCCTCCTGAGCCGTACCAGGCCGCGTGCCCTCAACATGGGGGGGTGCCTTGGGGAAGGGGGGGCACTTATATAGGGACAAGGGGCGGTGTCACATGGCTTTATGTCACATGGGTTGGTGTCACATGGTGACCCCGCCCCCATACGATGTCATAGTCCCCATGTGACATCAACCCATGTGACCAACCCATGTGACATAAAGCCATGTGACACCGCCCCATTGTCCCTATATAAGTGGCCGCGCAGTGCGTCCCTGGCATTCCGGCCGGAGAGATCGTCGAGGCAACATCTCCTGGAGAAGAAGAAGAAGAAGAAGAACGGAAGGCGGCGACGGCGGCGACAGAAGACCGGGCCACCGCCTGTAAAAGAGCTATAAGAAGGCGCGGTGGCCCAGCAGAAGAACCGAAGAGGGGGACAAGACCCCCGAAGTCGGGAGAAGAGGCCGGCGGCGAGGAAGAAAGCCGGACTCCTCCGCTAGCAAAAGAGCTACAAGAAGATAGCGGAGGAGTCCGGCGAGAAGACCCCCGAAGACGGAAGACCCCCGGAGCTGTGCAATAAAGTATTTTATCTCGTGTGTTGTGTTTTTTTTGGTACTTTTATTTTACAGGTGAATGGGTAGGGGTACATTGTACCCCATACTCATTCACATAGGGTGGGAGGCCGGTATCCGGGGGCAGACCCTGCAGACCCCGACAACCAACGGCCAGGGTTGTCGGGAAGAGGCCCTTGTCCTCATCAACATGGGGACAAGGTGCTTTGGGGTGGGGGGGCCGTGCGGCCCCCCCCTTCCCCAAGGCACCCCCCCCATGTTGAGGGCACGTGGCCTGGTACGGCTCAGGAGGGGGGGCGCTCGCTCGCCCCCCTTTCCTGGCCGGCCGGGTAGCGTGCTCGGACAAGGGTCTGTTGTGGACTTGGGGGGGACCCCCACGCCGATTTTTTTCGGCGTTGGGGTTCCCCTTTAAGTCCATACCAGGCGGCGGGGCCAGCGACGTCTCCTTCGCGGGCCCCGCCTACCTGGATACCCGCTCGAAATGAGCGGACTTTTCTCCGGGCGGGAAAAGTCCGCTCATTTCAAAAGTACGGCGGACTGGCACACACACACGGGCGGATTGTCCGCCGAAATGCGAGTCCGACGGACAGTATTAGGGAAATTCCGAAATACTTAGTCCGCCAGACTGCACGCTGAAAAAGTCCGCTGAAGCCCACACACGAGCGGACTGTCCGCTGAAATGTGTTTCGGCGGACTAAGTAGGCCAGACAGTCCGCCCGTGTGTACGCGGCTTAAGACTTTCGTTGGGGTGTATTCATTTTTTGCAACATGGCCTTGAATGAATTTGTTAGGAAAAATACATTTTTGTGTGGACAAATGAAAAAATCTTGGTTGCATTCAATGGCTGGCATTTGTGGGAGTATTGTGTAGTTTAGTGTCCCATTGAAAATGTTGATTCTGGAGGGAAAGTAAATATTTTCTGACAAATCTGTTGGAATGTACTCATTTATGCTGAGCATTGTATGTAGAAATTCCTCAGATTCAGCAGGAACTGGCTAAATTTTGATCCATGTATGGATAGGCTGGTTGTACAGAATGTATGGGCAGGCTGGTTGTACAGAAGTCGCTCTTCTGATCAACTTCTGTAAACCAGCCTGTTGATCTACTGATCAACTTCTGTATGACCAGCCTGTTGGCTTTTTCCTGATAGTTCCCTTTTAGAAAAGTACCTCCTTAGTGACATAATAGGGGTAGTCAGGGTCCATATAAATGCCAGAATAGCAGATGCCTTAGACAGATAGGACATGGGTGGTAAACACCCTAGAGTTATACACATGTAGTCAGTACTACAAAGGCCCTGCACAGGGCTGAAGCACCACGAGAAGTGCTCAGTATTCAGTATGTGCAGCTGCAGAATTCCTGAATCTGATGCAACGTGAGTTGTAGGCAAGATGCATAAAGCCTCATGGGCCAGATCAGAGCCCTTTCAAGTGAGTACTAATGATCTTTGATGAAAGAAAGTAACATTAGGGAGTGTACCCAGCTGGGCAGAGCTATGGAATGGGACATGGACAGATAGACTGGTATACTACAGAAAGCACCTTGTTAATCTACTGACGGAGCAGGAGGCGTCACCGTGTTATTCTCAGTTTGAATAAAGAAGAATGCTACAGATCTTGTATACAGGAAGCACTGTAGTGCATTTAAGGAGTGGAGAGAGGAGATGCTGGCATTCTGCGCCTGAGTGGCTGCTACAGAAGATTTGCTCTTATGTATGGCAATGTGTGTCAAAGAGTCAGTATGTCAATGTGATGTTACGTGTCAATTCCATCTTTGAAGAACATCAGTAAAGAGCCAAAAATATACTTCTTGTGTGGACATTCTTTTCTTCATGAATATAGAGTCTCATGGCCAAGAATGTTGTGGGTGGATCTATGGTCAAGAGTTCAGCACAATATAGTGAAGGCTTCTATCTACAACCAGTAGGTCACTGTCCTATCCAAGAAGAAGCGGGGTCTCTAGCCAGATCTCGATCTCAGTGTCAACGGCTGCCTATCTCTAATAGAAATGTCTTGTCCTAGGATGTTCACTGTTGGGTGGAAAGAAGAGCAGTTACAGTTACCATTATGGGGTAGGGCTGCCAGTGTAATTGGCATGGGAAGCCTGCAAAAAAGTCATTAAAAAATGCACTGAGTGAGCTACGGCAGCATGGCAGGGCAATGCAATAAATAAAAGCTGGCACAGAGTTGTACATGCCCTAGGAACCAGTGCAAATTTTGGCTACATTGGCACCCAGTGGTGTCACTAGGGGGTGGCTTTTGGGGTTATAGCCCCGAATCTGGGGCCCATAGCCCAGAGTCTCTGCCGGGGTCCCCAAATAGAGGGGAGGCTCTCTGGGGACCCTAATGTAAGTGGGGGCTCTCAGGGGAGCCTGATACAAGGAGGAGGCTCTCTGGGGACCCTGATGTAAGGGGAGGCTCTCTGGGGACCCTGATGTAAGTGGGGGTCTCTCTGGGAACCCTGATGTAAGTGGGGGTCTCTCTGGGGATATATACATATATATATATTACTGTATATACATGTGTATGCCCGCCCAAGCGTATGACTTTACTACGCTGCTATGGGCTCTAGCCCCAGATCTTTTGTAGCCCTAGCAACACCCCTGTTGACACCGTTTGAGTCTATGGTATAACAAGCATGATCTAACTTCAGACAAACAGCTAAAAAAATATAGCTGAAATGTTTATTTAAGAATGGCTTAACTTGCACAGTTTTTCAAGTAATGAACACACTTTCATGATCCACGAGCCCAGCAGTGCCTAACAGCAAAAGGCAGGTAATAACACTGTTGAGAATCTGCCTCCAATCTGGACTAGTAGAGAATCTCCCCAAACAGTTGACAACCATACAGAGCTCACGCCTTCCTGCATGTTCATCCAAGTAACCCCTCATTTTATTAAATGGCTTGCCACAGTGAGACTTCTTCTATTAAATGATTTCAAACTGCAGTTAGTGTGTATAAATTCAACATAAACACATTTCAGTTAGTTAATATTGCTGAAAAAAACATGCTCATTAAATTTGTAAGCATGCATAAGCTAACCTAGTTTTTTTAATACTTCCTAGCAGTTGGTAATTAATTCAGGCCAATTCTAATATTTGGTTTTCCTTGTTTATACAAGTCATAGTAAATAACTGCCATTGGAAAAAAAATATATTTTTTACACATTTTTAATTCAGTTTATTGACTACATTTTGCTTTACCCACAATGTCTATTCTGTAAGGTCAGCAGGTTACAGAATTTAACATTGCACTTTAAATGCATAATTTACTTTGTCTTCCTGTGACCCTTTGATGACTCTTTTCAGCCATAAAGTCATTGATTGTGTGTCCTTTCCTTTAGCTTCCGTAAATCTTCTAAATAAGATCCTAAATTACTAAATGTAAATTAAGTGTGTAAGCGACTTTAAAGTTGAGACAAAAAATAATTGCCTGCATAGCGGTTTGGCAGCCTATTTAATTATTGCATGTACTTATTTAATGCTTAGGCAAAGAAGAAATATAATATTAATATACTATACAAATGGAACATATTTTAAATCCACTCTAACAGAATTTCCCATGTAAAATACAATGTTGCAGGTAGCAAGGTCACATAAAGTATGAATTAATATGTAACTAAAGCTAATAGGACAGGATAATAATGTTGTATTGCAGAAATATGTAAAAAGTAATTTTACATTGTAGGACAGTTGGCTAAATGTTTATTCACTGCTTTTATACTGTTTTCTTTCTTTTTTTTTTATAGTTTAGGTTTTAGGGGATTTGGAAGGTTGTTGTTCAAGCCCCACTTACCATACGTTTACGCTTAACCCTGATCCTAACCCCAAGTTAACTCTATCCATTTTCAATATGACTGCAGAATGTAGGAAAAGTTGGTGTCACAAAAAAAAAAAAATTACAAACCTGGACAATTTAACCACTACTGGAGCATTTTTTATAGATTTTTTTCACACAGAAAATTACTTAACCCCCACCAAATGTTATATATTTTTTGAATACAGAGGCCCTGTAGAATCCAAAAAGTGTAATTGTAATTTTTAAGCTGTACAATAATTGCACAACTTTTTATCTGATCTATATTTTTAATAAAAAATACACTAGAATTAATTTTGGTGCACACCAAAACAATATTATCTAAATTCTTGTACAATAACTGTACAAAATAAAAGATTAGGTTGTATTGAGTAAAGAGATACCAAATATGTCAAGCCTTAAGGCCCCTTTCACACGGGACGGATCAGTAATGATCCACCCCGTGATGATTCGCTCACTCAGCGGTGATCGCTCCGTTGTCCCCGCTGAGCCGGCGGCGGACAAGGCGGTCTCCGCACACTGTGCAGGGACCGCCCTGTCAGCTCTCCACTCTCCTCTATGGGGATCGGATGAGCACGGACCGTCTGTCTGTGTTCATCTGATCCGCTCTGCAGACGGATAGAAAAATAGGATTTTCCTCCGTCTGCAGAATCGGACAGTAGCGGAGGCGGACGATATCGGGTGTCTGCGGATGTTCATCCGCAGACACCCGCTATCCCATAGGGATGAATGTATGCCCATATTTCATCCGCAAACGGATGGATGAAATACGGACATATCGTCCGCATGTGTGAAAGGGGCCTAAAAGTGTGTTTGCCTGCAAATTAGCAAAATATTATGGTACTGAAAATCATCAATATGCAATGCTTTAAATGCTTCCACAGCTCATTAGTTTAGGGTAAATGAGGGACCCAGAATTATTTCTGAGGGCCAGTTCACACCACATGCAGTCCAGTGTGTTTTTTTTCTGCATCAAAAATGCATGGATAGTAGGTTATATGGTTTTCAGTGGCATAGTTCACACCGGTGCAGTCAGTTCCAGTGCGTTCCAGTTCCAGAAAAAAATAATTAACATGCTGCATTTTTTCTGCACTGGACTGTACTTTGACGTGGTAAAATGCATCAAACATGCAGCGGAACGCACCTAAGCACACCATAAACGCACTGAAACACACATGTCCTTATTTAAGTTTAAGAAAAAAAGGGGGGGGGGGGAAATGTACTGGGCCGTATCAAAAATGCATCAAAAACATGCATGCAGAAAAGCATCCAAAACACAACTGGAATGTTTTTCTATGGTGTGAACTTGCCATCACTCAAGCATGTGCAGCAATACCCAATATTTGTTATGCATTCATTGTTTTCATACCCAAGTTGGACGTATGCACATTTGTGTTAGTATGTGTGTTAGTGTGGCAACAGAACACCCTTACATTTTTTTGTTATTTTTACTCATTTTAATAAATATTATTTTAACACTTCTTTTTTATACTTAACTTTAATGCTATCAAAAAGGGGTTAACAAACACCCTTTGAAAAAGTATAGGGCACGTGACAAGTACTCTTTATGGAAACATTAGGGGTCTGCTGACTCTTTCAGCCAATCAAAAAGAAACTCTGATGCCACGTACACACGACCGGACTTTTTGACAGCAAAGGTCCGACGGAACGAGTTCATCTGACAATTTGATCGTGTGTGGGCTCCATCGGACCTTTGCTTGGCAAAAATCTGGCGGACTTTAGAGATAGAACATGTTTTAAATTTTCCCACCGGAACTCTGCCAGACCGAGAAATCTGTTCGTGTGTATGCTAGTCCAACGGACAAAAATCGGTGCTAGGGCAGCTATTGGCTACTGGCTATGAACTTCCTTATTCTAGTCCGGTCGTACCTCATCACGTTGGAATCCGTCGGACTTTGGTGTGATTGTGTGTGGCCAAGTCTGTTCATTTGGAAAGTCCGTCAGAACTCCACCGAAAGTCCGTTGGAAAGACCGTCGGACCTAGTCCCTCGAAAAGTCCGGTCATATGTACGTGGCATAATAGAGCCATTCACCTGAATTTGCAACTGTGATTTTGACAGCTCCGAATATGGAAGTACTCAGTGTTGAGCACTTTTTTGTTCACACTTTGCAGAGGACATCAGCACAGTGATGTTATTTATTGTGTGTGTGTGTTGAGGCAGTTCTGTCAAATTGATCTGATGGCTCTACAGCTGGCCAGATCAATTTATGAGTTTTAAAACCAGCCATCAGTCTGCTGAAAAATAGAAACAAGCCAAGAGATTGTTTGGACAAGTTAAGGACCTTGGGGGCCATGGGACAACTCAACTTTTTTTTTTTCAGTTTTAAATAGAGTCCTGCGAGTCCTGTCAAATTGATCTGGTGGCTCTACAGCCGACCAGATAAACGTATGAATTTTAAAAATAGCCATCAGCCTACTGAAAAAATAGAAACAAACTCAGTCAAGAGATTGTTTGGTCAAGTTAAGGACCTTGAGGCCATAGGACAACTCAGCTTTTTTCTTCAGTTTTGGATGGAGTAAGGGAAAAGTTGAAATATGTTGTTGGGTTTTTATTCCTATCTGGGAACCCATTAGGGAGTTTTTCCCTGCAGTTCTTTTCCTGATGACGTCCGCACAAAAAAATAGGTTTGTGGTTGTCACCAGGAGAGAAGGCACAAACAACAGTAGGAGAATTGCTTCACACAGACTGTTTTTTATCTTCATGGATAGAATGCATGAAGGTAAAAAACCTTGAGCCTTAACAACCACTTTAAAGCTGAACTCCAGGGACAAATAAGCAGTTGATGTTTAGAATAGACTTCCAGCAGAAGCAATGAGCCAGCCAACATTAAATATATTTAAACATGCTTGGGACAAACATAAATCTAACCTCAGAAAAAAATTAGGTTTATAAAAGACAAAAAAAAGAAAAAACCCAAACAAATGGGGTAGACTTGATTGACCACTTTCTCAGCCGTCACTCACTTTTCTACAACCATAAAGAGACAATGTGCTCCTATATAGAAAATAATCATTTTGGTGGTCTTCCAATACATATAAAATGTATACAATTGCAGAGATCCTTAAATGCAGCTTATTGAAACTCTTCTCATAGCTAGAAATAGTAAAAGACTGGTACGAGCTCTCCAAACAAAAGGAAATGCAAGTTCAGTGAAATCTTCTTTATGGTTGTATAATTCTTAAAGAATGAATGGTGACATTTAATTGAAAGACACGCTGCTTCTGGTACAGGGAAACCCATGAATCATCTGTGCAGCCACATTGATGAAGTTTTATTTATATCCACCCTTTAAGTGGTTATGATTTTATTGTTATTGAATGCAAACCTTTGCCTTTTATGTCTTGCAGGTCAGTGACCAGACCTTGTTCATCTTTGTCCTCCAGCTACATCACTGGTATTAGTTTATTAAACTACAGCATTATGTGTATATTTATAAAGTTAAGCAGTTAGAATTTATAAAGTACAATGTGGGGAATTTAATAACTTATATTGTTTAGCTAGTATAGAACTAATTGAATAGAAAGATTACCTTGATATGGTTGGTTAACTTCTGTATTAAGAGCTCTCTCTACCCTGACCCTTGGCACATTGATCATGTGATCCCAACTAAGGAAGATTAGGAGACTGAATTTCAGGAACAGCTAACTAGACTGTTGCTATGCCATATGCCCCACTCACACCTAGCATTTTCTAAATGTTTTTTTTGCATGATTTTATGTGACATGTTTAGGGCAGCCCATTCACTAGAATTGGCTTTCCTTCACTCGACAAATGCAACAAAGAATCTCCTGCATCTTTCTGGGCGTAGAGCACATTTCTGTGCGCGTTCCCAGAATGCGCAGATGTGACTGCAGAGTAAATTCTCATCCTCAATTTTAAGTGAGATTCTGTGACCAGCGGCTCTACATTCACTCTTTCAAAGTGAGTGTTTTTTAAGGACAGGGAATTCTATACTGTTTTGCTTACATTCCCATGGGTGACTAGTGCTGGTGTAAATGGCAGCAGCAGGAATCTGCTGATTCCTGCAGCTGTTTCAGCCCCCTGTAGGTTTCTAGCTGTGGCCATTGAGTCCTTTACACTGCAATAGCAGGTCAGCACCAGCCACAGCTATCCGCTGCTGTCGCCCAGCCAGCGATTACCTACAGTGATTGCTGTTGGACGCACCCCCTGTAGGTTGTCTGCCCAGCCAGCAATTACCTTCTGTTGAACGCACCCCCTGTAGGTTGATAACTGTGGCCGTTGAGTCCTGTACACTGAAATGAAGGTCAGCACCAGCTATCTGTTGCTGTCTGCCAGACAGCGATTACCTGCGGAGATTGCTGTTGGATGCACACAAATTGGCTTGGCTGAGACCAGCAGGAACCCGAGGCTCCTACTAATTTCAGTCAAATCCAGTGCTGAGGGAGCAAGGGGCAGGGCTGAGGCCCACTGTGTATCAATGGACACACACATCCCAGCTTGGGAGTGAGACTGCACGTGTGCCACTGTAGGAAGCAGATTCCTGTTGTAGCTAATGCAGAAGAGGAGCAACCTGGATTACCAGTGTAAAGAGGTTCAGGGCCACTCTGTGCAATACCATTGTAAGTATAATACGTTTGCAGCACTTAATCTTCGAAGGGTCTGCTGAGAATATGTTCAGGTCACCCAATATAGTACAGAGGCTGCCAGTCACACAAGCACAGTCCCACACACTTTTTAGTATTTATTGTTGAGGAACCTTAACAGGAGAGGGGTTTCGGGTTACAGAATACTATGAAACATTAATAGCAATAATGGGAGGACAAATTTCTCACCAGTCTTCTCTATGATAACCTTTCCTGGAGGTAACAGGGAATGGCTATATATCTACAGCAGTAGTCCATATAGCATCCTCTGGTACTTAGGTCCCTTCTGGTTCTTGCACATATAATAGCTCACAACAAGGTCTTTACTCACAGCAAGGTCTTTACTCACAGTGTCCCAGGTGTAGCTCAGCATCCACAGGTAGATGCTCAGTGAGGGAGAGAAAAGATCTTTCTCCAGACCAGGGCTTCAGGACAGTGCCCTACAGCAAAACATATTTTAGTAACTTTCCCTTAAGCCCTCAGTCCAGCTCCTGTTGAGGCCCAGACTACAATTTCTGTCTCTCTAGATATCTCCTAGGGCAGGGGTCTCCAAACTATGGCCCTTCAGTTGTTCAGGAACTACAATTCCCATCATGACTAGTCATGTCTGTGAATGTCAGAGTTTTATAATGCCTCATAGGACGTGTAGTTCCACAACAGCTGGAGGGCCATAGTTTGGAGATCTCTGTCCTAGGGGCAACAGCCCCCCAGGCGAACTGGAACTCCCTTGTAGATGAAAAAACACTCTGTAAAGGCCTCCCAGACATTTAGCACCTTCTGAATGCCTCTTCCAGGGATTGGCTGGGGCATGATACATATTCAACTGATCACCTAAATCTCCCTGCCCCATGCCTTGGAAACTTATTTCAAAGGCAGGTGGGAACAATCAAACTCTCAGCTAAGGAAACCCTGAACAGACCAATGCAATCAATCATTGCTCCATTCATTACAATGGAGCCAAAAACTAAATTTACCTAGCAACCTCACTAGAAGAGGGCGCTACATGTTTACTACTTTAAGAAAAAATACATATGTTGCACTCACTATAAGTTTAGAGTTAGAATTTAGGATCAAGTGTTAGGTTACATTTTGGGGTTCAGGTGAAAGTAGAACTAGGTTCAGGTTAAGGTAGAACTAGAACTAGAACACTTTTTTTTCCCATTTTGGATAGCGTTTGTAGGTTATTTTTGCCATCTGTGCCCCATTGGTAATATTTCTCTTTATTTCATGTCCCATTGCCAAAACAAGCAGTGAGAGAAAACACCTCCAAAGTGAGAGAATTCCTGATTATAACCAGAACAAGTGTTCCCAGGGTAGATCTCCCTAACAGGGGTACAGACAACAATAAAGACACGACAGTTGTTCTAATCCATCTCCACTCTATCCAAAAAAAAACAAAAAAAAAACAGTTTTGCCTGTAGTTATCCTTCAAGTGTTAAGAAATGTGTAGGTGTAAATGATTACATTTTAAAGTTGCGCTGAAGTGTTAGGGTCAGCCTAAAGTTTAGGCTGCTACTGGGGGTCAAGGCATATGGAGATATGCTTTTTATGCTTGTTTCCAGAGCTGAAAACATCAAGCAGAGGACAGCCAGTGCAGGAGTCTCATGTAAAAAAAACAAAAAAAAAAACGTTTATTATAGATAACAGAATACTCTTTTATTATAGATATAATTCATGTGGTGGAATGGCCGGGATAGAGGAGGGCTCCATTAACCTGACCTTATGGGCATCTCTGAATAAATCTCACACAGTTCTTTCAGTCACAATGGAAACAAAAAATGATGTATTGTTTATTAACACTAGTCATTGATGTAAATCTTTTTTCTTTTTCCTAGTATCTTGCATTTTGCGTTATATAGTTCTATAATTTGTAAAAATACAAGGCTACTTGTGATACCTCAGGTAAACTAAGCTATATGACTAGATGGGAACAGGACATCCAGGAAATCCTGTAACTTGAGGAATGGCACTCAATAGCACTAGCTGCTTCAAGGTCACGCATCAACACTTCTATTGCAGAAGCAAACTGCAAGGTATTACTGAGGTAGTATTTGGTACTGGCCATATTGGCTATCTATGTTCCGGGGGCTTCCTCTAAGTCTTTCCAGGGGGTGTGGACAGGAAGGGATGGCCTAACACATATGGTGATAATGCCCCAAGGTATGGCGGTTCTGGTCAGAGTTTATAATTAAATTTTTACTCTTACTCAAATTAACCTGACCAAGTCCCCGAAACACGCACTACTGGGATGTAAGGTTGATGAGGCCTCCAAAACCCAGAGAAGACTCCTCACATTTTTATTTGTTTCTGCTAAAATTAAGATAGCTAGGAACTGGAGGTCGTCCTCCATACCATTTGACCAACTCAAACATAAACTTTCCTGGCTTATGTTAAATGAAAGGTTGACAGGATAAATGGAAGGTGATTTAAAAGGTATGAGGTCCATGGATCCGACTAATGATCCTCAGACTATTTTTGACTAGGTTCCCCCCTGGTTCCCTCCTCTTGTCTCTTTTTATCCCTTCTTTGCTCCTTTTGGTTCTCCCCCTTTTGTTTTTTTATTTTTTCTCTCTTGTTTTTGGTGTTGAGGGACTCAGAGTGCAATAACTCTGCATTTCTGGGGGACGGGGCATCCTCCTCTGTTTGTTTGGGGGGGGGGGGGGGGTTGCACGTTCCTTGGCGTGAGGAATGTACTACACCTACATAACATAGAAGGTAATACTGAGACTTCAAGGTTCTACACTGTTAAACAGTTTGTTTTAAGCTAACAACTAAGACTGAGGTTAATAAAGCATCATTGTTACAGATTATGGTTATATACCTGGAAATATAAGAGGCTAGTTGTCTCAGGAAACATGACCTATTGCCATGCTGATACCTGTAATATGTCCTTTGCAATGCTCATGCAATTATATTGTATAACATTCTGTTTTTATACAGTATATAATTCGAATTGTCGAAGTTACATATTCTTCAGAATCAATGCTGAAACCTCTTTTTTTGTTCTGTGAAAATCTTTAATAAAAAATATTGAAACAGAAGGCTACTTGGGAATCCTTACTGCAGCCCAATACAGAGAATTGATTGACTGCAAGCAACACTTGTCTGGTAAAAATAATTTTGTGGCAGAGCTGTATGATTGTTTGAAAGTTTACAGAATAGGGAAACCTGGAGCTGTCCCAGGTCCTGAATCTTCTACTGCATAAGGAGATATGGAAATCTAGGCTAGAATTAGCAAAACTTTATAGGTGTTATTTATTTCATATTAACTGTTCTACCTAACAATATAGTAAGTACAGCACAACTGGAAACCAAACCTGTCATGCTGGTGTACAAATGGTGGTAGATGAGCATAGTGGCAGCCTAATGATACTAGTAAATATCATTCTGTTGGTCTATACTGCACTTTCACCATCAGTTGCCATAGTTTCTCTCCAAGTAGTATCCTGTACTACACCGGTCAGACAGTGTTAATTTGAGTGTTAGGGTTCGTTCCCACAGGTGCATGTTATGGGAAACCTGCATTCCATATGCATTTCCTGTACTGCATTCATAACACGCTGGGTGTGTGATCTGCTGTGGGTGTCAATATAATCATAAATACACCCCAAATGCAAATTGCAAATGCAGTATGTTTGCCTGCACCGGATAGCACGTTACTGGGGTAGTGCTTTTTTGAGAGTAGTACATACATTATTTTTAGTGTGAGCCACTGCAATTTCAGGTCATTCAAAGAATGGGCTGAAAATCACACTATACATGCTGCGTACACATGGTCGCATTTTCCAACGGAAAATGTTTGATGAGAGCTTTTTGACGGAAATTCCGACCGTGTGTAGGCTCCATCGGACATTTTCCATTGGAATTTCCAACACACAAAATTTGAGATCTGGATCTCAAATTTTCCGACAACAAAATCTGTTGTTGGAAATTCCAATCATGTGTACACAATTCCGACACACAAAGTTCCACACATGCTCGGAATCAAGCAGAAGAACCGCACTGGTTATTGGACTTCAATTTTCTTGGCTCGTCATACGTGACCGCGTTATTGATGTTTGAAATTTCCGACAACATTGTGTGATCGTGTGTATGCAAGAAAAGTTTGAGCCAACATTTGTTGGAAAAAAAACATGGGATTTTGTTGTCAGAATGTCCAATCAATGTCTGATTGTGTGTACGTGGCATTAGTCACACAGGAACTGCAAAAGAAAGCAGACTGGATTTTTGTGCAATTCAGGTGTGAACCAGCTATAAAGCTTGCCATACATGGCTCAAATTTTATCCGATTATTGTGAATTGGCTAAAATGTTAGCTATAGTTGGCCCTACCAACATGACCCGCCTCAACAAACTTTGACTGAGAAATCAATGGTCCTGACTGAAAAAAATTGGCCCATCGGTGACTGTAGCTAATTAGCAGTGAGGGAGCCACACCAATGGGAATAGAATCTAGAACAGGTTTTTTTTTTACAATTTTGAAATTTCAACAGCAGAAAACAGCCTAATAAAGAGAGAGTTTATGAATATTCATAACATGTTGGCTGTTATCTAACTGCTATCTACTGAATTTTCCTTACAAACCCCTCTTATGGTTTGGGTTGTTGGTTATATGGAAAAGACTCACTGAAGAAATTCTGCTTGAATGGCGGGATGGTTATTCACTATTAGGGATGAGCCGAACACCCCCCGGTTCGGTTCGCACCAGAACTTGCGAACGACCCCCGCGTTCGGTACGAACGTTAGAACCCCATTGAAGTCTATGGGACTCGAACGTTCGAATTGGAAAATGCTAATTTTAACGGCTAATATGCAAGATAGTGTCCTAAAAAGGGTTTGGCGATCTGCCTCCTGCCTCAGGGGACATGGGTCAATGCAAAAAAAAGTTTTAAAAACTACCGTTTTGGCGGGAGCACTGATTTTAATGACGATTAAAGTGAAAAAAAAAAAGTGAAATATTCCTTTAAATATGGTGCCTGGGGGGTGTCTATAGTATGCCTGTGAAGTGCCACGTGTTTCCCGTGTTTAGAACAGTCCCTGCACAAAATGACATTAAACGGAAATAACACCATTTAAAACTGCTTGCGGTTTTAATGTTATATCTGGTTCCTGCAATATGGTTGAAAATCATTGAGAAACATGGCATGGGTAGCCCTCCCTGCCCATTACCAGCCTATTTGGGTCTTGTACACATATTAAGGGGAACCCCGTACCCATATTAAAAAAAAGGAAATGCGTGTGGCCCCCAGGCCCTATATACTCAGAACAGCAGTATACAGGTGGTGCAAACAAGACAGGGACTGTGTAGGTTTGTTGTGTTAAGTTGAATCTGTTTGTCATTTTCAACCGGTACATTTTTAAAGTGTAGCTCCAGTCAAAAAAAATATCTTTAAGCTTTTTGGAAAACATAGGGAAGGGTTAACACCCCTGTGTAATTTGTTTTGTCGTCCATCTTTTTTCATCTCACTTGCTGCTGTCTCCTTGCGTTTGCAAGTAGGAGATGTTTGTAAGTTGGATGTTTGAAAGTAGGGGCCTGCCCTATATTATAGCGGTATGTACTGAGTACAGAGCACGCAGACAGCACGCACTATCTCCTAACACTACTGACTGCAAGCTCTATTATTAACCACTTGTTAGCCCAATGTTTGCATAAAGTGAAAGATGAAGTTATGCTGAGTAAATAGATATCAAACATGTCACTCTTCAAAATTGCACATGCCCGTGGAATGGCGCCAAACGTCGCTACTTAAAAAATCCCCATAGGCGACGCTTTAAATATTTTTTTACTGGTTACATGTTTTGAGTTGCAGAGGAGGTCTAGGACTAGAATTATTGCTCTCGCTCTAAGATTCTCGGCGATACCTCACATGTGTGGCACATGCGAGCACATGGGGACATGGGCGCTTTAATTTTTATTTTATTTTTTTATTGTTCATTTTACTTTATTTATTTTAGTTTGACATTTTTTTCCCCCAAAATATATTTTTGATCACTTTTATTCCTATTACAAGAAATGTAAACATCCCTTGTAATAGGAATATGGGGTGACAGGTCCTCTTTACAGTGAAATCTGGGGGGTCAATATGACCCCACATCTCACCTCTAGGCTGGGAAGCCTGAAATCAAAAATAAAAAAAAGATTCTGGCTTTGATCGTACTGGCGAGTTGGTAGAAGCACCGGAGGGCGGTGAGGGGTGGGGGGCGTCTATGGCTGGGTATTTCAGGGTATCACCGAGTATGGCTGGGTATCTCTGAGTATGGCTGGGTATGGCAATTTATGGCAGGGTATTACAGAGTATTGGCGGGGTATTGGCGGGGTACTACAGAGTAATAGCAGGGTACTGCAGAGTATTGGGGGTACTGCAGAGTAATGGCGGGTACTGCAGAGTATTGGGGGGTACTGCAGAGTAATGGGGGTTACTGCAGAGTAATGGGGGGTACTGCAGAGTAATGGCGGGGTACTGCAGAGTAATGGCAGGGTACTGCAGAGTAATGGCAGGGTACTGCACTGCAGAGTAATGGCAGGGTACTGCACTGCAGAGTAATGGCGGGGTACTGCAGAGTAATGGCGGGGTACTGCAGAGTAATGGCAGGGTACTGCACTGCAGAGTAATGGCGGGGTACTGCACTGCAGAGTAATGGCGGGGTACTGCAGAGTAATGGCGGGGTACTGCAGAGTAATGGCAGGGTACTGCAAAGTATGCACTGGTATTGCAGAGTATTGGCAGGGAATTGAGGGGTTAAATTCGGTGAGCAGCGATGTGGGCACTGCAGATGCAGCCCACATCGCTGCTGACACCGATCTCTTTCCCCTCCGCTGTACCGATCGGTACAGAAAGGGGAGGGAGGAACAGGCGTCATAACATGACGCCGGTTTGTTTCCAAGTGATCACTCCGTCATTTAACGGAGCAATCACGTGGTAAACGGCCGCAATGAGCGCCCGTTTACCGTGATGCGCCGGGTCCTGCGGACCCGGCGGTCACGGATGCTCTCGAGTGCGCACACCTCGGGGCACGGGAGAGCAGAATTCTGGGAGGCTGTTAATTAACGGCCTCTCTGAGTTAAACAACCGCCCTGAAGCCGTTAATCGGCAATGGGCAGTTGTTAAGTGGTTAAAGCTAGATCACTAGCTATATAGGTGAGGTGAATATAGTGGTGTATACTGCAGTCAGGGCACAGACAACAACCACTACACAGCAGCAAGATAGGAAATCAGCCAAAAACGATTGGTGTGTACTGTGTTGAAGGTACACAGAACACCCACTGCTTCAGATGCAAAGTAACACACTACAGGAGGCCGCCTTAAAGGCGGCTTTATATAGTGTGGGGCGTGCACTACACAGCCTGAGCTATGATTGGCCACAGGCATCCTGCCTGTGGCCAATCATAGCTCTCCTCGCTGCCGGCGCTGCGATTGGCCAAGCATGCGGGGTCACAGTGCATGCTTGGCCAATCATCGGGCAGCAATGCACTGCGCCAACGCAGTGCATTGTGGTCCGCGCGCGCGTCACTCGAATTTTGACGCGAACGGCCAAAACGTTCGGAATTCGCCGAACGCACGAACAGCCAATGTTCGAGTCGAACGTACGTTCGACTCGAACACGAAGCTCATCCCTATTCACTATACTGGACATTAAAATTTATCATAGCGCCTCTTATGTATGCATTGCAGCTAGTCACTGCTTGGATATTTTGACAGCCATTAGCAGGCAATGGAAGATTCCTCCATCTACTGTATGCTGTTTAGACTGGATGGGGGAATCTATGGATTTTAACCCAGGGGACTGAACAAGAGAAATCTTTACAAGTATGCCCAGTTTTAGTGTATTACAAGGCATGCAGGTTTGCACATTCAAACAGAATGCAAAAAATTATCCAGCACACAATGACTGTGTCCAGGCTCAGGCATCTGTCCCTAACTGCAGGTACCTGCTCTGTGTGCAGCTACATGTGAACAGCAGTGGCCACTGTCAGCCTACCATTAGTTTAAATGGGCTGAGTGGCCACTGTTGATCGCATGACCTGGTCGTTCCAGCAGCGATTCTTGCCACTGGAAACCAGTGGTCCTGTGAAAGATGCCTAAAGCACATCTTTAGTGGAAGGTGAATGGCTTAGAACTTCTGCTAATATTTTTATTGCTGTCTCTCTGCGTGACAACATTTACTGTCCTGGTGTCACAGAGACAATCTTCAAAATGGGAATACAGCAAAACAAAAAACTTGAGACATTTTAACTCTTCTTCGCTGTAAAAGATTTTTTTTTTTAAATTGTCTGTACTTTAAAACTACAATGTTTAAAGATACCTTTGCATTTTAATAGTTACTGAACAGGAAACTCTCTCTGAAACATTTATTATTAGTAATTAGGGCTGTTACTGATTAAAATTTTTGTGTTCCATTAATCGATTTTTTAAAAACGATTAATCTACTCATTTCGATTAATTATAATGCACATACAGATCCAACTACTTTTAGCTGATCTCCTTGCATTGCAACTCTGCATTAGTCAGTGGTAAATGTGGTATACACTATATATAATCACCCGACACTAGGTAGTTTCCACAATCCATGACTTAACTTCACAGTTCACACAAATACGTTTTAAATTCAAACTGTACCACTGACGTAAGTAATTTTTATTTAATTTTTTATTAAACTAAAATACACCCCCCCCCCCTTATGCAAGCTGGACACTAAAGAATTTTCACCGAATTCAAATAGCAATGGTAAATATGGATATAAACGCAGTGCAAAAACAATTAATAAAAAAAATAATATTAAAGAGGGATTCCACCAAAAAAAAAAAATATTAAAAGCCAGCAGCTATAAATACTACAGCTGCTGACTTTTAATAAATGGACACTCACCTGTCCCGGGTTCCAGCGATGCCGGCAGCCGAGGCCGATCGATCGCTCGGCCCTCGGCTGCTGCCGCCACCATTCTAGGTGAGGGAATCAGGAAGTGAAGCGAATCGGCTTCACTTCCCAGTTCCCTACTGCGCATGCGCGAGTCGCACAGTGCAATAGGAATTCTCCGCGCTGTCTCTGAGACCCGGAAGTGGGTGTAAATACCTGTCTTTGACAGGTATCTCCACCCCCCTCCCCCCTGAAAGGTGCCAATTGTGACACCGGAGAGGGGGAGGGATCCGATCAGCGGAGGTTCCACTTTAGGGTGGAACCCCGCTTTAAACAGAACAAATAATAATAAATCTGAAGGCAATTAGAGATGAAATAGCAGTCCAGAGAGAGGATAAACAGCCAGATCCACAAGTTATTCCACCAGTGCTGATCCACACGGCAAAAATATCACAGCTTATCAGCCTCTAAGGACAACAATGTTGAAAACGGAGGTTATCAAATTTGCCTACACTTAGCTCACTGAATGATCCCTGTTAACCGCATCCATATTTACCATCACTGTCCCAGCTATCCGGTGACATCACGGACATCAACATCACCGGACTCCTCCCCCTTCCTTTCGTTAGCAGACGGAGGCACTTGGGGAAGAGAGGAGGAGTCCAGTGACGACGATGTCCATGACGTCAACGGATCTCCGACGGAACTCCCTGAAGACCCGGAAGCTGGCGGAGAGGTGAGTACCAATCAAAAGAATTTTGATCGATCAAAAAAAATGAATGATTAATCAAGGAATTAATCATTTATTTCCACAGCCCTATTAGAAAGAGCTTTTATAAAGACTTGACATGTTTGTGCACCAGGCCTGGTATTACTGCTGTGGACAGAGGGTCTCATAACATAAAGGAATAGACCCCCCCATGGGTTAGACAGGACTTCAGAATTTTCAGCTTCTTTCTCTCTTAGAAAGACAAGTGACCTGCAGTGGGTGACATTGATAACACCTGGCCTGGACAATTTTGGTTGCTCATAAACAGTTTACAGACAAGGACACGTGTAATTGTAGGCAAACAGCAAAATACACTGTCCAGATACAAATATGTGAACTGCCTTGTGTGCAAAATGATTAGATTTTTTAATCAACTTTCTAATTCAGACACCATTGTTAAACACTGCATCATATCCTTACCCAGGGATGTCACTAGTGCTGGGCACACAGTGCCCTGGGTTCTAAGGCTTTGGCTAACTGACATTTTTGTGTGCTTTGTGTGCCATGTGTGCACTACAGCTCTGCTACTGCCCATTGCATTTCAGATTTAAGGAAGGCACTGCCAGCTGAACTGTGACTCAGGTCTGTACTGAGGGGGTGGGAGGGTTGTACTTAAAGAAGGGGTCATTTTTTGTTGTACACTGGTCATACTTCTGACCCCTGCATTCTCTATGTTATGCATTGCTGAGCACTGCACACTCTGCATTATACACTCTTGATTAGGGATGAGCCGAACACCCCCCGGTTCGGTTCGCACCAGAACTTTCGAACGGACCCCCACGTTCGTTACGAACGTTAGAACCCCATTAAAGTCTATGGGACTCGAACGTTTGAAATGGAAAGTGCTAATTTTAACGGCTAATATGCAAGATACTGTCCTAAAAAGGGTTTAGAGACCTGGCTCCTGCCCCAGGGGACATGGGTCAATGCAAAAAAAAGTTTTAAAAACGGCCGTTTTTGCGGGAGCACTGATTTTAATGACGATTAAAGTGAAAAAAAAAAGTGAAATATTCCTTTAAATATGGTGCCTGGGGGGTGTCTGTAGGATGCCTGTGAAGTGCCACGTGTTTCCCATGTTTAGAACAGTCCCTGCACAAAATGACATTTAACGGAAATAACACCATTTAAAACTGCTTGCGGTTTTAATGTTATATCTGGTTCCTGCAATATGGTTGAAAATCATTCAGAAAAATGGCATGGGTAGCCCTCCCTGCCCATTACCAGCCTATTTGGGTCTTGTACGCATATTAAGGGGAACCCTGTACCCATATTAAAAAAAGGAAATGCGTGTGGCCCCCAGGCCCTATATACTCAGAACAGCAGTATACAGGCGGTGCAAACAAGACAGGGACTGTGTAGGTTTGTTGTGTTAAGTTGAATCTGTTTGTAATTTTCAACTGGTACATTTTTAAAGTGTAGCTCCAGTCAAAAAAACTATTTTTAAGCTTTTTGGAAAACATAGGGAAGGGTTATCACCCCTGTATAATTTGTTTTGTCGTCCATCTTTTTTCATCTCACTTGCTGCTGTCTCCTTGCGTTTGCAAGTAGGAGATGTTTGTAAGTTGGATGTTTGAAAGTAGGGGCCTGCCCTATATGCTCTGCAGAAATGGCAGAACAAGGTGTTGGTTTTGCCACAACATTGTAAGCCCTCAAAGTGACTCTTGGTGGGCGCTGGAGCGCCCTGCTGTGAACGATTATATCAAGAATTGTAATTACATGCCATTGTTGAACAGTGGTAGAAAAATTGACCTTTGGTGGTTGTGGTGCTGGTGCCACAACACTATAAGTCCTCACCGTTACTCTGGGTGGGCACAGGAAGGGGCCCTCCTGTGAAATATTATATCAAGAATTGTAATTACATGTCCCTGTTAAACAGGGGCAGAAAAATTGGGCCTTAGGCACTGGTGCCATCACACTGCAACCTCTGCCATATACTCTAGTTTTATTGCAGGAATTAGCCCTGCTGCAAAGCATTGCATCAAAAATTGTACTTAAACGCCCCTGTTAAACAGAGGCAGAAAAATTGGGCCTTAGGCACTGGTGCTGGTGCCACCACACTGCAGCCTCTGCCATATACTCTAGTTTTATTGCAGGAATTAGCCCTGCTGCAAAGCATTGCATCAAAAATTGTACTTAAACGCCCCTGTTAAACAGGGGCAGAAAAATTGGGCCTTAGGCACTGGTGCTGGTGCCACCACACTGCAACCTCTGCCATATACTCTAGTTTTATTGCAGGAATTAGCCCTGCTGCAAAGCATTGCATCAAAAATTGTAATTAAACGCCCCTGTTAAACAGGGGCAGAAAAATTGGGCCTTAGGCACTGGTGCTGGTGCCACCACACTGCAACCTCTGCCATATACTCTAGTTTTATTGCAGGAATTAGCCCTGCTGCAAAGCATTGCATCAAAAATTGTAATTAAACGCCCCTGTTAAACAGGGGCAGAAAAATTGGGCTGCTGGCATCACCCAGAACCAAAAATGTTCTTCCAACATATCAGTGGAGGAGGAAGAGGATAGACAATCAACATAACAGGACAGTCACTCAGCATCAGCATAGGCAGTCTCGAAGGGATGTGGTATTTCAAAAAAAATTATTCGGTTACATCAGCTTCAGGTGCTTGGTAGCTGTGGGTGATCCAAGACTGATTCATCTTGATGAAGGTCAGTCGATCAACTGATTCGGTGGACAGGCGCACCCTGTGATCGGTAACAAAGCCACCAGCAGCACTGAAGGTGCGTTGCGAAAGAACGCTGGATGCAGGACAGGCCAGTAGCTCAATTGCATACTGTGCAAGCTCTGGCCAGTGATCCATCCTCAAGACCCAGTAAGCCAGAGGATTTTCGGTGGGAAAGGTGTCCAAGTCTGACCTTGCCCCTAGGTATTCCTGCACCATGTAAATCAGACGCTGGCGATGGGTGCTGGAACCAATCATACCTTGGGGCTGCGGACTAAAAAATTGTCTGAAAGCATCAGTCAGACGGCCACTTTCTCCACCGCTCCTTCTGACCGATGCCTCAGCAACACGTTGTCCAGGACCAGGAGTTTGTAACCTCCCAGTCTCTGGGAACGCGTTGCACAGAGCTTTCTGCAAGGCCTCCAGGAGATGTCTCATCCTCTGCTCCCTCTGCGATGGCAAGATAAGGTCGGCAACCTTACCCTTGTAACGTGGATCAAGGAGAGTGGCCAGCCAGTAATGGTCCCTCTCCTTGATCCGAAGAATACGAGGATCCTTCCGCAGGCTTTGCAGGATCAGGGAGGCCATGCAGCGTAGGTTAGCTGAGGCATTCGGTCCGGAGTCCTCTGGGTCACTAAGGACAACATGATCCGCAGCTACCTCCTCCCAGCCACGTACAAGTCCACGTGTTTCTTGGGACTGTAAATCATCCCTATAAGACTGCTGCTGCTGCTGCTGATGCTGAGTGCCAGCCTCCACCTCCATGCTGACACAATCATCCTCCTCCTCCTCTTCCTCCTCCTCATCCTCTTACTGTGTGATGGGTGGCACAGCAGGAACACTGTCTGGATAAAGGGGGCCTTGAGAGGCAAGGAAGTCCTCCTCTTCCTGCCTCTGTTCTGCCTCAAGTGCCCTGTCCATTATTCCACGCAGCGTATGCTCCAAGAGGTGGACAAGAGGTACAGTGTCACTGATGCATGCACTGTCACTGCTCACCATGCTTGTGGCCTCCTCAAACGGTGACAGGACAGTGCATGCATCCCTGATCATGCCCCACTGGCGTGGTGAGAAAAAACCAAGCTCCCCTGACCCTGTCCTGGTGCCGTAGTCGCACAGGTACTCATTGATGGCCCTCTGCTGCGTGTGCAGCCGCTGCAGCATGGCCAATGTTGAGTTCCATCTGGTGGGCATGTCACATATAAGGCGGTTCTTGGGCAGGTTCAACTCCTTTTGGAGCTCAGCCAGCCGAGCACAGGCATTAAATGATCGGCGGAAATGCACACAGACTTTCCTGGCCTGCTTCAGGACATCCTGTAAGCCGGGGTACCTGCCCAAGAACCGCTGCACCACCAGGTTAAGGACGTGAGCTACACAGGGCACATGGGTCAGTTGTCCCTGTCGGAGGGCGGAGAGGAGGTTGGTGCCATTGTCGCAAACCACCATTCCTGGCTTAAGCTGGCGTGGCGTCAACCACCTCTCGGCCTGCCCCTGCAGAGCTGACAAAACATCCGCCCCAGTGTGGCTCCTGTCCCCCAAACAAACCAGCGCAAGCACGGCATGGCATCGTTTTGCCTGCGTACTTGCGTAGCCCCTGCAACGCCTACGGAGCACCGCTGGTTCTGAGGACAGAGCACTGGAAGAGGCCATGGAGGAAGAAGAAGAGGAGGGGGTGGAGGAGAGAGGTGTGTCACAACCAATAGTAGCATTTTGGAGGCGTGGTGGCGGAACAACCTCCAACACTACTGCACCTTGTCCTGCATCCTTCCCAGCAGCCAGAAGAGTGACCCAATGGGCCGTGAAAGACAGGTAACGTCCCTGTCCATGCCTGCTGGACCATGAGTCAGCGGTAATATGCACCTTACCGCTGACCGCCCTGTCCAGCGAGGCAAGGACATTGCCTTCCACATGCCGGTAGAGAGCCGGAATCGCCTTCCGTGAGAAAAAGTGGCGTTTGGGGACCTGCCACTGAGGAACCGCACATTGTACAAACTCAGGGAAGGGGGCCGAGTCTACCAACTGAAAAGACAGCAGTTGAAGTGCTAGCAATTTAGCCAAGCTAGCATTCAACCGCTGGGCATGTGGATGGCTGGGAGTAAACTTCTTCCGCCGGTCCAGCAGCTGGGGCAGGGACATTTGCCTGCTATAATCGGACGTGGGTGTACCGCTAGCAGAGTTCCCGAAAAGCACTTGGCTGTGACACACCTAATTCTACACCTTCATTCCTCTCAGAGCAGGTTTCAGAGAGGACTGAAGGTCTAGTGGGGTTGGAGATGCCAGCTGATGAGGAGCAAGGAGAGGTCCGCTTTGTTCTTTGGTGTGGGTCTTTGAGGTACGCTTGCCAACGAGCTGCATGGCAGGTCAACATATGTCTGGTCAAGCATGTGGTGCCCAAGCGGCTGATGTTTTGGCCACGTGAGATACGCTGGGAGACATATGTTGCAAATAGCAGCGGTGAGATCTGATGCACTCGTCTCAAAAAAGGCCCACACCAAAGAACTTTTAGAATAACGCGCAGAGGCAGCGCTCTGCACAGGCGGAGCTCTGCGGTGTGATTCAGTCGGTGTGCTGCCCCTAAGCTGGCCCCCAGAGGGCATCCTGCCTCGTTGGACATGTGCCTCCTCCTCCTCCTCCTCCTCCCTCCTTCCAGGCACCCACGTGGAGTCAGTGCCCTCATCATCCCCTCCCTCTTCATCGCTGTAGCAAACCTGGCAGTATGCTGCAGCTTGTGGAACATGACTGCCAGATTGCTGTCCTTCTTGAGCATCCCCTCTCTCTGCGCTCACGCTACTGCCTTCCTCTAGCTGAGTGTCATCATCAGAGCCCACCAAACACTGGGCATCCTCCTGGAGCATGTACCCAACACTGTGCTCAAAGAGTTCAGGAGACTCCTCAGGAGGACGTGGTGGGTCTAGGGAAGGAGTCACTGATGATGACATTGAGAGGAGGGAAGACGATGCGTTGGCAGCTGCTTTGCGACTACCCTGAGACTGGGTGAGAGAGGATGAGGAGGATGAAGAGGGCTTGGTCATCCACTCTACCAAGTCGTTGGCATGTTGCGGTTCAACATGTCCAGCTGCCGAAAAGAAGGACAAGCATGTCCCATGGCCACGTGCTGATGACAATGCACCGCGTCCACGACCAGCACTGTTGTCTCTAGACACAGAGCCTGCTTGCCCTCTTTTATCGGATCGCGCCTGTCTGCCTCTCCTTGCTGGCCTTCCAGACATGGTAATGGCCTGAAGGGAGTTGGGTAAAACAGCAGTTGGGTAGTTTATATTGTGCTGGAGGCACACACAACTTCCAATAACTCCTGCAGATGGCAATTGGGCTCAAATAGAGAACAGCTATGTAGGTGGATTATAGCGGTATGTACTGGGTACAGAGCACGCAGACAGCACGCACTATCTCCTAACACTACTGACTGCAAGCTCTATTATTAACGATAGATCACTAGCTATATAGGTTAGGTGAATATCGCGGTGTATACTGCGGTCAGGGCACGCAGACAATAACCAGAAAACAGCAGAGATAAAGGGGTATATACAGATGTATACTGTGCTGTGCTGGAGGCACACACAACTTCCAATAACTCCTGCAGATGGCAATTGGGCTCAAATAGAGAACAGCTATGTAGGTGGATTATAGCGGTATGTACTGGGTACAGAGCACGCAGACAGCACGCACTATCTCCTAATACTACTGACTGCAAGCTCTATTATTAAAGATATATAAATATAGTGAAGTGAATAGTGAATATAGTGGTGTATACTGCGGTCAGGGCACAGACAATAACCACTACACAACAGCAAGATAGGAAATCAGCCAAAAACGATCGGTGTGTACTGTGTTGAAGGTACACAGAACACCCACTGCTTCAGATGCTAACACACTACACGAGGCCGCCTCAATGGCGGCCTTATATAGTGTGGGGCGTGCACTACACAGCCTCAGCTATGATTGGCCACAGGCATCCTGCCTGTGGCCAATCATGGCTCTCCTCGCTGCTGGCGCTGCGATTGGCCAAGCATGCGGGGTCACAGTGCATGCTTGGCCAATCATGAGCCAGCAATGCACTGCGCCATCGCAGTGCATTGTGGGCCGTGAGCGCCATGCGAATTTTGACGCGAACGGACCAAGTGTTCGGATTTCGCCGAACGGACGAACAGCCAATGTTCGATTCGAACGTACGTTCGACTCGAACACGAAGCTCATCCCTACTCTTGATGTCTGCACTCTCTGTGTTACCTACTCCTGCCCTCTGAACTCTGTGCATTATGAACATTAGACTCCTGCACTGTGCATTACACACTCCTAAGCCCTGCACTCTGTGTTTAATGCACTCCTGAACCCTGCAATCTGTGAATTACACTTTTGACCCCTTAACTCTGTATGGTAAATCATAGAATGCCTCCCATCTACATTGAGTGGGGGCCAAGGTATTGGAACTTTAAATGTGTCACAAAGAGAATATATACTGTACAGCAGTATAAAAAAAATACTACATTCTTTAAAAAAGAGAAAGAAGAAAATAAAGTAAATTAGGACACATGTAAAATCATGTGTGGATCCAGATAATGGACATAAGTTCTTTCTATATATGCTGTTTTCTCCAACATGGCATCAAGGATCAACGCATTTCACTGAGAGATTGCTTCCTCAGGATCCATGGCTGTTGCGTATCTATTAAATCTCAGCACATGAAAACATATCATCAGATTAAAACATGATAAGAAATATATTAAGAAATAGTGATAAGATGGCGCAAACACCAATCACCGTAAAAGTATCTATATACACCGGAAAATATATATATTAAATGATGTCCAAAAAACTGTAATAATAGTCCATAAAAGTTCCAAAACACCAGTGGCAGCAGCTGTCTTGAGAGGAGAAGCAAAACTCTCTGGGAAAATATAATGCAAAAGGACAAGAAGAAGTGACTGTGATTATCTTCCCTTTCACCATATTGACATGCCTGACTACTATGTATCTTCGTGAGTAGCCATTTGGCTGTTTGTTTTTATCATATTAAATGGTATTTTATATACTGCACTTAGTTTGGCGCACTTCTTGTCCTTTTAACACCAGGGTTAACCCTAAGATTTTCCATTCAATCAGAAAACAGCATTCAAAAGCCCCCTATTCATGGGGCCATGTGCAAAGATGGTGCCCCAGGGAGGTCATCTTAATGCTGTATATCTACAGGCTGCCCATCGCACTAATGTGAATATAGTTGGGCACAACTTGGCAATTTGGATATACTAGTGCATTACACACTCCTAAGCCCTGCACTCTGTTATGGATATTTAACTTAGTGTGGAGTAATTCATTATAACATCATGGGATGTGAGTAAACAAGTTGGAGGTTTGGGATGCTTTTTCTGGTTGAGTGGAAGATCTGCTGACCCTGGTGTTAACATGCTTTTACTGTATCCGGTGATATTTTTTCATGTGCTGAGATTTAATATATATGCGATAGGCGAGGATCTCGAGGAAGCGATCTTTGCACAAAATGCATCAATCCTTGACACCATGTTGGACATAGCAGTAAATACTGTACATAAGAATTGATGTCCTTTGTCTGGAGTGGCACATGATTTTATGTGTTCCTAATTTACAGTGTTTTCTTATTCCTCCTTTTTAACTGTATAATAAAGAATCCAGTGATTTTTTATTTTGTTGTACATAATTGCTTTGTGGCACATTTAAAGTCCTAATACCTTGGCCTCCAGTCAATGTTGGTGGGAGGCATTCTAGGATTATGCAATTGTAAGGGATGGTGCTGATTGAGTTATAGATTTCTCTGGATAGGACACCCGAACCCTATTTTCATTATACCCTGCTGAGTGCTGCACTTTAGACACTGTGTAAATGTCATACCTCTGACCACTGCACTCAGTATGCTGGGCTTTATATGACATACTCCTGATCACTGCAATCTAAGTAGATTATATACTCCTGAAATTCTTCTTTAACCAATGCAGACCCGCCACAGTACATTTATTACTATGGGTCAACTTGTGCAGGTGCAATCACAAACCTGTACGTTGCGGCTTACGCATGCAAGCACATACCTGGAAGCTTGAGCTACCATTCGCTGCAGCACAAGCTAATCAGCAGGTCCTTGCCAATGAAGAAAAGTTAGACATGAGGCCCCACTCATGCCCACAATGGGAAAAATAATTCAAGCAATAAAAATGCCTGCAGAAAGATGCATGGATCTAGCAGACAGGTGATCAGCACCACTTCCAGTGCACCCCCCTCACCTGTCAAACATATGCAGCTGATACAGCATCTGGTACCCAGCAAGATGACAACCAGTGGTGGACTATCCATTAGAGGCGCACAAGTGATGCCCCCCCATCCATGCATCCGGCCCCCTAATCTTCACATAGAGTGCCAGATGGGGGTGTTTTTTGCCTCTAATACAGTGGCGGCTGGTGCTCCAAATTTTATTTTTGGGGGGGGAGCGCAAACAAACCAAAAATGTCTTTAAAAAAAACATAATTTGCAGCCTCAATGTTCCTGTCAAATGCAGCCTCGCTGGGTTCATTATTCCTATGCAGCGTCACTGTGCCCATCAATTGTAGCCTCACTCTGCCCATTAATTGAAGCCTTACTTTGCCCATCAACTACAGACTTACTGTGCCTGTCAAATGCAGCCTCACTGTACCCATCAATTACAGCCTCACTGTGCCCATTATGAGGGGTTCCCACCATTCCTGTGCTAAGTTCCAGAGTCTGTACACCTGTGCCCATCAATTGCAGTCTCACTGTGCCCGTCAATTGCAGCATCACTGTACTCGTTAATTGCAGCCTCACTGTGCACATCATATGCAGCGTGACTGTGCACATCAGTTGTAGCCTCACTCTGCCCATCAACTGAAGCCTCACTGTGCCCATCAATTACAGCCTCACTGTGCCCTCAAATTCAGCCTCACTGTACCCATCAATTACAGCCTCACGGTGCTCATTATGAGGGGTTCCCACCATACCTGTGCTAAGTTCCAGAGTCTGTACACCTGTGCCCATCAATTGCCGTCTCACGGTGCCCATCAATTGCAACATCACTGTGCCCATCAATTGCAGCCTCACTGTGCACATCAATTACAGCCACTGTGCCCATCAAATGCAGCCTCACTGTGCCCATCTATTACAGCCTCCCTGTGCACATCATATTCAGCCTCACTGTGCCCATTAATTACAACCTTACTGTGCCCATCAGTTACAGCCTCACTGCGCCCATTATATGGGGTTCCCACCATCCCTGTGTTGAGTTTCAAAGTCTGTACACCTGTGCCCATAAATTGCAGCCTCACTGTGTCCATCAATTGCAGCCTCACTTTGCCCATCAATTACAGCCTCACTGTGCACATCATGTGCAGCACCACTGTGCACATCATATGCAGCACCACTGTGCCCATCAATTGTAGCCTTACTGTGCCCATCATTTGCAGCCAGTGTGCTCATCAATTGTGCCTCACTGTGCCCATTAATTACAGCCACTGTGTCCATCAAATGCAGCCTCAATGTGTCCATCTATTGCAGCCTCACTGTGCCCATTGTGAGGGGTTTCCACCATCACACAGTTCCCGAGTCTGTACACGACCATGTGTATGTGGCATTAGTGTCAGATTGTCCACCGCACTACCACAGTCCCGCTATAAATTACTGATCACTGCCATTACTAGTATAGAAAAAAATTACAGTATCTATACCATAATTTGCAGACGCTCTAACATTCATGCAAACCAATCAGTATACACTTATTGGGAATGTTTTTTACCAAATATATGTAACAGAATACATTTTGGCCTAAATTTATGAAGACATTTGATAGCAGAAAGTAGAAAATATATTTTTTTTTCAAAAATGTTTGGTCTTTTTTCATTTATTTAGCAAAAACTAAAAACCCAGTGGTGATCAAATATCACTAAAAGAAAGCTCTATTTGTGTGAAAAAAATGATATACCATATTTTTTTTAAAAAAATTGAACAGGTGTGTATCTAACACAGGGTGGTGTCTGTGGATACACTGATAGAAAAAATGCCGCGTCCTAATTATCACTTTGTGAATATAAATATTGACAGGGAGAAGGGGGAGTAAGGAAGAAAAATAAAAAAAGGAATAAAAGAACCTTCACATAAAAAGACCTCAGAAAAAATGTGGGTTCAATTGGACTTTTTAGGCATAAAGAAAGTTGTGAACACAACCAGTATATTCAAAAAGAATTATTTCTATTTATTTTTTAAAAAAAGAAAGACAATTTAAAAAGAACAGGGAAAAGTTCAATTTCCTTTTTACATAAAGAAAGGAAAAATGTTTCCTCCTTAAAACTACACATTTAAGACCTAATTGACATCCTATCAAACATAGTAAAATCCATTTCAAATTTCCAAAAGGGAAAGAGAAAAACAAAATATATATCTATACAAATGAGGGATCAAGGATATCAATCATACAGTCAACGATTACATATATTTTTGGTGCTCTACATGTTTCGTGTCTACGATGACACTTCTTCAGGAGCCGATAATAATGTTCTAAATTCTAAGGAGAGAATATAAATTAGTAAAAGAAAAAAAAAAAAAACATATATATGTATAAAATACTAGAAAGAAAAAAACATACATCTATAAACATTCGTATAAATAAAATACATATATCCAAGTATATATAACATATTTCGTTATATCACCCATCAAGGTACTGAGGTGTAATAAAAAAAAAAAAAAAAAAAAAAAAGGGAGGGAGGGGGATTTTTCCTGAGACCACAGTGTGGGGGCGGATATAACATTCCTATTTAATACCATATAGTATCAACCACTCGATACTTACATTCCTTCGTAAAAGTGTGTCCCAAATAGGGAGATCACCGTTTCCAAAGGAGGAAATTGGTACGATTGATTACACAAAACTTTTCTCCACAGAGGGAAAACAAAAAAGGAAGAGAAAGAGGGGGAGAGAAAGAAAAAAGAAAAACAATTGTTGAGCAAGTATATAAACGAAAATTGAATAAAGAGATATATTTTTTGAACTTAGTGGAATCACTATAAAGGTGTATTCACCTCATAAAGTTTAAATCTTCAGTGTTTTTAGTAAAAATTCTTGAGGCGTAAGTGAACACAAGTAAGTCCGTGATGGATACTCTTTAGTATCCCCTGAGCTGTATAGTTAAGAGATAGAGAAAAAAAAACATAAAAAAGTGGGTATTTTTAGAATATATAGATAATATCCAAAAACATAAAGAAATATATCCATAAGGATAAGAGAAAATATATATATATGGACTCACTATATAGGTGAAACATCAATTATTTAAACAGCAAAGAAAGAAAGAGAGCCAACAAAGAAGAATTGTGCAGTGTATGCTAAAGCCAAGCTATTAATAGTGCCTACACCATAATGGATTTAAAAGAGATGAAAAAGATATATCAAATAAAAACATATATAAAATTGTGTAGACCAATTACCTCAGGTTGCAAAAAACGGATCAAGTTCCCAATGGGTAAAGAAGGAAAGTAAAGGGGGAATCAAAGAGGCAGACTAATCGGCCCATTCACCCCTATCATATTGTTTTTTGTGTGTAAAAGATGGCCGCCATTCATGGACACCAGCCACGTGTGTCCTTTTATATACATCCGTCCCGGTAGTGACGCCACTCCGCACTCGACGGAAGTGACGTTCATCTACCCGACCAACGTCTCCTACGATGCGTTCGGTTGATGCCGACGCTACACACGAACGTGCAACGTCCTCACATAGAGCACGTGTGTACGTTCGTAAGGCCAAGGAAAACACTTACGTCTGGCCACCATAACGAACAGGCGTGCACCATATAGGGGAGGAGCACCTAAAAGGTTCCTCCCCGATCTGCGAAGGTAGAATGAGGGGCCTCGTTCCGATGCAGCGAATGGAGACAGTGCCAAAAGGGACTGTGAGAACAACCCACAAGTCCCTATGGTGGAGCGCCAAACCCCATATCCCAAATGGGGTAATTAGGGGTCGCGCTCGCGTGGTCGCACATTGTGGTCAAGGAAAAAAAAAAAAAAAAACACCACCTAAGCGTTGATGAAGTAATAATTACAGTGAACTCTAAATATACATAATTCTTTATAAGCAAATTAGACTGTTACAAAGAGGCAGATCAAATTTGGGTTGATCAGCCAGATCATTAATTATTAATTTCATCCAAATGCGGTATGTATAAAATTCAAAACAAACAAAAAAACATCCATATATTCAAAAAGTATTTACATTCCGCATTGGGTTATTGTGTATATAAGCGAGAGACAGGAAAGGAAAAAAATAAAAAAAAAAGGGGGGGGGGAAGGAAGGAGGGGGGACAAATGTACTCTACAAAAAAGACTTGTATGATTGAGTCTCATTTAGGCCAGGGGCTTGGGTAGCATTGAGTTTCTCAATCCAAATCGTTTCGCGTTGTAAAATGCGTTTGTCCCAATTTCCTCCATGTGGATCCTTTGGAATAATCTCTAAAATACTGAAAAGGACACATGTTGCATCAAAGGCATGACATAAATCAATGTGTCTACACACTGTTGTTAACATTTTCCCATTAGAGGATACATATACATGATCCTTGATGCGTTGCCAAAGACATCGCATAGTCTTTCCGACATAGAAAGCTCCGCATGTGCATGTCATTAAATAAATGACACCCTGTGTTTTGCAGTCTGCCCTAGATTTTAAATAGACAAATTCACCATTAGGAAGTGCGACTTCTGCACCTTGTTTGACCCAGGGGCAGAAATCGCAGGTTCCACATTTGTACAAACCCCTGCCATTTTTGATATCTCGTCCTTTAGGTAAATATAAGCTTGATACCAAATGATCTCTCAGCGAGGTAGTGCGTCTAAATGTCAATTGGGGTCTTTTCCCTATGTATTTTTTGATTACCGAATCTTGGTGTAAAATATACCAATGGTTTGTAAGAATATTACGGACCTCTTCATGTTGAGATGAAAAGCGTGTTATCAATCTTGTATTGGTTTGTGTTTCAGGGTTACATTCTTTCTTTGAGTATAATAAAGTGTTCCTAGGTTTTCTGTACGCACGATTGTACGCCCTTCGTAGTTGAGATTTACTATACCCTCTAGCTAGTAGCCGTATACGGAGGAGATCTGCTTCTTTATGAAAGTCATTATCATGAGTGCAATTTCTACGTATTCTGACATATTGTGCATAAGGAATATTTTTTACCAATGAACTGGGGTGAGCACTTGCTGCGTGAAGTAAAGTATTTCCTGCAGTTTCCTTGCGATATAATTTTGTAGCTAGACAGTTGTTTTTGTCTTTAAAGATTGTTAAGTCTAGGAACGTTATTTTTTGAAGATCCATATTTAGGGTAAATTTCAAATTGTATGTGTTGATGTTAAGGGATTTAATGAAGTCTATCAGACTCCTAGTTGTTCCCGTCCAGATTACAAAAATATCGTCGATATAACGCATCCACGACATCACACAATCGGTAAACATTGACAAAGATTCATTTGAGAAAATTTCCCGCTCCCACCCCCCCAGGTACAGGTTCGCATAGGACGGTGCACAGCACGTACCCATGGCGACACCCTGCACCTGGAGGTAGTGGGACCCATTGAAACTAAACCAATTGTGCGTCAAGACAAAATCAAGAAGGGTGAGGATGAAATCATTATATTTCCAATTGGTGTGTGGTTCCTCATGGAGGAAGGTGCGTATCGTCTCGACGCCCTTCTCGTGAGGGATGCTGGAATATAAAGCTTCCACATCAAGAGTCACGAGAAGGGCATCGGGAGGAACCACCAAAAAAGATTATTAGAGATTATTCCAAAGGATCCACGTGGAGGAAATTGGGACAAACGCATTTTACAACGCGAAACGATTTGGATTGAGAAACTCAATGCTACCCAAGCCCCTGGCCTAAATGAGACTCAATCATACAAGTCTTTTTTGTAGAGTACATTTGTCCCCCCTCCTTCCTTCCCCCCCCCCCCTTTTTTTTTTTTTTTTTTCCTTTCCTGTCTCTCGCTTATATACACAATAACCCAATGCGGAATGTAAATACTTTTTGAATATATGGATGTTTTTTTGTTTGTTTTGAATTTTATACATACCGCATTTGGATGAAATTAATAATTAATGATCTGGCTGATCAACCCAAATTTGATCTGCCTCTTTGTAACAGTCTAATTTGCTTATAAAGAATTATGTATATTTAGAGTTCACTGTAATTATTACTTCATCAACGCTTAGGTGGTGTTTTTTTTTTTTTCCTTGACCACAATGTGCGACCACGCGAGCGCGACCCCTAATTACCCCATTTGGGATATGGGGTTTGGCGCTCCACCATAGGGACTTGTGGGTTGTTCTCACAGTCCCTTTTGGCACTGTCCCCATTCGCTGCATCGGAACGAGGCCCCTCATTCTACCTCCGCAGATCGGGGAGGAACCTTTTAGGTGCTCTTCCCCTATCTGGTGCACGCCTGTTCGTTATGGTGGCCAGACGTAAGTGTTTTCCTTGGCCTTTACGAACGTACACACGTGCTCTATGCGAGGACGTTGCACGTTCGTGTGTAGCGTCGGCATCAACCGAACGCATCATAGGAGACGTTGGTCGGGTAGATGAACGTCACCTCCGTCGAGTGCGGAGTGGCGTCACTACCGGGACGGATGTATATAAAAGGACACACGTGGCTGGTGTCCATGAATGGCGGCCATCTTTTACACACAAAAAACAATATGATAGGGGTGAATGGGCCGATTAGTCTGCCTCTTTGATTCCCCCTTTACTTTCCTTCTTTACCCATTGGGAACTTGATCCGTTTTTTGCAACCTGAGGTAATTGGTCTACACAATTTTATATATGTTTTTATTTGATATATCTTTTTCATCTCTTTTAAATCCATTATGGTGTAGGCACTATTAATAGCTTGGCTTTAGCATACACTGCACAATTCTTCTTTGTTGGCTCTCTTTCTTTCTTTGCTGTTTAAATAATTGATGTTTCACCTATATAGTGAGTCCATATATATATATTTTCTCTTATCCTTATGGATATATTTCTTTATGTTTTTGGATATTATCTATATATTCTAAAAATACCCACTTTTTTATGTTTTTTTTTCTCTATCTCTTAACTATACAGCTCAGGGGATACTAAAGAGTATCCATCACGGACTTACTTGTGTTCACTTACGCCTCAAGAATTTTTACTAAAAACACTGAAGATTTAAACTTTATGAGGTGAATACACCTTTATAGTGATTCCACTAAGTTCAAAAAATATATCTCTTTATTCAATTTTCGTTTATATACTTGCTCAACAATTGTTTTTCTTTTTTCTTTCTCTCCCCCTCTTTCTCTTCCTTTTTTGTTTTCCCTCTGTGGAGAAAAGTTTTGTGTAATCAATCGTACCAATTTCCTCCTTTGGAAACGGTGATCTCCCTATTTGGGACACACTTTTACGAAGGAATGTAAGTATCGAGTGGTTGATACTATATGGTATTAAATAGGAATGTTATATCCGCCCCCACACTGTGGTCTCAGGAAAAATCCCCCTCCCCCCTTTTTTTTTTTTTTTTTTTCTTATTACACCTCAGTACCTTGATGGGTGATATAACGAAATATGTTATATATACTTGGATATATGTATTTTATTTATACGAATGTTTATAGATGTATGTTTTTTTCTTTCTAGTATTTTATACATATATATGTTTTTTTTTTTTTTTCTTTTACTAATTTATATTCTCTCCTTAGAATTTAGAACATTATTATCGGCTCCTGAAGAAGTGTCATCGTAGACACGAAACATGTAGAGCACCAAAAATATATGTAATCGTTGACTGTATGATTGATATCCTTGATCCCTCATTTGTATAGATATATATTTTGTTTTTCTCTTTCCCTTTTGGAAATTTGAAATGGATTTTACTATGTTTGATAGGATGTCAATTAGGTCTTAAATGTGTAGTTTTAAGGAGGAAACATTTTTCCTTTCTTTATGTAAAAAGGAAATTGAACTTTTCCCTGTTCTTTTTAAATTGTCTTTCTTTTTTTAAAAAATAAATAGAAATAATTCTTTTTGAATATACTGGTTGTGTTCACAACTTTCTTTATGCCTAAAAAGTCCAATTGAACCCACATTTTTTCTGAGGTCTTTTTATGTGAAGGTTCTTTTATTCCTTTTTTTATTTTTCTTCCTTACTCCCCCTTCTCCCTGTCAATATTTATATTCACAAAGATATACCATATTTGCTGGCGTATAAGACGACCTTTTACAGTAAAAAAAAATGAGCAAAAAGCTCATTATACGCCGAATATAAAGCCGAATACTCGCCGAGTGTGCGGTAATACTGTATACATTCAATATACACCGCTGAGCCAATCCCGGTGAGCGATGTATTCTATTAACCCCCCTAGCGGTAATCCCGAGTCTGGCTCGGGGTAGGAATATACTGATAGGAGCGGTAACCCCGAGCCAGACTCGGGATGGCTTCGTTCGATGCAGGGGAGGACACAGGGATCGTTACTTACCTTGTCCCCTGGATCCAGCGATGTCCGCCGCGCTGTGCGATCGAGCTGTCCTCCGCTCGATTCACAGTGCCGAATGCCGCCGAGCTCCGTTCCCTGCGACGTTACGGCGCACGGGAGCGGAGAACGGCGGCAAATTCAAAAAAGTTAAAACACACTAAACACACACAGCACTGTAATCTTACAGATTACAGTGCTGTATTAAAAAATACACACCCCTTTGTCCCTAGTGGTTTGTGCAATGCCCTGCATGCACTTTTATATTATAAACACTGTTTTTTACTGCCTGGAATTTGGAGATTGTCCATAGCAACCAAAAAGTGTAAATTTTTCAGTGTTTTAGGATTTTATTACATTATTGAATACATTTTATTATTCTTTATTATATTATAAACTTTATCATACCCGGGATGTCTGCTAGACTCTGGTTTGAACAGATTTAAGAGCGTTATTCCTAAGAATTACAGGACTACAAAATAAAAGCCAGATTTCCGTGCAAAATAATTGTACCGCTTTCAGCACCTAATTCCAGACTGAATCATACTGCCAGGGAGGTTAATGAATAGAGCGCCTGCTCGGATTGGAGTAACAGCCTCTGCAGCCTGCTCGGATTGGCTGTGAGAGTCAGAGGCGCGGGCTGATGATGTAACAGCCTCTGCCAATCCGAGCAGGCACTGTATGCAATAATAGAATGCATAGCTTTCCGTGATTGGCTCAGGGCGGTATACTATATGTATACTGTGAGACAGCATGTTACCCGGCGCCAACTTCGTTTCTGAACATACGGAATTCCTGCACAAGGGGGTCGTCTTATACAATGAGTACAGCACAATACCAACTTTTTAAATTGAAAAGTAGGGGGTCGTCTTATATGCCCAGCCGCCTTATACGCCGGCAAATACGGTACTGTAAATTTAGTTTCGGCTTTGTATGACCACGCAATTGCCAGTTAAAGTAACTCGGTGCCAAATAGCAACAAATGGCCTGGTCATGAAGGGGGTCAAATGTAATGCATCAGTGACAATAAACATTAACCCCTTCATGCTGCATATTACAAATACCATTGGTTATTAACCATTTGCCAACCCATCACAGTAGATATTACAAATACCATTGGTTATTAACCATTTGCCAACCCATCACTGTACATGCGATGGAGTGACAGCTACAAGCACTGCAATGTACCCATACGTCACTGCCTGTTTCAGCTTAGGGTCACACTGTAGCGAACACAGACATTGTATGTGATTCGCACCTGCACTGTGGTGCTGATCACATGCGATGTCTGTGCAATGAGAGTTCAGCCATACAGCTTATTACTGAACTCGCATTGGATTCGCACCCATGCGATCCGATTCCTGCCAAAATCCACAGTTCACACTGCGATCTGAGAACCGGTGTCATTAACATTGTATTGACACTCGCAGAGGTTTGCAGAGGGCAGTGTGAACTGCCTGCAGGAGAGATGCGAGGAGGGAACCAGCGCTGTAATCACACTGGTTCCCACATCGCTATCTAGGCTTAGGGATTTGGGTGCATGCCCCCGCCTGCCTACTCCCATGTGATTTGACACAGTGGGAGTCTGTCAGCAGATCCTGCCCAATGATTCATGGCCATGATCTGCTGACTGGCTGTGTCCAATCACAGCCCAGAGCCCTGTGTTGACAATCAACGCAGGGCTCTGTACAGAGGGAATGTTCACTTTCAAAGCAGGGAAAATAAACAAATCAGTCTATGGTAAAAATCAGTACACAGTACACACATTACACATTGTTAGGCACACAATTAACCCTTTGGATGCCCTAGATATTAACCCCTTCTCAGCTATTGTCGTTAGTACAGTGTCGGTGCATATTATTAGCGCTGATCAGTGTATAAGGCTACATTCAGGACCTAGGCGTTGCGGAGCGTCTTTTGGGCAATAGGCGTCCTGTAATTTTGCCGCGATTTGTCAGGGAGATGATTGCCACAAAATCGCACAGCAATTGGGGTGACTTTGATAGTAATGGGATTGCAAGCATGTCTGCATGGTGATTGGGGAATTGCGGGCAGAATCCTAGCGATTTCGCTCACATTCCGAAACACCTAGGTGTGAACTGAGCCCTAGTGTCTCTGGTGAGGTCAGTGGCAGTTAGTCAGTTCCCACAAAGTGTCAGCTACAGTTAGCGTCACTATCACAGTGCCACTCCTTCTTTACAAATGGGGGGGTGCAGTTTGCCATCTTTGCCCTGGGCAGTGGATGACCTTGTCCTGGCACTGCATATTAGTACAAAGTATACAATGAGCAGCCCCCTCACCCCCACCCCCACCCCAATCCCTGTTGTGACAGCAGGCTGGGATCTTCTCCATGCACCCGCTGTCACAATTTTTTTTTTAACATGGCCTTATGGGGCTTTGCCCACCCGGCTGTGTCATTCATTCACAGAGTTCTGTGAATGGGAGAACTACAGCTACTGTCAGCCATTGCGGCTCATGGCTTGTAGTCCTTAACCACTTGCCTACAGGGCACTTTCACCCCCTTCCTGTCCAGACCAATTTTCAGCTTTCAGTGCTCTCAAACTTTGAATGACAATTACTCAGTCATGCAACACTGTACCCAAATGAAATTTGCATCCATTTTCACACATATAGAGCTTTTTTTTGGTGGTATTTAATCACTAGAAAACCGGCTAAAAGACAGAATTCAGAGAGTCATGGTTAATGATTCTTACTCTGAATGGTCTAAGGTTATCAGTGGTGTACCCCAAGGTTCAGTGTTGGGACCCTTACTTTTTAATATCTTTATAAATGATATTGGGTCTGGGATCAAAAGTAACATTTCCATGTTTGCAGATGACACCAAGCTATGCAGTGGAATAACGTCCTTACACAATGTCTCCAATTTACAAGCCGACCTCAATGCTCTGTCTACTTGGGCGACTATGTGGCAGATGAGGTTTAATGTTGAGAAATGTAAAGTTATGCACTTGGGGGCTTAGAATATGCATGCATCATACATGCTAGGGGGAGTACAACTAGGGAAATACATAGTGGAGAAGGATCTGGGGGTTTTGGTAGATCATAAGCTCAATAATAGCATGCAATGCCAAGCTGCGGTTTCCAAAGCGAGCAAAGTCCTTTCCTGTATTAAGAGAGGTATGGACTCCAGAGAGAGGGATATAATTTTGCCCCTGTTCAAATCATTAGTAAGACCTCATCTGGAATATGCAGTTGTGTTTTGGGCACCATTTCTCAAAAAGGATATCGGTGAACTGGAGAAAGTGCAGAGAAGGGTAACCAAACTGATAAGAGGCATGGAGGAACTCATATATAAGGGGTCCATATAGGGAACTCGGTGTCGAGTTATTCACTTTACAGTCAACAAAGAGGACAAGGGGGCACTCTTTACGTCTAGAGGAAAAGAGATTTCATCTCCAAATACGGAAAGGTTTCTTCACAGTAAGAGCTGTGAAAATGTGGAATAGACTCCCTGCAGAGGTGGTTCTGGCCAGCTCAGTGGATTGCTTTAAGAAAGGCCTGGATTATTTCCTAAGTGTACAGAATATAACTGGGTACTAACATTTCTAGGTAAAGTTGATCCGGGGAAAATCTGATTGCCTCTCGGGGGATCAGGAAGGAATTTTTTCCCCTGCTTTAGCAAATTGGATCATGCTCTGCTGGGGTTTTTTGCCTTCCTCTGGATCAACTGTGGGTATATGGGCTGGTATGATATTTATTATATATATATATATGTGTAACTATGTAACTAGTGGGTTTTATATTTTTTGTGCTATAAATAAAAAGAGTGAAAATTTTGTGAAAAAAATGCCTTTTACTTTATTTCTGTCATAAAATTTAGTAAATTAGTAATTTTTCTTCATACATTTTGGCCAAAATTTATATGGATACATATCTACGGTAAAAATAACCCAAATTAGTGTATATTATTTGGTCTTTGTGAAAGTTATAGAGTCTACAAACTATGGTGCCAATCATTGAAAATTGATTACAGCTGATCACACCTGTTTTACATAAGGCCTAGCTCATTTCTTGAGACACTAACAAGCCAGGAAAGCACAAATACCCCCCAAATTACCCCTTTTTGGAAAGTAGACATCCCAAGGTATTTATTAAGATGCATGGTGAGTTTTTTGAAGTTGTAATTTTTTCCCACAATTCTTTGCAAAATGAAGATTTGTTTTTTGTTTTTAACAACATTGTCACATTAAGGGCCGGTTCACACTGCGGCGCGAGGCGAGGCGACACGGCTCGCCTCGCCTCGCTCCCGCAAGTCGCCCCCATTCTGTACAATGGAACCGTTCTGAGAGGAGCGACTCGAGTCGCTCCGACTCAGAAAAAAGGTTCCTGTACTACTTTGGGGCGACTTCGGGGGCGACTTGCATTGACTTCTATACAGAAGTCCTCTGCAAGTCGCCGCTGAGGTCCGTGCAAGTCGCGGCGAGGCAAGTCGGAGACGCCTCGCCGCGCATCGCTGTGTGCACCGGCCCTAACAGGTTATTTCTCTCACACAGCACATAGATACTTGCAACTACACCCCAAAACACATTCTGCTACTCCTCCTGAGTATGGCGATACCACATGAAATAACTATTGAATTAAATATTGAACTAAATATTAGGTGGTTGTGGATTCCCTCTATTTATTCCATATACATATTAACTTGTCTATTCCTATAGTTAGCTAGTCTATTAAAACTCTGATAATGTTACTATTGATAGAACAATGATATAAGGTTAGCTATGAAAACAAACACACTGCTTAGTAAAACCACATCTTATTTACTTCCCAAAAAATAGGAAATACTAACATAAAACACTAAAGGAAAATATTACAGAGCATATAAACTACAAAAACATCAATAACACGTTACGTAAGGTTGTCCTAAAGATATTGTCTCGTCAGATGGGCTCAAAATGGCAAAAGAGGGCCACTAGGCACGAGAGCCATCAGGCAAGAGAGCCAAGAGGCTAATAGAAGCAAGAGAGCCAGAGAGCGATTTTCCTTCGGTGAGCACTTTTACACTCCAATCATTCCCCGTCCAGACCCAACCCCATTGCCAGCCTATCTAGGTTTCTGACAAATCAAAATAGTTACGAGGCAGTCCTTCATAATAAATTATATTTCTGTCCGTTCTGCTGCATTGGCCTCTAGGGGCAGCATTTGTCCATGTATGTGACCTGGGTCATCTTCAGTGATTGGTGGCCCTTTGATCTTATGTTGCCCACCTTCATCAATCATCTTGGCAGCAATGGCCCTCTTTGAAGCTTTCTTGCAGAGTGTTAATCAAGGATTTGGTCAGGAGCCAAGCTTTTGTTCCCATACCCCCTGCCCGGAGCATGAATAAACACTATTTTTAAAGGCTTATATGCAAGTTATTGTCATAAAAATGTTTGGGGACCTGGGAAGTTCCTAGGCATCAGAGGGGGGCGGGGTCACCTGGGAATGTCACGGTGTGGCTCCGCCCTCAGTTATAAAAGCACTGTCAGAATGAAGATGCGTTATACGGCGGGTGCCTCTCATGGAGGCAGGTTGGTCGTGTTTTTTTTTCTTTTTCGTTCCGTCGGCAGAGCAAGAGAAGAAGAAGACTTCGTGGAACATTTTTATTTTTTTATTTTTTAATAGAGGACTTGTCCCAAGCCATGTCATGTCATTTACCATTTTCACACTTTTTTGCGAAATGGTAGGGGTACATTTGTACCCCGTTACCATTTCACACAGGGGGAGGCCGGGATCTGGGTGTCCCCTTGTTAAAGGGTGCTTCCAGATTCCGATAAGCCCCCTGCCCGCCGATCTCCACAACCACCGGCCAAGGGTTGTGGGGATGAGGCCCTTGTCCCCATCAACATGGGGACACGGTGTGTTGGGGGGCTACCCCAAAGCACCCTCCCCATGTTGAGGGCATGTGGCCTGGTACAGTTCAGGAGGGGGGGCTGCTCTCTCATCTGCCCCTCTTTTCCTGTGGCCTGCCAGGTTCCATGCTTGGATAAAGGTCTGGTATGGATTTTTGGGGGGACCCCACGCCATTTTTTTTACATTTTGGTGCAGGGTTCCCCTTAAATTCCATACCAGACCTGACGGGTCTGGTATAAATTTTGAGGGGGACCCCCATGCAATTTTTGTTTTAATTTTGGCACGGGGTTCCCCTTAATATCCACACCGGCCCTGAAGGGCCTGGTATGGAATTTGGGGGACCCCCCACACAATTTTCTTTTAAAATTTTGGTTTGGGGTTCCCCTTAATATTCATACCAGGGCCTGGTGATGGACTGTGGGAGAATCCGTGAGTACTTTTAAATGACATTTTTTCCTTTAGAAATGTGATTTTGCACTCGGACTGTTCTAAACACGGGAAACATGTGCCACTTTACAGGCATACTATAGACATCCTCCAGGTAGAAATTTAAAGGAACATTTCACTTTTATTGTTTCACTTTCAGCATTATTAAAATCACTGCTCCCGAAAAAACGTCTGTTTTTAAAAAAAATGTTTGCATTGATACATGTCCCCTGGGGCAGGACACCAAACACTTTTTATGACAATACCATGCATATAAGCCTTTAAAATTAGCACTTTTGATTTCTCCCATATACTTTTAAAGGGTGTTCCGTGGCTTTTGAATTTGCCACGAACACCCCAAATTGTTCACTATTCGGCAAACAACCGATGTTCGAGTCATCCCTACTTTTGAACAGTTAATTTTTTCCAAACGTTTTTGGAAAATGTGGAAATGGACAACTTTTTACACAAAGTTGTCCATTTACATATATATATATATATATATATATATATATATATATATATATACTTGTATTTTCCTACTCCTCCTGAATATGGCGATACTACATGTGTGAGGCTTTTACACAGCCTGGCCACATACAGAGGCCCAGTGCTGCCATGTGCTTGCTGTTTGTGAGGCCTCAGGTGGGCGTCCTGAGGGCCTGGATTCTGAAGCTAAGGAGAGTTGACTGAGGGGCTGTCTTCTGAAGCTCTAGTCTTGTATCACTGAAGAAAGGTGCTGTTTGGAAGTTGGAAGGAGACAAACAACTGTCCCTGGAGCTTTATGTGAGTACTGACAGTTGTGAGAGATCTTAGAGACTTTTGAGCTGCTACCACCCCTCTTGTGCTAGAGATTCACCTGGGTGTTTTCTAAAGGGGACATCAGCTGGTGTCCTGAAGGGCTTAGTCTGTTTAGTTCTCTGTGAAGGGACTCTGCTCTTGCTGTGTTTGCTATATGCAAGGACGTCTGCTTCATTTTCACAGAAAGGAGTTTACTGTCCTCAGCTTGTACCTAATTTCTGTTTTTGGAGTTACCTACTCAATTCCTTCAACCCTATCCAAAATTTTCAAAATTAAACTGACTGGTTATTGAGGAAAATAGTAACTGTACTTGTGTGCCTGGCCGTGGGGCTATTCACTATGGAACCTGGGCAAAATTCCAGTGGCTCCTACATGAGTAGCACTACATAGGGTAGATCATTTTTTTTTTTTAAGGGATACATAAAAAGATTAAACTCATTCTAAATTCTAAATGTTTTTCACCTTACAAAAATGCCCCACTATCTGTCCTACCCATACTCCACCCCGTCCCTAAACACTTACCAGGCTCCATGTCATTGATCCTTCACTTCATGCTTTCACAGCATGAAAACTGAGGGCAACAGAACCATAGGCTTTTGCTGCTATGAGTCAAACTTTTGTGAGGAGGGAGTGGGGACATGGCTTGCTGGCGCTGCGTGTGTGTCTATAGAAGCACACAGCCCAGCTCAGGATTGAGAATGCACAGATGCCTCCTAACAACATGGACCCGAAACATGGAGGAGGGGACATCGCTGGCAAGGACTGCCTAAAGAGGAGGTAAGTGACCTTTCTGCGCAATATTATTGCATAAAGCAAGTAAGTATAACCTCTTTTTTTTTATAAAAATAAAAAGACTTTAGTATCACTTTAAAAGAGGGTACCAAAGCCATGCCAGCATGAAAAACAAAGCCTTGGGTAGATAGACTAAATAAATAGTAGTCATGTGCAATTAGTTTCATACAAATTTCCACAAATTCATACATTCGTGAGGATCCGAAGTACGAATTGCTATGCTTCCGAATTCTGTACGAAATACGAAACTTTGATTACGAATTTCGGATCCAAGTTCCTAATGAACATTCGTAATTGTTACGAAAAGTTAAAAAACCTAAAAGTTAAAAATACAGGAAGTCAGCACAGCACAAGGATGGTGGGAGCTCCTTATAATGATAAATTCATCAACATTCGTAATTGTTACGAAAAGTTAACAAACCTAACGAAAATTCGTATTTCGTACGAAATTTTGGACACGAATTCTAATACAAAACGTAACGAAACAAAACAAATTTATTGACGGCGCACATGTCTAATAAATAGACTAATTTCAAATATAAATTTTTTAATTTAATCTTAGGTTCCTAAACCTAAAATAATATGAGATATCTCTGCTTGGACAAGCAGTCCTCTGCATATTTATTATGGTTATAAGCAGCTAACATTCATAGCAAAAACTGTGTTCTAAGTTGGAGGCTTTTCCATGCTATAAGCAGTTTTTCTTTATACTGGAACCTGTTTTGCACTAACAGTAAACCTGTGCCAATGTAAATAAAACGTTATATTGTGCTATTGTTTACTTACAATGAAATATTGATATTTTGCCATGTCTGGATTTTACAATATACTTATACAAATGAGTAATAATTCATGTTTTACATTGCTATTAAAATGATTGCGGTAATCATACTCATGCAATATGAAACTTCACAGCTGTGCTCAGCACAACAGTATAGGTCCAAAACAAAAAATGTGTTTATCTAGCAAATGAATCCCAGCTATATTAACCACTTCAATACCAGGGACTTAGACATCTTCCTGCCCAAGCCAATTTTCAGCTTTCAGCGCTGTCGCAATTTGAATGACAATTGCGCGGTAAAACAACACTGTACTTAAACAATTTTTTTATCATTTTATTCCCACAAATAGAGCTTTCTTTTGGGGGTATTTGATCACCTCTGCGATTTTTATTTTTTGAGCAACAAATAAAAAAAAACATTTTGAAAAAAAAAAAGTTTTTCTTTGTTTCTGTTACATTTTTTGTAAATAGGTAAGTTTTCTTCTTCAATGATGGGCACTGATAAGGCGGTACTGATGGGCATCAATGAGGTGGCACTGATGAGGTGCCATTGATGGGCACTGATAAGCGGAACTGATGGGCACTGATAGGTGGCTCTGATGGGCACTGATCGGTGGCACTGGTATGCGGCACTGATAGGTGGCACTGGTATGCGGCACTGATGGGCACTAATAGATGGCACTGATGGGCACTTGTAGGCGGCACTGATGGGTACTTATGGGTGACACTGATAGGTGGCACAGATGGGCACTGATAGGTGGGCATCGATGGGCACGGATAAGCACTGATAGGTAGCACTCATGAACACTGATGGGTGGCACTGATGACACTGATGGGTGGCATTGCTGGGCATCACTGATTTAATTTAAAAGCCGACCAATGACTTTCCCTGTTTACATAGTGATGAGCCGTGATTGTACACGGCTGATCACGTGGTAAAGAGCCTCCGTCGAAGGCTCTTTACCGAGATCAGTGTAGCAGTGTGTCAGACTGACACACCGCACCACCGATTGCTGCGATGCACACCCCCCACGGGAGCGAGATGGCTGTTATCCCGAAGGATGTCATATGATGCCCAGTCAGGATAACTGAACCACCGCCTGGCCATCATTTTGCTATAGGCTGGGCGGGAAGTGGTTAAAAAACAGAATATTTCTGTAAAATGAGGAGCTGCTGGGATCAACATGCACAGCCCAATAACACATTTTTACCATCTTGCCATCTTGCCATCTTGAGCCGCTAATATTACTTGGTGCCTAATAGTCTCACATGGGTGTCTACATCATTACTCACACAGGAAGCTTCCATTGCATCATCTGTGCTGAGATTATTACCCATGTCCAAATCACACCTGTAACATTCACCTTCATGCTTATGTACCTGGCCTGTCGCATGATATGCATATGATCTGTACTAGGAGAATTACAGTAGCCACCTTTGTCTGCCTCATTGAAACCGCTAGCTGCAAGGCAGTCTCTGAATTCAATACTTTGATGTGGAATTTCCCTCAGTTTGAAGTGTTTGTGTTAGTTCATGACATTTTGAACTAAAGTTTCATTAACAATTACATTTCTACTGATGATTACCTTGTGTAGAATTCTCTATCCCTTTTAAGATTCACTGTACCCCACAAGTACACTTTCCTTTGCACAAGCCACAAGTACACTTTCCTTTGCACAAGCATCCCATTATTTACTTTTTCTTTTGGGATGTGCAAATAGGCATTATTTCCATTTTTTTTAGATGGTTTAAATTCGGGGCCCTTTTATGTGGAATAAAAGTTCCCCAAATTTGAAACATCCAAAATATATATCTAAAGTTCATATGGAGTTTTCTTAGTTGTTTTTACTAGTAGCTGATTTTTGGAGATAGCATGTGGTCATACTTGCCTCCATTCAGTATGTGGTTGGCATATCTGCATTAAACAACATGGTTCTTCCACTCTCACATAGAGTATGTTAATTCTTTCTACCTTAATTTTTTTCTGTTCTGCGTTGTATGGCACAGTAGTTTGAAATATTATGCCATGCTTTCTGAGAATCACCTGTGTGTTATCAGCTTGGCAGTATTAACCACCTCATTACAGTTCAGCTGATACAGTTCATCTGTTATATTAGCCTTTGCAAGTAAGATATCCCCTTTTGTGATAGCACAACTGTTATCTTGAAAGGTCACAACATTGCCTTTTTTATAAGCTTATTCACTAACAAAAGATTAGTTTCAAGAGGAGGGACATAAAGGACATTTTTCACAGGTATCTTTCTGGTGACACTCTGGGAAATAGAACAGTAAAGAAAACCGTCTCCTATTCCTTCTGATTCAAATATTTGCCCATTAGCTGTGGTAAATGATTATGTTTTACTCTGGTCAAGGTGAATAAAGAAATTTCTGTCATGTGTCTCGTAGCTCCTGAATCAACTCACCATGCCTGCAAAGACGAGGTACAACTTTTGGATTGAAAAACATATTTATTATCTGAAGCAAAATCAGTTTCTTCCTTCACACGTTTGACCTTCTAGCTTTTCAGATGCTGCAATTTGCTTTTAAATTACCTTGTTTCTTGCACACAAAACTGTGACGTGTTTCTTGCATGTTACTGTTTTTATTCCTATTTTTCATCTATAAAGCAGACTCTGCAACAGAAGTACTGTCACTATTAATACTTTCTGTTTTACACTTATATTCAACCACAAGCTTGCCCTTAACATATTCAAATGTCAGGTCATCATCTGGATGTGTATCAAGTGCTGTGACAAGCGTATCATAACTTTCTGGTAAACCACTGGGTAATAGTGTTGCGACATAAAAATCTTTATTTTTTCTCCTTTACTTCTCAGGTGTTCAATCACTTCCAAGGTGTGCCTTACAATATGTAATCTTGCATATCATGGCCTTTCATCAGCTTGGTTTGGTAAAGCTTTCTAATGAAATATATAGTTTTTTGATGAGATTAGCTCTTTCATGCACATTTTGTAATCCTACCCACTTTTCTTTAGTAGGTTCACATGTACATGCATGTATGATTTTATCATCTTCTCTGCAAAAAGATATTGTACTCTGAGCTTTCTGACCTTTCTCTACCCACTCGTCTGAAGGGTGTCCTGGCCTCACTTCATTTATACAAGTTCACATACCTTCTCTTATTAACAGTATTTTCATCTTGCATTTCCAAGACTGGTAGTTCTTGTTTGTCAGATTTGCAAATTAAAGCTTTGTTGCAGCTGTGTTACTCTCTTTTTTTTATTCTATTGCAGTATCTTGCACGTATCTGCTGTAGTTGGCTATGACTGGGCATCTGAGTTCTCGGCTTTTCTCTGAGTAGGTGCCTGGGCTATGTCTGGGCACATAACCTGTTCCAAATTTTGTATATAGCCCTACCAAACAAACAGTGCACAGTACACATATGGTATTCTGCTGCTTAACTGCAGACAGTAAACAAGCTTTTATTATAGAAAGAAAAGTCATATAGTTTACCGTAGAGCAGCTACAAACATAAACAATGCCATCTACCGGTTGAAGAATATACAGTATCTCTACTAAATACTGATATAGAGCAGTTGTTGCACAAAATTAAATTTTGTATTCCAAAAGCAGAAAACACTATTCTTTGCTCACTCCAAAAGTGAATAGTCAGCCCCCTTAGGATGCATTGACCCAAACCTTGAATCCATCCATTGCCCAGATGTGCCAGGGGGATGTTTAGCTTAACATTGATTCCTAAGGGATTCCTTGGCAAGGGTCAATACTGCCTTGCCAACACCACCATTTAAAGAAAACCTGTCATGTAGGCTGTCGATTTTTACATTTCATCATCATTATTGCCTGCCTATATTTCTGACCCTTTTGTGTAAAAATTTTGACCTGGGACAGGTAATCAGATGTCAGATTTTATATAATCTTTTCCTTCTTTGAATGCTTGTACAGAGTAGATAATGAGAAACTACTGAACCCAATAAGTCATTATGACAGCCAAGCAAGTAACATTTTTACAAGAAGGTCAGCAATGGCATCCCCTGTGATGTGCTTGTGGCAAGGTTAATTCATGCAGCTGTCTGAATGAAGTCTAAAGCCTATTGCTGGCTGTGAGCTACAGCTCCAATTTTGTTCCACATTTCAAAAGCCAGAATGTCTTCTTGTTTTATATACATATTTTTATTAGATTTACCCAGAGGGCCTTGCAAGCTGCAGTCAGACATATACTGCTCGATGGTTATGGGGACTTGTTATACATGCACTTGTTAAAATGGAGCAAAAGAACTGACAATTGATTACTGTATCTGATCTCAATTAAACTAGTCTGGCTTATTATGGTAAATCAATTAATATACTGAATTTCAATAAAATGCAAGTGACTCATACTATATATGCAGCTATAAAGTATTTTATGTAGCCTCCCATTACTTACAGACACAGTTAATGTTCGATCAATTCAAGGTTTTAGTTCTGAAAATCTTTTGGAGTCTTATGCATTTAAAGTGCATTTGTCACTAGGAGCAACAAATCAGATCACAGCTGTGACCACTCCAATGCAGTCTTTGGCAATGTGTGGGTTTGTACCCAATGACGGTCAAGCTATAGGTCCAGATGTACTAACCTGATGTCACCTAAGAAAATCTCAATTTCCTGAGAATGACCCAACATTTTATAATGGATTTCTTTCAAAAGCTGTACCCTTATACTCGATAAAAGTAAAAAGTTATTCATACTGCATATTTTATTACTAATTTTTGGGTTATTTTTTTAACCAGATTTTTGTCATATGGTATATTCAGAGAAACTTGACAGAGTCTCTTTTTAACTAACCTAAACCCCACACATATAAGATTTGTTTTTCATGAACAGAAGAAACTGGTATGGTTAAAATATTAATTTCAAACTGGAACAAAAGCTATAAGCACACAATATACCATAGCCATTAGATCCATTTTAAGTACCATGTGTTAAATGACCTTTGGGGTTGATTTACTAAAGGCAAATAGACTGTTTACTATGCAAAGGAATTTTCCCCAGAACTTATTTAATAAGGTAATGCTCTTCTGACTAACATCGTCCAATCATATTCTATCAATAACATTGTTTTTTTTATTTTTCTTGCACATGATTGTCTATTCTTTGCAAAGTTAAATTTCACCCCATTCACCAACATCTGGGAAAAACTCCCCTTGCAAAGTGAACAGCATGTTTGCCTTTTGTAAATCAATCCCCACCTCTTGATGCATATGCTTCTTGCTAGTAATCCCTAATTATTTAAATACACTATGGGGGTTATTTACTAAAGGCAAACACACTTTGCACTACAAGTACAAACTACAAGTGCAAAGTGCACTTGAATTTGCACTGAAAGTGCACTGGGAAGTGCAGTCACTGTAGATCCGAGAGGGACATGCAAGGAAAATAAAAAACAGCATTTTAGCTTGCACATGATTGGATGATAAAATCAGGAGAGCTTCCAGTGACTGCACTTCCAAGTACGATTTTAGTGCAATTTCAAGTGCACTTTGCACTTTTCGTTTTCACTTGTAGTGCAAAGTGGATTTGCCTTTTGTAAATAACCCCCATATTACCAAAAGTATTGGGATGCCTGCCTTTACATGCACATGAACTTTATTGGCATCCCAGTCTTAGTCCGTAGGGTTCAATATTAAGCTGACCCACCCTTTGCAGCTATAATAGCTTCAACCCTTCTGGGAAGGCTGTCCACAAGGTTTTGGAGTGTGAAGTGGAGTGGGAATGTTTGACCATTCTCCCAGAAGCGCATTTGTGATGTCAGGCACTGATGTGGACAAGAAAGACTATCTCACAGTCTCTGCTCTAATTTATCCCAAAGGTATCAATCGGGTTGAGGTGAAGTTCCTCCACCCCAAACTCGCTCATCCATGTCTTTATTGACCTTGCTTTGTAAACTAGTGCGCAGTCAGGTTGGAACAGGAAGGGGCCATCCCCAAACTGTTCCCACAAAGTTGGGAGCATGAAATTGTCCAAAATGTCTTGGTATGCTGATGCCTTAAGAGCTCCCTTCACTGAAAGGGGCCAAGCCCAACCCCTGATAAACATCCACACACCATAATCCCCCCTCGACCAAATGATCTGGACCATTGCACAATGCAAGATCCATAAAGTCATGAATGAGGGAATTGCTCACAAATGCTCCTCTGAAAGAATGGTGAATTTTTTTATTATTTTTATGTAAGTGCTGTGACACTGTCTATGACTCTTGACAGAGTAGAGGGAAGCAAATTGTTATAAGGAAGTCATGTTTAGGCAACACAGTGATCATTTTCAGTGTTCAGTGATCACCAACTGGAAAAGATGTTTAGATATCAGCCCCTTTACTGTGACCATTGGTTCTCCTATCAACATTCTTAGAGCAGGTGTTCCCTTGCACACACAGTCATTTAATGCCAACCTCCCACCCTTAACCTGCAATAGGTAGCAGAGGGGGCATTTACATGCCTCTGCTGCGATGCTTTGCTTTGTATTCGAGGGAAAGTTGACTCAACATTTATGGGTCGGTGGGCAGCAAGCCCACTGAATGCTCCACATTCAAGGGGAGCATTGCAAATGCTCTGCAACCACTACATGCAGTGCACACAGTTATGGCGCGTATGTCAGCAAAAATGGGTTTAAAGCAGGCAGTGAGCAGAAGCTGCATCGGTTCTTCACCACTTGTATGTAGCCTTTGGAGTGTGATTCGATTGCGGCTGGTGAGATGTAGACACTAGGGATGAGCCGAACACCCCCTGGTTCGGTTCACAGCAGAACATGCGAACAGACAAAAAAATTGTTCAAACACGCAAACACTGTTAAAGTCTATGGGACACAAACGTGAAAAATCAACAGTGCTAATTTTAAGGCCCTTATATGCAGGTTATTGCCATAAAAGTGTTTGGGGACCCAGGTCCTGCCCCAGGGGACATGTATCAATGCAAAAAAAGTTTTAAAAAACTTCAGTTTTTTCGGGATCAGTGATTTTAATAATCCTTAAAGTGAAACAATAAAAATGAAATATTCCTTTAAATATCATGCCTGGGGGGTGTCCTTAGTATGCCTGCAAAGTAGCGCATCTTTCCCATGTTTATAACAGTGCCACAGGAAAATTACATTTCTAAAGGAAAAAAATGTCATTTAAAACTGCTTGAGGCTGTAATGTGTTGTTCTATCCCGGAAATGTAGATAAAAAAAGAAATGGAATGGATGTCACCCCCAAAATCCATACCAGGCCCTTCAGGTCTGGTATGGATATTAAGGGGAAACCCACACCCACATTTTATTAAAAAATGGCGTGCCCCCAGGCACTATATACTCTGAACAGCAGTATATATACTATACAGCCTGCCCTATAGACAGAAAATTGTGCCTTAGGTGTTGGTGGTACCAGAACACTGTAAGCCCTCACAGTTATCTCACAGTTATTCTTGTTGGGCCCAGGAACAAGCCCTACTGTGAAATATTATATCAAGAATTGTAATTACATGCCCCTGTTAAACGGGCAGACAAATTGGGCCTTTGGTGATGGTGGTGCCACAACACTGTAACCCCTCACAGATACTCTTGTTGGGCGCAGAACGGCCCTGCGTTGAAATATTATATAAACAATTGTAATTACATGCCCCTGTTAAGCCCCATACACACTATCAGTTTTTCTGCTGAGTTTTTCTTTCAGATTTACCAAAACCATATAATATGAGGTCAAACCTTAGGAATTTCAATTTGTATGCAATCAGGCAGGCCCTTGCACTTCATGGTTTTGGTAAACCTGAAGGAAAAAATCAGCAGAAAATTTGATAGTGTGTATGGGGCATTAAACAGGGGCAGAAAAATTGGGCCTTTGGTGGTGGTGGTGCCACAACACTGTAAGTCCTCACAGTTACTCTTAGGCACAGGAAAGGGCCCTGCTGTGAAATATTATATTAAGAGAATTGTAATTACATGCCTCTGTTAAACCGGGGCAGAAAAATTGGTTCTTGGGTGGTGGTGGTGGTGCCCTGAACCAAACATATTTTTGGAAGCTAGCATCATCAAGATTGAGGAGGAATAGGATAGTCAGCATAGGCAGTCTTCAAGGAATCCCACATCCATAGCAAATTCAATCAGTTACATCAGCTAGCATTTAGACACTAAACATGTGAATGGCTGGGAACAAATTTCTGTTTACAGTTCAGCAAATCAGATGATGGTGTACTGCTAACAGATTGGCTGTAAGCACTTGGGACACCTATTGCTATACCTTCATTCCCCTCAGTGCAGATTTTGAGAGGACTGTAGGTATAATAGGGTTGGAGATCCCAGATGAGGAGCAAGGAGTAGTCCGCATTTTTCTTTGCTGTGGGTCTTTCAAGTGCTGTTGCCAACAGACTGCATGGCAGGTCCTCATATGTAGGGATGAGCCAAACACCCCCCAGTTCGGTTTGCAGCAGAATATGCTAACAGGCAAAAAATTTGTTCGAACACGCAAACACCATTAAAGTCTATAGGACACAAACATGAATAATCAAAAGTGCTAATTTTAAAGGATTATATGCAAGTTATTGTCATAAAAAGTGTTTGGGGACCCGGTACTGCCCCAGGGGACATGTATCAATGCAAAAAAAAAGTTTTAAAGACTGACGTTTTTTCAGGAGCAGTGATTTTAATAATGCCTAAATTGAAACAATAAAAGTGAAATATTCCTTTAAATTTCGTACCTGGGGGGTGTCTATAGTATGCCTGTAAAGTGGCCCATGTTTCCTGTGTTTACAACAGTCCCTGCACAAAATGACATTTCTTACTGACATTTGTACCCCCTTACCATTTCACACGGGGGGCGGCTGGGATCTGGGGGTACCCTTGTTAAAGGGGGTTCCAGATTTCGATAAGCCCCCCGCCCACAGACCCCCACAACCACCGGGCAAGGGTTGTGAGGATATGGTCCTTGTCCCCATCAACAAGGGGACACAGTGCTTTGGGGGGCTACCCCAAAGCACCCTCCCCATGTCGAGGGCATGTGGCCTGGTACGGTTCAGGGGAGGTGGCGCTCTCTCATCCCCCCCTCTTTTCCTGCGGCCTGAAGGGTCTGGTATGGATTTTGAAGGGGACCCCCACGCCATTTTAAAAAAAAAATCATTATAGCCCGAGTACTTTGAAAATACTTTTTTTCCTTTAGAAATGCCATTTTGTGCAGGGACTGTTGTAAACATGGAAAACATGTGCCACTTTACAGGCATACTATAGACACTCCCCAGGTACGAAATTTAAAGGAATATTTCACTTTTATTGTTTCAATTTAAGCATTATTAAAATCACTGCTCCCGAAAAAAATTATATTTTTACAACTTTTTTTGCATTGATAAAGGGTGTTCCGCGGCTTTCGAATGTGCCACGAACACCCCAAACTGTTTCGCTATTCGGCGAACACCCGATGTTCACAGGGCCATCTTAAATATTGATTGGACCCCGGGCAAAAATTTTTTGGGGGGCCCCCTCCCATGCAATTTCACTCTCCACCTGCTCTGAGACATACAATAAATAGAAGCTGGACTTAAAATCAGTTTACTGTATCAGATCAGGCAGCAAGTGTGATTGGTTGCCAGAGGTTACAGCATATCATTACTGCTTACTGACTGGTTGCTAGAAGTTACAGCACACATTACGGCTCACTGATTAGTTGCTAGAGGTTACAGCAAATTATTTCTGCTTGTTAATTAGTTGCTAGAGATTACTGTACAGTAATACTGCTCACTGATTGCTAGAGGTTACAGCACATCATCTTCTTACTGCAGGGAAGCATGATATAAATATGAATGCCACCTTTATTTATATATCAATGCAGCTGGCCACAGCTATTTGCTTAGTAATGCAGCTGCTATTTACATATGAATGGCAGTTATTTACGTGTAAACACAGGGTCTGCAGGTGAGTCATCTGTACACAACAACAGGGCTAAAACTTCAAGGGACAAGGAAATTTAAACTGGGATAGTTGGCAAGTATGAGGCAGCTACTTTGGGCCCCACAACAATGACAGGGCCCAGGGCAGCTGCCCCTTTTGCCCTGCCTTAAAGACGGCCCTGGATGTTCATCGGGCTCATCCCTTGTCATATGTCTGGTCAAGTATATGGTGCCCGAGCGGCTGCTGTTCTGGCCACGCTTGATCCGCTTCAGACATAGGTTGCAAACAGCAATGGTACGATCTGCTGCACATGTGATGAAAAAGGCCCACACCAAGGAAGCTTTAAAAGTCAGCGGGGAGTCAGCAGCGCCCTGCACCTGCCGAGCTCTGCAGTGTGATGCAATAGGGTGGCTGCCCTTAAGCTGCCCCCTAGAGGACATCCTCCCTCGTTGGAGTTGTGCCTCCTCCTCCTCTGTTCTCTCAGGCACCCAAGTGCAGTTAGTGACCTCATCATCCCCTCCCTCCTCATAACTGGAGCAATCTTGGCAGTATGCTGCAGCTGGGGGAACATGACTGCCAGTTTCCTGTCCTTCTTGGGCACCCCCTCTCTCTAGGCTCACGTTACTCCCTTCTTCAACCTGGGAACCAACATCGGAGCCTTCATATCGCTGCACATCCTCCAGCAGCATGCACCCGACACTGTGGTCAAATAATTCTGGGGACTCCTTTGTGCATGATGGTTGGGCTACGGAAGTAGTGACTATGGACAAGGAGCCAGTGGAATAGGCCGCTTTGGCAGTTGCATTGGAAAGCAAACTACTCTGAGCCTGGATGACAGAGGATGAGGAGAATGAGAGCGGCTTTGTTATCCACTCCACCTACTCTTCTGCATGTTCTGGCTCAATAACAAGGCCAGCAGCAGAAAAAAAGTGCCCCACGGGCCCCACCTGCAGAGGATGCACCATGTCTATGACCACCCCTGTTGACTGTAGACACAGAGGCTGCTTGCCCTCTTTTAGTGGCCTGTGAGCATCTGCCTCTCCTTGGTGGCCTTCCAGACATGATGTATTTTTTGTTTTGCAACACCACACTACACTGTATTAGATACTGTGTACACCGTTTGCAGTGTATTAGCAACTGTACACACTGTATTAGATACTGTGTACACCACCTGCACTGTATTAGCAACTGTACAACGGCTGCACTGTATTTTCTACTACACCAGACGTGTAGTAGAAACTGTACATGCTGTATTAGATACTGTTTACACCACCTGCACTGTATAAGAAACTGTACTACAGCTGCACTGCATTGTATACTGTGTACACCACCAGAAGAGTAGTAGAAACTGTACTACAGCTGCACTGTATTGTGTACTGTTTACACCACCAGAAGAGTAGTAGAAACTGTACTATAGCTGCACTGTATTGTGTACTGTGTACACCACCAGAAGAGTAGTAGAAACTGTACTACCGCTGCACTGAATTGTGTACTGTGTACACCACCAGAAGAGTAGTAGAAACTGTACTACAGCTGCACTGTATTGTGTACTGTGTACACCACCAGAAGAGTAGCAGAAACTGTACTACCGCTGCACTGTATTGTGTACTGTGCACACCACCAGAAGTGTAGTAGAAACTGTACTATGGCTGCACTGCATTGTGTACAATACCAGAAACTGTACACACTGTATTAGATACTGTGTACACCACCAGAAAAGTATTAGAAACTGTACTACGGCTGCACTGTATTGTGTACACCACCAGAAGTGAAGTAGAAACTGTATACACTGTATTAGATACTGTGTACAATGGCTGCACTGTATTGTATACTCGTCCCTGTTCTGCCTCCTGATCTCACGTGTGGACGTATAGCTCAACGCAATAAAATGACACCACCTGAAGTGTATTAGAAACATTACACCATGGAATGCACTGTAGATATAGGCTACTCTGGATGCAGAGTATATATATATATATATATATATATATATATATATATATATATATATACACACACAAGACTGTGTGTGTGTGTGTGTGTGTGTGTGTGTGTGTGTGTATATATATATATATATATATATACACTGTCTGCACTGACTGAATATCGAGTAAACACTGAATATACTGTATAGTCTATGCTAAATGCAGCGTGTATATATATATATATATATATATATATATATATATATATATATATATATATATATATTAGACTGACTGTATGTATGTATGTATGTATGTATGTATGTGTATATATATATATATATATATATATATATATATATATATATCAAATACACTGCCACTAACAGAATAACATGCCTGCTTAATCTAAATCAAGCTATCTCTCTGTCCATGATAACAACGCTACACACGGCCGCTATGTAAGCAGCCTTCTATAGTGTGGGGCGTGGACTTAGTCTCCCCCCCCCCCAGCCATGATTGCCAATTATGACTCTCTTAGCATAGCGCGCTGTGATTGGACAAAGCATGCAGGTCAGGTGCATGCTTTGGCCAATCATACAGCAATGCACTGCTCTAGTTTTCAACGAATGCCCCATAATGTTAGTTTTTGGCGAACTGGCGAAAACCCGATGTTCAAGTCGAACTTATTTTCGACCCCAACATCAAGCTCATCCCTAATAGACACATGTCTAAATCTACCCTAAAGGACAATTTCAGATACACATAAAGGAAAAGCTTTGTTGTGTGAGGGGTAAACAAAGGCACCACATCCCTCAAAGCGGATCTTCACCTTCCTTATGTCTTGCCCCATCATTCACGTTATTCGCCTAGACGAATGACATGCATAGTGCTCACTAGGCCACCTGGGATATGCACTTCACAAATCCCAGTAGGCCTTGCTTCTTCCATTCAGCTAGCAGGAGGGGGGCAGGCCCAACGACATTTCATCGCGAGACCCCGCTTGCTGAACCTGGAAGAGCCCGTGAGCCTATTGATAATGTCATGAGTGAGACGGCGTGCGGGACTGAGCTGTGACAATGCTGGATCCAGTGGCTGGGTGAGTATCCATACTATGCCTATAACACCACCAGGTAAGCAGGAGTATAGAAAAAAAATAAGGGAGGAGGTATAAGCTGAAGTTCCTCTTTAATGATCATATTCTTGTATAGAAGGAAACGTTTTACTTTTAATATGAGTGAAAGACCATGTATTAAAACATACATATACACTCGCTGGCCACTTTATTAGGTACACCTTGCTAGTACCGGGTGTGGCCCCCTTTTTCCTTCAGAACTTGCCTTGATTCTTGGTGGCATAGATTCAACAAGGTGTTGGAAACATTCCTCAGCAATTTTGGTCCATATTAAAATGATAGCATCACGCAGTAGCTGCAGGTTTGTTGGATGCACATCCATGATACGAATCTCCTGTTCCACCACATCCCAAACGTCCTCTATTGGATTGAGATCTGGTGCCTGTTGAGGCCATTGGAGTACAGTGACCTCATTGTCATGTTCAAGAAACCAGTGGTGAGGTGATGTGTGCTTTGTGACATGGTGCATTATCCTGCTGGAAGGAGCCATCAGAAGACGGGTACACTGAAGTCATAAAGGGATGGACATGGTCAGCAACAATACTCAGGTAGGGTGTGGTGTTTAAACGATGCTCAATTGGTACTAAGGGGCCCTGCTCAGGTCAGGTGACTGACTGGGTACACCACTGCTGTGGTCAATCAACTGACTGGCCAGATTCTCTGAGATATACAGCATTCAATACTCCAATTCCCTCAAAACAGCAGATACCCGATGTTGAGGTTCCACGGGTAATCTGCAAACTTAGCCCTGGAGTCATGTAACAATACCAGAACCCAGACACTAAAGCAGAGGCACATCAGGCTGGGAAATAGGTTCAAGACTGTCAGAAGCAGGCCTAAACCCAGGGCTCGAGTCCTGCGGGAATGCATGGGAACGACGTTCCCGTACTATTCCCACAGCGGGAACGCCGTTCCCATTAGCTGCCTGAGGGCTGAGGCTATGCAGCGCGTAGTTCGCTGCCGCTCCTCAGCCGCCGAGTGACTGGTTGCTAGGCAGGGGCCGCTCCGCATCTAGCAACCGGTCACATGACTTCGGCCGTGCACGTGGGCACGCACTAGCACGAGTCAGTCGGCAGGCTGACACACGCTGCGCGCCTGCTTGGATACGGAGTTCCGGACTGTCCCCCCCCCTCCTCCCCTCTACCCAGTGCCAGTCAGTCCTGGCCTCCTGGGGCCACACGCTGCACTTTTCCAGTTTACTTCTCCCCGGAGAACAGAAGGGAAGAGAATACCAGGTTAGTCCCTAGTGTGTAAGTTGCACTCTGCAATACCCTGCCAATACTCATCAATACTCTGCAATACCCTGCCAATACTCATCAATACTCTGCAATACCCTGCCAATACTCATCAATACTCTGCAATACCCTATCAGTATCAATACTCTGCAATACTCTGCGAATACTCTGCAATACCCTATCAATACTCTGCAATACCCTATCAATACTCTGCAATACCCTGCCAATACTCATCAATACTCTGCAATACCCTATCAGTATCAATACTCTGCAATACTCTGCAATACCCTATCAATACTCTGCAATACCCTGCCAATACTCTGCAATACCCTATCAATACTCTGCGATACCCTATCAATACTCTGCAATACCCTATCAATACTCTGCAATACCCTGCAAATACTCTGCAATACCCTATCAATACTCTGCAATACCCTGCCAATACTCATCAATACTCTGCAATACCCTGCCAATACTCATCAATACTCTGCAATACCCTATCAGTATCAATACTCTGCAATACTCTGCGAATACTCTGCAATACCCTATCAATACTCTGCGATACCCTATCAATACTCTGCGATACCCTGCCAATACTCTGCGATACCCTATCAGTATCAATACTCTGCAATACCCTGCCAATACTCTGCAATACCCTATCAATACTCTGCAATACCCTATCAATACTCTGCAATACCCTGCCAATACTCTGCAATACCCTATCAATACTCTGCAATACCCTGCCAATACTCTGCAATACCCTGTCAATACTCTGCAATACCCTGTCAATACTCTGCAATACCCTGTCAATACTCTGCACTACCCTATCAATACTCTGCAATACCCCGCCAATGCTCTGCAATACATACCCTGCCAATACTCTGCAATACCCTGCCAATACTCTGCAATACCCTATCAATACTCTGCAATACCCTGCCAATACTCTGCAATAAATACCCTATCAATACTCTGCAATACATACCCTGCCAATACTCTGCAATACCCTGCCAATACTCTGCAATACCCTATCAATACTCTGCAATACCCTGCCAATACATACCCTGCCAATACTCTGCAATACCCTGCCAATAGTCTGCAATACCCTGCCAATACTCTGCAATACCCTATCAATACTCTACAATACATACCCTATCAATACTCTGCAATACCCTGCCAATACTCTGCAATACATACCCTGCCAATACTCTGCAATACCCTATCAATACTCTGCAATACCCTGCCAATACTCTGCAATACATACCCTGCCAATACTCTGCAATACCCTATCAATACTCTGCAATACCCTGCCAATACATACCCTGCCAATACTCTACAATACTCTGCCAATACTCTACAATACATACCCTGCCAATACTCTGCAATAACCTGCCAATACTCTGCAATAACCTATCAATACTCTGCAATACTGTGCCAATACTCTGCAATACCCTGCCGATGCTCTGCAATACTCTGCCAATACATACCCTGCCAATACTCTGCAATACCCTGCCAATACTCTGCAATACTCTGCCAATACTCTTCAATACATACCCTGCCAATACTCTGCAATACCCTGCCAATACACTGCAATACCCTATCAATACTCTGCAATACCCTGCCAATACTCTTCAATACTCTGCCAATACTTATTCCTGTTTGTGGGATATTTTCTAATGGGCTGTGTAACAGAATTTGGAACAGGGTGTATTTGTGGTAGAAATTCCCTGCGAGGGAAAGATCATCACCCATTGTGTTGATTGTTTTGTTTGACACGTTATTTTGTTTTTGTAAACTGGCACTTTACAATAAATGTTGTACTGTATTTTCTGTGAAGTATATATGCATATGAGCGTACCTTTTTATTTTTTTTATTTTTTTTTAGGTGGGGGAATGGATCTTGGGTGGGAGTTCCCACACTTTTTTTCCCAGGACTTGACCCCTGCCTAACCCCATTGGCAATCTTGAAGGAAGACTGGAGCAGATTGGCTGGCGTGGAAGCAGACTGGAGAAGATCGGCTGGTCTGGAAGCAGACTGGAGCATATCGGCTGGTGTGGAAGCAGGATTGGATAGTGGCAGGATTCTGCAAGTTGGGAAAAACCCTTTTTTTTTAGTGGTTTAGCCACTGAGGTTCTGCATGTACATGCAGGGCTGTGAATAGGGGGAGCAGCTGATGAAAGAGAAGAACTGAGGAATGGTGAAAAAGAGGGAGCAGTTAGGATTTCTGCGGGATTGCCACAGGCAGCAGAGAAGAGGTAATCTTCAATGGGTTAAAGGCAGGGTAGGTGCAGCAAGTGGGAACAGTGTACTGACATGTAGTTGGCAATAGGGTATGCTGGGCTGCAATTGTGGTTGCTGTCGGAACAGCATACAGATGAATGGTTTTCCAGATTTTTAGTCCGTCGTACTAAAGTTCGGATAGATTTGAAACATGTTCTATTTCTAGGTCCGTCTGATTTTTTTTTTTAAAACACAGTCAAACTAGCCCACACACGATCAGATTGCCTGACGGACTGATCACGTCGGACCTAGTCTGCCGGAAAGTCCGGTTGTGTGTACACGGCATAACAGCTGGTCACTGGCCTACTCCTTCAATATCTGGCAGCAGTATTCCTTTTCCTATGTCAATAGCAAAGAAAAGTATATAACAGCAACAGAGCCAAGATGGCTTCCCTGTGCAGCCACTTCTGGTCAGGACTGGCCTCAGAGGTATAACTAGAACCTTCAGGGCCCTGGTGCAAGAAACCATGAAGGCCCCCTGACCTGCAGTATGAGGGCTATTGTGACAGGAGGGGGCAGTGTGACAGGGCAGTATAATGGGGGAAGTGTGACAGGAGGAGACAGTGTGACAGGTGGAGGGGGGCAGTGTGACAGATGGGGGGTAGTGTGACAGCAGAAGGGTATCTGGGAAGTGTGACCGGAGAGGGGAGTGTGATAAGAGGGGGCACTGTGAAAGGAGGGGCATAGTGTGACAAAAAGGGGCAGTATGATGGGGGCAGTGTGACAGGAGGGGGCAGTATGGCAGGGAGGCACTATGACAAGAGGGGAAAAATGTGACAGGAAAACGGTACATAGGAAGTATGATAGGAGGGGGGCAGTGCGATAAGAGGGAAGCAGTGTGATAAGAGGGGACAGTGTAACAAGGGAGTACTGTGAAAGGAGGGGGGGGGGGTGTGTAACAAGAGGGGGACAGTATGATGGGGTAGTGTGACAGGAGAAGGGTAAAATATGATGGAAGGGGCAGTGTATCGAGGGGGTAGAATGATGGAGGGGCAGTGTTACAGGAGGGGGGGCAGTATGACAGGGAGGTATTGTGACAAAGGGGCAGTGTCACATGGGACCGTGTGACAGGTGGGGGCAGTGTGACGGGGACAGTATGATGTGGGCAGTGTGATAAATGAGGGGCTCTGTGGCATGCGCGGGGGCAGTATGACGGGATATTGTGACAAGGGGGCAGTGTGACATGGGACCATGTGACAGGTGAGGGGCAGTGTGATGTGAACAGCATTATGTGGCCAGTGTGATAAAAGAGGGGCTGTGTGGCAGGTGGGGGGCAGTATGACAAGAGGAGTTTGTGTGACAGGTTGGGGAGTAGTGTGATATGTGGGAGGGGAGTGTGACAGGTGGGAGGCAGTGTGGCAGGTAATGGGGCAGTGTGACAGGTGGGGGGCAGGTGACATGTGGGGGGGCAGTGTGATAGGTGTGAGGGTAGTGTGACAGGTGGGGACAGTGTGATAAGAGGGGCAGTGTGACAGGTGGGGGGGGGCAGTGTGACAGGTGATGGGGCAGTGTTACAGGTGGGGGGCAGTGTGACAGGTGGGAGGGCAGTTTGACAGGTGGGAGGGCAGTGTCATAAGAGGGGGGCAGTGTGACAGGTGGGGGGGCAGTGTGACAGGTGATGGGGCAGTGTTACAGGTGGGGGGCAGTGTGACAGGTGGGAGGGCAGTGTGACAGGTGGGGGGCAGTGTCATAAGAGGGGGGCAGTGTGACAGGTGGGAGGGCAGTGTGGCAGGTGGGGGGCAGTGTGGCAGGTAGGGGAGCAGTGCAACAAGTGGGGGGGCAGTGTCATAAAAGGGGATAGTGTGACAAGTGGGAGGGCAGTGTGACAGGTGAGAGGCAGTGTCATAAGAGGGAGGCAGTGTAACAGGTGAGGGGCCAGGATAGAAGAGGGGCAGTCTGACAGACGGGGCCGTGTGATAGGCGGGGGATAGTGTGACAGGTGGGGGGCAGTGTGACAAGTGAGGGACAGTGTGATAGGTGGGGGGGCAGTGTGACAGGTGGGGGCAATGTCATAAGAGGGGGCAGTGTAACAAGTGGGTAGTCAGGTAATAAGAGGGGGCAGTAAGACAGGTTGGGGGTAGTGTAATAAGAGGGGGGCAGTGTGACAGGTGAGGGGCAGTGTCATAAGAGGGAGGCAGTGTAACAAGTGAGGGGCCAGGTGAGAAGAGGGGGCAGTCTGACGGGTCAAGGGGCAGCATGATAGGTGGGGGGTAGTGTGACAGGTGGGGTGGCAGTGTGATAGGTGAGGGGCAGTGTGACAAGTGGGGGCAGTGTGACAGGTGGGGGCAGTGTCATAAGAAGTGGGCAGTGTGACAGGTGAGAGGCAGTGTGATAAGAGGGGGGCGGTGCGACAGATGGGGGCAGTGTGATAGGTGGGAGGGAAGTGTGACAGGTGGGGCCAGTGTGACAGATGGGGGGCAGTGTGACAGGTGGGGGCAGTGTGACAGGTGGGGGGCAGTGTGACAGGTGGGGGACAGTGTGACAGGTGGGAGAGGAGTGTGACAGGTGGGAAGGGAGTGTAACAGGTGGGAAGGGAGTGTAACAGGTGGGGGGCAGTGTGATAGGTGGGGGGCAGTGTGATAGTTGGGGGGGCAGTGTGACAGGTGGGCATTGTTATAGTAAGACACAGAGCATGCTCAGGTGCCCGGCTTACCTTACAGGAGAAACCCAGAGGCAAGAAGCAGCAGCCCTTGTACATACTGCTTCCCTGTGATGTCCACGGGATGTCCCATATGGCTAGCAGTTCTCTTTCCTGTGTCAGTGTATACAGTGGAGGGTGGCGGGAGGGGGTGATCGGAAGCTCTGTGATGTCCATGAAATGTCCCATTCAGAATACTGGCTAGCAGTTCACTTCCCAAGTTTCAGTGTTGGGAGGAGAGGCCTCGACAAGAGTGTACAAGCAGAGCCGACTCACTTGTGCATTGTGCACTGAATCTGTTGCCTACCCGGGTCAGATTCCCCTCCCCTCTCCATTATATACACTGAAACTCGGGAAGTGAACTGCTAGCCAGTATTCTGTCCTCGTGCCCAAAGCCCGGTATAAATCCAAGGGTGATCGGAGATTCGCTGTCCAAGGGCCTCGGCTATGGAATGCTCTACCAATCAACATCCGCCAGGAAGAAAATCACCTGGCTTTTAGGAAAAAACTCAAGACCTTCCTCTTTTAGCAGATGATCAAAGCTCGCCACAGCGCCTAGAGGCGATTCAGTTCGCATTGTGCGCTATACAAGTATTTCATTCATTCATTCATTCATATCCCGTGGACATCACAGAGCTTCCGATCGCCCCCTCCCGCCCCCTCCACTATATAGTTAGCTGCCACCCAGAGATGCAGGATGAGATACTGGTTCTTAGGGCCTCCCCACAGTGGCGGAACACCAGGGCCCGGTCGCAAGTGCGACTGCTGCAACTCTAGTAGTTCCGCCAGTCACTGGCCTTGGTGTTATGTCAGGAACCGGTGTGGCTAGAAATGTGTGGACTGCCACAGACAATCTCAGGCACAAGTACAGTTTAAGATAATATAATTTATTTAACCACTGCAATACAGGGCACTTTCCCCCCTTCCTGCCCAGGACAATTTTCAGCTTTCAGCACCGTCGCACTTTGAATGACAATTGCGTGGTCATGCAACACTGTATCCAAACTCAATTTTTCTATCATTCTCTTCCCACAAATAGAGCTTTCTTTTTGTGGTATTTGATCAACACTGGGTTTTTTGATTTTTTGCTAAACAATTTTTGGAAAAAAATATTTTTCTTTGTTTGTTATAAAATTTTGCTTTCTCCTTCACTGACGGGCACTGAGGAGGCTACAATAATGGGCACTGATGAGGTAGCACTGATGGGCACTGGTGAGGTGACACTGATAGGCACTGATATGTAAAAATAATGGGCACTGATAGGCAGCACTGAAATGCAGCACTGATGGGTACTGATAGGCGGCACTGATAGGCAGCACTGATGGGCACTGATATGCGGCAATAATGGGCACTAATAGGCGACACGGATGGGCACTGATAGGTGGCACTGATTAGCACTGATAGAAGGCACTGGATAGGTAGTACTGATGAGGCTCCTTACCATGATCGGAGTTGCGGTGTGTCAGACTAACACACAGCACCACCAATTGCCGTGCAACGTGCCCCCCGCTGGCGCGTGCCAGCTTGTGATCCTGAAAGACCTCATATAACGTCCAGTCAGGATAATGGAACCACCGCCCGGCCGTCATTCTGCTATAGGCTGGACAGGAAGTGGTTAAAAATAAGTGAACGACATACATGTAAATTAACCTAATATACCAAACTGTGCAAAATAAACCAGAAAACCAAACAGTGGCACACAATAAACAAATGCTCAAACCAGATATATACAGAAAGCAGGGAGTGCTAAGCGAAGTCATAGCAGAGCCAGGGTGATACACGGGAGATCAAGCAGAGGGAGCTGGGAGCCAGACAGGACAGGGAGAGGGAAACAGGAGACAGAGAGAGCAGGTGGGAAGGGATCAGGCTGCAGGGTTGGGATCAGGGCCCGGGAACAGGATAAGGAACTCAACAACACAGGTCAGGGGCATCTGGAGACAAAACACCAAGGCAGGAATGAAGAGCATGGACAGGGTTTAAATACATTTCCTGCAACCAGCATCAGGTTATGTCTGATTGCATTAGATGATGTGAGCTTCTGGCTGCTGAGAGACATCCACTGGTGGATGCTGGAACTGCAGCCTATGGATCTGGGAGCAACAGTCACACCAGCAGGTGAGCCCATTCCTGACAGAGATAACATATTGAATTACAAAAAATAGTTTGGGTGTATAATATATATTTTAATCTGACAATGGTCTAGATATACATTGAAGTTCGCTGAAGAGAAACAGTTCTGTGAAATGCGTTGGACTACAATGCTCCAATGAAGAAAATCAATTTATTTACTGGAATTTGGAAATGTGCAACAATATAAAGAAGAACTGCAGTCTGCTCACATAATTTGTAATAAAAACATCTTTGCCATTCTGAAGCTTCCCTCCAACCAAGTTGCACATTATTTTGTATATACTGTGATTCTGTACTTGCCAAATATGCTGCAGAAATCTCCCTCCCACTGAGTCTGGTTGCATCCATTTTAACTGCTGCCTGTTCACTGTTTTGCCTTCCTCTGGATCAACTGTGGGTATAGAATTGGGTATATGGGATTGTATGATATTATTATTAATTATAAAAAAAAATTTTGTGGTTGAACTTGATGGACATGTGTCTTTTTTAAACCTGACTAACTATGTAACTATGTAACTTCCTTGCTTTAAGGAGACACACAGGGGCACACCTCCAGCTCTGCAGCTCTCATTAGCCCACTTATGACCCCCCCCTCCCTTCCTGGCAGACTCTCACAAGAGTGATAGAGAGAGCTGTGCATGATGTCATACTAGGCTTTTACCAGACAAGAAAGAGGAAGTGGGCTGCATAAGGTATTTACCGGCAGGAAAATAAATGTTTTACTATCCAAAGTTAAAACAAGGGCAGAAGATTAAATAGATGGAAAGATGAAAAAATGACTGAAGTTGCGCTTTAAGCTGCTGTGCTATCGTCCGTATATCATTGCATGTTTTTATACTCAACTGTAGGTTTTAAACTATGTTTGTACAATAAAATAATTTTTTATACTAATATTGTGTATGTGCTCGCCTCAGTGACAACCCCACATCCTGCTTTTCTATTGACAATTACAATTATTTTGCTGGATATACTGGCTGGATCACCAGATAAAAATAGAAGAAAGCCTATAAAAAAAAAAAAAAGCGCAGCCATCACATCTAAGAAATGGTACACTGCAATATAATTAATATTTGCTTTTGGGTTTAATACTGCTTTAATTCCAAAGGTTAGACTATGGACACATGTTTGACCGCCATGTAATGTTAAGGGCAGTTTAACTTGCAGAAAAAGTGTAGTATCAAATAATTACGTATTATGGCAAACGTATGAATTATAAAAATAAAGTATTAAACAGATCACAACTGTAAATTATACACATTAATTGTAAATGATTCTGCTTGTGAAAAGAGTATTTTATTTAAGACCCTAATCCCAATACATAATAGTTTTATGTACTGTATATGTACACAAGGATACAATAACGCCACCTGTGACTCGGTGACTTGCTGTACTGGGTCATGGGGCCCTACTAACCCTTTATGAATCTCCCTCTGGGAGTGTTGTCAGGATAGACAGCATGCTGGAACTACACAACTATACACGAGGGAGCATTTAAAAGTGTAATCAGCATTAGAGTAAGAGGACATAGTATCCTGTGCCTGCGTTTATAGCCGTCATCAATAAGTAGGCGGAATAAGACAATCGTATCATTGTTTGTGAATCCTCTTTTATTGGGAGAGGTAATATTACTTTTTGGGCTCAGTAATATGGCTGTGTGTATAAACTTTGTTCGGCTGGCAACCTTCATACTGTTAGAGCCGTCTGCGATAAACCACGATAAAGCTGCGTGATCAGCACGAAAAATGTACAAGGGAAATGTAAAGGGAAAGCAGTGTGCACTGAATGCAAATTTTTAGTTATTATTGCAGAATTTTTTTTGTTATTATTGCAGCAGTTATTATTCAGTCTTACATTTTTTGACAAGCTTAACCACTTGACCTCCGGAAGATTTACCCCCCCCCCCCCTTCATGACCAGGTAATTTTTTTAACTGAAAATTGCACGGTCATACCCAAATATTTTGCCACAAATAAAGCTTTCTTTTGGTGGTATTTGATCACCTCTGCAGTTTTTATTTTTTGCGCTAGGAACAAAAAAAAAGCAACCATTTTGGGGGAAAAAAACATTATTTTTTACTTTCCGCTATAAAACCTTGTATAGCTGGATATCTGCACTAAACCCAATAAACAAACCAAACAGTGCGTATATATAATATATGTCAAATACATGTATAAAAGAAAAGGTGCTGCATCTAAAAAAAAACTTAAATATTCAGTCCATAAACGCGTATAACTAATAAAAATTATATTTTTATTTATTTATAATAAAAAGGTAGCACAATACAAATTGGCCTAAATTTATGAAGAAATTAGATTTTTTATTTTTTTTTTATTGGCAAGGTTTTATAGCTAATAAAGGTGTGCAATCCAAAAAATATAAATTTCAAATAACAAAAATATAAATTACACATAAAAATGCCAGCATGCGCTACAATAAACCAATGTGGAGGAGCGGTGTAAACCTTACTCCTTCACCGCTTCAAAGATGCTGCTAGCAGGACTTTTTTTACCGTCCTGCCAATGCACCGCCCCAGTGTGAAAGTCCTCGGGGCTTTCATGTTGGAGACAAAGCAGCGACTGTTTCAGGGTGCTTTGCAGGCACTATTTTTAACGCTGTAGCACCTGCAAAGCTCCCCAGTGTAAAAGCGTTCTAAAGGGGTATCTGATCTCCTGTGAATATTGCGACTCTTGCAGCTGCCTGCGGTTGGAAAAACACTGGAAAAGACAAACAAACTACTGTACAGTGCCTTGAAAAAGTATTCATACCCCTTGACATTTTCCACATTTTGTCATGTTATAACCAAAAACTTAAATTATTTATATTGGGATTTTATGTAATAGACCAACACAAAGTGGCACATAATTGTGAAGTGGAAGGAAAGTGATACATGGGTTTCCACATTTTTTACAAATAAATATATAAGGGGAGAGAACAGAGTTGGGACTTTAAATGAAGCACACATCAGTAAAAGAGTAAGTCAAGTGACTATAATATTTATTTAATAAAGTCCATGATATGTTATACAAACATTTTGGGCATCAACCTCTAAAATGCTCTGGGCATACAGCCTCCACACAATAACTCATGGACTAATATTACAAGGTAAATTACAATCCAATACACATTGACATGAAATACAGAAAGCAGTAAATGCATATTATAAACGTATCCTACTGTGGTTGAACCCAAAATGGCCAGGATAACCATGGTAAGTGAATACTAGATTAAAAAATTGATTAACAATGCCTAAATGATGAATTATAAAACGGAGAGGATCATATAAATCTTAATATTCCATGATTGAGGTAAAGGGTAATGGCCAACGGCTCTACGCGTTTCGCGGTATTCCAACCGCTCATCAGGAGCATGCATCATGGAATGATTCTGCAAATTATATATGAGAATAAAAATAAAAAATAATGAATTGAATTATTAGATAAAAATTGGCAAAATAATTTAATTACTAGAATTAATTTCAAGGTTGGGCGTCCAACTCACGTCTGCATCAGCGGGCCAGTAAACCAGCATCTGGGTCCACAAAAAGAGCCGCAGTGCATAGCCACCAGGCACAGAGGCTGCCAGCGGGAAAGGTAACCACCAACATAGGCACTTCCAGGGTGGGTAGATGCAATGCCTGTGAAATGAATGCAAATATCTATATGAGGAATCTATGTGTGACAGACCAAATAAGGATCTGTTTATGTGTGAAATATGTGTGTGTGGGAAATTGGTAAGGTGGCAAAGGGCAAGGAAAAAATAGATTAAAATTGAAATTAAGAAGGAAAAAAAAAAAAAAAAAAACATGAGTGAACTAACAACTTAGCTAACACAGTGGTCACAATAACATAAAAAGTAAAAAGGTATAGATGAGGGAAAAACTAAGCTAAAATGATAAGTGAGTGAACTAATTTTGGTAAGAGTGAGTGATCGTACAGGAAAGAAGAGGGAGATGTGTGTGGCCCAACCTGTGAAGCTCCCACAATGGAGAACCATCCTGGTTCCACACACCCGCGCCACGCTGGCGAATACACCACCGGAGAGTAGGACTGCCTTCACCTGAGCGGCTCAGCCGTCAGGCGATTAGCGCCGGTCCATCTCCCCAGTGTGATTGCGGAAGAATGACAATCCGACGGCATCAGAGCGCCACGAGGGCGCCTAGTGCCCGGCACATAAAGCATGACGTCGGTGGGAGGGGACCAAGTGTCCTCCCCCTCCACATGACCAGAAGGCGGGGAGAGGGGAGGAAACCCGCATAGCACCCCGCGCGCGTGGAGGCCAGCAGTAGCGGTCAGATCAGCGAAACCCGAACCGCCGTCAAGGGCCCACGGATGCAGTACAAGCGGGATGCATTAACCAATATATCAATAAATAAGTAGTAGCTATAGGGCCATTTCTCATAACAGCCTATGTATGCTAACAAGAGTATTATACGGACTACTGATGTGTGCTTCCATCCCGGGTATTTAATAATAAAAAAGAAGAAAAAGTTTTCGGGACTTTAAATGAGGTTGGCACTAAAGGAATGCCTGCCTCCATCCCTATCAATAATATATAAGGGGAGAGAACAGAGTTGGGACTTTAAATGAAGCACACATCAGTAAAAGAGTAAGTCAAGTGACTATAATATTTATTTAATAAAGTCCATGATATGTTATACAAACATTTTGGGCATCAACCTCTAAAATGCTCTGGGCATACAGCCTCCACACAATAACTCATGGACTAATATTACAAGGTAAATTACAATCCAATACACATTGACATGAAATACAGAAAGCAGTAAATGCATATTATAAACGTATCCTACTGTGGTTGAACCCAAAATGGCCAGGATAACCATGGTAAGTGAATACTAGATTAAAAAATTGATTAACAATGCCTAAATGATGAATTATAAAACGAAGAGGATCATATAAATCTTAATATTCCATGATTGTGGTGTGCATTTGTATTCAACCCCCCTGAGTCAATACTTTGTAGAACCACCTTTCGCTGCAATTACAGCTGCAAGTCTTTTTGGGGATGTCTCTACCAGCTTTGCACATTCTTCTTTTCAAAATAGTTCAATCTCTCTGTCAGATTGGATGGAGAGCATCTGTGAACAGCAATTAGCAAGTTTTGCCACAGATTCTCAATTAGATTTAGGTCTGGACTTTGACTGGGCCATTCTAACACATGAATATGCTTTGATCTAAACCATTCCATTGTAGCTCTGGCTGTATGTTTAGGGCTGTTGTTCTGCTGGAAGGTGCTCCAGTCTCAAGTCTTTTGCAGACTCTAAAAGCCCCATACACACTATAATTTTTCTGCTGAGCTTTTCCTTCAGGTTTACCAAAACCATGTAGCGAAAGGGCCTGCCTGATTGCATGCAAATTGAAACTGCTAAGGTTTGACCTCATATTATATGGTTTGGTAAATCTGAAGGAAAAACTCAGCAGAAAAACTGACAGTGCTTATGGGGCTTTACAGATTTTGTTCTAAGATTTCCCTGTATTTGGCTCCATCCATCTTCCCATCAACTCTGACCAGCTTCCCTGTCTCCGCTGAAGAAAAATATCCCCACAACATGATGCTGCCACCACCATGTTTCACGGTGGGGATGGTGTGTTCAGGGTGATGTGCAGTGTTAGTTTTCCTCCACACATAGCGTTTTGCTTTTTAGGCCAAAAAGTTCAATTTTGGTCTCATCTGAGCAGAGTACCTTCTTCTGCATATTTTCTGTGTCCCCCACATGGCTTCTCACAAACTGCAAACAGGACTTATGGCTTTCTTTCAACAATGGCTTTCTTCTCGCCACTCAGCCATAAAGGCCAGATTTGTAGAGTGCATGACTAATAGTTGTCCTGTGGACAGATTCTCCCACCTGAGCTGTGGATCTCTACCGCTCCTCCAGAGTTACCATGGGCCTCTTGGTCGGCTTCTCTGATTAATGCTCTCCTTGCCCGGCCTGTCCGTTTAGGTGGAAGGCCACATCTCGGTAGGTTTGCAGATGTTCCATACTCTTTCCATTTAGATTATGGATTAGTGCTCCATGTGATGTTCAAAGCTTGGGATATTTTTTTATAACCTAACCCTGCTTTAAACTTCTTCACAACTTTATCCCTGACCTGTTGTGTTCCTTGGCCTTCACAATGCTGTTATTTACTAAAGGTCCTCTAACAAACCTCTGAGAACACTGAGATTAAATTACACACAAGTGGACTCTATTTACTAATTAGGTGACTTCTGAATGCAATTGGTCCCTCTAGATTTTAGTTATCAGTATCAAAGTAAAGGGGGCTGAATATAAATGCACGCCACACTTATATATATTAGATATTTATTTGTAAATAAATTTGAAAACCATTTATCATTTTCCTTCCATTTCATAATTATGTGCTACTTTGTGTTGGTCTATCACATAAAATCACAATAAAATACATTTACATTTTTGGTTGCAACATGACAAAATGTGGACAATTTCAAGGGGTATGAATACTTTTTTAAGGCACTGTATAATGGCCTCTTGCACGCTGCAGCTTCAAAAATCTCAGTACAGCATTTGTTTAACTGATCTAAAATGCAGCCCATTGTTTACAATGCACCTCTACACACAGGTGCGCAAACAAGCAGTGCGTATTCTCGAGTAAAACAAAAAAAAGAAGAAAAATCTGCTTTCCCTGTCAGTATTTTGTGGCAATACATACAAAAACAAGCATATGAGCATACATAGTTAGAATTTTCATAGATTTTGCCATAAGGAATGTATTGTATGTACAAATGCGCATACGCAAATACCTGAAATTACAGCCAAAAATGCAGATGTTCAAACATCAGTGCCGTGTGCAAGAGGCCTAAATAGTTCTAAAATGCTCATACATTTTATTTTGAGAAGTTATCATTTCAAATTCGGTCATTTTTCTCTTTTGTTTTCCCTACATGCACTGCTTTCCTCCTATAGCTGTGAGCTGCATTTTGCATTACTGGTATCAGGTTAGGGGAATTCCAGCACCCATTATGCTCTGTACAGATAGATGTCCCTATGTCTACAGACTGGCTGTGTGAAAGATCGGGAGTATTAAATCATAAGGATAAAGGAAAATGATTTAATAGAATTGAGGAGTGGGACCTTAGAAATAATGCAGAACAAATTTATAGATCTAGGAAATGTAACATAAAAATTAAACTGGGCTTTAAAACAAAAATTGTCATCTGTTTGCTATGTTTAAAGTGGTTGTATAGTCTTTTTTTGAACTTTTACCTACAGGTAAGCCTAAAATAAGGCTTACCTGTAGGTAAAATTAATATATCCTAAACCTGTACAGTTTAGGAGATATTTACTTTTCATGCAGCCGCTGACGTCATGCGGCGCATGCGCTGTTAAGGTCCAGCTGAAGTTCCGGCAGAACTGCCAGACCGTGCCGGGAAAAAGATTCCCGCGTGCATGCGCAGGAGTGAGGTATCACGGCTTCCACCACTCACAGCGCCAGAGCCACGATACCAGGAAGACACGCTGAGGCAACATGTCAGCTCCCTCAGCGTGGATCGGGTGAGATACCGGCGCCTCGTTCTAAGGCGAGTATTTCATAATGAGCTAGTATGCGCTGCATACTAGCTCATTATGCCTTTGCTTTGCAGGTTTTTTTGTTTAAAAAAAAAAAGTGCGGGTTTACTACCGCTTTAATATATTAAAGTCTAACTAAATGCAAAACTTTGTTTAGCTTTGGATAGAACACCTGTTTGTTTTTTATTGCTGTCTTTGTCCCCATAGGGAGATTTAGCATCTCTATTTTTCCTGGTGACGTTATCACCAAGAGTGAAACGAAAGTGAAATCACCCATTTTGGGTTCTCACCAAATAAGGAATAATGCAAAATCTCCCTGTGTTTACTAACAACACAGGGCTCTGTACATGGAGCTGCTATGTGGCTGTTTTTTTTCCTCAAATCAGCCAAATCGGTTAGTAAAAGCAGCACATATTACACATTGTTAGGCACCCAGACATCCCCTTGATTTCCCCTAGATGTTAACCCCTTCCCAGCCAGTGTAATTAGTACAGAGGCAGTGTATAGTATTTGCATAGGTGTACGCAGTCTATTGCATTAGGGTGTATACCCCAATGCTCAAACACACATGCACGTGTGTCTAAATATATGGCCCTGGCACATTGATCTCCCTGCTGGCACAGTAAAAGTGAAGTGCGTAAGCTCTTTTCCTATGTCAGAGCAGAGGAGATTTTTCCCACCTGCCCGCTGCTACACAGAGCGATAATGCTAATGCACACTAGGTAATTAGGGTTGTGCCCGGGCACACACTGTAGGCACGCCTATGAGTATTAGCACTGATCACTGTATTAGTGTCACTATTATGTCAGTCAGTTCCTACCTAGCATCAGTTAGCTAGTTAGTGTCAGATTTTCCACCACACTATTACAGTCCTCTTTTAGGTTGCTGATCACCGCCATTTACTAGTTTAAAAAAAATAAAAAAATTACAATATATATACCATAGTTTGTAGACGCTATAACTTTCCAAACCAATATACAACAATATACACTTTTAGGGATTTTTTTTTAATACCAAAGACATGTAACAGAATACATTTTGGCCTAAATTCACAAAGATTTTTTTTTTTTTATGTTATGTTTTATAGCAAACGGTAAAAAATATAGTTATAAAAAAATCTGTCCAGATCACCAAGTGGTGTTCAAATACCACCAAAAGAAATCTGTTTGAAAAAAATGACATCAATTTAATTTGCTTACATTGTTGCATGACTGCGCAAATTGCTAGTTAAAGTAGCACATTGCAGAATAGCAAAAAATGCCCTGGTCATGAAAGGGGTAAAATCTTCCAAAAGACAAGTGATTAAAGAAACGCACTTTCTCCTAAATGGGCAATGTGGCAGTGTCTCCTTAATGTAAAAGTGATGTGAGCAAGAGTTCACACAATAGGTAAGGTAAAACTGAAGGTAAATTTCTTTTTGCATTTTGGACAGAATTAGGACTTGTTCACATCAGAACGTGGTGTGGGAAACTTGTGTTCTGTGTGTGTTTCCTGTACTGCATTCAAAACAAATTGGGTGTGCGATCCACACCCCAAACGCACATTGCAAATGTAGCGTGTAGGCAGGTGCAGTCTATTTTCTCCACTGCAGGTGGTGGTTGTCCATAATGGAAATGCAGGTGAAGGAGGAAGTCGAGAGGAATCTAGTTTCACTATGGTTTCCTCGGTCACAGAGGGGCAGCATCTGATTGGATGCTGGCTTCCCATGTGACTTTGACAGCCATCGTGAGTCAGGCAGAGTCTATTTAAGACCCTGGCTCCCAGGTTTGGTGCACATTTCGCGAGTTGCTAGTGTAGGGACAGATCACTCTAGTGTCAGGGAAAAGTTCCTGAAGAGTATGGAAAGTGCAGGAGCATGTCATCCTTCTTGGAAGCATCCCCACTTGGGTAAGGACCGGCCAGGCCGCATTCTGCCCTTTCAGAAAGATGCTGTCGGCACATCTGAGACCTTCTGCTGCTACTCATCACTGTTACACCCTGTGAGTGCTCCTGGTTGGATTGACTTCCCACTGAGCCTGTTGTGTATTGCTGAACTTCAATTTTAATACAGTTCTGTTTTCTGAATCTGGACTCCTGCACCTACCCACAAGTGCGTTTGCCTTCACCAGAACGCATGAGAGCACAGTACCATGCCTTCTGGTTGCAATGCATTTTTGAAAGTAGTGTATGCATTAGAGGATTTCCCATCCATTCCGGTTCTGGGGAACAACCTAGAAATGTGTATTTTATTTTCCAGGACAAGTAGAAAGGATAAACCTCCTTAACGAGGACGTGAATAGCAATAAAAAAAAAAAGTGTTCTAATCCCTTCCCACTTTAGCCACAGCTAAAAAAAAAAAATAAATTGCCTTTGGTTATATTTTAATTCCTTGAATAAGGTTGTTAGAGCAATTTATATGATACATCGGTTAGCATAGTAAATAAATACAATGTTTTATGTGTCTAATCTTCAGTGACTTCTGCTCCATGTACAGTGGGTATAGAAAAGAATCACCACCACCCCCCCCCCACCTCCCCCTTTAGAATCACATTTTGTTGCTTTGCAGACTGAAATTAAGACAGACACATGTTTTGTTTTATCCAGCTGTATTTACTCCAAATGAAAGATATAACAGCAACATGTAAAAAAAAAAACAGAAACAGAATCACTGAGTTGAAAAAAGGATCACCCCTTGTGTCAGTATTTTGTTGAACCACGTTTTGCTTTAATTACAGCCTTTAGTCTGTTGGGATTAGGGATGAGCCGAACACCCCCCGGTTCGGTTCGCACCAGAACTTGCGAACGACCCCCGCGTTCGGTACGAACGTTAGAACCCCATTGAAGTCTATGGGACTCGAACGTTCGAATTGGAAAGTGCTAATTTTAACGGCTAATATGCAAGATAGTGTCCTAAAAAGGGTTTGGCGACCTGCCTCCTGCCTCAGGGGACATGGGTCACTGCAAAAAAAAGTTTTAAAAACTACCGTTTTGGTGGGAGCACTGATTTTAATGACGATTAAAGTGAAAAAAAAAAAGTGAAATATTCCTTTAAATATGGTGCCTGGTGGGTGTCTGTAGTATGCCTGTGAAGTGCCACGTGTTTCCCGTGTTTAGAACAGTCCCTGCACAAAATGACATTAAGCGGAAATAACACCATTTAAAACTGCTTGCGGTTTTAATGTTATATCTGGTTCCTGCAATATGGTTGAAAATCATTCAGAAAAATGGCATGGGTAGCCCTCCCTGCCCATTACCAGCCCCTTTAGGTCTTGTACGCATATTAAGGGGAACCCCGTACCCATATTAAAAAAAGGAAATGCGTGTGGCCCCCAGGCCCTATATACTCAGAACAGCAGTATACAGGCGGTGCAAACAAGACAGGGACTGTGTAGGTTTGTTGTGTTAAGTTGAATCTGTTTGTAATTTTCAACTGGTACATTTTTAAAGTGTAGCTCCAGTCAAAAAAACTATTTTTAAGCTTTTTGGAAAACATAGGGAAGGGTTATCACCCCGGTATAATTTGTTTTGTCGTCCATCTTTTTTCATCTCACTTGCTGTTGTCTCCTTCCGTTTGCAAGTAGGAGATGTTTGTAAATTGGATGTTTGAAAGTAGGGGCCTGCCCTATATGCTCTGCAGAAATGGCGGAACAAGGTGTTGGTTTTGCCACAACATTGTAAGCCCTCAAAGTGACTCTTGGTGGGCGCTGGAGCGCCCTGCTGTGAACGATTATATCAAGAATTGTAATTACATGCCATTGTTGAACAGAGGTGGAAAAATTGACCTTTGGTGGTTGTGGTGCTGGTGCCACAACACTATAAGTCCTCACCGTTACTCTGGGTGGGCACAGGAAGGGGCCCTCCTGTGAAATATTATATCAAGAATTGTAATTACATGTCCCTGTTAAACAGGGGCAGAAAAATTGGGCCTTAGGCACTGGTGCCATCACACTGCAACCTCTGCCATACACTCTAGTTTTATTGCAGGAATTAGCCCTGCTGCAAAGCATTGCATCAAAAATTGTACTTAAACGCCCCTGTTAAACAGGGGCAGAAAAATTGGGCCTTAGGCACTGGTGCCATCACACTGCAACCTCTGCCATACACTCTAGTTTTATTGCAGGAATTAGCCCTGCTGCAAAGCATTGCATCAAAAATTGTACTTAAACGCCCCTGTTAAACAGGGGCAGAAAAATTGGGCCTTAGGCACTGGTGCCATCACACTGCAACCTCTGCCATACACTCTAGTTTTTTTGCAGGAATTAGCCCTGCTGCAAAGCATTGCATCAAAAATTGTACTTAAACGCCCCTGTTAAACAGGGGCAGAAAAATTGGGCCTTAGGCACTGGTGCCATCACACTGCAACCTCTGCCATACACTCTAGTTTTTTTGCAGGAATTAGCCCTGCTGCAAAGCATTGCATCAAAAATTGTACTTAAACGCCCCTGTTAAACAGGGGCAGAAAAATTGGGCCTTAGGCACTGGTGCCATCACACTGCAACCTCTGCCATACACTCTAGTTTTATTGCAGGAATTAGCCCTGCTGCAAAGCATTGCATCAAAAATTGTACTTAAACGCCCCTGTTAAACAGGGGCAGAAAAATTGGGCCTTAGGCACTGGTGCCATCACACTGCAACCTCTGCCATACACTCTAGTTTTTTTGCAGGAATTAGCCCTGCTGCAAAGCATTGCATCAAAAATTGTACTTAAACGCCCCTGTTAAACAGGGGCAGAAAAATTGGGCCTTAGGCACTGGTGCCATCACACTGCAACCTCTGCCATACACTCTAGTTTTTTTGCAGGAATTAGCCCTGCTGCAAAGCATTGCATCAAAAATTGTACTTAAACGCCCCTGTTAAACAGGGGCAGAAAAATTGGGCCTTAGGCACTGGTGCCATCACACTGCAACCTCTGCCATACACTCTAGTTTTTTTGCAGGAATTAGCCCTGCTGCAAAGCATTGCATCAAAAATTGTACTTAAACGCCCCTGTTAAACAGGGGCAGAAAAATTGGGCCTTAGGCACTGGTGCCATCACACTGCAAACCTCTGCCATACACTCTAGTTTTATTGCAGGAATTAGCCCTGCTGCAAAGCATTGCATCAAAAATTGTACTTAAACGCCCCTGTTAAACAGGGGCAGAAAAATTGGGCCTTAGGCACTGGTGCCATCACACTGCAACCTCTGCCATACACTCTAGTTTTTTTGCAGGAATTAGCCCTGCTGCAAAGCATTGCATCAAAAATTGTACTTAAATGCCCCTGTTAAACAGGGGCAGAAAAATTGGGCTGCTGGCATCACCCAGAACCAAAAATGTTCTTCCAACATATCAGCGGAGGAGGAAGAGGATAGACAATCAACATAACAGGACAGTCACTCAGCATCAGCATAGGCAGTCTTGAAGGGATGTGGTATTTCAAAAAAAATTATTCGGTTACATCAGCTTCAGGTGCTTGGTAGCTGTGGGTGATCCAAGACTGATTCATCTTGATGAAGGTCAGTCGATCAACTGATTCGGTGGACAGGCGCACCCTGTGATCGGTAACGAAGCCACCAGCAGCACTGAAGGTGCGTTCCGAAAGAACGCTGGATGCAGGACAGGCCAGTAGCTCAATTGCATACTGTGCAAGCTCTGGCCAGTGATCCATCCTCAAGACCCAGTAAGCCAGAGGATTTTCAGTGGGAAAGGTGTCCAAGTCTGACCTTGCCCCTAGGTATTCCTGCACCATGTAAATTAGACGCTGGCGATGGGTGCTGTAACCAATCATACCTTGGGGCTGCGGACTAAAAAATTGTCTGAAAGCACCAGTCAGACGGCCACCTTCTCCACCGCTCCTTCTGACTGATGCCTCAGCAACACGTTGTCCAGGACCAGGAGTTTGTGACCTCCCAGTCTCTGGGAACGCGTTGCACAGAGCTTTCTGCAAGGCCTCCCAGAGATGTCTCATCCTCTGCTCCCTCTGCGATGGCAAGATAAGGTCGGCAACCTTACCCTTGTACCGTGGATCAAGGAGAGTGGCCAGCCAGTAATGGTCCCTCTCCTTGATCCGAAGAATACGAGGATCCTTCCGCAGGCTTTGCAGGATCAGGGAGGCCATGCAGCGTAGGTTAGCTGAGGCATTCGGTCCGGAGTCCTCTGGGTCACTAAGGACAACATGATCCGCAGCTACCTCCTCCCAGCCACGTACAAGTCCACGTGTTTCTTGGGACTGTAAATCATCCCTATAAGACCGCTGCTGCTGATGCTGAGTGCCAGCCTCCACCTCCATGCTGACACAATCATCCTCCTCCTCCTCTTCCTCCTCCTCACCCTCTTCCTGTGTGATGGGTGGCACAGCAGGAACACTGTCTGGATAAAGGGGGCCTTGAGAGGCAAGGAAGTCCTCCTCTTCCTGCCTCTGTTCTGCCTCAAGTGCCCTGTCCATTATTCCACGCAGCGTATGCTCCAAGAGGTGGACAAGAGGTATAGTGTCACTGATGCATGCACTGTCACTGCTCACCATCCTTGTGGCCTCCTCAAATGGTGACAGGACAGTGCATGCATCCCTGATCATGCCCCACTGGCGTGGTGAGAAAAAACCAAGCTCTCCTGACCCTGTCCTGGTGCCGTAGTCGCACAGGTACTCATTGATGGCCCTCTGCTGCGTGTGCAGCCGCTGCAGCATGGCCAATGTTGAGTTCCATCTGGTGGGCATGTCACATATAAGGCGGTTCTTGGGCAGGTTCAACTCCTTTTGGAGCTCAGCCAGCCGAGCACAGGCATTAAATGATCGGCGGAAATGCACACAGACTCTCCTGGCCTGTTTCAGGACATCCTGTAAGCCGGGGTACCTGCCCAAGAACCGCTGCACCACCAGGTTAAGGACGTGAGCTACACAGGGCACATGGGTCAGTTGTCCCTGTCGGAGGGCGGAGAGGAGGTTGGTGCCATTGTCGCAAACCACCATTCCTGGCTTAAGCTGGCGTGGCGTCAACCACCTCTCGGCCTGCCCCTGCAGAGCTGACAAAACATCCGCCCCAGTGTGGCTCCTGTCCCCCAAACAAACCAGCGCAAGCACGGCATGGCATCGTTTTGCCTGCATACTTGCGTAGCCCCTGCAACGCCTACGGAGCACCGCTGGTTCTGAGGACAGAGCACTGGAAGAGGCCATGGAGGAAGAAGAAGAGGAGGGGGTGGAGGAGAGAGGTGTGTCACAACCAATAGTAGCATTTTGGAGGCGTGGTGGCGGAACAACCTCCAATACTACTGCACCTTGTCCTGCATCCTTCCCAGCAGCCAGAAGAGTGACCCAATGGGCCGTGAAAGACAGGTAACGTCCCTGTCCATGCCTGCTGGACCATGAGTCAGCGGTAATATGCACCTTACCACTGACCGCCCTGTCCAGCGAGGCAAGGACATTGCCTTCCACATGCCGGTAGAGAGCCGGAATTGCCTTCCGTGAGAAAAAGTGGCGTTTGGGGACCTGCCACTGAGGAACCGCACATTGTACAAACTCACGGAAGGGGGCCGAGTCTACCAACTGAAAAGGCAGCAGTTGAAGTGCTAGCAATTTAGCCAAGCTAGCATTCAACCGCTGGGCATGTGGATGGCTGGGAGTAAATTTCTTCCGCCGGTCCAGCAGCTGGGGCAGGGACATTTGTCTGCTATAATCGGACGTGGATGTACCACTAGCAGAGTTCCCGGAAGCACTTGGCTGTGACACACCTAATTCTACACCTTCATTCCTCTCAGAGCAGGTTTCAGAGAGGACTGAAGGTCTAGTGGGGTTGGAGATGCCAGCTGATGAGGAGCAAGGAGAGGTCCGCTTTGTTCTTTGGTGTGGGTCTTTGAGGTATGCTTGCCAACGAGCTGCATGGCAGGTCAACATATGTCTGGTCAAGCATGTGGTGCCCAAGCGGCTGATGTTTTGGCCACGTGAGATACGCTTGAGACATATGTTGCAAATAGCAGCGGTGCGATCTGATGCACTCGTCTCAAAAAAGGCCCACACCAAAGAACTTTTAGAATACCGCGCAGAGGAAGCGCTCTGCGCAGAGGAAGCGCTCTGCGCAGGCGGAGCTCTGCGGTGTGATTCAGTCAGTGTGCTGCCCCTAAGCTGGCCCCCGGAGGGCATCCTGCCTCGTTGGACATGTGCCTCCTCCTCCTCCTCCTCCCTCCTTCCAGGCACCCACGTGGAGTCAGTGCCCTCATCATCCCCTCCCTCTTCATCGCTGTAGCAAACCTGGCAGTATGCTGCAGCTTGTGGAACATGACTGCCAGATTGCTGTCCTTCTTGAGCATCCCCTCTCTCTGTGCTCACGCTACTGCCTTCCTCTAGCTGAGTGTCATCATCAGAGCCCACCAAACACTGGGCAACCTCCTGGAGCATGTACCCAACACTGTGCTCAAAGAGTTCAGGAGACTCCTCAGGAGTTGCACACACAACTTCCAATAACTCCAGCAGATGCCAATCGGGCCCAAATAGAGAACAGCTATGTAGGTGGATAATAGCGGTATGTACTGGGTACAGAGCAGGCACACAGCACGCACTATCTCCTGAGTGACACTACTGACTGCAAGCTCTATTGTTAAAGATGGACCACTAGCTATATAGGTGAGGTGAATATCACGGTGTATACTGCGGTCAGGGCACGCAGATAATAACCAGAAAACAGCAGAGTTAAAGGGGTATATACAGATGTATACTGTGCTGTGCTGGAGGCACACACAACTTCCAATAACTCCAGCAAATGACAATCGGGCTCAAATAGAGAACAGCTATGTAGGTGTATATAGTGGTATGTACTGGGTACAGAGCACGCAGACAGCACGCACTAACACTACTGACTGCAAGCTCTATTATTAAAGCTAGATCACTAGCTATATAGGTGAGGTGAATATAGTGGTGTATACTGCGGTCAGGGCACAGACAGTAACCACTACACAAGAGCAAAATAGTAAATCAGCCAAAAACGATTGGTGTGTAACTGTGTTGAAGGTACACAGAACACCCACTGCTTCAGATGCTAACAAACACTACACGAGGCTGCCTGAAAGGCGGCTTTATATAGTGTGGGGCGTGCACTACACAGTCTGAGCTATGATTGGCCACAGGCAGGATGCCTGTAGCCAACCATTGCTCTCCTCGCTACTGGCGCTGCGATTGGCCAAGCATGCGGGGTCACAGTGCATGCTTGGCCAATCGTGAGACAGCAATGCATTGCGCCATCGCAGTGCATTGTGGGCCACACGAATTTTGCCGCGAACGGCCCAAACGTTCGGAATTCGGCGAACGCACGAACGACCGATGTTCGAGTCGAACATGCGTTCGACTCGAACACGAAGCTCATCCCTAGTTGGGATATGCCTCTAATAACTTTGCACATCTAGACTTGCAATATTTGCCACTCTTCTTTGCAGAACTGCTCAAGTTCAGTTAAATTTGATGGTGACCGTTTGTGGACTGCAGTCTTCAAGTCATTCCACAGATTTTCAATGGGTCTGGGCTCTGACCATGCAACGACATTCACCCTTTTCTCCTTCAACCACTGTGTGGTCATTGTTGCTGTGTGCTTTGGGTCATTGTCATGTTGTAAGGTAAAAGTTCTTCCCATTGACAACTTTCTGGCAGAGGACAGCAGAACACATTTTCTTCTATTCTGACAAGTGCTCCAGTCCTTGCTGCAGAGAAACATTCTCATAACAGGATATTAGCACCTCCATGCTTTACTGTAGGAATGGTGTTATTTGGATGGTGAGCTTTATTAGATTTCTGCCAGACATATTGTTGGTGTTGAGGCCAAATAATAAAATTTTCTCATCTAACCATAACACCTTTTTCCATGTGGCCTCAGAATCTTGAAGGTGTGTTATGGCAAAGCTCAGTCATGACTGCATGTGGCCCTTCTTGAGGAGTTCCTTTTTTCTTGCAACTCTCCCATAGAAGCAACACGTGTGGAACATTTGTGATATGGTTGTCACATGCACACAATGACCACTCTTTGTCTTCAATTCCTGGCTCTTTAATCCAGTTTGGAGCAACGTCCTGATCTGAGGAGGGTCTCTATTGTACCAAATACCTTCCAGTTCTCAATAATAGACTTCACTGTGTTTCTAGGCATTGATAAAGCTGTTGTCATTATTTTGTATCAATCTCCTGACTTGTGCCTATCCACAGGGCTTTTTTTCTCAACTACGAACCAGACCCCAACCGCTCTCCCCACACACACCCTCCAAATCAAATAGTGGGTGTGGTCAGATTTCACAAACAGTAGGAGGGTCTTAAAAGGGCATTAAATACCAGGATTGCATTACATACAGAGTGCAGAGTTCATGAGGGTTGCACATAGAGTGCAGAGCTGTCATTTGTAAACACAGAAACTGGACTTCTGTGTTTGTGGTAAGCAGGCACCAAAGGGTCTGAGCCAGAGGCAGTGGAACTGAGCTCCACCAAGTTCCACCTGAAAAAAAGCCCTGCCTATACACAACTTTATCCCAGAGATCCTGATGACAGTGCCTTGTCACCCATAGTGGATTGTTTGCAGTTGCACTACTCAGGACTTAAATACTCCATGAAAGCGCTAATCAAAACGACCCCAGATGATCACAGTTGAAAGTCAAATGGCTTTGTGTGCCATGGAGAAGGTGATTAGCTACCGCTGATTGAGTTTACAAGTCATATTTAGGAGTGGGGGATGATCCTTTTTCAAACTCAGTGGTTCTGTTTCTGATATATTTATTTTTTTCTGACATGCTGGTGTTATATCTTTCACTTGGATGTTATAAGTTACATTGAGTAAATACAGCTGGATGAAACAAAAACTGTATTTGTCTTAAGTTCAGACTGCAAAGCAACAATATGTGATTATTTTAGAAGGGGGTTATTCTTTTCTATACCCATTATATGTTACATGAACAGACCTGATCCTCCTTTATTCCAATCTGTATGCTATACGGGTGATAGATCTCCGGGATCACCGCATTGTGCTGAGTGCCATTTTTTACAAGCACTTGTCCAGCACATCCATTTTCCTGATGATATTTTATAGAGTCTGGGAGCCACACTAACAATGTCACAAGTTGAGCTGAGTTATCGAATTAAAGTGCTGAGTCCCCCTGCTCTAATTGTGTACAGGCTGCATGGTGAGAGCTCATTTTTTCACATCCTTGAATCCATCACCACGCAACTTTCCCTCGCTATACAAATCTCAAACGTAGCTGTCTGGATTGTACTTCTTTTTCTAAACTGTGAATGTTGGTAGAAACTTGACCCTTGACTAGCTGTCATTCTCATCATTGCTTAAAAAAGACCCCATCAGTAACTTTACAGGCCTGCTTTTATTTATTATAGGTTATTATAACACCAACAAGTTACACAGCACTTTTAAGGTAAGCCCAGACTTTGAAATGTGATCTGCATTCAGATTGTTTTTCAGGGGGGTTTGACATGCTGAGAATTAGCAGTGTGATGCCTTCTCACTACGTGTTTTAACACTGTAATTGCTGTATCAATGTACTGCAACCATGTGCATTACATGCGGTTGCAGGCATTTGCAGAGCTACTCATTTTGCTTGAATGGGTCATGTTCGATGAACTTACTGGCCACTGAATGCAACAGAAGTGACAGTTTTTGATGCAGGTGTGAAGCAAAGCATTGCAGCTGCTGTATGTGAGCACCAGTCCCATCCACTGGCTTTGCCTAAAGCCCAAGGGGCTGCATCTGGGCAACTAAAAATTGATCCCTTGCAGTGGGGCTGTGCCCACGCTGCAAGGGTTAATTGCTCAATTTGGTCTAAGGAAACAAAAGCTAAACAGGTTCCCACATCTTCCCACATCTTCTTCTCCTCTAGACTCCACCAATCTAGAGTCCTGATGTCATCACGACCAAATCAGGGTTTATAGCCCTGCACTGAACATGAGGACACTGAGGGATAGTCCACCGCCAGAGAGTAGGGGAACACCACCTGTAGGGAGAGTGAATTATTAGGTAGGAAAAACTGTTTCTCCCCTCCCCTAGGAAAAAAAAATCAAGCTATCACCCCTTTTTGACATATTCCTGTAGTTGAGCTTTAAGGTCAGGGTGATCATGCTGACCCATGTTCACAGCCAAAAGCACCTACAATGGGCACATGAGTATCAGGATTAGACCATGGAGCAATGGAAGAAGGTGGCCTGTTTTGATGCATCACATTTTCTTTTACATCATGTGTATGGTGAGGTGTGTGTGCATCACTTACCTGGGGAAGAGATGGCACCAGGATGCAGTATACGAAGAAGACAATCTGGTGGAGGCAGTGTAATGCTTTGGGCAATGTTCTGCTAGAAAACCTTGGGTCCTGCAATCCATGTAGATATTACCTTGACATGTACCACCTACCTAAACATTTTTGGTGACCAAGTACTCCCCTTCATGGAAACTGTATTCCCTGATGGCAGTTGACTCTTTTAGCAAGATAATGCACCCTGCACACTGAAAAAATGGTTCAAGAATGGTTTTAGGAACACATCATCGAGTTTGGATTTTGAATTGGCCACCATACTGTCCAAAACTCAATCCAATCAAGCATTTGTGGGGTGTGCTGGAAAATCATAGCCTGATCCTTGGAGGTCCCACCTCACAACTTACAGTATCTAATGGGTCTGCTACTGACAGCATGGTGCACACTATAAATCCTATAGTCCTGTTCAAGAGTGCACAAGAGAGGTTGGCTATGTTCCTACATACCATAGGACCATGGAGAACAAATATATCCACTCTCTGGAACAAGCTGAGAGCAAGAAGGTAGTTTTCTGATTTACAATACAACATACAGTGGTGTGAAAAAGTGTTTGCCCCCTTCCTCATTTCCTGTTCCTTTGCATGTTTGTCACACTTAATTGTTTCGGAACATCAAACCAATTTAAGCAATAGTCAAGGACAACACAAGTAAACACAAAATGCAATTTGTAAATGAAGGTGTTTATTATTAAAGGTGAAAAAAAATCCAAACCATCATGGCCCTGTGTGAAAAAGTGATTGCCCCCCTTGTTAAAACATACTATAACTGTGGTTGTCCACACCTGAGTTCAATTTCTCTAGCCACACCCAGGCCTGATTATTGCCACACCTGTTCACAATCAAGGCATCACTTAAATAGGAGCTGCTTGACACAGTAAGGTCCGCCAGAAGAGCCTTAAAAGCTACACATCATGCCGAGACCCAAAGAAATTCAGGAACAATTGAGAAAGAAAGTAATTGAGATCTATCAGTCTGGAAAGGGTTATAAAGCCATTTCCAAAGCTTTGGGAATCCAGCGAACCACAGTGAGAGCCATTATCCACAAATGGCGAAGACATGGGACAGTGGTGAACCTTCCCAGGAGTGGCCGGCCGCCCAAAATTACCCCAAGACCGCAGCGACGACTCATCCAAGAGGTCACAAAAGACCCCACAACAACGTCCAAGGAACTGCAGGCCTCACTTGCCTCAGTTAAGGTCAGCGTTCATGCCTCCACGCAAAAATGGCCTGCATGGCAGAGTTCCAAGGAGAAAACCACTGCTGAGCAAAAAGAACATCAAAGCTCCTCTCAATTTCTCCACAACACATCTTGATGATCCCCAAGACTTTTGGGACAACATTCTGTGGACCGATGAGACAAAAGTGGAACTCTTTGGAAGGTGTGTGTCCAAGTATATCTGGCGTAGAAGGAACACTGCATTTCATAAAAAGAACATTATACCAACAGTAAAATATGGTGGTGGTAGTGTGATGGTCTGGGGCTGTTTTGCTGCTTCAGGACCTGGAAGACTTGCCGTGATAAAAGGAACTATGAATTCTGCTGTCTACCAAGAGATCCTGAAGGAGAATGTCCGACCATCTGTTCGTGTACTCAAGCTGAAACGAACTTGGGTTCTGCAGCAGGACAATGATCCTAAACACACCAGCAAGTCCACCACCGAATGGCTGAAGAAAAACAAAATGAAGACTCCTGACCTGAATCCTATTGAGATGTTGTGGTATGACCTTAAAAAGGCCGTTCATGCTCGAAAACCCTCTAATGTAACTGAATTAGGACAATTCTGCAAAGATGAGTGAGCCAAAATTCCTCCAGGACGCTGTAAAAGCCTCATTGCACGTTATCGCAAACGCTTGGTTGCAGTTGTTGCTGCTAAGGGTGGCCCAACCAGTTATTAGGTTTAGGGGGAAATCACTTTTTCACACAGGGCCATGATGGTTTGGATTTTTTTTCACCTTTAATAATAAACACCTTCATTTACAAATTGCATTTTGTGTTTACTTGTGTTGTCCTTGACTATTGTTTAAATTGGTTTGATGTTCCGAAACACTTAAGTGTGACAAACATGCAAAGGAACAGGAAATGAGGAAGGGGGCAAACACTTTTTCACATCACTGTACATGCTTAATTTTGTTTTCAAACCAGAGTTAAGTGTCACTTTAAGCATTCCCTTCTGCTTTTTCGTAACACATATTCAAGATCAGAGCAATGCATTGTATGAGGTCATGACATTGTGTCCAGACCTCTGTATGTAGGGAATGGTGCCAGTGTCTCCAGTACAACGTGGTCTCTTCCTGTAAGTATGACTGTGAGGCTGTGCTCCCAGTGTTTAGAACAAATGTAGGAAAGAATTTGAACAGTTTGCTGCTGATAACTTAGCTGCAGGTGTTTCTTAAAAATGGGAAATGTACCTTTGAGTCCTTAAATGCACTACAAATGTGTTTGGCTGGGCCAAATTACAACACTTGTTTTTAAAACCAACTTCAGAGAAAACCTGCTTTTTGTTTCCATAGGGAAGAGTTTGAATCTCATGTTCTGTTTGACACCCGTCCTCTGAAACTTTCACAATGACAGCAATAAAATCCTGACCGAGGTTTAGGTTATATTCACATCTGCAAATGCAGCTGCACTGTGATTAGATGTGAGAACCTCACTGGGAGTGCCACGATTAGCTGCAGGAGGCAGCACCATTTCAAAGCAAAGGGAGGCTGCCAATTCCCATAGCTAATTGCAGTCACTAACATGCAATTACTTATGCAGCAATTGCCCTAGACAGCTGCATCCATGGTTGATCACTCGCATGAGCGATTACACACGAGTGGCTGCGATTATCTGTGGAAGCCAAGCCCGCCATCTCCCTTTGCTTTCAATGGGTCTGCCTCTCCCCCAGCTAATCATGGCAATCCCCCCTTAGATTCTCACTTCTAATCGAAATGCGGTTGCATTTGCAAATGTGGGTGCACCCTTATAGAACAGGCCCGGAGCAAAGGGAACCTAGGTACAGGGCCCACATGACTGGGGGTCGCTGGGCAGGCTGCACTGATCAGTTCCTGTTAGTGCACTGGTGGGAGGGTGGCTTACATTGGAGCAATGGTAGGGTAGGGGGGTGCAACCTGGGTACTGGGAAGTCCCCAGGGTGGGGGAAGTTTCCATTAGTTGGGGGACAACAGGAGAGAGGTAACAGCACAGGAAGTTTTTTTTCTTTCCCTCCCTCCCTATCTTGGGCTCTGTGGTTGGTTTAATGTTGTGTTTTCTTGTCTAGTTTGATAGCTGCAGGGGTCTCGGGTTCTTGAAGTTTGAAAGGAATACAGTATGTGGTAAGGAATCGGTTAGGCCTATCTATGGGTGCCTTCCCTATCAAGAAAATAATGTGCTATCGGTCATCGGGCTGCATCGGGTAAGAAGTTGGTAATAGTTTGTTCCTGAGCTGGTGGAATTGTAGCTAGGGGCCAGGATGCCTAGGCGGTGGTGGTGGTACAGCCGATGCAATAGAAAACCTTCCTTCATGAACCTCAGACATAGCAGTCAATTTAACACAGAAAGTTGGGTTATATATAAAATGGACATTTTTTTATATAAAACTTTGTTATGGTTGTTAATAAAGGGGCCGCTATGACCATTTAAATACAGAAGGTGTCACATAGTTCTTTCCTAAGGTGTTTGTTGGGTAGAAAAAGAGGGGTGGGATTAGTAGGTGGTGGCAGACGACACATCAGCCTTACACCAGTCATGTGCTTTTATCTTTATTTATGTCCCCATTATGTGTATTCCTCTCATTTCCTGTTCAGTCTAACAGCTAGAAGGTCTGTTTCTAGATCCTAGATTCATCCAGTGAATCTGCATGTACATTTGATCTGTGTGAATTGGGCAAAAACGAATGTTGTTTAGGCTATGCACATAAAAAATACTGCATTGTGTCCACTAGATGGAGCTGAGGCATGAAAGAAATACATATATCTTTGTAAAAAAAGATACAATGTAACAATTACATTTATCTGCTAACTCATGCTAGTGCATGTCCTCTACAATTGTTACATTGTATCTCTTGTTACAAAGACATACACATTTCTTATGTTCCTCAGCTCCAACTAGTGGCCATAAAGCAGTCCCTGCGGAACCAGCCAAATTTTAATCCATCTATGCGTAACTTACTCCAATTTTATCAGTCCTTCAAAAAATGGTGGGCTCTGTGCCCTGAGCCCACCCAGTTGGGTGAGACCCGATTGCTCAAGAGGAGAAGCGAATTGTATTGGCCGCCACGCCGAGGGAAGGGGGAGGGAAGGTGCCGTGATACGCAGAGGAGGAGGAGAGGCAGGAATGGTGATGGGTAATTGCGGGACTGACTGATGGGGGGGGGGGCATAGTGGTGTGAGTGCAGGGCCGACCGACCAATGGGGAGTGGAGGTGGGATGTCTTGTTTGCCACACCCCTCCCCAAAAATATACACCACCAGCCGCCACTGATTTGAACCAAGGACCCTAGTGCTGCTATGTAGAAGTGCGACCACTTAGCCACTGTGCTACTTCGAGCAACAAAATGTTGATGGGCCCTAACTCTTTTCCACTCTAGTCATCTGGAGTTAGGCTGTAAATCTGAATTCCAGGAATTAAAAAAATATACTCTTGCAGTGTCCTCCAGCATTTCAAAGCTTACATGTTTGCTATGTGTAAGTAATAGAGGATCAGATATTATTAAACATACCTTACACTTACCTTCCTCTGTCCTGCTCTGCTACCATGTCATCATCATGGACAGTTCAGGGCTATTAACACTGCATTGTACTTGACGGAGGATGGAGTGTGACTTTAGGTGGGTGTGCCTTATGCCACGTACACACGATCAAATTTTCCAGTGGACTTGGTCCGGCAAACAATCTGACAAACAATCCGCCAGACTTTATAGCGAACGGACTTGGCCACACACGGACACTCTGAAAGTCCGGCAATTTCTAACGCGTTGATGTACAGCACGTATGACGGGACTAGAAAAAGGAAGTTCAATAGCCAGTAGCCAATAGCTTCCTTCTTGTACTTGCTTCAGAGCATGAGTCATTCTTAGTCCGCTGGACTAGCACACTGACGAACGGATTGTCCACTGAAAGCCAAGTCTGGCGGACAAATTTTGGGTCAAAACTACTTTCTAAGTCCACCGGACTTTATGATGAAAAAGTCAGCTGGAGCCCACACACGATCGAATTGTCCGGCGTACTGTGGTTGGTTCGCTTTCAATTACAGGTACAATTACAGGTACAATTACAGGTACAATTCGATCGTGTGTACGAGGCATTAGAGAGAAAGATGCAGGGAACTGGATATGTATTACTCCATATTCCAGCACCTCTAGACATAATAAACATTTAACCTTTGGAGTGCAGTAGGGCCCCATTGCAAGGGTATTTCATTATTTTTAATTTTTTTTAGTTATGCCCAGAGTAGGCTTTAAATAATTATTTTTAGCCCTTCATAATGTAGACTGTTTTGATTTTTTTGTTGGGTGATCTTAAATTTGTTCAGTTATGTTTAGTGCAATAAAAATATGAAAACCTGTACTTCTTGTGCTACACCCTTCCTGCCAGCTGTATTGTAGATAAATGTCCTCCTGGGAAGTTCCCCATATCGGCAAAAATGTAATCAATGTCTTTTTTTTAGAGGCAGCTGTGTGCTTCTGTTGGATTGCTGGGCTCGGGGGACGAGTCTACTTGCAGCCTTGGGTCCTATACTAAAGAAAAGGAACCAAACATAGTAATCCCAAGGAAAATGTTACTTCCTTATGGAAGCAAACTTTCAAAGGGACCAAACTAACAGGCAGGTATTTATGTTCAAGAAAAGTAAAAAAAAAAAAAGTTGTGTCCTCATTCCAAATCCTAATTACTGAGACCCATAGTAAGGCAGGTGTCTTATGGCAAAATATGAGCATCGGCCCAAATTAGGCAGCTCTGGGGCCAACCTTGATCTGCTTCCTAAGTTGGTGCACTGATAATTGCAGTGCATGAAGGTTTCCCTATTGGAAGTTTTACTCCTTATTTTTCCACTGGAATAGGAAAAGCCACAAAGAAATTCTGTAAAATCTTTTTGTATTAATCTTTTGTATTTTGTATTATAATTATTATCGCTGGCAACCAGTGGCAGCCGCTTACTAGGGCCATGCATCTGGCCTCTAATCTACATGCAGGGCACTGAATGCATAGATTCCAGTGTTTTTTTTTTTTTTGAAGCATGTGATTAGAGCCGGAGGCTTTAATTGGCTTCAAAAAAAGGTGGGCTCGGGCGCAGAGCACTGCGCCCTAAGCCCACCCTGTTGTGTTACATTAGCGAATTAATATTCAGGAATATCTTCCTGTTTCTCCTCTCGGCCAATGAGGTCTCAGGACCCGCATCCTGATTGGCCCGGGAAGAGAAACAGGAAGACATTAGCAAATATTAATTTGCTAATGTCACACAACAGGGTGGGCTCAGCGTGCAGTGCTCTAAGACCCCATTGGCTGGGAGTCCGAATACCCAATCGGCCAGGAGGAGAAGTGATGGCCAGGACATGGAGGAGATGGATGGGAAAGCCGCCGCTGCAGTAGTGACCTGCATGGGGTAAGTGCAGGGCTGACGGGAGCCTGGTAGGCTAGAAGGAGAGTTAGCTGACGACCGACGGGGGGGGGGGGGGGTATGATGTGCGGTGGCGGGCTTGAGCGACGGGGGTTGTGTGGGGTGGCGGGCTCAAGTGACGGGGGGGTTTTGTGTGGGGTGGCGAGCTGGAGCGACAGGGGGGATGTCTGTGGTTAGGTCTGTCTGATGCCCCCCAACCAATGGAGCACCAGCTGTGACTGCTGGCAACTAAGTATGATTTTTTCCCCCCCTTATGTTACCTGATTGTGCCATGTGATTCCAGAACTGGACATATGGGAGTCTGAAGATAGCATTGTGAAATAAAAAATTAATGGCAGAAGGAAAAACTTGGGGGAGAGCCTGGTTATGTGTCAAAGTCATATGACTGTCTCTCCTCCAACCACTGAGGGAGCAGGGAGAAATCCGTGAAGTCCTGTATGTTCAATACAGTGGCCCGCATTTTATAAATGAGCTGAGAAAGCCACGGTACTCAGAAATACTTTGCAATATAAACAGAAAATACAGTACATAGTTATCCACTTTCCAGTTTAAATTAGTCATTTTGTAGAATTCTACATTTGTTTTGTTACCAATATGGTTGGGCATAGGCAGAAGTATGATGGTTAACAATAAAATGATACACTATTAATTTGTTTATTATTTAATAAACCCATCACCAGCTTAAACAATTAAAATCACAGGAAAATAAAGTATTTTAAATTCTTTGTAGGGATTTTTATATCCATTTGCAATGTGCCTTTGAATTTTCTAAAAAACATGACTAATATAGGACAGTCAATTGCCTCTTCTTTTTGGAGAGTGTCTACTTACTCTCATCTGCCCCACCCCTTCACCTCTCTATATAACCTGGCAAGATGGCAAGACCCAGCAGCTGTGTTAGGGCTTTTGGACATGTTTATATGGAAAGATTGTTGCTGATGCAAGGGACTCTTTTAAAGGATAAGTTCAACTTTTTTAACATCACATGTTACACCCATATTAATGCTACATATGCACCGTTTGTTAAGGAAATTGTAAATTCTGTATAAAATATTATTCTATTTTGTATGGTTTTCCTGTGCATTCCACACTGCATTCATTGTGCACACAGCACTAATAATGTTTTCATTACATGTTTGCATTCTTTCAAGTCCTGATTAGAATTAGCCTGCCTATGTTACGCCCCTTGTTGCCATACAAGTACAATTGTAATAGTAATGTGATATCTATGTAATCACGTGTTTAAAAAAACTTTTATTGCGTTAAATAAACAGAACAGTTATTTTAGAAAGATGCTGTGTGTATTTTTTGAGTCTGTTCCCTACTGCAGTAGTTATTATTAATTTGGGACCACTAATCAATATGATGATAGGAGTTGCGACCCCACTTGTGAGGTAGTTGTGCTTCTACCTGTCATTTACCAATGGTGTTATATGGCAGTACTTTTGCCATCCTTGTGTCCACTAAGGGCTTCTTTGGGCACAGGGGACAAGAGAGAGCATGAACTGTGGCCCAAGTGCCTGTACATGGGAATAACATACTGTATGAACCCAATATAAGAAAATAATGTCTTTATCGTAGGTTCTCAACCACACGGCTGTGGCCATAACCTTCCTCCTCCCAGGCCTCCGGATAGCTGTAGATGCCCTAACCTCCCACAGTTCCACCTAGGTCCCATAGTGTCACCCAGCCTCTTAAAGTGCCCCCAGGCCCCCTAGGGGCCCTCAGCCCCCACAATGCTATACCTTTTTGTAGTGCAAAGCAACACTTCCTGCTTTCTGGCCTAGGCTTGGCCCTGCTGCTTCCTGGGAATCACACATTTCACCTATTCAGGAGGCAGTATGGTACCAAGGGTGCATTTGCAGGCTTGTTGCACATACACACAGATACTATGGGCCCCTATAATGACCCTATACTAGAAACTGGTGGCATCCAGTGCATGTGCAGAAATCCTCCCAAATACCTGGCAGAGTCCTGCAGTGAAGCTGCACATGCACTGGGTTATAGAAGATGGTGGCAAGAGGGGCGGCGGTCAAGAAAAAGTATCTGTTTCCCCCTGCTTGATCTTTATTTTTGCATTGCTGGGAATGTAATGGTATAGCAGGTACGATGGGAACACCCAGTTTGTAGCAAGAGGGAGATCCCAAAGTCATCAGAAACAGAGCCAGTAACCATGACGAGGAGGGGCTGCTTCTGGAGTCCCAAGAGATATAAAAAGTCAACCAGAGTCTACCTGAGATACTGCTTTTAGGGAAAGTGATTCATTAATGCACACCGTTTTTTTACATTCATAGGCTTCTTTCACATTAGCAATGGTGTTTTTTGCTCCCTTTTCAGAGAACAGTTAAAAGAGGGTTTGCAGGTGTTCAAGGGGCAATGGCGTCACATCCCGATGCCTGTTTTCTTTTTCTTTTTTTTGCATGCCTGTCAAACACAGCATATAGCATTAAATTTGTTGCACCGATGTGTACTTATCTGAGCACCCTCTTGTAGGTGAACAGTTGGGGGTGGTAATAACACAGGTCAACTGCCTGTTTTTTACCACCCCCTGACTGTCTTTGTGAAAGTAGCCGGGCCTATTCACACTAATGGCTGTGCTAGAAAGTTGTCACTGGTGTACGATAGGTGTACGATAACAGTGGTGCTGAAGCCCCAGCTGCAGTTTGTTTATTTTTTTCTTTTAATTAACTTTATTGAAATGTAAAAAATGTCTTTTCATTATTTTCTGCAGGCTGCAGCATGATGCAACTGCATCACACTGCGCTGAAAAAAAAAAAATACCACATGCCATAAAGAATTATGAATGAATGAAAGGCAATAATTTTACTATTTTGGGTGCCACATCCAAAATTGTAAACCGAAAATTAGAACACCCCTAGTGGTGGAATTTTTAGGCACCTACAATAAGTATCAAGTATATAGAGTACAAAAGGATTTTTTTATTGAAATAATATTATAAGAAAAGCGTATAAAACAAGGAATGCATAAATACACTGATAATCTGTATAAACTGCTTAGAATACCCTACGCATTTCGGAGAGAGACTGAATCTCCTTCTTCAGGGGTATGTATAAGTATAGAAAGGGTCTATTGGAAAAAGATAGAATATATATTAGAGAAGATTATATAAAAAAAAAATAATACATACATTGTACATATACCAATATTTTAGTATACATTACATATTCAGAATAGTGTGTTAAATAGGCATTCCATAAAACTTGTAATTAAAAACACGACAGGAAAACAGGATGGATATTTTCGATGGTTATTTTCCCCTCAAGGAACTCCTAGTGTGGTCGCTCCAGCAGAGATGGCCGAAGAAGCCTCAAGATGTTAAGAAAAGACCAATCTCCTAGTGCAGGTGGGCAGATGGAGTGAACCCCCCCCCCCCCCCCCCGGGAGGCAGTCGGTCCTGTAAAGGATAAGATAAGGGCGTATTTTAATCCCATTGAGAAGAGAAAAAGAAAAATCTTTTCCTTCCCCATGCGATTTTGTACATAAAAAAATCCTTTTCTTCATAGAAAAAAATAAAGAAATAAATAAAAATATTTTTTTATCAACAAAAAATATATCAAATTAATTAGAAGATATCATACTTGAAAAGTAGTAGATATTATGGTAGTAATACTGGCAAATAAAGGCAGCTCCTAAAAATATTATATTATATCATTATTATTGGGGTGTATTTATATTTTATCCAATATGTATAAACTAGCCGTTGAGGGCGTATAACAACCAAATTATATGATACATATTCCGGATGTCAGGATTAATCAAATCCATATGACATTAAATCCATCAGTATTCTAATAAAGGCCAAATTAATATTTTTATATATAATTAATTAATATAATATAAAAAACGTTACGTTTTTTTAAATAATAATTAATTTAATAGTAATTGATAATACTTGGTATTTATATATAGTTACTGTAATCAATTTAACATAATTCATTAGTATAACCAATTAAGTATAATTGTCAATCCATATATTTCTAACAAAAAAAATATATATATATATAATATATCTTGGTTGCTTTAAATTAGCCAGGAGAAAATACCTTTAAACTATATCCATCCAACCTTCCATCACGGTGTCCGAACGGATGGTGGATGTGTCTCTTTATAATGGCCCCTCTCCAATCAGCCGGCGCAACAGATTGCAACAGCTGATGGATGGGGAGGGGAGACTGAATGCATGGGGGGCAGACACACATTCGCAGTGGCCCTGAACGTGGTCTTCTGGGGTCCCTCAGTGGCTGTCTCGGCTTCCCCCAGCAAGTACTTCTCACATTCATGCGAGCTCCCTCGCATGGTGAGAAGCACTTGCGGGTGCGCTCCCGTGATACAGCCAGCGGCTATAGCTGCTCACTGTATCACTCGGCCTCACCCCCGGCGCGCCGCGTCATTGGATGTGATTGACAGCAGCGTGAGCCAATGCAATGCATCCACTCTAGCCAATCAGTGGCCAGGCTGAGCGGCGAAGAGGACGTCGGGGGCGAGCGCGGGACTTTGGAGGGGTCATGTAAGTAAAATAGAGGGGCTGGGGGGGGCCGGCACTGTCAGATGTTTTTTCACCTTAATGCATAGAATGCATTAAGGTGAAAAAATATTTACCTTTACAATCCCTTTAAGGTGTGTTAAAACTGCTCCACAAATGCCTATTCCATTAAAAAGAAATAAAAGAAATAGAAATAAACGATCTTAACGCCCTGTAACCGCACTGCAACTGCCTGCCAGAGCGTTTGCGAATCGTTACAGTACCATAGACTTGAATGAGAGGCATTAAAAGGCTTTAAACGCTTCCTGACTCAACATGAGGCTTCAGTTTTGAAGCGACACAACACAAATGCTTTATGTTTTGATAGTGTGAACAGCATTGTGTGTGCATTTGAGGGACGTGTTTTTTTGTTTTTTTTTCCCTGCATTCTTTTATTTAAGAATTAAAAGTATTACGATGCAAAGAAAACATATGAAAAGCACTCACTACAAACATCAGTAATATATAAACAAATATTAAATACAAAAATAAATTAAAAATAAATGCAGTGTTAAAAATATATATTACATGACATGAGATAACAATGAATGATGAGGTACCCTGTTTCCCCTAAAATAAGACCTAGCGTGATCGTCGACGATGGCTGCAATATAAGCCCTACCCCCCAAATAAGCCCTAGTTAAAGTCCTTCTATGTCTTATTCTCAGGGTAGGGCTTATTTTTGGGGAAAGAGGATGGGGTTTATTTGGGGGGTAGGGCTTATATTGCAGCCATCACCGACACTCATGCTAGGTCTTATTTTAGGGGAAACAGGGTAATAGAGTAGTATTATTGAGGAGAATAATAAAGAAATAAAAAATTAATTAATTAATTAATTTAAAAATAAATAAAATAAATAAATAAAATGTATATAAAAAATGTATATAAAATATAAAATAAAATATCCAGTAGGATAGCGTTGAGGTGGAGGGTAGAGAGGGGGCATTATTAGGTAGAGTATAATATCCGATCAAATTGGGAAGAATATTTGATAATTAGTTTTAGTCCATAGATTTAAAGATATTATATAGATGCTGAATGATGCAAACAAAATCTACCTTACTGCCTCCCTATAGAAAAGGCGGAAGAGTTAGACAGGATATGGATGTACTCAGAACTGGAGAAGTCCTTCCAGGGGGACCATATACAGTATTGCTATATTTAATGGTCGTACCTTTAAGAAAACTGGTAAGGTTTTCCATATGCCCTCCTGTCCCTTCTGTATTGAACTGCATTGTGTGCTATCCCCCCTCTACTGTTAGCGCTATACAAATCATGTATAATAATAATAATAATAATAATAATAATGTTCTATATCATGAATTTTACAGAACCATTGTCGCACGGTGAGAGGCGAAGAGGATCTCAAAAGAACTGGAATACAGAATCGGGCCGCATTACCCATATGAATAATGATCAAATTTTTTTATATTTTAACCACTTCGATACAGGGCATTTATACACCCTTCCTTCCCAGACCAATTTTTAGCTTTCAGTGCTCTCACACTTTGAATGCCATTTATTTAGTCATGCAACACTGTACCCAAACAACATTTTTATTATTTTTTTCATACAAATAGAGCTTTCTTTTGGTGGTATTTAATCACCAATGGGTTTTTTATTTTTTTGCGACATAAGTGAAAAAAGAGCAAAAATTTTGAAAAAAAAACACTTTGTTTTTGTTTCTATGATAAAATTTTGCAAATAAGTAATTTTTGTTCATAAATTTGGGCCAAAATGTATACTGCTACATCTCTTTGGTAAAAATAACCCAAATTAGTGGATATTATTTAGTCTCTTTAAAAGGCCTATCTCATTTCTTGAGGCTCTGAAATGTCAGGAAAGTACAAATACCCCCGCCCCCCCCCCCCATGACCCCTTTTTGAAAAGTAGACAGTCCAAGGTATTTAGTAAGAGGCATGGTGAGTTTTTTGAAGTTGTAATTTTTTCCCACAATTCTTGGAAAAAATAAGAATTTTTTTTTCTTTTTTTTTACAAAATTGTCATATTATCAGGTTATTTCTCACACACAGCATATGCATACAACAAACTACACCCCAATTCTGTTACTCTTCCCGAGTATGGCGATACCACATGTGTGAGACTTTTACACAGCATGGCCACATACAGAGCACCAACATTGAAGTGACACTTTCAGACGTTCTACGAGCAAAAATGACACATCTCATTTCATAGCCACCTATTACATTTTTGAAGGCCCTGGAGTAAAAGGACAATGGAATTGCCCATAAAATTACCCCATTTTGGAAAGCAAACACCCGAACGTATAATCTGTGAGGCATAATGAGTCTTTTGAACAGTTCATTTTTTTTCAGAGGTTTTTGGAAAATGTGGAAAAAAATGAAAACGCATTTGTTTTTTTACACAAAGTTGCAAATTTCTAAGATATTTCTAACACATAGCATGTATATAGCAAAAATTACACCCCAAAACACATTCTGCTATTCCTCCTGAGTATGGCGATACCACATGTGTAGGACTTTTACACAGCCTGGCTACATACAGAGGCCGAACATTGAAGTAGTACCTTCAGGCATTCTAGGAGCATTTCCTACCCATCACACTTTTGAAGGTCCTGGAGCACCAGGACAGTGAAATTACCCACAAAATGGTACTTGGGTACTCTGATGGGCTGGTGACAGGTACTCGGGTACTCTGATGGCCTGGTGACAGGTGCTCGGGTACTCTGATGGCCTGGTGACAGGTTCTCTTATAGGCTGGTGACAGGTACTTGAGTACTCTGATGGCCTGGTGACAAGTACTTGAGTACTCTGATGGCCTGGTGACAGGTACTTGGGTACTCTGATGGCCTGGTGACAGGTACTGGGGTAATCTGATGGCCTGGTGACAGGTACTCGGGTACTCTGATGGCCTGGTGACAGGTTCTCTAATGGCCTGGTGACTGGTATTTGGGTACTCTGAAGGGCGGTGATAGGTACTCAGGTACTTATATGGACTGTGACAGGTATTCGGGTACTCAGATGAACTGTGACAGGTATTCAGGTACTCAGATGAACTGGGACAGGTACTCGGGTACTCAGATGAACTGTGACAGGTGCTCGGGTACTCTGACTGGCGGTGACAGGTACTCGGGTACTTTGATGGGCTGTGACAGGTAGTCGGGTACTCGGATGGACTGTGACAGGTACTCGGATGGACTGTGACAGGTACTCGGGTACTCTGATGGGCTGTGACAGGTACTCGGGTACTCGGATGGACTGTGACAGGTACTCGGGTACTCTGATGGGCTGTGACAGGTACTCGGGTACTCTGATGGGCTGTGACAGGTACTCGGGTACTCTGATGGACTGTGACAGTTACTCAGATGGACTGTGAAAGGGACTTGGGTACTCTGATGGATTTTGACAGGTACTCGGGTACTCTGATGGACTGTGGGTGACAGGTACTATGATGGGTGGTGACATGTCCTCTTTCTTGGGGGGGCAATCAGTGTGATTTGTGTGTACTGTAAGCGGTAACGAGATGTTACCGCAATCTCCTGCTCACACACGATCGGTGTGTGAGGAGGAGAACCCGGTAACATCTCGTTACCGCAGTTTGTTTACATTTAGTGATCGGCTGTGAAAGGATCACAGCCGATCACGTGGGTAAACAGCCAGCCAATGGCTATTTACCAGCGTTGGTGACGAGCAGTGTTCCCGGGAACACACCGCCACTGACGTACACGCGCAGCGCGATCACGCGCACACTCCGTGCACAGTGGGGGTATAACCATCTGTGATCGGCCGTGACTTCATCATGGCCGATCACATGGTAAACAGCCATGCCCAATGGCTGTTCACCTCCCTTGGTGGCGAGCGGTGTCTCCGTGACACGCCGCCGCTGAAGAAACAGGGATGCACACGCACGATCGCACACATTCCCTGTTTAAATGGGAGACGTCATATGACGGCCTCCCGCCACAATAGGTGCGCCACCTGGCCGTCATTTGACGGCCGGCGGTCAGCAACCAGTTAAAAACATCCTTATACTGCGTTTACATCTGTGTTGCCAACCTACCAGATTGAAATTTACTGACACAACATCTAAATTTACTGGCACAGCCAAGTTTTTACTGGCATTTCCCAAAGTTACAAAATTACAGTTTTAAGTGCAAATGAGAGTGTTTAGGCTACAAACAAATACAATATGCAATTAGTAATATGATTTAAAGTATATAAGGCAAAAAAACATATTTCTTATTTTATTTTTGATATAGTAAGTAAGTAGTTCAGGGACAGGACACAGGAGAGCAGGAAATTATAATGGGCAGCACACACACATAAAATTGACACTCCCAGTGACACTGGCAGCAGTGTGTAGCAGCACAGATGATGATGAGACCTCACTGACACAACACGTCCCCTCCTGAGTCACAGTGACAGTCTCTCTCCAAGCCAAGCAGTCCCTCCAGTCTACTCCAGTTTAAACAGCACTGACGGTCCCAGTCCCAACTTGCCTTGTTCCAATAACGCAGACCCGCACACAAGTCTCTGGCCACTCTGCTTAGCTCCATTGCACCATGACATCACATGACATGCTCAGGCACCGCCTCCGCCAGAGCCGCCCGATCACATTGTAGCAGGCACTATTGGGATGGTTTCAGCCAACTCCGGACCAAGCCGAGCATCAGAGCCATATTTTTTACTGGCAACTTTTTACTTTTACTGGCATTTACTAGCAGGAGAAAGTTGCCTGTTTTTTTACTGGCTGCCAGTAAAAATACTGACGGTTGGCAACACTGGTTTACATGCCGCGTTTAGCCGTGTTCACGTTTAGAAGCGTTTTTTGCATTGCAAATAGTCAAAAATGTATCCCCATTAAAAACACATGTAAAGTCTCATACACACGATAGGACTTTGTACAAACTTTTCCTTGGATTTTTGTACAAAGGGCGTCGGCCCTGAACTTGTATTGCATACACACAGCAGGACTTTTTCAGCCAACTTTCACCAAATCATGTGGTTTTTCTGCTCTTTACCGCCACCTTTGGTCAACTTCTGTATTGTTGGCTGATCTTTTGCATTGGTTCTGAGCATGCCTGTTTGTACTTTGCACAAAAGTCCTATGGTTTTCTGTACAGACGATCAGACTTTGCTCCATCGGACTTTTGTTGCCAGAAAGTTTGTCCGTTCGCACAGCCAACAAAAGTCAGATGAAAAGCCAAAAAGTTTGTCCGATGGAGCATACACACGGTCGGATGTTGCTCCAAAACAGCTAATTTGCATGTTTGTTGTCAAAAAGTCTGATCGTGTGTATGGGCCTTAAGTGAAACATGGATAAGCGCGAGTTACCGCATTTACAAGCTGTCACAGGCATTTTGGCATTTCAAATGCCTCTGAGCATCCGTCCTGAACGCATATTTTTGCTTTCCAAAAAATTCTCTCAAACTCAACTGCCTAGAAACGACTATAAACAACCCTGTGTACATGTACTGATAAGATAACATAGAGGAGAGTTCAGGGGCAGCTGAAAAAATGCCCAACTGCTCCTAAACATCCATTTATCAGCAGCAGTGTACACGAGGACTAAATATCTGTTTACCAGCAGCAGTTTACACGAGGCCTAAATGTCAGTTTACCAGCAGCAGTTTACACGAGGCCTAAACGTCCGTTTACCAGCAGCAGTGTACACGAGGTCTAAACGTCTGTTTACCAGCAGCAGTGTACACAAGGTCTAAACGTCTGTTTACCAGCAGCAGTGTACACGAGGTCTAAACGTCTGTTTACCATCAGCAGTGTACACCAGGTCTAAATGTCTGTTTACCAGCAGCAGTGTACACAAGGCCTAAACCTCTGTTTACCAGCAGCAGTGTACATGAGTCCTAAAGCCTCATACACACGATAGGACTTTGTACAAACTTTCCCTTGGATTTTTGTACAAAGGGCGTTGGCCCTGAACTTGTATTGCATACACACAGCAGGACTTTTTCAGCCAACTTTCACCAAATCATGTGGTTTTTCTGCTCTTTACCGCCACCTTTGGTCAACTTCTGTATTGTTGTCTGATCTTTTGCATTGGTTCTGAGCATGCCTGTTTGTACTTTGTACAAAAGTCCTATGGTTTTCCGTACACACGATCCGACTTTGCTCCATCAGACTTTTGTTGCCAGAAAGTTTGTCCGTTTACACAGCCAACAAAAGTCTGATGAAAACCGAAAAAGTTTGTCCAATGGAGCGTACACACGGTTGGATGTTGCTCCAAAACAGCTAATTTGCATGTTTGTTCTCAAAAAGTCTGATCGTGTGTATGGGCCTTAAACGTTTGTTTACCAGCAGCAGTGTACACGACACCTAAACGTCCATTTACCAGCAGCAGTGTACACGAGGCCTAAATGTCTGTTTACCAGCAGCAGTGTACACAAGGCCTAAACCTCTGTTTACCAGCAGCAGTGTACACGAGGCCTAAACCTCTGTTTACCAGCAGCAGTGTACACGAGGCCTAAACCTCTGTTTACCAGCAGCAGTGTACACGAGGCCTAAACGTTCGTTTTTACCAGCAGCAGTGTACATAAGGCCTAACCGGGATTTACACGGGCCTACAGGATTTGTTGCTGCTGCTTGTTACTGAGTAGAGAACCTCTTTAATTTTTTTTTCCAGTACACACCACTGCTTGAACTGCTCTGGTAAGAAACAAGGCATTTAGAGCCCTTTCACACTGAGGCAGTTTCCAGGCGTTTTAACGCTAGAAATAGTGCCCGTAAAGCAAATAGTGCCTGTAAAGCGCCTGAAAAATGCCTCCCATGCCACTCGAATGTGAAAGTCTGAGTGCTTTCACACTAGGGCAGTGTGCTTGCAGAATGTTAGAAAAAGTCCTGCAAGCAGCATCTTTGTGGCAGTTTGCGAGCGTTCTATACAGCGCTCCCAAAACGCCCCTGCCCATCACAATGATTGGCCAGTGCTTCTGAAGCACCTCAGAAGTGCTTCTGAAGTGCCACAACACAGTCGTTTATAACCCCTTCTTTGGGGTTAAAAGCACGCCGATAACAGCCGAAAAGTGTCGCTTAAACGGCACTAAAGCGCCACTAAAACGAGTGCTGTTTTAGCACTAACGCACGGTCGGCCAGTGTGAAAGGGGTCTTCCAATGGGACCACACTGCTCAGCGCAGTCCACCCACACAGGGTGTGAATGGGCCCTTAGACATAGGTTTGAAACAGCCGTAGCTGTGCATATGAAGGGTTAACGTGCAGCCGCATCTTTTGGATAGAAACTTTATGAGGAAAAGGCTTGAGTAAATGAAAGTCTTGTGGAGATGTCACCTTAGAAAGTGTCAGCACAAAAGGTGCCTTGCTTGTTTCATCTCTCAAACAGCTGCATGCTTTGCGTGACATTTGCTGACCTTTTCTTTGTGCACTCTGTCTGACCCATGAGGTCATTTCCTGGCCTTCTCTGAGCGACCTCTGACCAGCGCCGACCTTTAGCTGGAGCATGTGACATTTTGTTCTCCGCTGGCTGACATGTGATGCTCTCATTATTCCAAACTATGTGAAAATAATGACCTCTGGCGACCTCTGAGTTTTTCTTTTCCAACTCCAGTCTGCAGTGAGAGCTGAATCACTCGGCTGCAGGAAATCCAGACAAAAAAAAAAAATATAGAACAATTTCAACTAGAATAAATCAAACAGGAACACATTACGTGGCTGTGATTCAGACCTAACCTATTATGTTACAGATTATCCTCTTGACATATCACTTCATTCCAAAACTCTGCAGGTGATAGATACACTTTGTACAGCTCTGGGATGTTTAAATTGCTCTGTGTTGTTTTAAATATAATCAGCCATAAAGACTCAGAAGCGGAGAAATAAAACCGACTATGTAAATATTATATTCGTTATGTAAGGATATCACTGACGCTGCACAGATTTGATACTTTTGTTTTAATAGGGATGGTCATGGTCTGATTTCCAGCACACACCCCGGAAAACTGCTTACATTGCTGGCGTACGTATGACCACATACAAACAAATATATTCAACCACTTCAATATCAGGCACCTTCCTGCCCAGACCAATTTTGAGCTTTCAGCACTGTCGCACTTTGAATGACAATTGCACGGTCATGCTACACTGTACCCAAATGAAATTTTTATCATTTTTTTCCCACAAATAGAGCTTTCTTTTGGTGGCATTTGATCACCTCTGCGGTTTTTATTTTTTGCTAAACAAATAAAAAAATACCGAAAATTTTGAAAAAAAATAATGTTTTTTTTTGTTTCAGTTTCAAAACTTTGCAAATAAGTATGTTTTCTCCTTCACTGATGGGAAATGATGGGGTTACACTGATGGGCAATGATAAGGCGGCACTGATGGGCACCGACAAGGTGGCACCAATGAAGTGGTACTGATGAGGTGGCATTGATGGACACCGATATGTGGCACTGATAGACGGCACTGATGGGTGGCACTGATGGGCGACACGGATGGGCACTGATAGGTGGCACAAATTGGCACTGATAGCTGGCACGGATTGGCATGGATGGGCATGGATAGGTGGCACAGGTGGGCATGGGTTAGTCGGCACAGGTGGGCATGGGTAGGCGGCACAGGTGGGCATGGGTAGGTGGCACGGGTGGGCATGGGTAGGTGGCACAGGTGGGCATGGATGGGCACTGATAGGTGGCATGGATGGGCACTGATAGGCGGCACAAATGGGAACTGATAGGTGGCATTGTATTCTAATATATTGTACTAATGGATGCCAATCAGTGCCAATCAATAATGCATGCCAATCAGTGATGCCCATTGTGGGCACTGATTGGCATCCATTATGGGCACTGATTGGCATCCATTGTGGCACTGACTGGAATCCCTGGTGGTCTAGGGTGGCATACCTTGTCCTGGGCATCCCTGGTGGTCTGGTGGCGTCCCTGGTGGTCCAGTGTGGGCATCCTCGGGGGGGCTGTGCTGATAATCGATCAGCACAGACCCCCCCTGTCAGAGGAGCAGCCGATCGGCTCTCCTCTACTCGCGTCTGACAGACGCGAGTGAGGAAAAGCCGATCACCGGCTTTTCCTATTTACACTGTGATCAGCCGTGATTGGACATGGCTGATCACGTGGTAAAGAGTCTCCGTCTGAGACTCTTTACCGAGATCTTAGTTGCCGGGTGTCAGACTGACACTCCGCAACAACGATCGCCGCGATGCGCGCCCCCGGGGGCGCGCAGCAGCTCATAATCCTGATCACGTCATGTGACGTCCGCTCAGGATTATGCAACCACTTTGCCACCGTCTATTTGTTATAGGGCGGGCGGCAAGTGGTTAACCTTTTCAATACCAGGCACTTACACCCCCTTCCTGCCCAAGCCAATTTTCAGCTTTCAGTGCTGTCGCTGTTTAAATGACAATTGTACGGTCATACTACACTGTACCCAAATATAATTTTTATCATTTTGTTCCCACAAATCTTTCTTTTGGTGGTATTTGATCACCTTTGTGTTTTTTATTTTTTGCTAAACAGACTGAAAATGTTGAAAAAAAAAAAGTTTTTCTTTTGTTTCTGTTATTAAATGTTGTAAATAAGTAAGTTTTCTCCTTCACCGATGGGGACTGAAGGGCACTGATAAGGCGGCACCAATGAGGTGGCACTCATGATGGGCACTGATAGGCGGCACTGATGGGCACTGGTAGGCGGTACTGATGGGTGGCACTGATATGCAGCACTGATGAGCATTGATAGGTGGCGCTGATGGGCACTCATGGGTGGCACTGGTGGGCACTGATAGTCAACACTGGGCACTGAAAGGCTGCTCTGAAGTATACTTATGGGTGGCACTGATAGGCGGCACTGCTGGGCACTGATGGGGCACTGAGAGGTGGCACTGCTGGGCACTGATATGCAGCACTGATAGATGGCACTGATAGGCACCACTGATTGCACTGGCACTGGCAGGCATTGGCTATGGGCACTGATTGGCATTTCCCTGTGGTCTAGGGTGGCATACTTGGTGGTCCAGTGTGGTGGCAATCTCTGGTGGTCCTGGTGGCATCCTGGTGGTCCTGGGCGGGCATCCGAGGGGGGCTGTGTTTATAAACAATCAGCACAGACCCCCCCGCCAGGAGAGCAGCCGATCGGCTCTCCTCCACTCACATCTGTCAGACGCGAGTGAGGAAAAGCCAATCATTGACTCTTCCTGTTTACATCATGATCAGCCGTGATTGGACATGGCTGATCACGTGGTAAAGAGCCTCCGTCAGAGGCTCTTTACTGAGCTCGGTGTAGCGGTGTGTTAGACTGACACACCAGACCACTGATCGCCGCGATGCGCGTCCCCACGGGCTGTTATTCGGCTGAACGTCATATGACACCCAATCAGGTGGGAAGTGGATAAAGGAGGAGTCCAGCCTGTGCTCGTTTGGCTGGGCTCCTCCTATTGGTCACATGAGTAGGGATGAGCTGGGTGTCAACTTGAACACCGGCTGTTCGCCGCTCGGCGAAACCAGAACTTTATGGGCTGTTCACGCCAAATTGGAGTGGCGCTCGTGGCCCATAATGCACTGCGGCATCGCAATGCATTGCTGGCTGATGATACACCATGACCCGCATGCTTGGCCAATCACTGCGCCGCCAGAGAGGAGAGCCATAATTGGCCAATTATGACTCAGGGGGTTTAGTACACACCTGCGTGGTGGCCTTGCATAGTGTGTTGTGGCTCATAGAGACAGATAGACGCAGAGACAGTGTCTTCATTTCCTTTGAACCTATTGCAATTACAGTCAGTGTATTGTGCCCCCTGCACAGTGTAAACCTGAAGCTATCCCAGTTCTGATGTTGTTCTGGTCCTATACCACAGGCAGCTGCCGCAGTTACAGTCGGTGTATTGTGCCCCCTGCACAGTGTACACCTGAAGCTACCCCAATTGCTTGTGTTGTTCTCATCCTATACCACAGGCAGCTGTAGCAGTTACAGTCGGTGTATTGTGCCACCTGCACAGTGTACACCTGAAGCTACCCCAATTGCTCGTGTTCTTCAGATCTGATACCACAGGCAGACAGCTGCAGTAATTACAGTCAGTGTACTGTGCCATCTGCTGAGTGTGCACCTAAAGCTACCCCAATTGCTGATGTTCTCATCTCCCTGCAGGCCATTAGTATGTCTTGAAGGCCAACAAGGAGAGGCAAACAGTCACGGGCCAATAAAAGAGGACAAACATGCTCTGTGTCTAGAGGCAACAGTGCTGGTTGTGGATGCGGTGCATCGCCATCAGCACGTGGCCATGGGACACGCTTGTCCTGATTTTCGGCAGCTGGATATGTTGAGCTGCAACATGCCAAAGACTTGGTAGAGTGGATGACCAAGCCCTCCTCATCCTCCTCATCCTCTCTCACTCAGGCTCAGGGTACTCGCAAAGCAGCTGCCAATGCGGCCTCTTCTGTCGTCTCAATACCATCAGTCACTCCTTCCCTAGACCCACTGAACTGTTTGAGCACAGTGTTGGGTACATGCTCCAGGGGGATGCCGAGCATTTTGAAGGCTCTGATAATGGTACCCAGCTAGAGGAAGGCAGTAGCGTGCAGAGGGAGAGGATGCCCAAGAAGGACAGCAATCTGGCAGTCATGTTCCAGCAGCTGCAGTATACTGCCAGGTTTGCTCCAGTGATGAGGAGGGAGGGGATGATGAGGTCCCTGACTCCACGTGGGTGCCTGATAGGAGAGAGGAGGAGGAGGAGGCACATCTTCAACGAGGCAGGATGCCTTGGCCACACCCACTAAATCACACCGCAGAGCTCCGCCTGTACAGGGTGCTGCCTCTGTGCGTTATTCCAAAAATTCTTTGGTGTGGGCCTTTTTTGAGACGAGTGCATCAGATCGCACCGCTGCTATTTGCAACATATGTCTCAAGCATATCTCGCGTGGCCAAAACATCAGCCGCTTGGGCACCACATGCTTGACCAGACATATGTTGAACTTGGCAAGCGTACTTTAAAGACCCACACCAAAGAACAAAGCGGACCTCTCCTTGCTCCTCATCAGCTGGGATCTCCAACCCCACTATACTTAGGTGTGTCACAACCAAGTGCTTGCGGGCACTCTGCTAGCAGTACACCCACATCCGATTGTAGCAGGCAAATTTCCCTGCCCCAGCTGCTGGACCATCAAAAGAAGTTCACTCCCAGCCATCCACATGCCCAGCAGTTGAATGCTAGCTTGGCTAAATTGCTAGCACTTCGACTGCTGCCTTTTCAGTTGGTAGACTCGGCCCCCTTCCGAGTTTGTGCAGGTTCTCAAATGCCACTTTTTCTCACGGAAGGCGATTCCGGCTCTCTACCGGCATGTGGAAGGCAATGTCCATGCCTCGGCTGGACAGGGCGGTCAGTGGTAAGGTGCATATTACCGCTGACTCATGGCCAAGCAGGCATTGACAGGGATGTTACCTATCTTTCACGGCGCAATGGGTGACTCTTATGGCAGCTGGGAAGGATGCAGGACAAGGTGCAGTAGTGTTGAAGGTTGTTCCGCCACCATACCTCCAAAATGCTACTACTGGTTGTGACACACCTCTCTCCTCCACCCCCTCCTCTTCTTCTTCCTCCATGGCCTCTTCCTGAGCTTTGTCCTCAGAACCAGCGGTGCTCCATAGGCGTTCAAGGGACTATGCAAGTACGCAGGCAAAATGATGCCATGCCGCGCTTGCGCTGGTGTGCTTGGGCGACAGGAGCCACACTGGGGCAGCTATTCTTTGAACTTGCTCAAGAACCGCCTTATCTGTGACATGCCCACCAGGTGGAACTCAACGTTGGCCATGCTGCAGCAGCTGCACACGAAGCAGAGGGCCATCAATGAGTACCTGTTCGACTACGGCACCAGGACAGGGTTAGGGGAGCTCTTTTTTTTCGCCACACCAGTGGGCCATGATCAGGGATGCATGCATTGTCCTGTCACCATTTGAGGAGGCCGCGAGGATGGTGAGCAGTAACAGTGCATGCATCAGTGACACTGTACCTCTTGTCCAACTGTTGGTGCACATGCTGCATGGAATAATGGATAGGGCACTTGAGGCAGAACACAGGCAGGAAGAGGAGGACTTCCTTGCCTCTCAAGGCCCCCTTTATCCATACATTGTTCCTGCTGTCCCACCGATCACACAGGAAGAGGACAAGGAGGAGGATTGTGTCAGCATGGAGGTGGAGCCTGGCACTCAGTATCAGCAGCAGTCTTTTAGGGATGATTTACAGTCCCAAGAAACCCATGGACTTGTACGTGGATGGGAGGAGGTGGCTGCGGATCATGTCATCCTTAGTGACCCAGAGGACTCCGGACCGAATGCCTCAGATCACCTACGCTGCATGGCCTCTCTGATCCTGCAAAGCCTGTGGAAGGATCCTTGTATTCAGCGGATCAAGGAGAGGGATCATTACTGGTTAGCAACTCTCCTTGATCCACTGTACAAGGGTAAGGTTGCGGACCTTATCTTGCCGTCGCAGAGGGAGCAGAGGATGAGACATCTCCGGGAGGCCTTGCAGAAAGGTCTGGGCAACGCGTTCCCAGAGACTGGGAGGTTACAAATTCCTGGTCCTAGGCAATGTATTGCTGAGGCTTCTGTCAGTTACAGAATGAGCAGTGGAGAAGGTGGCCGTCTGACCGATGCGTTCAGACAATTTTTTTAGTACGTAGCCCCAAGGTATGATCAGTTCTAGCAACCATCGCCAGCGTCTGATCACCCCCAGCTACCAAGCACCTGAAGATGATGTTACCAAATAATTTTTTTTTGAAATGTCAGATCCCTTCAAGACTGCCTATGCTGATGCTGAGTGACTATCCTGTTATGCTGAGTAACAATCCTCTTCCTCCTCAATGATCCTGCTGATAGCTTGGAAGAACATTTTTGGTTGTGGGCGCCGCCACCAGTGGCTAAGGCCCAATTTTTCAACCCCTATTTAACAGGGGCATGTAATTACAATTTTTGATGCAATACTTTGTAGCAGGGCTCATTCCTGCTCTCAAACTAGAGTATTCATGTTCGTGTCCCATAGACTTTAACGGTGTTCGAACACATTTTTTGCCTGTTCGCATGTTCTGGAAGCGAACCGAACAGGGGGGTGTTCGGCTCATCCCTACTTCTCTTTTAAAGCGTTTCTAAGCTCAACAACAAAAACTGATAGTATTGGAGCTTACTGGTTCTTAAATGTAGTGGCTGCATTGTTTTTTTCTTTTTTCTCACTTTTTTCCTTTATTTTAAAGTGAAACTACACTGCATCTGAGCACCAAAAACCAAAAATGCTATTTAATGCAGTATTAAACCCAAAAGCTTTTTAAGGCTTTCTTTCTTTTGCTTTCATCTGGTGATCCAGCCAGTAAGTCTGTTGTTTTTCATAAGCTCATGCTCTCCAGCAGAATGTATCAGTTTACACGGATGAGACAAACCACTTAGAGTGTTACTAAACCCAGGACCCTGCATTCACTATTTTTGGTCTCCCACAGTACACAGAACATGGAAATGCAATTATCCCCCCAATTATTTAATAAATATAAACTGCTAAATATCTTTTCTCATCAGCAGTATATAGCCGTCTTGTGATTTCTATAAGTTCCTGGTGAAGCTTGTAGGAGGATTTTTTATAAAGATAAAATATACAAAACAGATGCAGCGCTAGTGAAAATAATGATCAATTATACAAATGAATGCAAACTAAAGCAGAGTTCCATTGAGAATCAAGTCCAGAAAGAACAAGGAGGTAACACCCATCTGTGTGGATAGAAATGGTAAGCTGCAGAGGAGGAAAATCCTTCAAATAAAGTGTGTCCAACTCCACACCCATGTGAGTAGACAGCCTGCTTACCGGATTGCCGTGATCACTAAACAGTAGTTTCAACAAGCTCAGGGAAAAACAGTCTCCCCAGGACCTTTAAAGTTGTCTGGAACTGCAGCTAGAACTAATGATGCTCAGAAATCATAAAAAAGAAAAGCTCCCATAGCTCCCATAAAATAACAAAATTCTTTACTTACTGTTATCAAATAAAAAAATGGAAAAAATTGAATTTCTTCATCAATTTAGGCCAATATGTATTCTGCTACATATTTTTGGTAAAAATATCCCAATAAGCTTATATTAATTGGTTTGCACAAAAGTTATAGCGTCTACAAACTATGGGATATATTTATGGAATTTTATCTATTTTTATTTTTTTTACTAGTAATGGCGGCGATTAGCGACTTATAACAGACTTATAGCAGACACCAACTGACACTTTTTTGGGAAACAGTGACACTAACACAATGATCAATGCTAAAAATATGCATTGTCACTGTACTAATGACACTGGCTGGGAAGGGGTAAACATCGGGGGCAATCAAAGGGTTAACTGTGTGCCTAACCAGTGTTTTATTACAGTGTGGGAGGTGCTTTTACTAGAAGAAGACATAGATCTATGTTACGGCTTTGCAGAGACGCAGGATCCATGCCATCCCTCCTCTCAGAACAGCAATCTGCCTTGTTTACCTAGGCAGACTGCCGTTATTCCTCTCTGCAGGATGATCGGCAGGTGCTGGCAGACATCAAGTCCATTGTACTTGTTGATCGGCTCCTGCTGTGTATAATCATTTGCACCACCTACTCGTAAGTGTGGGATCATGTACAGTATATATACACATCAACCCCCTGTAGCAGTAAAACTGCTATAGGATTATCAGCAAGTGGTTAAAGCAGTATTAAACCCAAAAGCTTTCTTAGGTTTTCTTTCTTTTACTTTCATCTAGTGATCCAGCCAGAAAGTCTGTTGTTTTTTTTAAGCACAAGCTCTCCAGCAGAATTGATCAGTTTACATGGATAAGACAAACCACTCAATACTGGCAGAGTGCTTACAATGATGATTTTTTTATTTATTCATGTCAAATCATTATCCCAAAGGTAAAATAAACTGCTTGCTGTAACTGATTATAAAGTGTGAGCTGGAGTTTGGCTTCCATTTATTAGTGTATTTAAATAACAATCCTCTTTCCCCCAGACTGACAATGTTGCTCTCCAAAGGTGCCCCTTGTGATCATACTACTGTTTGACATCTATATTTTCCACAACGTATAATGTTAATGTTATAGCTTCTACTTACATACCAGTCCTGGGTTGTTGTTTAAAATTTTGCTGTTTTTTTTTTTTGTAGTGTGGATTGACAAAGCTGTGCTTCACTATGTCCATGGTTACTGCACTCTTGGTTTCTTTACTTTTGTATTGTAAAAAGTTTAATTGAGAAAGATTGAACAAAGGTGCCCCCTGCGCTCATTCATCCAGAGTGGGGGCACTCTAATACAGGAGGTGTGTTACTGGCCAGCTCACCAGGTAACAACTGAGGGGAAAGGCCTAAAAAGAAAACAAATGCAGCCACCACATTAAATGATTGGTAAGTTGAATATATTACATTTTAGATTTTGGGTTTAATACTGCTTTCATTCATTTTTAATCTTCAAAGCAAATTCACCCATCCATCCAGGCCTTCATGCTTTATTTTGCTGATATATCACTTTGAAAAACACCTGTTAACATTTCTGGCTGTGGCAGTCTTGAGTAAGGGCAGATGATTCATATAGCATTTACTTCCTTGAATCTGCCTGCCTTAGCTCAGGCATGCAGGCAGGTGGGTGTGCTTAGCTGAGAACCCCCCCCCCCCCCTCCCCCTGAAGACTTCTGGGATGTATGACATAATTTCCCTAGGCATAGAAGCCAGGATGTAACTGAACAAATGTAGATAAAAAGTTGAATATGATATATCTTTCCTATCTATTTACTAATGCTAGCACCACAAGGAATACAAATAGTCTATTTTGATTGAGAGGTTGAAGTTCTGCTTCAACCTAATAATCCTGCCATTGATTTACTTCCTAGAGGTAGTGGCAGATAAGAGCTGGACTCTGATTTTCACAGGTTATCAAAATGTGCACAACGTCATTACTTGAGCCCCATTGGCCTGTATTTGACAGCTCATCACAAAGACAGGGATCCCCAAGAGGGGACATTTACCCAAGTTGAGAAATCCTAGTGTTTTTAACTTACTACCTGTCCTAGGTAGACAACCGTACTGAGCATCTTTGTCACTGTAGAACAGGGCATGTGTTAGTACTATATAACATTGTGTTAGGACTACATAACACCTCCACCCTTTTTGGGTGAAGTGTTTTTTACATAGCTCCCAACTGTTCCTGATTTCGAGGGACTGTCCCTGATTTGGAGCAATGTCCCTCTATCCCTCATTCATACTCATGTGTCCCTCATTTTGGTCAGATCTATATAGTTGTGTAGCACCGGCTCCTGAAGAGCATGCGCTATGTGTTTTTTGGCATTTAATCTTCCTGGAACCGCAGTTTGGTTTTAATTACTCTAAATTTTGGCCTCAGTACCAGTCTGCCTGGATTGCATTGTGTTCTGCTTGACCATAGGTGAAGCTGTCATCCCTGGCAGGTGCTAAAACGCAGTCCAGATGGTGCATTAAGTGTCATTTCTCTCTCGGAGCCAGCCCAATGGGAGTGTCACTCTTGCTGTGCATTCTGGGAGAGGGTACTTAAGGTGTGGACATCACATGCTTCGGGGGTTCCGGTCCAGAGGTGCTTTCTGGCTGTTTGGTCCTGGTCCTCCTGACCAGCCCCCAGGACTCTCATGGCCTGGGGTGCGGATCCACCTGACTTTAAGTTGGGGCTTGCTGGCCCGATGCAAAGTAACTGAAAGAAGGATTCGAAGGTGGTCCAGTGCCTTCTCGTTTTATGGAGAGGCCCAGCAACTGTAGAAGCATCCAGGGGAGGACTCTTCAGGAGAAGGCTACGCAAAGTTTGGCTTCTCAGCAGGAGCCTGGAGGCTAAGTTGAAAGACCCCAAGCGAATCTGGTCTCGCATACGAGAGTTCTCTGAGCTGTCTACATCTTTCAGTTTTATTCAAGTGTTCTACAACAAGTCTGTGGCAGAGACTTTGACTGATTTAAACACCCTGTTGGCTGCTAGGCCTGGTGAGAGAAGGACTATCCGATAAGGGTGAGGATCCAGCTATGAATGGCTATTCTCTGTATTTCCTAATGTGAGAGACTCCTATGTTTGTTTGATTTAGTTCAAGAGTACCTGGACTTTCCTAACTAAGCCCTCTAACCCTATTTTGAGAGACTGTGTTCGTTTATTTTTATTTTTTGCAAATAAAAATCTCTTAAGCGGATCTGGCGTCAGTCTCTGCAGTTCTTGGGCCATCTACCTCCGGAAACCCCTAGAGATACATGAGGTCAAGAAAGTAACTGTAAGCTGCTTCTTCAGGGGTTAGTGCAACAGTTGTATATAATATGCACTTTTTGTCTATCAAAAAGTGTTTTCCAGCGTTAAACCTTTCATCTGATTTCTAAATTGCTGCATTTATAAATTCCAAAAGCAATATAAAGGAATAGTAGTGGTAAAAAAAACACTTGTGGGTTTAACCCAGTGTTTCTCAACTCCAGTCCTCAAGGTGCCCCAACAGGTCAGGTTTTCAGGATTTCCCTCAGATGAAATGGCTGTGGTAATTACTAAGGCAGTGAAAGTGATCAAATCACCTGTGCAAAACAATGGAGAGCCTGAAAACATGACCTGTTGGGGCGCCTTGGGGACTGGAGTTGAGAAACACTGGTTTAACCAATCTTGTTTTTTTGTACAATTGTCCTTTAAGGGGGAGTGGCAAGGGGTGTGTTCTATGCCTGCATACTTTTGATGAAAGTTGTCCCCCATTCTCATCTCAAAAAGTTGGGAGGTATGTTTTTTAGTCCACAGAGATAGCAGAGAATAATGTGAACTTTTATTTTTAGTATGTAATCCTGCCTTAGACTTACTTCCTGAGCTTGGGTGACAGGCACGCCAAGAAGCATTTTCACCCTAGGACAGGGAGTGTGTTAGGATTACATAACACCTCCACTGTTCTCCATAACAATGAGAAGTGTTTTGTAGTTCAACCTAGTACTCCTGCCATTGACTTACTTCTTGTTCTAGGGTGACAATCATACTAAGAAGCTTTAGTACCCTAGGACAGAGAGTGTTTTAGTACTACATTACTTACAGCTTTTTTTTTATGTTTTAGTCCATAGATATAGCAGAGAACAATGGTAACCTTTTAATTTTTAAACTACTGTATAACTAAAGGCAAACCTTTTTTCTTTCATCTTGGATATAGTGGAGAGTACCCCTGTTATGGAGATTCTCCTTCTCTATTTGATCTGTTTACCATTATCATTGAAAGTGAAAGTAAAGGAAGATCCAAAATGTTGGGTTGTCCCCAGAACAAAAATAATGGGGATATCTGCTAATGGGGAAAATATGGGGATATTATCATTATACAGTATTTATTTAGCGCAAAAAGTTTACGCAGTGCTTTACAACATGAGGGCAGAAATTACAGTTACAATACAGTTTAATAGTAGTAGCCTGTAGGCTCTGCTCATTAGAGCCTACAATCTAAGGCTGCGTACACACGGGCGGACTGTTCGCCCAACTTAGTCCGCTGAACAGTGTTTCAGCGGACAGTCCGCTCGTGTGTGGGCTTCAGCGGACTGTTTCAGCAGACAGTCTGACGAACAAAGTCTTACGGAATTTCCGTAAGACAGTCCGTTCAAACTTGGTTTTGTCCGTCCAAACTTGGTTTCAGCGGACAGTCCGCTCGTGTGTAGGCAAGTTGGACGGACTAAGTATCCGCATGCTCAGAAAGGGTTTACACGGCCGAAGGTTGCATTGCAGTGTATAGGACGTCGTTTTTCTAGTCCCGTCGTACGTGCTGTACACGTCATCACGCACGTTTTCAGCGGACTGTTCGTTCATCGTGTGTGGTCAAGTCCGTTCATGCTAATTTTGAACGGACTGTTTGTCGGATTGTTTGACGAACTTAGTTGGGCGAACAGTCCGCCCGTGTGTACGCGGCCTAAGACTGAGGGTAAACAGATACAAAAGGTAATAACTATGGGGAAAGGGCTGATTGAGAATATAAATGTACAGTTGTTGGTGGGGGCCAAATAAGCCTCTAAAAAGAGATGAGTTTTCAAGGATCATCTAAAAGTGGACAGAGTAGGAAGTAGTCAGACAGATTGGGGTAAGGTGTTCTAGAGAATGGGTGAGGCTTGGGAGAAGTCCTGGAGGCAAGCATGGGAGGAAGTGATAAGGGAGCTAGAGAGCAGTAGGTCTTGAGAGGAATGAACAGAGAGATTAGGTTGGTACTTAGTGATGTAGTTGGGGACCGAGTTGTGGGTGGCTTTGTAAGTTGTTGTTAGTATCTTGCATTTAATCTGTTGGGTGAGTGAAAGCAAGTGGAGGGGATTGACAGAAAGGAGTAGCAGACACAGGTAAGGTAAGGAGGATGGGTCTGGCGTCAGCATTCATAATAGACTAAAGGGGGATAGCCCATGTAAAGGTATTACAATGAGGAGGGAGTTGCAGTAGTCAAGGCGAGAGATGACCATGGAGTGAATTAGAAGCCTTATGGTGTCATTCTTTAAAATGTATTTCAACTTTACATCTATAGTTTGCTTATTTGCTTTTGACCTGCTATATATACTAGTGAATGTTTTTAATTATATCTATTTTTAAGGAAGAAAATACCTGTAATGCCGCGTACACACGGTCGGAGAATCCGTCGGAATGCGTCTTATCGGACCGTGTCGTCAGATAATCCGACTGTGTGTGGTATGCATCGGACTGATTCCGTCCGAATCTCCGTCGGACCCAATTTTCCAACACGTTGGAAATATTTCCCGACCAACTGGGCCGGTCGGACCTAATCCGATCATGTGTAGAGAATTTTGATCGGACCAAGTGCCACGCATGCTCAGATCAAATTCCTACATCAAAGCTATTGGCTACTAGCCCGAATCTAGTCCCATCGTAACGAAATTACGTCATCACGTTCTGAAAGATCGGATTTTTCGACAACTTAGTCCGACCGTGTGTATGCAACAGTTTCGGATACAATCCGTCAGACTAAATCTGACGGACAAAATCCAACGGATTTGGTTGACAGAATCTCCGACTGTGTGTACGTGGGCTTAGTCAATAGCAGGATTGCCAAGTTGAAATTAAAGTAGAACTAAAGACAAACCTTTTTTTAAATTTTGGATATACAGGGAGAGTTATAACACCTGTCATATTTTTTTTTTTTTGCCATCTGCGTTCCATTAGGGAGATTTCCCTTCACCTCTTGTCCAATAGTAAAAACAGGAAGCGAGAGGAAATAAGGGAATACCAGTTGGCCACCAGAACTAGTGTCCCCATGGGAAGATTTCCCCTCTATTATGCCGCGTACACACGGTAGGAGAATCCCTCGGAATGCGTCTTATCGGACCGTGTTGTCAGATAATCCGACTGTGTGTGTTATGCATCGGACTGATTCCGTCCGAATCTCGGTCGGACCCAATTTTCCAACATGTTGGAAATATTTCCCGACCAACTGGGCCAGTCGGACGTAATCCGATCATATGTATAGCATTTTGATCGGACCAAGTGCCACGCATGCTCACATTCAAATTCCGACATGGAAGCGCTCGCTCAGGTAAAACTACCGCTCGTAAGCGATATAGCACATTCGTCACGCTGCAATGTTAAAAATTCATTCATCAAGCGCATTCTCTTGTTCTTTACAATGCTGCAAGAACCAACTTCTTTTGATGCTCATAGTCACACACACTTCTCCCGAACGGATTTCATTACTCTTTTTTAACCATTTCAGCAATACAATTTTAGTTTGCGTCACATCTACACATTTAGATTAGGTTTTTTCTTTTTTGTGTGTTTTTGTGGGGGGATTCCCTAAAAATCTCCTTTAAAGACACTTTGCTCATTTCTCCTTATTTTTTATTTTTTATTTTTGTGTAAACTTACAACAACATTATTCTATTTTTTAGATTTTGTTTTTCTTTTTTAAGCTACAGGAGGTTGTTTAGTGTTAACACCCCTTGTTATTCATTTCACTTTGTTTTTTGGAAATGTACCTGCCTGCTCACAAATAAACTGTACTTTTGGAAGGAAAACACATACGCAAGTATTTCATCCAAACAAAAAATACCTTTATTTCGGTGTCAGTAACAGATAAAGAGGGAGGCAGCAATGTTGAAACTGGGGAGATTTGTGAAGCCTTTGGCCCCCAGGGCACACATCAAATATTTCAATGCAAAAATTGGTGGCCTGAGGAATACATATCTGAGGGAGTGAAGTCTGGTCCTGAAGTCCATGAAACCCGGAACAGCAGCAGATGACATCTATGTTCCCAGGCTGTGGTACTACAACAGGCTGCATCTTCTGGCAGACCAGACTGAACCCAGGTCATCACACTCTGGTCTTCCTTCCACGCTTCCTTCCAGGCTGTGGCTGTGGTGCTGGAGGTGTGGCAGAAGGAGGAGGAGGAGCAGGGGCATGGGCCAAACGGCACAAGTATGTTTCTGGTGTCATTTGGCCCAACAGACCCGTGTTGAGGGTTTGGAGAATAACCTGCTCCCACAAAATCTGTTGCCCCTGCTCCATCTTCTCAAGCTTGCACACAACCAAGGCGGCAAAGGCCTCTTGGTAGGTGGGTTTGGCTTGGAGTGCCACAGAAGCCTCACCAATCAGCCTCAGGGCCGATTTCTCAACATTCCCCCCCTTTCTCGCCCTTCTGCGTGGAAGGCGGAGGGGAGAGACCTGGCATTCGGTGAGGCTCCTTTGGCTGCCCACCGCCTGGCTGCCGCTTACCTCCGCCTCCTCTTGGCTGCCACTTTCCACAGCCACCTCCTGGCTACTGCATTCCACACCCTCCTGGTCCTGGCTGAGTTCTTCCTGTGTATGAAAAAGGGACATAGTTTGAGTTTTTGGTTCATCAAACACACACAATTTTCACATCAACACTGTTGCAAATTGTTAAGCAATAGAAAAGACTATCATTCTGACCCCAGCATTTTTCTTTCTTGTCCCAAAGGTTTTGGCCACTACTGTCTATTGATATGTGAAACACTTTCTAAACTCACCAATTAGGGATCAGAAATCAAGTTAACATCATTCATTTTGACTCCACAAATATGTACAACAATACTATACCTGGCTCAAGCTGGGCTCCTCCAGTTCTTCCTGAGTGGAAGGCCCAGGTTGGGCGTCGGAAGACTCATCAGGTGTGGAATGGAGCATAGGACGCGTGGAAGGAAGAGTAGAGAGGGATTCTCTGGCCTCAGCCTGGTCTGCCAGAAAATTCATCCTGTCATAATACCACAGGATGGGGACATAAACCTCAGCTGCTGAAGCTCCAGATTTCATGGACTTCAGCGCCTTATTCCTCTCCTTCATATATGTACTCCTGAGGTTCCCAATTTTCTTTTTAATATATTTGTCATCTGCCCTGGGGACCACCGGCTTCACAAACTCAACCAGTTCCAACAGTGCTGCCTTCCTCTTTGGTCTGTTACTATACAAAGGGTGCGTGTTTTGCCACAGGATTGGCATGTCTCGGTATTTATCGATGAACAGAGGGAGGAAACTATAGTCATTAAAGCCGTCCATAATGTCTGCAAGACACAACACAAGACAAACCCTAATGTCAGGCTAAACTCCACTAATGCAGGCCTTAATCTAGAAGCAGTGTAGCCTAGTGATGTGCCAAGTTCAAAATTTTACCTTTGTTTGCGCGTTCGTCGCCTCAGCTTCTCCCTCTGTTCACAGATCGTACGGACGACACACGCGTGTTACGTTTTATATACAGTGTGCATGCGTGCAACTCCGCCAGCCCCTGACGTTCTTTCCAGACTATTCCCCGCCCCTTCGCTTCCGGTGCAGTGGGGAGAGCACATGGCGGAGAGAACACAGGTACGCACTAATAATTACACTAACGAGGAGGAGGGTGAGGAAATCCCGGAGCCTGAAACGTCCCGATCCAGGAAGACAAGATTTAAGGCTGCAAATATGTCTTTTGGAGAGATGTTGGAGATGGTGGACATATTGAACAGGACCGACTATGATGGGAAGTATGGACCTTACCCAAACCCATATATCAGAAAGGCCAAGATCATGAATAAAGTTGTGAAGAGTCTTCTGCCTAATTTTGGGGTACACCGATCCATGGATCAACTGAGAAAACGCTGGTCAGACCTGAAACTGAGGGAGCACGAGCAGTACATAAGGATCAAGCGTGTTCTTGACAAAAGTAAATAGTTGTCCTGTGTTCATATGATTATTATTGCTTGCATACTGCTCCATGTGCTTTGAGTTCATGTTGTGCATTTTAAAATGGCCACTTTTCAAGTTCATGGTTTCATTCGTTCGTAGGAAACATCGTTCTTCTGGTAAGTATTCTAGCTGAACACAGTGTCCCCAATAATGTTATGACCTTGAAGCTCGGCCAAAAAAAACAATTGAACAACACTTCCAAACAATGTTTCATATTGTTAATTCTTCCCTCTGTGTGCTCATTCTTTATTTTTTCGAAATCTCATAGGGGAGAGAAGACTCGGCAAGTATGAGGACACCAGGGACCCCACCCCTCACAAAGAAGGACAACTTCCAAAAGCACAAACAGAGGAGCAGGAGGAGGAGGAGGAGGAAGGAGAGATCGTGCAGGTTGGGCAAATTGTCACCACAACAGGTGAGTGTCGGAGAACACAGCTTCCGGTAAGCTCATCAATGTATGTCACCATATTTATATGACATGTTTTTTTTGTTTTGTTTTGTTTTGTAGGTGATGTGGAAGAAGATTTCAGTTTTACCAGTGAAAGTGCCCAGATCGGGGAGATAATGGGGTGAAATCGGGATTGGGAACATATCCTGCAAAACATCAATGATGTTAATTGAAATTTGAAAAACATCATTGATGTTTTGGGGAGAGTGTGAAACACCCCAAACTAGATAGGATCTTATTTTTGGAATTTTACTAACAAAATGTTGTATTTCTCAAAATTAAAAATTTGGAAGATACACAGAGTGTGTAAACATGCATTATCTCCCTTCATGGGGGATCAATGTATGTGTTTTGTGTTTAGTGTCTGAGATGAAGGGGTTGCAGCCCCAAAGCATGTACATTGATCCCCCATGATGGGAGATAGCACATGTTGACACACTGTGTGCATCTTCAAAATTTTGATTTTTCAGGGGTGACACCTCATGTGATGAAGGCAAGATCAGACCAGTTTGTACATACTCATGTCTGATATTGTCTTCACTTTTCAAAGTTGAACTTTGTAAGTTCCTGTGTTCTGTATTTTACAGTTAGATACATGCCTGTTTACACAAAAACAACAATTAAACAAAATTTTTATTAAACTCAGTTTTGGAAACACACAATTTCTTGGTTGGTTGTAAAAACCTTTTTAAAACGCACATGTGAATGTGGTTGGATTAAACAGTTCAATTAGCAACAATGTGTGGCTTCTTTTTTCATGGCAACAAAAATGTATTTGGAGTACAATTTAAGTTTGTGCTGAGAAGGAGTGTGATTTAATAAAGGCAACTCCACTTTGCACTCCCAGGGCAGTTTCAGGTGTACTTTTGCAGTGCACTTGTAGTGCATAGTGGATGTGCCTTTACTAAAAAAACACCCACAGTGATGTGTAAATTTTGACAATCATGCCATTTTCCTGCCATGGTGCTGAAAATGAGCACGATTTGGGTCAGTAATGCACTACATATATTAGTTACCAAAAAAGAAGGTGTGTGTGTAGCAGACCCACAACATAATAACATTATCTGAAGAAGAGACTCTCATCTCCCTCTGAACTTGGGGTCCTCATGGGGAAAGGACGCATCAGATGGTTCCCCAGGGCAAACGCCTCATCCGCGACGAAGACGAACGGGAGTCCTTCCTGATTCTCCTCTGGGGGTGGCAAGCCCAGACTTCCACTCTGGAGACGCCAGTAAAACTCCATCCATGAGAACACTCCACCATCCGACATCCGTCCATTTTGCCCCACGTCCACATACAAAAACTCATATGTCGCAGACACCACCGCCAACATCACGATACTATGAAACCCCTTATAGTTATAATAGTATGACGCCGAGTTGGGTGGTGGGACGATGCGGACGTGCTTCCCATCTACTGCTCCTCCACAATTGGGAAAGTCCCAACGACTGGCAAAGTGGGAGGCCACAGGCTGCCATTCCTGTGGAGTTGAAGGACACTGTGGAGTGAAACAAGAACAAAAATTTGTAATTTGACCAATCAACATTCCAAGCAGATTACAAACATTTTGGGAACTGAGTATTTAAAGCCTAAAGTCTAATGTCCCCTTATGAGAGTCATCACCCCCCCATCTCCCCCATCTGATGGGCCCTTGCTAAAAAATGAGGGGGGGGTGTTTAGGACAGGTAACCCTCTCCACTTGATTGAGAGCTGAATGGCTAAATAATGTGTGATACTTTGGGAAGCCCCTCCTTAGTTACACTATTGGCAGCCCACGGGACAGGTAAGAAGTGTCAGAATAACAAAAATTAAACAAAATGTAAGCACTTTTTGACATTCTCATATTACATATCCAGATAATTAATAGGTTAAAAGCAAAAAAAAAAAAAATTTGAAAGTATTGAGGCAGGCCCTTGCACTACATGCTTAAGTGAATTCATCCATAAATGTGAGCATCAAAAAGGTAGGTATAGTGTGTATTGAGTTTGGTAAAGTCAGCAGATAGAGGATTGCTATCAGCTGAGCTAGCTGAGCTAGCAGTTGGGGGGAGGGGGGTTCCTAATGAGCACAACCCCCCCCCCCCCCAAAAAAATAAAAAAACACTCTGCATGAATTGAAGCACACACATCACATTTGTAGACATTTCAGGGGGTGTTTAGGGTAAAGCAATATTATGGAGCTGACAAAAGACATTGTTAAGTGACTAGACTATGGTTTTATGGGCCGAGAAGAGCATGGTGGGGAAGTTAGTGAGGCAAATATGCCTGAGGACAAAGGGGCAGAGCATATGAATTAGAGAATATTGCAATGATGGAAATTAGGGAATGAGGAAAGAAATGCAAGACATTAGCTATCATGAAATACATAGAATGTGATGTTAAAGGATAAAACTTACCTTCATATAGTCCTTCTGCGGGACCTGAATGATGACAGAACAGGTCTCTGGAATAATGATCCCCAGAGCCTGGGGGGAGATGCCTGTAGAGAACTTGAGGTCCTGAAGGCTTCTCCCAGTCGCCAAGTAGCACAACGTGGCGATGAGCCTCTGCTCCGGAGTGATGGCTTGCCGCATGCAGGTATCCTGCCTGGTGATATAAGGGGTCAGCAAAGCCAGCAGACGGTGAAAAACGGGGTCCGTCATCCGGAGATAATTCCTGAAATCATCAGGATTATTCTCCTGGATCTCACGGAGCAAAGGCATGTGCGAGAACTGGTGACGCTAGCGCAACCAATTCTTGGTCCACAAACGCTTCCCCTCCCTGTTCATGGACCGGGCTTGTGTCAAAGTAACAACCCCAACAGGAAGCCCCTGCACAGCAGAAACTCTACGACGAGTACGTAGAGGAAACATGGTTTGAAAACGGTTGGCTGGTCAGAACGGACACCAGAAAGCACAGATAAACAGCAAAGCCTGAAAGAACGACCTGAATAGCAGAAGCAAGCAGACAATAAGAACTGCCTTTCAAAGCGTACTATACCAAGATATAGTCCACAATGATCAACAAATACTTACTGACTGCACGCACTAATTATCAGATACGCAAAGACAAGCAGAAACTGAAGAGCTGTAGCGATCTGAATCACAAATCTGAAAAGCGCGAATCGTCTCTCATCAAACTTTTACTAACACGTGATAGACACGAGATAAGCAGAAGGAGCCCAAAGGGTGCCGGACGTGGAGCTGAACTTCCTTTTTCTAGTCCCGCCGTACATGGCTTACGTCACCGCGTTCTTGGCAACCGCTAAATCAGACAACTTGGCCCGACCGTGTGTATGCAACAGTTTCGGACACAATCCGTCGGACTAAATGGTTGGCAAAATCTCCGACCGTGTGTACGTGGGCTTACTGTGATGCCGCGTACACATGACTTGACTTTCCGTCAGAAAAGGTCAGATGGAATCATTTCATCGGATATTCCGATCGCGTGTGGGCTTCAGCAGACTTTTTTTTTCAAAAAGTCTGACAAGCCTAGAAATAGAACATGTTTTAAATCTTTCAATTCCTATCGCGAAAACAGTTTGTCTGTATGCTAGTCCGACGGACCAATTACGACACAAGGGCAGCTATTGGCTACTGGCTATTGAACTTCCTTTTCTAATCCCATTGTACGTCATCGTGTTCAAAACGAATGGAGTTTGGTGTGATCGTGTGTAGCCAAGTCCATTTGGTCAGAGCTCCATCGGAAACTCTGTCGGAAAGACCGTCAGAGTTTATTCTGATGGAAAGTCCAGTCATGTGTACACACCATTATAGGGGCAGCCCAAAATGTGTGATTTTTTTTATCTTTTATTTATGGTGATAACGGTAAACAGGACATTTGGAAAGTATGCGTCTCCTTAACAGGGACACAGACAGCAATAAAAATTGGTTGGTATTCTAATCTCTCTCCACTATCCACTATCCAAAACCCCCCCAAAAAATTTTGAGTTTCGTTATACTTTAATCATAATGTAGAGGTCAGAATTCTACATTAGTCCTAGATAATGGTTGGCTTCTGATTGGTTGGTTGCACTGGACACTTCACAAAGGTAAATAGTCAATGTGTTTTTTTTTCTTTTACATACAGTACTGTTATATGTTTGGAACTCATTTTGGATTTTTGGGTCTTTTTTTTTCATTTGCACACATGCTATCAGATTTTCGTTTCATGGCTATGATAAATTTGCAGCAAAAATAACATTTTCCTGCCCTTGAAGAATCTGAAGGGTTAAGTGTAGTAAGCTTGAAAGCCAAAAATATAACAATTGTACCAGCGGAAAAGCCTTTCATTTAACGGGACTAGGTTATCTCCAGAGGCTGAAAGGACCTGAAATTGGTGTTCATGCTGAGCTGTGTATGTAGCAGCTGGTATTCTGCCCGGGATTGATCCAGTATAATGATTTAATCATCTCCTGTCCATAGACACACTGATTCCTCTAGGTCAGGGTTGAAGGCATTTGTGATATGAAGCAGCTTGTGGCAGCTCCAACCCGATTGCTACTGAATTTGGCCTGGGGGAAATTGTGCATAGACTGACTTGTGCCTGATCCTACTCATCAATGCGTCCTGTATTTAGGTTACATTTGCGTCAAATCTGGACAGGTCATTATGTGGAAGGGAACATATATGGGAAGTGCCGTATTTCTTAAACGTGATGACATCTCCTTTGTTAGAAGACTTTGTTTCCTTGCTTGAACTCTCCATGATAGTCATCTTTTCTTTCATTATTATTTCATAATCTAATGCAGTGCTGTATTTTTGAATGAATGCTGAGAGAATGTCAGCATACTTTACAGTGTGGAAAGTGTTGTGGTTATGGACTGTAATTTGGTCTGCGGACTGCTACGCATTAATGTCGTTTAACATAGAAGCAAGGGCCTGCGCCAGGCTTGAGATTCAAGCAAAGTGCTGTCAAAATGATGCTCGGGTTCATTAATATTTATTACCTGAGACAAGGCTCTGCTGTCTTTAAAAGCAGCATGCTGGATTACAAAACCTTGCAGAGATGTGAATATCTACATACACTATATTACCAAAAGTATTGGGGTGCCTGCCTTTACACACACATGAACTTTAATGGCATCCCAGTCTTAGTCTGTAGGGATCAATATTGAGTTGGACCACCCTTTACAGCTATAACAGCTTCAACTTTTCTGGGATGGCTGTCCACAAGGTTTAGAAGTGTGTCTATGGGAATGTTTGACCATTCTTCCAGAAGAACATTTGTGAGATCAGACACTGATGTTGGACTAGGAGGCCTGGCTCATAGTCTATGCTCGAATGCATCCCAAAGGTGTTCTATCATTGAGGTCAGGACTCTGTGCAGGTCAGTGAAGTTCCTCCACCCTAAACTCGCTCATCCATGTCTTTACGAACCTTGATTTGTGCACAGGTGCAATGGTGCGCAAAATTGGGAGCATGAAATTGTCCAAAATGTCTTGGTATGCTGACACCTTAAGAGTTCCCTTTCCTGGAACTTAGGGGCCAAGCCCAACCTCTGAAAAACAACCCCAGACCATAATCCTCCATCCACCAAATGATTTAGACCAGTGCACAAAGCAAGGTCCATAAGGATATGGATGAGCAAGTTTGTAGTAGAGGAACTTGACTGAACTCAACCTGATAGAACACCTTTTGGGATGAATTAGCAGAGAATGAGCAGAGACTGCGACCCAGGCCTTCTCTCCAACTTAAGTGCTTGACCTCACAAATGCGCTTCTGGAAGAATGGTCAAACATTCCCATAGACACACTCCTAAATCTTGTGGACAGCCTTGCCAGAATAGTTGAAGCTATTATAGCTGCAAAAGGTGGGCCAACTCAATATTGAATCCTGTTTATATTTTAAAAGAATGTTATGTAAGGCATGTGGCACAACATACCAAAGGCTTTATGGTGATATGTAACTGGTGTGAACTTATAAAGCGAGGCAGGAAGCTGGGTAGGGTGATTATGATGTTATGGCACTATTTTTATTTTACACGGCATGACAGGAAGTTGGGCAGGGGAGTATGATGATTTGGCATTGGAGCAAACTTACAAAGTGTGATGGGAGGCTGGTTAGAGTGAGCATTGTGTTCTGTTACTGGTTTCAACTTACAAGGCATTGCAGAAAGCATGAGTATGGTTAATTGGCACTGGTTTACACTTATAAGGTGTGGCAGGAGGTTGGGTGGGATACAAATTGTAACAAGGTGCTTGTGTGAAAGCATGGTTGCAGTATGGCTGGGGTGAGTTTGATGCTGTATAACTAGTATGAACTTACAAGGCATGACGGGAGTCCGGGGTAGGATGGGTACAGTAATATGCCACTGGTTTGAACATGCAAGGCATGGCAGAATCCTGAATTTGGTGGCTAGTGTGATATAGCTCTGGTCTGATCCTATAAAGTATGGAGAGTATGAAGACAAGGTACTGGTGTGAACCTAATAGACATGGCAGAATGCTAGTTAGATGAGCTGAGGCTCCTGCTTTATTCTTCTGACAGTGATGGGGAGGAGGTGTTACTTAAGCCCAACATGTCACTGGGTGAAGCTAATTTTACAGCTACCAACTACTAAGAATATCAGGCTATTTTACACTTTGTTGACGCTCACTTTGATTGTCACTCACTATTGGATCTGCGAATTACCATATTTGCCACATCAAGTAGGTATATTGTACAGCAACACTTCATTTAATTGTGCTGGTGCTCAGCTGTGTTCATAACTCATGCAATCCCCCTGAGGAAAAGTTTGCTCTAAAATCGGTTGTGATTTTTTTCTTCACAGCTCCTGTCTGCAAACATTTGGAGGTTATAGGTTGCCAATTAAGGATTATAGCTTTAACCTCAAGATCCCTTAGGTTCTTACATTGGTTAGTAACTTTTGAGTGATAAGTAGCTTGTCTGTATATTTCCCCTGCTAACTGCTAGTGACATATTTGTACTCAATATAAGTATCACAGTTCTTGGACTAGGGTATTCAAGAGGATTCTGGCTAACTGGAAGACCATCATTCCCAAAACAGGCCCCGGATGACCGTCTTAAAGTGATATTGGACCCTTATTTTTCAGAAGAAGAAGAGGTTCACACGTAAACAAGATAATTCTTCTTTAAAAACGTTCCTTTCCTTCTTGTCCTGCCAACTCTCAGACTGCTGTGTTAGATAGCTGACTGCTAAGGAGAAACCTTTGTGTGCATGCTCCCTACTGGCACTGGAGACAGCTGCATACATTGATAGGACCACACAGGGCCTTACTCCCACCTAATTCTTTCTCCCAGCAATTTGACCAAGGGCTATTGCCCAAGCTGCCTTCAATACCCTCCTATGCAACCCGGATGTTCAGGGAACCAGACAGATTGTCCCGGGTCCAGCAGTACTGACAAGGATCTTTAGGTAAATGATTGTGAACATGAAGGCTTAGAAAGGTACTGGGATATTTTTTTATCCTAATGCATAGAATGCAAAAATGCCTAACATTTAGTACTACTTTAAATAACAAGACGACACGGGTTAATGGCTTTATAATCCTTTTTACTAAAGCAAACAAAAGGCAATTTAATACAATTTGCATTGGACTCAAGATCCATTGGCACTCCATCGACACAAGGCACTTCACAGCTATTTACTGTATCTGCATAACTCGTATAGATAGGTATCCAGCCTAACCCCACCTGTACATTTTACAGACAGCTGCACATTTTACTGCAGATCCAGCCAATAGGATAAACTACTGGGTTACTGACACTTAGCCACACACACAGGCAAGGAAACCATACCCTGTCCAGTTTATATTTTTTTGATTGCCTTCAAGGGATTTGAATTCTGCCAGCTTTTAGGTAGGTGCAGTGCAACCTCCCCGCAAGGGTGACACTATCAAGGGAGAACCAGGTGCCTCTGAGGCCTCCATAGATCTCTTTAGAGAAGCAGCTGCCCAAATGCCTGCTCATAAAACTCCCGGTTTGGATGGCTATCCAACCGAATGGTACACACAATTTAAAGACATACTATCCCCATTTCTTTTACACACATACAACAAGGCTTTAGATATAGGGATCCTCCCCCTACTATGCTCAAAGCCTTTTACTAAAATCCTGCATGGACCCACTTAAATGTGAACCATACCGCCTGATATCACTCATAAATGTGGATGTTAAGATCCTGGCCAAAGTGTTGGCAAATCGTTTAAACACTGTAGTGACAACCCTGGTACACAGTGACCAGGGGGGATTTATACCCGGAAGGTCCACCAGAATGAACATCCGCAGACTATTCCATAATCTGTAATACCCACACGACTGTCCTCCTACAAGGGCCATAGTATCCCTAGATACATGTAAAGCGTTTGACAGTGTGGAATGGTCGTACCTCTTTCAGGTGTTGAAAATGTATGGCCCCATAATGGTGGCGTGGATAGAATTATTTTATGCTTCCCCGAGGGCTCGTATTCAGATTAACTCTACAGTCACGGAGTCCTTCTCAATCAATAGGGGCACAAGACAGGGGTGTCCACTGTCCTCCCTCCTCTTTGCCCTGGCCATGGAGCCACTACGGTACGTATCCGCTCCTCTCCATCAATAAAAGGTCTCCCCATTGCCACCATTGAGGAACGAATCTTGCTCTATGCGGATGACACCTTAGTGTACCTGGCGGACACCGATGTGTCACTCCAAACATTGTTGTCCATGATCAATACATTTGGAGACTACTCCAGATTCAGAATGAATAGGCACAAATCCAGTCTTTTTCCCTTGTACCCAGACGCAAACTTCTCATATTCACCCAGACTCTAATCTGCAGGTGGTGTCCTCCTTTAGGTATCTAGGGGTTCTGGTGCAGACACCTCTTTCCACTTACAATAACTTGTCAATAACTTAGACCCACTACTAACTCGCTTAAAGGAGCAAACTAAACAGTGGATGGACCTGCCCCTGGATCTCATGGGGAGGGCAAATACCCTCAAAATGATCTATTTACCAAGACTGCTATACATCCTTGCCAACTTCCCATGTAAAATACCTAAATCTATTTTCAAACGTATAGACTCAATCTGTACAACGTTCCTGTGGAATGGCAGATCCCCCAGAGTGGCGCTTGAGACACTAAGGTTACCGACACACCTGGCAGGATTGGCATTCCCAAACTTCTTTCTATATTACCTAGCATCTCAACTGGTGCATATCCATGACTGGCTACACCCAATAGCAGCAAATGCATGTACTACCACTGAGGGGGCCATTGTGTCCTCCATGGAAACCCTTCACAATATTATTTATAGGGGCAAAGTCCTGCCCCGCCTCGGCACCTCTATGCTGGCCACATCCCTTTCATTGTTCAAATACATCACTACCAAAATAACATGGCACACATGGTCAGTATCCCCGAAAAACCCTATATGGTTCAATCCCACCTTGCAGGAACTTTACTCTTTACCTGACCCTAAATGTTGGTACTCCAAAAGGATTAAATACCTTTGTCACCTATACACTGCACAAGGCTTTAAATCCTTACATCAGCTCAGACTTGACTTTGACTTGCGGCACTCATACCTGTTTTACTACTATCAGCTCAGACATGCTATCAGAGCACAATTCGGCTCCTTAGATGACCCAACTAACCTACCACCACTAGAGAAACTGCCGAGACAACCTGACCCTACTAAACATATATCTACTTATTACGCTGACCTAATAACTGACTTTAACCCCAGATTTAGTAGGGCCCAGGAAAAATGGATCTCTATGGACATCTCCCTTGCAGAGGAAATAGAAAGATCCCCTAACAAGGACAGCGCTGTTCAACTGCCTAGACACCACATGTGGAGATAGTCTGTTCCCCCAGCAGCACAATACAAGACCTATGTGCGGTTTTGATGCGGGTCACCTATGGGTCCCTAGCACTTTCTGGCTGTGCATCTCCGTGGGGTGATCTATCAATAATTCTGGCAGACAACATTTTTGATATACATTTATATATATACTCACACATTTACATTTACTCTTGATATGAGATTTATTCTCAGTAGTTTTGTTAATTTACAAATAAATGATTACAGCTATTTGTTCTCCTTAGATATGCCTCTGAAGAAGGGAATGTTTTCCTGAAACATGTCAGGCGTTTTGGAGTTCACATTATAAAATCATATATGAAACCTTTGATGTTGTGCAGACTATATATTTACATGTATGATTCCACGCATTGATATATGTATGGATTTTTATACTGTCCTGTAAAACGTTTTTTGTGTATTGTTTTTGTGAAGAAATTTGTAATATATTTTTGACTCATATTTTGGTCTGCCTTAAAAGTCCCACATTACTGGGCGGTACTGTGATCTCCTTGTTAGGGGATCTTTCTATTTAAACGTTTTGGGATGTCGGCGGCAATGATATTGGAAAGTTTGATGCTTTCCTTTATGGTTCATCTCTTATATAATCCCTTGCAGAGGAGGACTGGACGGAGTTTAGTGACACATACAAAACATCAGTTATTTCATCAAGAGACCGCATTATACAGGTAAAAAATTTCCATCAATCTCACCTCACCCCAACCAGGTTGAAAAAGATGGGTTTGTCGCCTACGCCTGAATGTTTCCACGGCTGCGGCCAAGAAGCCGACTTCCTACACTGTTTTTGGGCATGCCCAATGGTTCAGGACCTCTGGGCAGAGGTGGGCTCCTTTATCTCCACAGCCCTAGGCCTCCCTAACATTATTCACCCCAAGAATTGTCTGCTGGGCATCTTTGGTGACCTGCAAATATTGACGCCTGCCAAAAGGCTACTCTGCATTCTCTACTTTTATGTTAGAAACGTTATATTGTTGTCATGGAAAGGAACACAGACCTCTTTAAAAACCTTATGGTTGAAGCTAATCAACGATGCTATCCCAATGCACAAACTTACCTTTGAACTTCGGAAACAAAGCAAAAAATTCCATAATATATGGGACAGGTGGCTGGCTAGCCCCCTGACCCTCTCCTTACAATAGAAATAGATTGCAGATTGCCTGTAGGTCGTGCCACTCTATAAACTATATATATAGAATTTTACTGGTGCTATGTAATCGACACCTTGATTGTATACTACATACGAATGTATGATGCTTGAATAATGTATTATCATAAGTCTTCCAAATGCGCAAGCCTAGTATTTGATGCTGTATACCTATGATTGCCAAAGTTTTGTTCTTGTTTTTGTAAAGCGTATTGTTTTTTTTTATTTTTTGGGTTTGGCTATTTGTCATAAAACTAATAAAAATATCTTTAAAAAAAAAGAGAAGCGGCTGCCTAATTGGATATTGCAGCCCTGGTTGATCTGGCAACCATCTTTAAAGTGGGCAGTGCTTATTAAGAGCACTATGCTCTTCGGGTTGGTGTACATTCAGTATGTGGCAGGTTAGGGACAGATCTCCCGCTGGCTAGGGACAGTTGGAGTAGCATAGAGCCAGGTTCCTGTGGAGGAAGGACAGAGCAGGGACTATCACTGTGAACCTTTAGTAGTCTCCTGTGTTAGGTCTGGTTTTCAGGCTGCCTTCTGGTCGCGTTCCATGCCGAAGGCTCAGTTGTCTCCAGTGTGTATCATACGGTCTATCTGGTCCATTGTAAGTGTACTGGTTTATTTTGGTCATCTCTGCAGAGTTCGCTGTTCTCCCTCGACATTTCAATGTCAATATACTTTGCTACATCAACCAGTCTCTGTGTGACTTTCCTTCCCCTATGGGAAGTGAGCCTAGGCCACACCTAAAAGCTGACATGACAATAACTCCATAACTATACAACCTACAAAAAGCAAATTGTATGTATGGGGGTGGTTTGCCCAACACCAGCTAAACTACAAATACTGATTAACTCCACCCCAGGGACCTTTACTGAAGGTTCTCCTCCCAATAGTGCCTTTAATTGGCAAAATACAACATGTTGTTGCTACTAACCATTCCAACTGCAAGTTCCCTTTAAAACCAATCATGTAGGCCATGTGCTTTTGTTTTCAGTCTCTTTTGCTTTTGGCCTTTCTGGAAACATATTCAGAGGGATGAACGCTGTATAAAAATTTTGCAGATGATGACATCCCAAATGGACCAAGGCAAAGTGCGCGGAAAGTGAAAAGCACTTCTGATTTACCAGCAGCTTTTGTCAACGTATTAAACAGAACAAAAGATATATGAAAATGTTCTAGCAGAAAGAAAAACATTTTTTTTCTTTTTAGATTCAAAATGAATGAACTTGTACAGAGTCTGTAATCATTAGAAAACAGAAACCGTAAGCTGTCTCTATAACAGGAGAAGGGGAGAGAACCTAAGGGCAATCAGACTGTGCAAGGAACAAAAGATTGAAAGATCAACGGGGAATACTTTCATAATTACTACAATAGCTGAACAAGAAAGAATTATGGGATGGAGAGGAATGTCTCTGGGCGGGTGACAGCTCGCTATGATAAAGTCCTGCTAACACCCAGATAAAGGGGGGCTACGATTTATGAGTCAAACATGAGGCCATTGGGCTGGGCTCACACATTTGTAGAGCAGCTGAAGTCAAACCGTCATTATGAGACCTGTTTATTTCCCAGATTTGTCTGGATCCCCTGCACATTCTGCACAATGTTTGAGTGACAGAGAGCCCCTTATCTATGTTACTGAGGGGCAAATTGGTGATAAAGTTTTTCCACAAGATAGCATGCAGATTTAAAGCTGGCCATGCAATCATAGATTTTTGCTAGTTAATGGGGGGTTCTGCAATCATAACACTTTCATATATATATATATATATATATATATATATATGTATATATATACTTTCATATATATATATGTGTGTGTGTGTGTGTGTGTGTGTGTGTATATTTATATATGTATATGTATATATATATATATATATATGACTATTTTGTAATAAATAATGATTTTAAAAGTTTATTAATTAAATGCTGAATGCCAGGCACAGACGGTAAAAATTTGTACTAATTTTAGTATCTTAATATCCTGCACAGAAACCGCTGGCTGGGGGAGGGAGGCCCAACAATAGCAGCCAGACAAGCTCTGCTGCATTGCACGTGTAGCCAGGTGGGCTACAGCAATATGGAGAAGGAGACATTGCTTTTTATTGTTTTTTCCCTCTATTATGATACTGATGCTATGCTGCACCATCCTCCCCAAATGCCAGCGGGGGAGAGCTAAAACCACATAAGAATCCTGGGAATAGTAATTTAAGATGGCAGCCATATAGTGGGATGGACTGACTCCTTACAATACAAATCCCAATATACACTGTGCAGTAGGAGTCGTGGGGAGATGTAAACTGCTTGGGAAAAATCTTCACCTGCCAGCGGGAGACCATACCAGCAGAGATTAGAGCCTGAGACTGGAAGTAAGAACACCCCAGGGGAACAGCACAGCACCATCCACATTACAGCACCTGCAGCAGGAAGACTAGAGCGGCCATTCAACATCTGGTTCTCACCGCTTATCACTGGAGGCTTTTTGGGGAGGGGGCACCCCTTCTACAGTGAGAGGTCACCACAGCATTCTGGGGACTGGTGAGAGGGCTATTCACCCACTGCTGATACTGCTATCAGGGACAGAGAGCAGGACACCAAGTGTACCCAATTCCTACCGCACCCATACTGCACTCTATAACACACTTATACCAAACCTAGACTGCACCTATACCAACCTTATACCGAACCTTTACCATATTACCTTGCACCTGTTTGCAGAGACTATACTGTACCTATACTGCATGCAGGTTAACTGAGACTGTCATTAAGTGCAAATATGCTTTTAAAGGGCCCCAATGATAGCCAGCAGAAAAACATTTCAAAGGACTGCCTCTCCCATAATAATCAATATGCAACCCCCATTGTTCCCCAGCCCCATTCACTACCATCATCCTTTCTTTTGGACATTACATATCCAGTCAGTCTAGGACTCACATTGCCACTATAAATGTGCTCTGGCAGTATAGTGCCAGCACTTGGTAGATGAAACTTTACTACTGCTCACTGCTGCACTTGAGGTGGCCTTGCTACTGTTTATGTTGATCTGGATGCTAAATGCCATCTTATGCCCAGTCTTTACTGTTAATCATGTTTTATTCCAAATTGTATAACGACCATTGTTAATTCATGTTATGCTTACCAACAATATTGGCTGACAATATATTAAGTTTGCCTTTGCTACCTGGTTTGGTGACCTTTTTTTTTTTTTAATATAGCACTGCTATTGGGTACTAAGTATTACTTTCAGTGATTTCCTGTGATCCTGTGTGCTTATACACTCAACCTTGTTTGTCTGAGGGGCTAAGGTTCTTGAGAAGGTAAAGGCAAAGAATTAAGGATTCATCCTATCCAGCAGCTCCTGCAGGGGTAGTGCTCCACACACATGCTATCAGAAGGAGAGGGCCATGTAAGTGGAGTAACATAATCATTCTGATGCTGCCCCATTATTATCCAATAAGCAGAAAGGGGCTTGGTCTTGATGCCTTTTGTTGAGGATTTTACTTTCTTTTCTGACTAGGGGGCCTTTGATTATAAGACTGGCTATACAGGATGACAAATCCTTTAACAGTTCCCTTAGATGTATTTCAATGGTATATTTAGTCACCTGCCTATAGTTAAGTTTTAAAATCAATATCTGTATATTTGTTAAAGTGATTGTAAAGGATTGTTTTTATAAAAAAATAAATAACAAACATATCATACTTACCGCCACTATGCAGCTCGTTTTGCACAGAGTACCCCCGAACATCCTCTTCTGGGGTCCCCGGTGGCTCTCGCAGCTCCTCCCTGATACTGATAACCCCCTAGGAAATGCACTCTCCCGAGGGTACTCGGGTAAGTAAAACGGGGACCGGTGGCTGCCAGGTGTTTTTTCACCTTAATGCATAGGATACATTAAGGTGAAAAAACACAAGGGTTTACAACCCCTTTAAGTGGGTTTGCATTAAAACCACTATTATTTATTAAACAAGAAACAATATGCTAATAAAATGGATGAAAAGTCTAGTGCTTCTATATACTTATTTATCTGGAAAGGGTTAACCCATTCTTGCGTTCAAACCCCCAATACATTTCCTGATAATAAGCACAGCATGTTTTTCAGAAGCTTTTTCTAATATATATCTTCACCCATTTGACCTTTCTTTGTAGACTTTAGGTGACCTTGTGGGTCACTAAATGACCTTTTTAGTGGCCTTTAACCTTTGCTAATCTTTTGCTGCCTTAAATTCTGTCCCTGTCTCCTCAGCACCTGGCAGCAAAAGGATTTCTTGAGCAGCAGGATATTGTGTTTGCTTCAGGCTATGTGAGCTCACATACTTCACAAAGAGCTTGCCTTCCCTCTAAATTATGAAAGATCACTGCTAAAAGACACACTTCTAAGACTCTCCATTTCATAAGGCTAGACTGCAAGTTGCAAATCAATTTTGCTCATTTGTGCAGGTCTGTTCATTTTTCACATGCTCAAAATTTTTGGAACTGACCCAAAAAGGGTGATGACTCTGTATGCAATATATGAAAACTTTCTATCAGTGTCACTCAGAAAGATGTGTGCGTTGCAGATTTTTCAACCAGAAAAAGTTAGAATGGACATTTTAGTCACTTCTCTTTTCAGCTTAAAGTGGAACTGGACTCAAAAATGTAAGAACTCTAATGCCCCGTACACATGATCGGACATTCTAACAACGAAATCCTGGGATTTATTTCCGACGGATATTGGCTCAAGCTTGTCTTGCATACACACGGTTGCACAAATGCTGTCGGAAATTCAGATCAGCAAGAACATGCTGACCAGTGTTGCCAACCTACCAGATTGAAATTTACTGACACAACACCCAAAATTGACTGGCACAGGCTACAAACAAATACAATATGCAATTATCAATATGATTTAAGGTAGATAATAAGGCAAAAAACATATTTCTTATTTTATTTTCGATATAGTAAGTAAGTAGCTCAGGGGCAGGACAAGTTGACAACAGTGTGCAGCAGCACAGATGATAATGAGGCCTTACAGACACAACACTTCCCCTCCTGAGTCACAGTGACAGTCTCTCTCCAAACCAAGTAGTCCCTTTAGTCCACTCTAGTCCAAACAGCAATGACAGTCCCGGTCCCAGCCTGCCTTGCTCCTGTACTGCAGACCCGCACACGAGGCTCTGGTTGCTCTGCTTGGCTCCATTGCACCATGACATCACACGACATGCTCAGGCACCGCCTCCGCCAGAGCTGCCCAATAACACTGTCGAAGGCACTCGGATGGTCTCAACCGCCTCCAGACCAAACCGAGTGTCACAGCCATATTTTTTACTGGCAACCTTTAACTTTTACTGCCATTTACTGGCAGGAGAAAATTGCCTGTTTTTTACTGGCTGTCAGTAAAAATACTGACGGTTGGCAACACTGACGCATGCGCCACCCTTTGGGCTCCTTCTGCTAATCTCGTGTTTATCTCGTATTAGTAGAAGTTTGGCGAGAGAAAATTTGCAATTTTAAGCCTTGTGCTTTTCAGTTTGTTACTACTCTTCAGTTTGTACTTGTGGGTTCGTATCTGGTTTTCAGTGCATGTAGTCAGTTCACATATGGTTTTCAGTGCGTATTTTTATATTACCTATTTGATTTTCAGTACGTCCTGAATTTCAGCTCGCTCTTCTCAGATCTGATTTTCAGTGTGTTCTGTTAGTTGGTTCTGACCAGCAGACCGTTTTTAAGCCATGTTGCGGGTATGTACTCATCGTAGAGTTTGTGCTATACAGGGGCTTGGTGTTGGGGTTCTTACTTTGACCCAAGCCTAGTCCATGAACATGGTGAGGAGGAGGTCATGGACGAAGAATTTGTTGCTCCAGTGTGGCCAATTCTCGCGCATGCCTTTGTTGTGGGAGATCCGTGAGAGTAATCCTGATGATTTCAGGAATTATCTCCAGATGACAGACCCCGTTTTTCACCGTCTGTTGGCTTTGCTGTCCCCTTATATTACAAAGCAGGACACCTGCATGTGGCAAGCCATCACTCCTGAGCAAAGGCTCGTCGTCACCTTGCGGTACTTGGCAACAGGAAGAAGTCTGCAGGACATTAAGTTCTCGATAGACATCTCCCCCCCATGCTCTGGGAATCATTATTCCAGAGACCTGTTCTGCCATTATTCAAGTCCTGTCGAAGGACTATATTAGGGTAAGTTTTATCCTTTAACATCACATTATTTGTATGTAAATAAATGTATTTTTTAAATTAATTTTGTATTTTAAACTGAAAAATATTTACTTTGATTTACTGCTTGTGTTTATTTTAGCTGTCTCCTAGGTTATCCAATGGGCTTTTGGGCCATTTTCTTCAATAGTGCAAACATAATTTCTTGGATACATGAGGTGACAATCTCTTCTTCAGCTAACTATTATGTTGTGGTTCTGCTACACACACATCTTGTTTTTGTTGTTAATGTATGTAATGCATTAATGATAATAATAGTCATCATTTTCAGCACCCTGAATAAATTTTTTGGAGTAACGAAAATGGCCTGATTGATGCAAATTATAAAGCACTGTGGGTGTTATTTACTAAAGGAAAATCCACTTTGCGCTACAAGTGCACTGCAGAAGTGCAATGAAACTGAAAGTGTACTTGTAGTGCAAAGTGGATTTGCCTTTAGGAAATAACCCCCATTGCCAACTTAAGCCAAAAACTGCTATTGAGCATTGAAAGCCACACATTGTTGAGTAGAACATTTTTTTTACTCTGTGCACATTCACATGTGCATTTAGAAAGGGATTTTTAAACAAACCAGCATTTTTTTTAATACAATTTTTTTTTGGACAGTAGAAATATCCTTTTTTGTGGTAAATAGGCATGTTTTTAAAAACATAAAACAATACACAACTCAGGAACTTACAAAGTTCAACTTATTGAAGGCAATATCAGACATTAGCATGTCCAAACTGTGTTGATCTTGCCTTCATCAGATGGGGTGATCTCACCCCTGTGAATGCCAAATTTTGAAGATGCACATCAACTGGGAGTCAAAATGGGGATTTCCCTCCTGATCCCATGCCTAATGTCAACAGGTGCAAGCTCCCATCATGGAGGATCAATGGACGTGTTTTGGGGGTGCAACCCCTTCCTCTCACCTACTTTAGTTGCGAGGAAGGGGTTGTACCCACAAAACGTGTACCTTGATATCCCGTGATGGCAGATAGCACATCGTGACACACTGTGTACATCTTCAAAATTTGGCTTTCAAATTTTTTTAGAAAAGTTATAATAAAAAAATATATAAAAAAAATGTGGGTGTGTTTTATATTCTGCAATGATGTTTTTGAGTCTTTTTCCACATCATTGATATCTTCCTTGATTTTCTGTCAATCCCAATTGCACACCATGATCTCCCCAGTGAGGACGTGTGCACTTGCACTTGTGAAATGAGATTTTTCTTCCACAACATCCACATCACCTAAAAGAAAAAAACATACCATGTATTAGGAATATACAGGCATCCATCTATTTCCTGTGGTCTCAGACACTCACCTGTTGTGGTCACTATTTCGCCCACTTCATAAACCTCTCCTTCCTCCACATCCTGAGGGTGTGGTTTTGGGATTTCCCCTTCTTTAGGAGGTTGTGGGTCCCTGGTGTCCTCTGATGTCCTGATTCTTTTCTCCCCTATGTGAATAAAAAATAGGTATACTTAGCACACAGGTGTCTGAGGCAAGAAATAGGAATATGAAACATTGCTTGAAAGTGTCGTACAATTGTCTATTTTTGCAGAGTTCCAGGCTGAAGACATTATTTTTTCCCTTTATTAAAGCTGGAATACTTACCTTTTTGGGTACATTTTCAAACATGGAGACGCCCCTAGTATCCACTGGAGCACCTGTGTGGGGCACCCTAAAAAGTTTGTTCTGGTGTCCCACACTAGTGCTCCTGCGTCCAGATGTGTAAACAGCTGCTGAATGTCCTCTCCTTACACCGAATCAAGTTTGCATTTCATTCTAGTTACAAACCCATCTAGACAACAATGTAATAAACGTATTTTAATCCAAATAGGCATGAACAAATGTAGTTAACCTGCATCTGCCAAAAACGTTGTATTAGTGGGTGAACGAATGATGTTTACTACGAACGATTTACTGTGCCCATGAACCTGAAACTTGCTATTTTAAACTGTACAACAGTAAAGAAAAGCACATGGAGCACCACGAACGTAACAAGAATAATAGGAATACACAACAAATACTTTTTTGCAGCACTCTCTTGATTCTTCTGTACTATTCCTGCTCCCTCAATTTGAGGTCTGACCATTGTTTCCTCAGTTGATCCTTGGATCGCCGTACCCCAAAATACTTCTGCAGACTTTTCACAACTTTAGTCATGATCTTGGCCTTTCTGGCATTTGGGTTTGGGTAAGGTCCATGCTTCCCATCATAGTCGGCCCTCTTCAAGGTGTCCACTATCTCCACCAGCTCTACAAAAGGACATTGTAGAGGCCTTAAATCTCCTCCGGGATTGGGACGTTCATGGCTCCTGTCTTTCATCGTTGCTGCTGTCTTCATGCACTTGTTCTGTCTCCACCATGTGCTCTCCCACTGTGCCGAAAGTGAAGGGGCAGGGAATATACTATAAAGAAGGTCAGGGGCAGGATGAGTTTTACGCTTGCGCAGTGTATATAAAGTGTAACACGCGTGAGTCGTAGGTACGATCTGTGAGCGGAGGACAGGGTAGCGGAAGCCCCGATCGTTCTAACGAAGGCACAATTTTAACTTGCGGCATCAGTGGCCAATACTGCTTATAGGTTGAGGGACAAGATTATTAAAGTTTAGCCTAACATTAGGGTTTGCCTTGTGTTGTGTCTTGCAGATAAAATGGATAGATTCAATGATCATGATTTCCTCCCCCCCCATTAATTGATTTGTACAGAGAGCTGCCCTGTCTGTGGCAACAAAACACCCCTTTTATACAAATCGACTAAAGGCAGCACTGGATAAATTGCTGGAATTTTTTAAGCTGCAGATCCCCACGGCAGACATCAACTATTTGAAGTGCAAAATTGGTGGCCTGACGAGTACATATAATAGGGAGTGCAAGAAGGTTTAGGATTCCCAGAGATCAGGAGCAGCAGCAGATAACATTTATGTCCCCATGCTGTGGTACTAGAACAGACTGCGATTTCTGTCAGACCAAACTGAAATCAGGCCATCCCTCTCAACCCTTCCTTCCACTCTTCCTTCCACCCCAGCTGAGGCTTCCGACATCCAACCTGGGCCTTTTACCCAGGAAGAAGATGTGGAGGAGCCCAGCTTGAGTCAGGTATAGCATTGTTGAACATATTTCTCAAAATTGTGTGTGATTGATGAACAGTAAACTAAAACTATGTCCCTTTTTCATACACAGGAAATCCTCAGCCAGGAGGAGGCTGTAGAAAGTGGCAGCCAGGAGGTGGCAGGGGAAAGTGGCAATCAGGAGGTGGCAGGGTGAGTGGCAGCCAGGAGTTCGTGGGGGTAAGTGGCTGCCAGGAGATGGCTGGGCCCAGTATCCCAGGTCCCTCCCCTCTGCCTTCAACAAAAAAGGCCCAGGAAGGGGAGGCCCAGCACTTGGGTTAATTTGGCAGGCTTCTGTGGCCCTCTGAACCAACCCCAGTCTTCTTGAGGCCTGCATGGCTGCCAACAAAATGCAGGAAATGGAGGTGGGCCAGCGCCTCTTTTGTGAGGAAGTGATATATATGGCCCTAAACAAGGGGTTGAGGGGCAAACTCACAAGCAAAACCCACCTGTGTGAGTTGGATCATTCTCCTCCACCACCTGCCACAACTCCAACACCAGAGCCACAGCCTGATAGCAAACATGGAAGCAAGCGTGTAAGAAGACAAGAGAGTGATTGCCTGGGTTCGGTCTAGTCTGGAAAAAGACGCAGGCTGTTGTAAGCCCACAGCCTGCGGACATATATGTCACATGCTGCTGTTCCTGATCTCTTGGAGTCCTGGGCCAGATTGTGCTCCCTATTATGGACTACATAGGCTCGCAATTTTGCCTGTCAAATAGTTGATGTGTGCCCTGGGGTACAAAGGCTTCGCTAATTTCACCAGTTAATCCAGCGCTGCCTTCCTCTTTATTTTGTTATGACCCCTAATAAATGTATATATTTTTTCTTAAATCATACACTATGTGTTATAATTAAAAAAGGACAGTTTGTTTGTGAGTAGGCAGGTACATTTCAAAAATACAATGTCAGATTGTACCAACCAACCTCCTTAACCTCCCTGGCGGTATGATTATGTCAGGAATTTTGTACCAAAAGCGGTACAATTCTTTTGCATGGAAATTTGGTGTTATGTATTATAGGCCTGCAATTCTTAGTAATTACTTACTAAAACCTGACCAAACAAGACTCTAGTAGACATCCCAGATGTGATAAAGTTTGAAACACAAAATCATGAATTATAATCTAATAAATAATATAATTTTATTCAACAATGTAATGTGAAATAATGAAATTTGTCAAACAAAGAAAATTCAATAAACATCCTGAGTGTGATAAATTTTGAAACAAGGTACAGCACACAGTCCAACATCACAATCCGGACAATAGAACCTGCTTTCTTTTTGGACTTTTTTTCCCACTGCTATCTCTCTTTGAACAGCAAACCACACACATCCTGGTAGGTGCTGCCTTTTTTGCGGTTGGTGGTATGTAGTCCATGAAGTGACGACCTGTTAGGCGTTCTGGGTTGGCAACGTCAACAGCATGTTGTTCAGGTCTGTTCACAGCTCCTGATGGTGTCTGGTGTTTGACGAAAATCTGCTCAGCCACCTTTCAGGTAAAATCGGCATGAATAAGAGGCTTGTCACTCTTTGCTCTGTATAGAACATATGCATTCCAAAGGCATTGTTCTAGAAGATGCCGGAAAATCTTTTTATAATATTTTTTTTGCTGTTTGCGCATAGCCGGATAAAATGTCATTGCCTGATCGGCTCTGTCGACACCTCCCATAGTGCAATTATAGTCTATCACGACTTGTGGCTTCAGCACATCTTTCCCACGTTTGTTGTGGACCATGGCAGTGGAGGTATTGTGCACAGTGCTCATGAGACACACATCCTTCTTGTCTCACCATCATCTTATCCTTCTGCCAGGCAACCATTTCTCCGGTTTTTAGCTTTTTCCTGGAGAACATAGATGGCATGTCACGTCGGTTAGGCCTAACAGTACCATACGCATCGGTCTAGTTTTGTAGAAAAACCTCAAAAAGTTCCGGAGACGCATAGAAATTGTCCATGGTCACACAATATCCCTGGTTCAGCAATGACTCCAGCAGTGTAAGGACTGATGATGTGGCCATTCCATAGCCGCTGTACCTGGGGTTGAACTTCGTGCCTTTAACAGTGTAAATGACCGAATTTCAGATGTACCCGGTGGATGACTCGCAGAGCATGTGGGATTTTATGCCAAACCTGCTCTTTTGGATGCAATAAATTGGATCCAGCTCAGGCGTCCCTTGTAAGCCATCAAGCTTTCATCCACGCAAACATCCCTTTCTGGCACGTAGGTCCACTGAAAATTGGTCACGATAATTTGGCATACCTCCCAGATTTTTTTTAGCTTGGGTGCAGGATGCATGGCCTCATCAAACTCTTCATTGTTTGTGAAGTGGAAATACTTAATGATGAGGGAAAAACGGTATTCGGACATCACAGCGCCAAAAAACGGAGTGGCCAGTAATTTATTGGTGGTCCAGTACCATTTCTGGAGTGGTTTCCCCACCACCCCCTGAAGAATAATGAGTCCCAGGAACTGCCAGATGTCCTCTTTGGTCACTAGTTCCCACTTTCTGCTTCAGGAAAACCTGGCATGCAGCGTAGCGGATTGCTGCTCTTGGTAGCGATTTGTCTCTATGACAATTTTTTCAATTACATCCTCAGTGAGGAATAATTGCAGGTATGCCAGAGGGTTGTCATGCTCGACATCTACCTTCATCCCAGGTGATCCAGTGAAGGGGAATCTTGGCGGCGCTACCTGGTCCGTATCGCAGTTGATAGGGTACCAATAGCGCACATCGCTGAGGTCAGGTGCAGGATCATCACCGCTGTCACTTGTCAGGCCGCGTACACACGCGGGGACTGTTCGCCCAACTTTGTCCGTCAAACAGTTTCGGCAAACAGTCCGCTCAAAATTAGCATGGACGGACATGGCCACACACGACGAACGAACAGTTTGCTGAAACCGTGCGCGATGACGTGAACGGCACGTACGACGGGACGAAAAATACGACGTCCTATACACTGCATTATAACTTTCGGCGTGTAAATCCTTTCTGAGCATGCGCGGAACTTAGTTTGACGAACAAGCCTACACACGAGGGGACTGTTCGCTGAAACAAAGTTTCAGCGGACAGTTTTTCGGAAATTCCGAAAAACCTTGTTCAGCGGACTGTTCGCTGAAACTGTCCGCTGAAAGCCCACATACGAGCGGACTGTCCGCCGAAACACTGTTCAGCGGACAAAGTTGGGCGAACAGTCCCCGCGTGTGTACGCGGCCTCAGATCCGTGTCAGTGTCAGGCGACAATTCTCCCCATGAGTCTATATAGCTAAATTCTGCGAGCAACTCTGTATCGCTGCCGCTGTCACTCAGCTGGTCCAAAGGCGATCTTGTAGTGAAGTGGCGCTTTTTTGATGCCATGTTAGATTTTATTGGGTATTTTATTGGAGGCAAGAGGCACTGTACAGTTATCAGTCATATAAAGAGATGATACAGTGTAATCCTCTCAGATTACAGTGTATCACCTCTTTTTCATGTGTTTGTGTTATGTTTCACTTTTTGAAATCCCCGCCCAGTTCCGCTCCCGTGTGCCGCTGCTGTTCACAGGGAATGGAACCAGGAAGTGAGATCTGGTGATCTTGCCGGTGATCACAGGGGAGGACCGTGTCGGCGATCACAGGGGAGGACAGCGGAGAACATCGCTGGAGCACCAGGAGAAGGTAAGGTCTCCGCTGGCCGCTCTGCAATGTTACCCCGAGCGTGACTCAGGATTACCGTTTCTACAAGAAAAAATCAAGAAAAAATCAAACCCGAGTCACGCTCGGAGATACCGCCAAGGAGGTTAAGGTTAAAAAATACAAGATAATAATGGTGTTGTGGTAACTTGACACACAAAATAACAAAAAATATTATGGAGATCACTAGAAAAAAAATAAAAAACAGGAGATTTATATGTAGCACTGGCTCCTGATGAGCATGCGCTATTTGTTTTTGAATGAATATTCCTGAAACCACAGTTGGGTTTTAGGGCTAATTCTGCTAAATTGTGATTTCAGTACCAGTCTAGCTGGATTGCACTGAGTTCTCTTCGGCCACAGGTGTCGCTGGCAGAATGCAGTTTAGCTGGATGTATTGGATACCATTCTTTCTCTCGGGAACCAGCCCAGTGGGAGTGTTTATCCTGTTGTGCATTCTGTGAGGGGGTATTTAAGGTACTGACATCACGTGCTTCAGGGTTCCGGTCCAGAAGATATCTTCTGTCTGTTTGGTCCTGGTCTGGGGTGCGGATCCATGATATTTCAAGTCTCGGGGCTGGATAGCCCAAGTCGAAGCAACTACAGGGACAGGCCTGAATGGATATCAGGGCCTAAGGATTCAAGGGTGGTCCGGTGCCGTCTCATCTAAAGAGAGGCCCAGCAACTGGAGGAGCATCCAGGGGAGGACTCTTCAGGAGAAGGCCATGCACAAGGCTGGCTTCTCTGAAGGAGCCTGGAGGCTCAATTGAAGTACACTTCATGGATCTACACTCATACATTATCGCCGGACTGGCTGAGAGATACTGGTACCGTATGATAGCTCTCTAAATTTGTCTATGTCCCTCAGTTATGCTCAAGTCTGTGGCAGAGACTTTTCTCAAGTATTCTACATCCAAGTCTGTGGCAGAGACCTTGCTTTACTTGACACCCTTCGGGGTGCTAGGCCTAGTCAGAGGAGGTCTATCCAGGGGTTGTGAGAATCCAGCTGTGAAACGGTAATTCTCTGGATTTCTTCTATGAGAGACTTTCTATTCTTGCAGTCCAAAAGTACCTGAACTTCTTCCTAATTCTCTACCCTCCATTAAGACTCTGTTTATATTTTCAAATAAATAACCCAAAAGAAGATTCAGTGTGTCAGTTTCTACATTCCTTTCGGCCATCTACCATAGGAAACCCTAGACGGAGACGAGGTCAAGAAGGTACCGGTAAGCCCAATAAAACCAGCAGTGCCTTAGGGGGTCAGTGCTACATAATTCATAGCATTATAAAGAAGAAAAGAATGCGTTGCATTGAAAGATTTCAAAATTCATGACGAATGTGCTATCTCCTTGCGAACGCTAGTTTTACCAGAGTTTTGTGTGTCAGAATTGTGTACTCAGAATTCACGACAACAGATTTTGTTGTCGAAAAATTTGAGAACCAGCTGTTAAATTTTGTTTGTCGGAAATTCTGACAAAAAATGTTCCATGGAGCCTACATGCATTAGTAGGTTGTAGGGAACATTTAGAACATTTAGAAATGCTTATTGTGGCTGAAAAATTTACCTACTTTCCTAAATTTCTCCTGAAATATAGCAGTGCACATCCTAATATGTGTGTGCCATCGGGAGATGTGGAGTGAGATTTAGTGATGTCACCAATGTGCTGCTCACTGCTCTCCTTGCTGAAACTTCTTCCATGAGGAAGCAAAGCCCTGTCTCTACCAAAATGACCTCCTCCACACAGGGACACAGTGCAGAACAAGGCATAATAAGTCAGTAATGGGGCAAAGGTAAACTGCAGGGATAGAGCTTTTAGAGTTTAATTCCTCTTTAACTGATTGCCGCCTGTGTATTGTATATATACAGCAGCAAGGCTCTCCTGCACCTAAAACGTGATCTTGCACTTCTGGGTTTGGGGTGCGCATGCGTGTCGCCATCGACCTGCTCCCACCGTGATTAGATTACATTCTTCGGTACACTGACGGAACAGCAGTCTGCTTATATAAATAAGGCAGATCACTGTTATGTCACTACAGAAGACATGGATCCTGTGTCTCTGCTAAGAAGAGGAACCAATACATGCCTTCTCCTAGTACAAACACCTCCCTCACACTAGTACCACTGGTCAGGCACACATTTAACCCTTTGTTCACCCCTGATGTTAACCTCTTCCCTGCCAGTGTCATTAGTACAGTGACGGTGCATATTTTTTAGCACTGATTACTGTATTAGTGTCACTGGCCCCCAAAAATTGTCAAAAGTGTCAGTTGGTGTCCCGGCTGTCCACCGCAATATCGCAGTCCCGCTATAAGACGCAGATCGCCACCATTACTACAAAAAATAAAATGAGAAAATAAGTAAATAAAAATATCCTATAGTTTGTGCACATATAACTTTTGCGTAAACCAAACAATATATGGTTATTGGGATTATTTTACCAAAAATATGTAGCAGAATACATATTGGCCTAACTTGATGAAGGAAATTTGATTTTTAAATTTTTTTATTGGATATGTTATTCTTTTCAACATATTTTTTGTTTATAGCGCAAAAAAAACCCCAAAAATGCAGAGGCGATCAAATACCACCAAAAGAAAGCTCTATTTGTGGGGAAAAAAAGGACATTCATTTTGTTTGGGTACAGTGTTGCACAACCGTGCAATTGTCAGTTAAAATAATGCAGTGCCGTATCACAAAAAATGGCCTGGTCGTGAAGGGGGTAAATCTTCCAGAGCTGAAGTGGTTAAAGAGAATCTGTCACTTGGCCTGGTCACAGAATATTGGTCATTCTAATGAATTCTCCCATTCACTGAAATCCCCGATCCTTGTGAGTTTTGCCAGGCTACCAAATACCAATCCACATAAAAACAAAATGTAGATGTGTTATTTTATTCAAATATGTTCCTTCTACCTGTGTGGACCAAGTCAGAGCAGACTGCACCCCATGCCTTTCTAATTAATCAAGCCAAAATTCTAATATAGAACATTTTATACTCCTCTTCAACAAATCAAAATATTTTTTTTAAGCTTTTGTTCCACTTTAAAAAATCCTTCTCATTAAAAGTTGCGAGCAGCTCAGACTTTGATAACGATATAAAAACATGCATTGCAGGGTGAGTGGGAGGTGAATGCTTCTTCCCTGATCAAGACTTGTGTCTTTACATGAACTGTTTAAAATTTCAATGAGGGCGATAATAACTTTGGCTCCATGTAATAAAATGCCAAGGACAAGTGTAAGGGCAATCTAAGATACAATAAAGCAAGATCGGAATGCCATCTTAAAATCCCAATACAGTTAACTCTTTCTATGAAGGGATAAAATAAGGAGCTTCGTATCAGTGTGTTGAAAAATATGTGTTCTGTAAACTGCAGATAGAATTTTTTTTCCAAGAAATTATAATGCACATTGACTACTTGCAATGTTTTTTTTCTTTTCCTGTATAGCCAGTTCAATCACTGCATGTTTAACCATGAAATCTGAGACTTCCATTCTATGATGCTGTAATTATTTATATAAGGAGTCTCAACTCTGACTCTTTACGTATCAGATTTTGCATTATTGTTTATGGGCTGACTTAAAGCACAATTAAATCACAATTAAAGCTTACAAAAATGCAGTGCACACTCTTGGTCCATTCTCAGCATCTGTAAGAGAATTGAGCTGGGTGCCAGGATGATCTAACTTTATGAGTTACACCATTGGTGGAGGCCCAATGGCTAAACAGAAAAGAAGGTGGGTCAAAAGAAGTGGCGGAGAAGATGGCAGCAGTAACTGATGGAGTGGTGCTGGGAATTGCAGAGCTATTAGCACTGAAGGAGGGCAAACTATGGTGTACGTGCAAGTAATTTGTGCCATTTAGCTGCACTACAGTCTTTGCATCCCAGTAGCTAGTATTGGGAGTGGAAGCATTGATTTGTAAGGGTATTCTAATAGCAGTGATCTGTAGCAGTATTATGCAACATACCCCAAATCTCTGACTGTCTCCTGTAACATGTCTGCGGACTCTATCTCCTGTAGCCTGTCTGGCATCTCTGACCATCTTCTGTAGTATGCCTGCCATCATGGGCAGCACAGTGGCTAAGTGGTTATTACTTCTGCCTAGCAGCACTAGGGTCATCTATTCAAATCCCAACCATGACACTGCCTGCCTTGAGTTTGCATGTTTTCCCTGTCCCTGCGTGGGATTCCTCCCACACTCCAAAGTCATGCTAGTAGGTTACTTGGCTCCTGTCTATATTGACCCTACTCTGTGCATTTATGAATGTGAGTTAGGGACCTTGGCTTGTAAGCTCCTTGAGGGCAGAGGCTGATGTAAATGTACAATATGCGTATCTGGAAAGTACTGTGTAAATTTATGGTGCTATATAAGTACCTGTAATAAATGAAATCTTCTATAGTATGTATTCAGTCTCCAATCATCTCCTGTAATATGGCTGCAGCCCCTAACCAGCTTGCATAGTATGTCTGCCCTCTTTGACCATCTCCTATAGCATATGCCCCTTCCCCTGATCTATCTGTCAAAATCAATGTTACAACTATAAGCCCATCCCCACATGCCAAGGTTCTAGGTGTAGTCCTGGGCTCTGAACTCTCCTTTAAGCACCATGTCCAATCACTGTCCAAATCCTGTCGCCTCAACCTTCGCAACATCTCCAAAATACGCTCCTTTCTAACCAATGAAACAACAAAGCTTGTAATTCACTCGCTGGTCATCTCTCGCCTCAACTACTGCAACTCCCTTCTCATTGGCTTACCTCTGCATAGTCTATTACCTCTTCAATCCATCATGAATGCTGCTGCCAGATTCATCCACCTTACCAATCGCTCTGTCTCTGTCAATCCCTCCCCTGGCTTCCGCTCGGCCAAAAAATTAATTTCAAAATACTAACAACTACATACAAAGCCATCCACAATTTAGCCCCCAGCTACATCACTAGCCTAGTCTCTAAATACCAACCTACTTGTTCTCTTCCTTCCTCTCAAGGCCTCCTGGTCTCGAGCTCCCTCGTCTCCTCTTTCCATGCTTGCCTCCAGAACTTTTCCAAAGCCTCTTCAATCCTATGGAATGCCCTACCACAATCTGTCCACTTATCTCCTACTCTATTACTGTAGCTTTTACACGATTCCTGAAAACCCTTCTCTTCAGAGAAGCCTACCCTACCCACACCTAACAACTGTATTTTCATTTTCTCCATCAGCTTACCCCCCACAGTTATTAGCTTTTGTTTCCACTTGTCCCTCCTTTCTAGATTGTAAGCTCTAACGAGCAGGGCCCTCTGATCCCTCCTGCATGATTTGTATTGTAAGTCTGCTGTCTGCGCTCATGTTGTAAAGAGCTGTGAAAACCGTTGGCGCTATATAAATCCTGTAGTATAATAATAATAATAATAATAATATAGCATGTCTTCATTGTCCTGTAGCATGTCTACAATCTCAGGCATCTTCTGTGGGAGGGAGGTCCTGCCCAGGTGTTGCCAGGAAGCACTGGATCCTGATCATTCCTATTTTCCAGGTAGTACATAAGGTCCTTTGGGGAGATGTAGGCACTAGACCTTAGAAGAGGAGAAGGGACCCGTTTTTTTGTTGAGGGGTTGCTCATCAAGTGTATCACCATGTTAAGGAGACATTTTTGGGGTGAGGAACTATTCCCTAGTAACGAAGGGGGTGTAGCATGACATTTTTTTTACTAATCATTAAAAACAGTATTTATTGCTGACAGAAAGATATTGGAACTAAGGCTCTCTTCCTGGTAATTATAATATCGCACCATGAAGAGTTCTGCTCAATAAATGTATTTTGTACCATGTTGTAGAAATGTACTATTTTGTACTGCTTAAGAAACATTTTGTTTGCATTGCTGCAATGCCAGACCTCTGTATGCTAGCTATGTCTTGAAAATGATCTAAGTAAAGAGCAACCTAGCTAATTATCTTCTGGACTGCACCTTCTTATCACATATGGTTCTTCTGATGGACGATCCTGTGTAAAAAAGAGTTAAGTGGACAGTGGACACATGTTGACTGGTCTGTAGACAAATTTGGCCTTTTAGACTGGCGCTGACAAATTGAAGGCACATTATATTCCTGTGGGCAAAGGTGTGGCATCCACTAGTCAGTCCTGTTTAAGTGTTATATTTTATGCCAGATTGGGAACCTGAGGAGCACCAACTGGACTCGTTGGCAGGCTGCGGAGTCTTGAGCTGGGGTTTGAGCTGGGGTTTTAGCTGGGGTTTGAGCTTCCAAACATTGCACTTGTGGGGCTACCTCCAATGCCTGCAGTCTCTGACCATCTTCTCTCATATGCCTGCAGTCTCTAACCATATACTGTAGTGTGTGTTTGCAGTCTCTGTCTATCTCCTGTGGCATGCCAACAATCTCTTATCGTCCACCCTAGAATGGGAGTAGTCTGTTACCATCACCTGTGGTTTGTGTGTAGTCTGTGACCACCTACAGTAGTCTCTGCGGCTCGTTAATAATGTCAAGGCCTTAAGCCTATAATATATGGATTGAATGCTGGCTGGTTCAGCAGGAACCGGCTGAGATTTGATCCATCTATGGGCAGGCTGATTGTACTCAAATCGGTCCATCAGTCAACTTGGGTACAACCAGTATGTTGGATTTTTAGTATATAATTATTGCCAGCTGGCAGCCGCTAGCAATAAGCATTGTGTTATCCTGGCAGGGATGGCTCCCTGAGCCCTCCCACCGAGAGAACACAATAGCTCAGGAAAGAAAATCGCATAATATATGGCCTGCCTTAGTCGAGGTACCTTTTTTTAAGAATGTTGACCACCACTACTGTTACTGGTTATTTCCTATCTAGCAGACTAAAATATAGAAATATTTTTCTAAATGTTATTTTTTTAGTCTAGAACATAAAACACAAATATGCATAAAAGCTGTGCATTTCCTTCAATCACCATCTACTTTCAGGAGATTATAAAGAGCAGAGTAACAGTGAGTCGGCTGCAGACTCTGATATCTCAAACCTTTAGGGCAGATGGTGTCTTGGCTCGCCTCCTTAATTTTTATTACATTTGTTTAAAGCGAGGGCCGTACCTGATCCTTGAAAGCTGCTCCTTGTGACAGCTCTTCATCTTTTATCATACTTATTTTGGCTATTCTCCCAGTCCATCTATTCCTTAATGTAAGTGTTATAAATCGCTGGAAAGTACCATAAAGTAGGGAAAAAAATAAATCAATATTTCTGGGTTAAAAAGCTTGAAAATGCTGATCAAGCTGAGATTCTGCTAAGCATTTATGCGCCTTTGGATTAACCCTTGAGTGCTCCAGGGCATTGAACCCCATTTCAGTGTTTCAGGGGTCAGCTGGAGTTACCAAATGTAATCTATAAAAACAGAAATATTATTAAGATATTGAAACTCAGGTTCAGTGAATGGTTTTGCTCTGTTAGATTTGCCAAACACAGATAAACCTTTGACTAGGAATTTGAGATTTGGTGTTAATAAAATGTATCTATTTTTTTAAATTCATTTAAAAGATTAAATGATCAGAAACCTGATCACTAAAATTTCACTTACGTTTAAACATGTTAATGTAATTTAAGCAACTTTTAATAAGGTAATCACTGATGATCCTGCCATGAAGGTCCTTGTTCAGACACTTCCTAATATGCACTATAGTACCAAAAGTATTGGGACGCCTGCCTTTACACGTACATAGACTTTAATAGCATCCCAGCCTTAGTCCATAGGGTTCAATATTAAGTTGGCCCACCCTTTGCAGTTATAACACCTTCAACTCTTCTGGGAAGGCTATCCACAAGATTTAGGAGTGTTTATGGGAATGTTTGACCATTCTTCCAGAAGCGCGTTTGTGAGGTCAGGCACTGATGTTGGACACGCAGTCTCTGCTCTAATTCATCCCAAAGATTAAAGTCTATAAGACATGAATGTGAAAAATCAAAAGTGCTAATTTTAAAGGCGTATATGCAAGTTATTGCCATAAAAAGTGTTTGCGGATCCGGGTTCTGCCCCAGGGGACATGTAACAATGCAAAAAAAAGTTTTAAAAAATGGCAGTTTTTTCGGGAGCAGTGATTTTAATAATGCTTAAAGTGAAAAATTAAAAATGAAACATTCCTTTAAATATTGTGCCTGGGGGTGTATGTCTGTAAAGTGGCATAGTGTTCCCATGTTTAGAACAATACCACAGCAAAATTACATTTCTAAAGGAAAAAAAGTAATTTAAAACTGCTAGCGGCTGTAATGTATTGTGTATTGCCATAAAAAGTGTTTGGGGATCTGGGTCCTGCCCCAGGGGACATGTATTAATGCAAAAAAAGTTTTAAAAACTGCAGATAAAGTGAAAAAATGAAACATTCCTTTAAATATCGTGCTTGGGGGTGTATGTCTGTAAAGTGGCATAGTTTTCACATGTTTAGAAAAATACCACAGCAAAATGACATTTATAAAGAAAAAAAGTTATTTAAAACTGCTAGCCTGTAAAACAGGGGCAGAAAAATTGGGTCTTTGGTAGTGGTGCCACAACACTGTGACCCCACACAGATACTCTTGTTGGGTGCAGGAACAGGTCCTGCAGTGAAATATTGCATAAAAAATTGTAATTACATGCCCCTGTTAAACAGGGGCAGAAATTTGGGCCTTGGGTGGTGTTGGTGGTGCCACAACACTGTAACCACTCACAGACACTCTTGTTGGGCACGGGAACAGATCCTGTGTTGAAATATTATATCAAAAATTGTAATTGCATGCCTCTGTTAAACAGGGGCAGAAAAATTGGGCCTTAGGTGGTGGTGGTGCCACAACACTATAACCCCTCACAGATACTCTTGTTGGGCACGGGAATGGGCCCCACGTTTAAATATTATATCAAAAATTGTAATTACATGCCCCTGATATACAGGGGCAGAAAAATTGGGCCTTAATTGGTGGTGCCACAACACTGTGACCCCTCACAGATACTCTTGTTGGGTGCAGGAATGGGCCCTGCTGTGAAATATTAGATAAAAAAATAGTAATTACCTGCCCATGTTAAACAGGGGCAGGAGAATTGGGCCTTGGGTGGTGGTGGTGGTGCCCTAAACCAAAAATATTGTTGGTCATTTAGCTTCATCAAGATTGTGGAGGAATAGGACAGTCACTCAGAATAGTGAAGGTTGCAACGGCAGCATTGGCACATTCACCACTACCCGGACTGTTTAGTTGTTTGATTTTTCAAAGGCACTAGCACTTTATTTTATGATACTTTTGCTCGTTTGCACAATTTCAATATATGTACTGCACAGTCCAGTTATGAATGCTTAATAGCTACCATATATATTTATATGTATTGTGAGGTTTACAGTGGAGTTTTGCACCAGTCACTTTAATGTTTTATGAGGATTTTGCACTATTAAGTTTTGGCACTTGGCACTTTACTTATTGGTTATAGATTCGTGTAGGGAAGTTAATACTCTAGCACATGTGCACTTTGGTCCTCTTTTTTTTTGCTCTGCAGATTTTTTGGGACATCATTTTAATTGAGCAAGTACGTCTTACAGTGACACATAAAGTGAATAACAACCAACAGTTTGATAACGGTGACTCACTTTTTAGCATTTATCACTAATTTGCCCCACTCATATTAATTATCAATTTTTCCTGGGCATTCCCCAGGCCTTGTTGTTACCTTATTTATATACGGCGCAGCACTACTACATATACACATTTATTCTATCTGGGCAGGAGTTTACCCTTTTTCAGTGCATGCAGCAGTATCCCATCCCCCCCTGTATTGCTTTTACTTGGCTGGCGCAGAGGTACCCTACATACTACACTCAGAATGGGCAGTCTTCAAGGGATCCCCCGTCCATAGAAAAATCAATCAGTTACATATGCATCAGGTGCTTGATAGCTGCTGCTGATCCAAGAGTGATTCATTTTTATTACTGTGAGCCTATCTTAGAAGTCTGTGGACAGGCGCACTCTATCATCCAATACAAACCCTCCAGCAGCACTGAATTTGCATTCAGAAAGAACGCTGGATGCAGGACAGGCCAGTAGCTCAATTGCATATTAAGCAAGTTTTGGTCAGTGGTCCATCCTCAAGACCCAGTAACCCAGTGGATGGACTGTTGGAAAGGTCTCCAAGTATGCTCTTGCCCCAAGATATTCCTGAACCATGTAATGCGGACATTAGCGATGGATGCTTGAACCTATCAGACCTTGGCGCTGAGGACTAAAAAATTGTCTAAAGGCATTGGTCAGCCGGCCACTTTCTCCACCTCTCTTCCTCTGACTGAATGAAGCCTCAGCAACACGTTGTCCAGCAACAGGAAATTGTAACCTCCCAGGGTCTGGAAATGCATTGCACAAACCTTTCTTCAAGGCCTCCTGAAGATGTTTCATCCTCTGCTCCCTCTACGAAGGCAGAATGAGTTCTGCAACCTTACCCTTGCAATGTGGATCAAGAAGGGTTGCCAGCCAGTAATGATCCCTCTCCTTGATACAACAAAATCCTAGGGTCCATTTGCAGGCAATCAGGGAGACCAAGCAGCGTAACTTTGCAGAGGCATTTGCTTCTGAGTCCTCTGGGTCACTAAGGCTCACATGATCCGTAACAACTTCCTCTCAGCCACGTACAACTCCTTGGGTTTTTGGGGACTGAAAACCATCCCTTGAAGACTGCTGCTAAGTGTTATCCTCCACATCCATGCTGACACAATCCTCTTCCTCCTTCTCTTCTTCCTGTGTGTTTGGCGGGCTGGCAAGAATGCTATCTGGATAAAGGGGGCCTTGAGAAGTCCTTCTCTTCCTCCTGCTGTTCTGCCTCAAGTGCCCTGTATATTATTCCATGAAGCGTGTGCTCTAACAGGCAGATTAGAGGGGCAGTGTCACTGATGTATGCATTGTCGCTGCTAACCATCCTTATGGCCTCCTCAAATGGCATGGCAAAAAGAAGCCAAGCTCCCCTGACCCTGTCCTGGTGCCATACTCACACAGGTACTCATTGATGGCCCTCTGTTGCATGTGCAGCCACTGCAGCATTGCCAACGTTGAGTTCCACCTGGTGGGCATGTCTCAAATGAGGCAGTTGATGGGCAGGTTGTATTCCCTTTGAATGTCAGTCAGCCGAGCACTGTCATTGCATGACTGGAAATGACCACAGACATTTCTGGCCTGCCTCAGGAGATCCTGTAAGCCTGGGTACCTGCTCAAGAACCGCTGCACCACCAACTTCAAGACGTGTGCCAAACATGGAACATGGGTCAATTGTCCCTGTCAGAGGGCGGAGAGAAGGTTGGTTTCATTGTCACATACAACTATTCCTGGCTGAAGCTGGCATGGCGTCAACCACCTCTGAGCCTGCCTCTGCAGAACTAACAGAATCTCTGCCCCAGTGTGGCTCCTGTCCCATAAGCAGACCAAATCAAGCACTGCATGGCATCTTTTTGCCTGACTGCTTGTGTAGCCCCTTGAATGCTTACTGAGCACTGCTGGTTCAGAGGAAAAATCTGCAGAAGAGGCCATAGAGGAAGAAGAAGTGGAGGGGGTGAAGGAGAGAGCTGTGGCAGAATCAGCACAAGCATTTTGGAGGAGTGGTGGCAGAACAAGCTCCAAAAATACTGAACCCTGTCTTGCATCCTTCGCAGCTGCCAGCAGAGTTACCCAGTGCACCATGAAGGAAAGGTAACGTCCCTGCCCATGCCTGCTGGACCATGAGTCACCGGTAATATGCACCTTACTGCTGACCGCCCTTTCCAATGAGGCCAAAACATTGCCTTCCACATGCTGGCGTTTTGGAACTTGCCACTGTAGTACATCACATTCCATAAATTCACAAAAGGGGGCAAAGTCTACCAGCTGAAAAGGCAGCAGTTGCAGTGCTAGCAATTTGGCCAAGCTAGCATTCAGACTTTGAGCATGTGGATGGCTGGAACCGAATTTCTTTTTACGGTTCAGCAACTGGGGTAAGTAAATTTCCCTGCTAAAATCAGATGGTGGTGTACTGCTAGCAGATTGGCTGTGAGTACTTGAGACACCTATTGCTATACCTTGATTCCAAGGAGAAGTCTGGCTTTTTCTTTGATGTGGGTCTTTCAAGTTCTGTTGCCAGCGGACTGCATGGCAGGTCATCATATGTCTGGTCAAGTATGTGGTGCCCAAGCAGCTGCTGTTCTGGCCATGCTTGATCTGCTACGGTGCAATCTGTTGCATACATGATGAAAAAGGCCCACACCAAGGAATTTTTTTTAAGAAGTCAGGGGGGAGTCAGCAAAGCCCTGCACCTGCGGAGCTCTGTGGTGTGATGCAATAGAGTGGCTGCCCTTAAGCTGCCTCCTAGAGTACATCCTGCCTCGTTGGAGTGGTGCCTCCTGTTCCTCCTCTGTTCTCTCAGGCACCCAAGTAGAGTCAGTGACCTCATTATCCCCTCCCTCCTCATCACTGGAGCAAACTTGGCAGTATGCTACAGCTGGGGGAACATGACTATCAGTTTCTTGTCCTTCTTGGGCACCCCCTCTCTCTAGGCTCACGTTAATCCCTTCTTCAACCTGGAAAACAAAATCAGAGCCTTCAAATCTCTGTGCATCCTCCAGCAGCATGTACCCAACACTGTGGTCGAATAGTTCAGGGGACTCCTCCGTGCATGCAGGGGCGGATCCAGGGAGGGGCAACAGGGCAATTGCTCCCCCCGAGAAAATATTGCTGACTCTGAGGCCGAGCACACCCCAAGAATTCAGAGCCACGGTCGGGACAACTCACAGCCTTTCTCAGCATTAGGAATTACTGCTCAGTGCTCACACACTGGGGACTGCACTCTCCGCCCCCTGTACCTCCCCCAGGAGCTTTCCTGCCTCTCTCCTGTAGCCTGCTGCTTGAGTGGGAGGGAAGGGGATGTGCCCAACCCCCAAGACCGTGCCCGCCTGGAAGAGGGAGGTGTGAGAAGCTGAGCAGAGGGAGCCGAGTGACTGTGAACTTCCTGGAGGTGAGCTCAGCTAGCAGCATATCGTGGATTAGTTTACAGACACCTCTATGCTGAATCTGCTGAGTTACTGCAGCTTAGCATAGAGGAGCTGTTAGCTGAGGAAAGGCATTGCATCTTTTCATATGGCACAGTGAGAAATTATGCTCATTAAAGCATTGTGACTGCCCCCTGCTGTGTGCCCTCATGATCTCCCCAGTGTATTCCCTCCTGACCTCCCTGGTATGTGCCCTCCTGACCTCCCTGGTATGTGCCCTCCTGACCTCCCTGGTATGTGCCCTCCTGACCTCCCTAATCTATGCCCTCCTGACCTCCCTGGTATGTGCCCTCCTGACCTCCCTGATCTATGCCCTCCTGACCTCCCTGGTATGTGCCCTCCTGACTCTGTACTGTGCCCTCCTGACCTCCCTGATCTATGCCCTCCTGACCCCATACTGTGCCCTCCTGACCTCCCTGATGTATGCCCTCCTGACTCCATACTGTGCCCTACTGATCTCCCTGATCTATGCCCTCCTGACCCCATACTGTGCTCTCCTGACCTCCCTGGTATGTGCCCTCCTGACCTCCCTGATGTATGCCCTCCTGACTCCATACTGTGCCCTCCTGACCTCCCTGGTGAGTCCCCTCCTGACTCTGTACTGTGCTCCCCTGACCTCCCCATTGTGTGCCCTTCTGACCCCGTACTGTGCTCTCCTGACCTCCCTGGTGTGTGCCCTCCTGACCCCGTACTGTGCTCTCCTGACCTCCCCATTGTGTGCCCTCCTGACCCCATACTGTGCTCTCCTGACCTCCCTGGTGTATGCCCTCCTGACCCCCCTGGTGTATGCCTTCCTGACCTCATACTGTGCTCTCCTGACCTTCCCGGTGTGTGACCTCCTGACCCCATACTGTGCTCTCCTGACCTCCCTGGTGTGTGCCCTCCTGACCCCATACTGTGCTCTCCTGACCTCCCTGGTGTGTGCTCTTCTGACCTCATACTTTGCTCTCCTGACCTTCACGTGTGTGCCCTCCTGACCCCCCTGGTGTGCTCTCCTGACCTCTCTAGTGTGTGCCTTCCAGACCCCATGCTGTGATCTCTTGACCTCCCCGGTGTTTGCCCTCCTGACCCCATACTGTTCTCTCCTGACTTCCCTGGTGTGTGCCCTCCTGACCCTGTACCATGCTCTACTGACCTCCCTGGTGTGTGCCCTCCTGACCCTGTACCATGCTCTCCTGACCTCCCTGGTGTGTGCCCTCCTGACCCTGTACCATGCTCTCCTGACCTCCCTGGTGTGTGTCCTCCTGACCCCATACTGTGCTCTCCTGATCTCCCAGGTGTGTGCCCTCCTGACCCCCCTGGTGTGCTCTCCTGACTTCCCTGGAATGTGCCCTCCTGACCCAGCACTGTACTCTCCTAACCTCCCTTGTGTGTGCCATGCTGACCTCCCTGGTGTGTGCTCTCCTGACCCCCCCCCCCCCAATTATGTAAGCAACACCTTATTTTCTGGCAGTGCCCCTCCCGAGACTAGACTCTGGATCCGCCCCTGCGTGCATGATGGTGAGGCTATGGAAGGAGTGACTGTGGACAAGGAGCTGGTGGAATAGGCCGCTTTGGCAGCTGCATTGGAAGGCAAACTATTCTGAGCCTGGGTGACAGAGGATAAGGAGGATGACGACAGCTTTGTTATCCACTCCACCAACTCTTCTGCATGTTCTGGTTCAATAACACGCCCAGCAGCAGAAAAAAAGGACAAGCATTCCCCACAGCCACCTGCAGAGGATGCACCATGTCCATGACCAGCGCTTTTAACTGTAGACACAGAGGCACCCTTCCCTCTTTTAGTGGCCTGTGAGTGTTTGCCTCTCCTTGGTGGCCTTCTGGACATGATGTATATTTTTGTTTTGAAACACCACACTACACTGTATTAGATACTGTGTACACCACTAGAAGTGTAGCACTGACATAAGTCATTTTTTTTCCACAGTAGCATGACAATCCCTCCACCTCCAGTCTAACTAATCACTCTCACCTTATGGCATGGACCCCTGTGCAAACAGGTGGTCATGCAAGCGGGTATCAAAAGGGTTAACACGCACCATAAACTTCTCTCACGTCTCCTTAGATCTCAGCAAGGACCCCAGGTCATGGGTAGAAAGAAAAGATCTAAATGCTCACCGCTTAAGTAAAAGAATACATTTTTGTGTTCAAACACAAACTACTCACATAAAGATGATGAAAACACAGCATGTATTCCATAGGGCAGCAGCGGGTGACGTCATGCGTAGCTCCCCCACCGTACGCGTTCCGTTCGATCAGAACTTCAACGTCACCGGACTCCTCCCCCCTTCCCTTCGTTAGCAGACGGAGGCACTTGGGGAGGGGTGGAGGATTCTGGTGACGTTGATGTCCATGACGTCACCGGATCTCTGACGGAACTCCCTGGAGACCCCGGAACCCGGCGGAGAGGTGAGTACTGATCAAAAGAATTTTGATCGATCGAAAAAATTAATCGATTAATCAAGGAATTAATCTTTAATTTCCACAGCCCTAATATAAATATATAAATATATATATATATATATATATATATTTATACACATACATACAGTATCTCATAAAAGTAAGTACACCCCTCATATTTTTGTAAATATAAGATTATACCTTTTCATGTGACAACACTGAAAAAATTACACTTTGCTACAATGTAAAGTAGTGAGTGTACAGCTTGTATAACAGTGTAAATTTGCTGTCCCCTCAAAATAACACAACACACAGCCATTAAACCGCTGGCGACAAAAGTGCTTACACCCCTAAGTGAAAATGGCCAAATTTGGTCCAAAGTGTCAATATTTTGTGTGGCCACCATTATTTTTCAGCACTGCCTTAACCCGCTTGGGTATGGAGTTCACCAGAGCTTCACAGGTTGCCACTGGAGTCCTTTTCCACTTCTCCATGACAACATCACGGAGTTGGTGGATGTCAGAGACCTTGTGCTCCTCCACCTTCCGTTTGAGGATGCCCCACAGATGCTCATTAGGGTTTAGGTCTGGAGACATGCTTGGCCAGTCCATCACCTTTACCCACAGCTTCCTAAGCAAGACAGTAGTCATCTTGGAGGTGTGTTTGGGGTCATTATCATGTTGGAATACTGCCCTGTGGCTCAGTCTCCGAATGGAGGGGATCATGCTCTGCTTCAGTATGTCACAGTACATGTTGGCATTCATGGTTCCCTCAATGAACTGTAGCTCCCCAGTTCCAACAGCACTCATGCAGCGCCAGACCATGACACTCCCACCACCATGCTTGACTGTAGGCAAGACACACTTGTTTTTGTACTCCTCACCTGGTTGCCGATACACACCCTTGACATCATCTGAACCAAATAATTTTATCTTGCTCTCATCAGACCACAGGAAATGTTTCCAGTAATGCATGTCCTTAGTCTGCTTGTCTGCGGGCTTTCTTGTCCATCATCTTTAGAAGAGGCTTCTTTCTGAGATTACAGCCATGCAGACCAATTTGATGAAGTGTGGGGCATATAGGCTGAGCACTGACAGGCTGACCCCCCACCCCTTCAACCTCTGCACCAATGCTGGCAGCACTCATACGTTACGTCTATTTCCCAAAGACAACCTCTGGATTTGACTCTGAGCACATGCACTCAACTTCTTTGGTCAACCATGGCGATGCGTGTTCTGAGTGGACCCTGTCCTGTTAAAATGCTGCATGGTCTTGGCCACCGTGCTGCAGCTCAGTTTCAAGGTCTTGGCAATATTATTAAAGCCTAGGCCATCTTTATGTAGAGCAACAATTATTTTTTTCAGATCCTCAGAGAGTGTCATTTCTTCAGTGTTGTCACATGAAAAGATATAATAAAATATTTACAAAAATGTGAGGCGTGTACTCACTTTTGTGAGATAAAAAAAAAAAAAATATGGTGGGACTGCACATACATTGCTCCATTTTGGAGACAGGTCTCGGCTTTAATCAAGGAAGCCACTCATTCCTCCCAGCATCTGACCCCTCAGATGGCTCTCTTCGGGATGGGCCCCCAACCCTGGCCTACAACTAGCCTGTCACTTATACATCATATTCTAATTGCAGCACGTTTGGTAATTGCCCGAGAATGGAAGAGTCCACTCCCCCCGACCACCAGGTCGCTCATTAACACGCTCAATGAGCATTGTCATATGGAATACCTCTTTTCAAAAATAAATCTGACAATTCACAAATTCTGGAAGCAATGGTCTCTCTGGCTAGCACATCCCAGCAGCATAAAATTGAACTGATCACTCCTTGACACGATACCAGACCACAAAGAAACAACAGCAAATCTTACCCAGGACAGTCCCTACTATCTTTCAGTCTACTCTCATATGACCCGACGACACAGAAAGGGTGGACTAACACACCCTACCTCCAGTATCTAGAATACGATTGTATCCTTATATCCACCTGTAACAACACCTCTGTACTTACATGTTCTTATGTAACTTTGTAATTGATGTTGCTCATTATTTATATGTTCTTCTGATAAAAATATCAATAATAAAAAAAGAATAAAAAAAAAAAAAAAAAAAATATATATATATATATATATATATATATATATATATATATATATATATATATATATATATATATATATATATATATATATATATATATATATATATATATATATAAAATCTCAAATACACTGCCACTAACTGAATAACCTGCCTGCTTAATCTAAATCAAGCTATCTCTCCATCCACACCCAAAACACTACACAGGGCCACCATGTAGGCAGCCTTATATAGTGTGGGGCATAGACTTACTGCCCCTGAGCCATGATTGGCATAAGGCACCCTGCGGTGCTCAAATTTGCAGCGAACGCCCCATAATGTTTGCTCTTCAACGAATACCTGATGTTCGAGTTGAACGTATGTTCAACCCAAACATCAAGCTCATCCCTAGTCAAGATCCTCCACCCCAAACTCGCTCATCCAGTCTTTATGGACCTTTCTTTATGCACTTGTCGAAATCATTTGGTGGAGGAGGATTATGGTGTGTGTTTATTTTTTTTTTAAGGGGTTGGGCTTGGCCCCTTAGTTCCAGTGAAGGGAATTCTTAAGGTGTCAGCATACCAAGACATTTTGGACAATCTCATGTTCCCAAGTTTGTTGGAACAGTTTGGAGTTAGTCCCTTCCTGTTCCAACCTGACTGCGCACCAATGCGCAAACAAGGTCCATAAAGACATGGATGAGCAAGTTTAGGGTGGAGGAACTTGACTGGCCTGCACAGAGTCCTGACCTCAACCTGGTAGATCACCTTTGGGATGAATAAGTGTAGAGACTGTGAGCCAGGCCTTCTCACCTACCTTGTGAACAGCCTTCCCAGAAGAGTTGAAGCTGTTATAGCTGCAAAGGGCGGGTAAACTCAATATTGAACCTTACAGACTAAGATGCCATTAAAGTTTGTGTGCACGTAAAGGCAGGCGTCCCAATACTTTTGGTAATATATTGTAACTTGATCATGCTCCACTCCTGTACCTGTGTTCCCATGTTGTCACCCTGTCATGTGGCATTCGGTGGCCTTTTTATGTAGACATGTTTCACTGTTGTCTCCATAAGAAAAGCTGCACTGAAAACTGCCATGGAGTGCATGAAGGCAGAAAGTGGCTGCAAAGTGTCTCAAAAGAGATCAGCAGCATTGGGGTGTAACAAGAGATAAATAAGATAAAAACAAGTAATACAAGATAAATTGCAATTGCTTATAACAAGTGGTACAATGCAATTGATGGAAGAAGCAACTTTATTTCAAGTACACACACATGTATTCTTATTATACATTGCTTCTGTCACTGGATTGAACAACCCGATCTGTCAAATTTGGCATCTCATCACCATGTATCTTTTGTAGAATAGGCTTCTGCAGCTAAGACTGTATTGTGGTAAGCAGTCTAATCTGCAAATATCCATATATACAGGTATGAGCATTTGAGATGGCAATTAAAGTGACTTATTATATTGAAGTGGAGGAATGGGAAAACAAAAGTGATCCATATCAACTAATCAGATGTGTTTGTTAGAAGTTACATCTTATTTTTTCTAGGTTTATAGAATACTGTTGTTGAAAATCGTTTTACCCATTATTTAAAGAATGTATTAAAACTTAAATTACAGAAAGGCCATGATACTATAGTGGTTTTTATCACTTTAATGAGTGTATTTGGCCTTCATACATGCACCCTCCTGTCTCTATTGATTGAAGTGATGCAGTGTGGGATGTAATGGTTGATAGTGTTGCCTCTCAGACTCTCCCAGAATTTAGTGAAGGTCACTCCTTGGGAGATAGGATGGTATAAAGTAAAAGTCAAAATGACTTTTGCTCCAGTGGTCTGGAACATGTTGGATCGTTGACCGGTATTGCATACTGTTAATGATATATAAAGGATGTAAAGTCACCACAAGGAGCAGATTATGGGAAGGTTATAAAGGTGCTGTTCTGTCATTAAACTTTCCATTACTGATTAGACAGAAAAAGAAGTTTACTGGGTGGCTATGCTAAGTCATTTAGTACAAAATGTACATTACTCAAGGATGTTTGATTTCATTTTCTAATTTGCCTAAAGTGTTAGTAAAGCCTAACACTAACTATTCTTAAAAAAGTTCCCTCCCCCTCCTCCTTCCTATCCTGGCTACCCTGTATAAAAAAATTAAGTATTCTTATTGGTTTTAATCTAATCTGGTTCAGTCACATGATTCTGCAGTTCCGGCACCACTGTGTAAGGGAGCGCTTGACAACAGCAGTGAATTCCTGGAGCTGTTTAGAGTGGATTAAAAATAGGTAAGTACTGTACACAGTTGTTTTTTATCCAAGCTATGCGGGATATGTAGGTTTTTTTTGGGGGTTGGGGGGATCATTTTTAAGTATAGTTAAAGTTAGACTTTTCTTCCACTTTAAACAGAAAAAAAGATATTTGATGACTAAATACCTTAATATTGTGAACAATTTTCACATATCACTCCATTTCTCTCATGCCTTTTTTACTTTTTTTCTCTCCTTTATTATCTTCTTCTTTTCCTCTCTTGTTCCCATTTCCTTTCTTTCTTCTTATTCTATTTGTTTCTCTTTCATCCTTTCTTTCCCCCCACTGTATCCTCTCCTCTTTTTCCATCCTTTCCTCTCACACCTGGATCCTCTCTTCTCTCCTCTTTTTACCTCTCCAATTCTTTCATCTTCTTCTCCTTCCCTTCCCTCTTCCCCTCATTCTGATCTTCTCCACTCTCCCTCTCGCCCCCTTCTTTCCTTTTTTCTCCTCATTTGTCTCCTCTACTCTTACCTCTATGCCCACTCCTTTTCTCTCCTCTCATCTTCTTCCCCCTACCTCCCTTCCTCTTTTCTTTTCTCACTTAAAATTTCACTTCTATTTTTTTTATTTTTTAAATGTGTAAAGTTTCCTGCATTCCACCGAACCCTTCACAATCACTTCTCTAAATTAAATGAAACATGTTGAGAAAATATTGAGGGCACATTAATAGATCTCTTTATAAAAATGCTGTTTCTGGCTTTAAAGAAAAGTCACCAATCTCAAAAACATATGCAGCCAGTATCATAGTGCACACTTGACCCAGGTCAGTGACTTGGACAGTAACCTAAAGTAATTGAATAAACAGGACAAGTGGTATGTTTTAAAAAGAGACCTTATTTCCCTATTGGGGACCGATAACAATATTTAATTGATCCTTATCGTCCTAACATTTGGGTTCTGGGTCTTGTTGGGTGTTGGAGGTAGGTTTATAGTATTGTCACTAGGGATGAGCCGAACACCCCCCGGTTCGGTTCGCACCAGAACTTTCGAACGGACCCCAAATTCGAACGAACTTTAGAACCCCATTGAAGTCTATGGGACTCGAACGTTCGAAATTAAAAGTGCTAATTTTAACGGCTAATATGCAAGATACTGTCCTAAAAAGGGTTTGGGGACCTGGATCCTGCCCCAGGGGACATGGGTCAATGCCTAAAAAGTTTTTAAAAATGGCCGTTTTGGCGAGAGCACTGATTTTAATGACGAGTGAAAAAAGTGAAATATTCCTTTAAATATGGTGCCTGGGGGGTGTCTGTAGTATGCCTGTGAAGTGCCACGTGTTTCCCGTGTTTAGAACAGTCCCTGCACAAAATGACATTAAACGGAAATAACACCATTTAAAACTGCTTGCGGTTTTAATGTTATATCTGGTTCCTGCAATATGGTTGAAAATCATTGAGAAAAATGGCATGGGTAGCCCTCCCTGCCCATTACCAGCCTATTTGGGTCTTGTACGCATATTAAGGGGAACCCTGTACCCATATTAAAAAAAGGAAATGTGTGTGGCCCCCAGGCCCTATATACTCAGAACAGCAGTATACAGGCGGTGCAAACAAGACAGGGACTGTGTAGGTTTGTTGTGTTAAGTTGAATCTGTTTGTAATTTTCAACTGGTACATTTTTAAAGTGTAGCTCCAGTCAAAAAAACTATTTTTAAGCTTTTTGGAAAACATAGGGAAGGGTTATCACCCCTGTATAATTTGTTTTGTCGTCCATCTTTTTTCATCTCATTTGCTGTCTTCTCCTTCCGTTTGCAAGTAGGAGATGTTTGTAAGTTGGATGTTTGAAAGTAGGGGCCTGCCTTATATGCTCTGCAGAAATGGCGGAACAAGGTGTTGGTTTTGCCACAACATTGTAAGCCCTCAAAGTGACTCTTGGTGGGCGCTGGAGCACCCTGCTGTGAACGATTATATCAAGAATTGTAATTACATGCCATTGTTGAACAGTGGTAGAAAAATTGACCTTTGGTGGTTGTGGTGCTGGTGCCACAACACTATAAGTCCTCACCGTTACTCTGGGTGGGCACAGGAAAGGGCCCTCCTGTGAAATATTATATCAAGAATTGTAATTACATGTCCCTGTTAAACAGGGGCAGAAAAATTTGGCCTTAGGCACTGCTGCTGTTGCCACCACACTGTAACCTCTCCCATATACTCTAGTTTTATAGCAGGAATTAGCCCTGCTGCAAAGCATTGCATCAAAAATTGTACTTAAACGCCCCTGTTAAACAGGGGCAGAAAAATTGGGCCTTAGGCACTGGTGCTGGTGCCACCACACTGCAGCCTCTGCCATATACTCTAGTTTTATTGCAGGAATTAGCCCTGCTGCAAAGCATTGCATCAAAAATTGTAATTAAACGCCCCTGTTAAACAGGGGCAGAAAAATTGGGCCTTAGGCACTGGTGCTGGTGCCACCACACTGCAACCTCTCCCATATACTCTTGTTTGATTGTAGGAATTAGCCCTGCTGCAAAGCATTGCATCAAAAATTGTACTTAAACGCCCCTGTTAAACAGGGGCAGAAAAATTGGGCTGATGGCATCAACCAGAACCAGAAATGTTCTTCCAATATATCAGCGGAGGAGGAAGAGGATAGACAATCAACATAACAGGACAGTCACTCAGCATCAGCATAGGCAGTCTTGAAGGGATGTGATATTTAAAAAAAAATTATTCTGTTACATCAGCTTCAGGTGCTTGGTAGCTGTGGGTGATCCAAGACTGATTCATCTTGATGAAGGTCAGTCGATCAACTGATTCGGTGGACAGGCGCACCCTGTGATCGGTAACAAAGCCACCAGCAGCACTGAAGGTGCGTTCCGAAAGAACGCTGGATGCAGGACAGGCCAGTAGCCCAATTGCATACTGTGCAAGCTCTGGCCAGTGATCCATCCTCAAGACCCAGTAAGCCAGAGGATTTTCGGTGGGAAAGGTGTCCAAGTCTGACCTTGCCCCTAGGTATTCCTGCACCATGTAAATCAGACGCTGGCGATGGGTGCTGGAACCGATCATACCTTGGGGCTGCGGACTAAAAAATTGTCTGAAAGCATCAGTCAGACGGCCACCTTCTCCACCACTCCTTCTGACCGATGCCTCAGCAACACGTTGTCCAGGACCAGGAGCTTGTAACCTCCCAGTCTCTGGGAACGCGTTGCACAGACCTTTCTGCAAGGCCTCCCGGAGATGTCTCATCCTCTGCTCCCTCTGCGATGGCAAGATAAGGTCGGCAACCTTGCCCTTGTACCGTGGATCAAGGAGAGTGGCCAGCCAGTAATGGTCCCTCTCCTTGATCCGAAGAATACGAGGATCCTTCCGCAGGCTTTGCAGGATCAGGGAGGCCATGCAGCGTAGGTTAGCTGAGGCATTCGGTCCGAAGTCCTCTGGGTCACTAAGGACAACATGATCCGCAGCTACCTCCTCCCAGCCACGTACAAGTCCACATGTTTCTTGGGACTGTAAATCATCCCTACAAGACTGCTGCTGCTGCTGCTGATGCTGAGTGCCAGCCTCCACCTCCATGCTGACACAATCATCCTCCTCCTCCTCTTCCTCCTCCTCATCCTCTTCCTGTGTGATGGGTGGCACAGCAGGAACACTGTCTGGATAAAGGGGGCCTTGAGAGGCAAGGAAGTCCTTCTCTTCCTGCCTCTGTTCTGCCTCAAGTGCCCTGTCCATTATTCCATGCAGCGTATGCTCCAAGAGGTGGACAAGAGGTACAGTGTCACTGATGCATGCACTGTCACTGCTCACCATCCTTGTGGCCTCCTCAAACGGTGACAGGACAGTGCATGCATCCCTGATCATGCCCCACTGGCGTGGTGAGAAAATAACGAGCTCCCCTGACCCTGTCCTGGTGCCGTAGTCACACAGGTACTCATTGATGGCTTTCTGCTGCGTGTGCAGCCGCTGCAGCATGGCCAACGTTGAGTTCCATCTGGTGGGCATGTCACATATAAGGCGGTTCTTGGGCAGGTTCAACTCCTTTTGGAGCTCAGCCAGCTGAGCACAGGCATTAAATGATCGACGGAAATGCACACAGACTTTCCTGGCCTGCTTCAGGACATCCTGTAAGCCGGGGTACCTGCCCAAGAACCGCTGCACCACCAGGTTAAGGATGTGAGCTACACAGGGCACATGGGTCAGTTGTCCCTGTCGGAGGGCAGAGAGGAGGTTGGTGCCATTGTCACAAACCACCATTCCTGGCTTAAGCTGGCGTGGCGTCAACCACCTCTCGGCCTGCCTCTGCAGAGCTGACAAAACATCCGCCCCAGTGTGGCTCCTGTCCCCCAAACAAACCAGCGCAAGCACGGCATGGCATCGTTTTGCCTGCGTACTTGCGTAGCCCCTGGAACGCCTACGAAGCACCGCTGGTTCTGAGGACAGAGCACTGGAAGAGGCCATGGAGGAAGAAGAAGAGGAGGGGGTGGAGGAGAGAGGTGTGTCACAACCAATAGTAGCATTTTGGAGGCGTGGTGGTGGAACAACCTCCAACACTACTGCACCTTGTCCTGCATCCTTCCCAGCTGCCAGAAGAGTGACCCAATGGGCCGTGAAAGACAGGTAACGTCCCTGTCCATGCCTGCTGGACCATGAGTCAGCAGTAATATGCACCTTACCACTGACCGCCCTGTCCAGCGAGGCAAAGACATTGCCTTCCACATGCCGGTAGAGAGCCGGAATCGCCTTCCGTGAGAAAAAGTGGCGTTTGGGGACCTGCCACTGAGGAACCACACATTGTACAAACTCACGGAAGGGGGCCGAGTCTACCAACTGAAAAGGCAGCAGTTGAAGTGCTAGCAATTTAGCCAAGCTAGCATTCAACCGCTGGGCATGTGGATGGCTGGGAGTGAACTTCTTTCGCCGGTCCAGCAGCTGGGGCAGGGACATTTGCCTGACGTGGGTGTACCGCTAGCAGAGTTCCCGGAAGCACTTGGCTGTGACACACCTAATTCTACACCTTCATTCCTCTCAGAGCAGGTTTCAGAGAGGACTGAAGGTCTAGTGGGGTTGGAGATGCCAGCTGATGAGGAGCAAGGAGAGGTCCGCTTTGTTCTTTGGTGTGGGTCTTTGAGGTACGCTTGCCAACGAGCTGCATGGCAGGTCAACATATGTCTGGTCAAGCATGTGGTGCCCAAGCGGCTGATGTTTTGGCCACGCGAGATACGCTTGAGACATATGTTGCAAATAGCAGCGGTGCGATCTGATGCACTCGTCTCATAAAAAGCCCACACCAAAGAACTTTTAGAATAACGCGCAGAGGCAGCGCCCTGCACAGGCAGAGCTCTGCGGTGTGATTCAGTCGGTGTTCTGCCCCTAAGCTGGCCCCCGGAGGGCATCCTGCCTCGTTGGACATGTGCCTCCTCCTCCTCCTCCTCCTCCTCTCTCCTTCCAGGCACCCATGTGGAGTCAGTGCCCTCATCATCCCCTCCCTCTTCATCGCTGTAGCAAACCTGGCAGTATGCTGCAGCTTGTGGAACATGACTGCCAGATTGCTGTCCTTCTTGAGCATCCCCTCTCTCTACGCTCACGCTACTGCCTTCCTCTAGCTGAGTGTCATCATCAGAGCCCACAAAACACTGGGCATCCTCCTGGAGCATGTACCCAACACTGTGCTCAAAGAGTTCAGGAGACTCCTCAGGAGGACGTGGTGGGTCTAGGGAAGGAGTCACTGATGATGACATTGAGAGGAGGGAAGACGATGCGTTGGCAGCTGCTTTGCTAGTACCCTGAGACTGGGTGAGAGAGGATGAGGAGGATGAAGAGGGCTTGGTCATCCACTCTACCAAGTCGTTGGCATGTTGCGGCTCAACATGTCCAGCTGCCGAAAAGAAGGACAAGCGTGTCCCATGGCCACGTGCTGATGACAATGCACCGCGTCCACGACCAGCACTGTTGTCTCTAGACACAGAGCCTGCTTGCCCTCTTTTATCGGCTCGCGCCTGTCTGCCTCTCCTTGCTGGCCTTCCAGACATGGTAATGGCCTGAAGGGAGTTGGGTAAAAAAGCAGTTGGGTAGTGTATATTGTGCTAGAGGCACACAACACCCACTAACTCCTGCAGATGCCTTTATTATAGAACACCAGAGATAAAGGGGTATATACAGATGTATACTGTGCTGTGCTGGAGGCACACTCAACTTCCAATAACTCCTGCAGATGGCAAGTGGTCTCAAATAGAGAAGAGCTATGTAGGTGGATATAGCGGTATGTACTGGGTACAGAGCACACAGACAGCACGCCCAAGCTCCTAACACTACTGACTGCAAGATCTATTATAAAAGATAGCTCACTAGCTATATAGGTGAGGTGAATATAGCGGTGTATACTGCGGTCAGGGCACGCAGACAACCACCACTACACAACAGCAAGATCGAAAATCGTCCGAAAATGATCGGTGTGTACTGTGTTGAAGGTACACAGAACACCCACTAACTCCTGCAGATGCCTTTATTATAGAACACCAGAGATAAAGGGGTATATACAGATGTATACTGTGCTGTGCTGGAGGCACATACAACTTCCAATAACTCCTGCAGATGGCAAGTGGGCTCAAATAGAGAACAGCTATGTAGGTGGATATAGCGGTATGTACTGGGTACAGAGCACGCAGACAGCACGCACAAGCTCCTAACACTACTGACTGCAAGCTCTATTATAAAAGATAGATCACTAGCTATATAGGTGAGGTGAATATAGCGGTGTATACTGCGGTCAGGGCACGCAGACAACAACCACTACACAACAGCAAGATCGAAAATCGTCCAAAAATGATCGGTGTGTACTGTGTTGAAGGTACACAGAACACCCACTGCTTCAGACGCCAACACACTACACAAGGCCGCCGCGCTGGCGGCCTTATATAGTGTGGGGCGTGCACTACACAGCCTGAGCTATGATTGGCCACAGGCATCCTTCGATTGGCCAAGTATGCGGGGTCACAGTGCATGCTTGGCCAATCATGAGCCAGCAATGCACTGCGCCGTGAGCGCCACACGAATTTGGCGCGAACGGACCAAAATGTTCGGACTTCGCCGAACGGACGAACAGCCGATGTTCGAGTCGAAGGTATGTTCGACTCGAACACGAAGCTCATCCCTAATTGTCACTTACCCTTTTACATTTCTAGCTGCAGAAGCCCATGACTGGTAAAATGTGGGACATTATTCTATTACAAAAATGTAATGTACTTTTTTAGAGGAGGTTACACTGTTGCATTTCCCTGCCAAGATTCTACACTACCCTCTCTAATTATCACACTTGCATGAAAAACTTTGCTATAAAGTTCTTATGTGTCATTTTTAGAAATACATTTTATCCACTATAAAGTAACTTGGAGAGCATCACCATTTATATTAAACCATTTTATTTAATTTGCTGGTTTGATTACACTATATAAAATGAAAAGCAGTAATAACTCAATTTTGTACAGAAATCAATAAATCATAATTTATGTTCAATGATATAAAATTAAGGATTTAGTGATTTAAAGAGTAAAAACATGATAGTATTGGATAATAGATTTAAGCAGCATTTGACTGGGTCTGAAGGTCTTATTATATTAATTCTGCACTAACATTACTACTGTCATTGCTATTTTCACTAATACTAAAATTAATTTTCTTGGGATAGTGGGACTCAGAATAGGAGTGTGAAATGGGTGGTTCTGAGTACTAAGTTCTGAACACTTTTCTGAATCTCTACCTTAGGGTTGCTCACTGTGGGTGTGGTTCGCGTGTTGTAGGTATGGTTTTAAAGTTTGCTTGGGCATCACTGTCTTTATTGCTTGCACACTAAAAGACACAATTTGGTCAGCAGTACTAGAAAGTATACATATTATGGTGTGCAAACAAGGGCATAACACAAATTAACATTAAAATTGATATTAATATAACGCAAAAACATGAAAAAAGAAACCTGCCAATATACTAAGCTAAGGCCGCGTACACACGGGCGGACTGTTCGCCCAACCTTGTCCGCTGAACAGTGTTTGGGCGGACAGTCCGCTCGTGTGTGGGCTTTCAGCGGACAGTTTCAGCGGACAGTTGGACGGACAAAGTCTTTCGGAAATTCCGAAAAACTGTCCGCTGAAACTGTGTTTGAGCGAACAGTCCGCCCGTGTGTGGGCCTGTCCGCTGTACTTTCGAAATGAGCGGACTGTTCCCGCTCGGAAAGTCCGCCCATTTCGAGCGCGTGTACAGGTAGGCGGGGCCCGCGAAGGAGACGTCGCGGGCTCCGCCGCCTGGAATGGGCTTAAAGGGCAACCCCAACGCCGAAAAAAATCGGCGTGGGGGTTCCCCCAAAGTCCACACCACACCCTTGTCCGAGCACGCTACCCGGCCGGCCAGAAAAGGGGGGCGAGCGAGCGCCCCCCCCCCTCCTGAGCCGTACCAGGCCGCGTGCCCTCAACATGGGGGGGTGCCTTGGGGAAGGGGGGGCCGCGCGGCCCCCCCACCCCAAAGCACCTTGTCCCCATGTTGATGAGGACAAGGGCCTCTTCCCGACAACCCTGGCCGTTGGTTGTCGGGGTCTGCGGGCGGGGGGCTTATCGGAATCCGGGAGCCCCCTTTAAGAAGGGGGCCCCCGGATACCGCCCCCCCACCCTATGTGAATGAGTATGGGGTACAATGTACCCCTACCCATTCACCTGTGAAATAAAGTACAAAAAAAAACACAACACAGGGAAAAAATATTTTATTGCACAGCTCCGGGGGTCTTCCGTCTTCGGGGGTCTTCTCGCCGGACTCCTCCGCTATCTGTGTGTAGCTCTTTTACTAGCGGAGGAGCCCGGCTTTCTTCCTCCCCGCCGCCGGCCTCTTCTCCCGACTTCGGGGGTCTTGTCCCCCTCTTCGGTTCTTCTGCCGGGCCACCGCGCCTTCTTATACAGGCGGTGGCCCGGTCTTCTGTCGCCGCTGCCTTCCGTTCTTCTGTCGCCGCCTTCGGTTCTTCTGCCGGGCCACCGCGCCTTCTTGTAGCTCTTTTACAGGCGGTGGCCCGGTCTTCTGTCGCCGCTGTCGTCGCCGCCGCCTTCCGTTCTTGTTCTTCTTGTTCTTCTTCTTCTTCTCCTGGAGATGTTGACTCGACGAGCTCTCCGGCCGGAATGCCAGAGCCGCGCTGTGCGGTCACTTATATAGTGACAATGGGGCGGTGTCACATGGTATATGTCACATGGGTTGGTCACATGGTGACCCCGCCCCCTTACGATGTCATAGTCCCCATGTGACATCAACCCATGTGACATATACCATGTGACACCGCCCCATTGTCACTATATAAGTGACCGCACAGCGCGGCTCTGGCATTCCGGCCGGAGAGCTCGTCGAGTCAACATCTCCAGGAGAAGAAGAAGAAGAACAAGAAGAAGAACAAGAACGGAGGCGGCGGCGGCGACGACAGCGGCGACAGAAGACCGGGCCACCGCCTGTAAAAGAGCTACAAGAAGGCGCGGTGGCCCGGCAGAAGAACCGAAGAGGGGGACAAGACCCCCGAAGTCGGGAGAAGAGGCCGGCGGCGGGGAGGAAGAAAGCCGGACTCCTCCGCTAGTAAAAGAGCTACACACAGATAGCGGAGGAGTCCGGCGAGAAGACCCCCGAAGACGGAAGACCCCCGGAGCTGTGCAATGAAATATTTTTTCCCTGTGTTGTGTTTTTTTTTGTACTTTATTTCACAGGTGAATGGGTAGGGGTACATTGTACCCCATACTCATTCACATAGGGTGGGGGGGCCGGTATCCGGGGGCCCCCTTCTTAAAGGGGGCTCCCGGATTCCTATAAGCCCCCCGCCCGCAGACCCCGACAACCAACGGCCAGGGTTGTCGGGAAGAGGCCCTTGTCCTCATCAACATGGGGACAAGGTGCTTTGGGGTGGGGGGGCCGCGCGGCCCCCCCTTCCCCAAGGCACCCCCCCATGTTGAGGGCACGCGGCCTGGTACGGCTCAGGAGGGGGGGCGCGCTCGCTCGCCCCCCTTTCCTGGCCGGCCGGGTAGCGTGCTCGGACAAGGGTCTGGTTTGGACTTTGGGGGAACCCCTACGCCGATTTTTTTCGGCGTTGGGGTTCCCCTTTAAACCCATTCCAGGCGGCGGAGCCCGCGACGTCTCCTTCGCGGGCCCCGCCTACCTGTACACGCGCTCGAAATGGGCGGATTTGCCTCCGCCTTACGTGGGCGAATCCGTTCATTTCAAAAGTTGAGCGGACTGTTTGGCAAACAGTTCGTTGAAACAGTCCACTCGTGTGTGGGCAAGTCCGCTCATGCAAATTTTGAGCGGACTGTTTGACGAAACTGTTTGATGAACAAGGTTGGGCAAACAGTCCGTGCGTGTGTACGCGGCCTTAGGCCGCGTACACACGGGCGGACTGTTCGCCCAACCTTGCCCGCTGAACAGTGTTTGGGCGGACAGTCCGCTCGTGTGTGGGCTTTCAGCGGACAGTTTCAGCGGACAGTTGGACGGACAAAGTCTTTCGGAAATTCCAAAAAACTGTCCGCTGAAACTGTGTTTGAGCGAACAGTCCGCCCGTGTGTGGGCCTGTCCGCTGTACTTTCGAAATGAGCGGACTGTTCCCGCTCGGAAAGTCCGCCCATTTCCAGCGCGTGTACAGGTAGGCGGGGCCCGCGAAGGAGACGTCGCGGGCTCCGCCGCCTGGAATGCGCTTAAAGGGGAACCCCAAAGCCGGAAAAAATCGGCGTGGGGGTTCCCCCAAAGTCCACACCAGACCCTTGTCCGAGCACGCTACCCGGCCGGCCAGGAAAGGGGGGCGAGCGAGCGCGCCCCCCCTCCTGAGCCGTACCAGGCCGCGTGCCCTCAACATGGGGGGTGCCTTGGGGAAGGGGGGGCCGCGCGCCCCCCCCACCCCAAAGCACCTTGTCCCCATGTTGATGAGGACAAGGGCCTCTTCCCGACAACCCTGGCCGTTGGTTGTCGGGGTTTGCGGGCGGGGGGCTTATCGGAATCCGGGAGCCCCCTTTAAGAAGGGGGCCCCCGGATACCGGCCCCCCACCCTATGTGAATGAGTATGGGGTACAATGTACCCCTACCCATTCACCTGTGAAATAAAGTACAAAAAAAAAACACAACACAGCGAAAAAATATTTTATTGCACAGCTCCGGGGGTCTTCCGTCTTCGGGGGTCTTCTCGCCGGACTCCTCCGCTATGTGTGTGTAGCTCTTTTACTAGCGGAGGAGTGCGGCTTTCTTCCTCCCCGCCGCCGGCCTCTTCTCCCGACTTCGGGGGTCTTGTCCCCCTCTTCGGTTCTTCTGCCGGGCCACCGCGCCTTCTTCTAGCTCTTTTACAGGCGGTGGCCCGGTCTTATGTCGCCGCTGCCTTCCGTTCTTCTGTCGCCGCCTTCGGTTCTTCTGCCGGGCCACCGCGCCTTCTTGTAGCTCTTTTACAGGCGGTGGCCCGGTCTTCTGTCGCCGCTGTCGTCGCCGCCGCCGCCGCCGCCTTCCGTTCTTGTTCTTCTTCTTGTTCTTCTTCTTCTTCTCCAGGCGATGTTGACACGTCGCTCCCTCCGGCCGGAATGCCAGAGCCGCGCTGTGCGGTCACTTATATAGTGACAATGGGGCGGGGTCACATGGTATATGTCACATGGGTTGGTCACATGGGTTGATGTCACATGGGGACTATGACATCGTAAGGGGGCGGGGTCACCATGTGACCAACCCATGTGACATATACCATGTGACACCGCCCCATTGTCACTATATAAGTGACCGCACAGCGCGGCTCTGGCATTCCGGCCGGAGAGCTCGTCGAGTCAACATCTCCAGGAGAAGAAGAAGAAGAACAAGAAGAAGAACAAGAACGGAAGGCGGCGGCGGCGGCGGCGACGACAGCGGCGACAGAAGACCGGGCCACCGCCTGTAAAAGAGCTACAAGAAGGCGCGGTGGCCCGGCAGAAGAACCGAAGGCGGCGACAGAAGAACGGAAGGCAGCGGCGACAGAAGACCGGGCCACCGCCTGTAAAAGAGCTAGAAGAAGGCGCGGTGGCCCGGCAGAAGAACCGAAGAGGGGGACAAGACCCCCGAAGTCGGGAGAAGAGGCCGGCGGCGGGGAGGAAGAAAGCCGCACTCCTCCGCTAGTAAAAGAGCTACACACACATAGCGGAGGAGTCCGGCGAGAAGACCCCCGAAGACGGAAGACCCCCGGAGCTGTGCAATAAAATATTTTTTCCCTGTGTTGTGTTTTTTTTTTGTACTTTATTTCACAGGTGAATGGGTAGGGGTACATTGTACCCCATACTCATTCACATAGGGTGGGGGGCCGGTATCCGGGGGCCCCCTTCTTAAAGGGGGCTCCCGGATTCCGATAAGCCCCCCGCCCGCAGACCCCGACAACCAACGGCCAGGGTTGTCGGGAAGAGGCCCTTGTCCTCATCAACATGGGGACAAGGTGCTTTGGGGTGGGGGGGCCGCGCGGCCCCCCCTTCCCCAAGGCACCCCCCATGTTGAGGGCACGCGGCCTGGTACGGCTCAGGAGGGGGGGCGCGCTCGCTCGCTCCTCTTTCCTGGCCGGCCGGGTAGCGTGCTCGGACAAGGGTTTGGTGTGTACTTTGGGGGAACCCCCACGCCGATTTTTTTCGGCGTTGGGGTTCCCCTTTAAGCCCATTCCAGGCGGCGGAGCCCGCGACGTCTCCTTCGCGGGCCCCGCCTACCTGTACACGCGCTCGAAATGGGCGGATTTGCCTCCTCCTTACGTGGGCGAGTCCGTTCATTTCAAAAGTTGAGCGGACTGTTTGGCAAACAGTTCGTTGAAACAGTCCGCTCGTGTGTGGGCAAGTCCGCTCATGCAAATTTTGAGCGGACTGTTTGCCGAAACTGTTTGACGAACAAGGTTGGGCAAACAGTCCGCGCGTGTGTACGCGGCCTAAAATAAACTACCAGGACAATAAACTTTTCACAAAGTATGTGCAGTAAAGACAAATATCACAAAAAGACATAATAAAACGGCAGATATGTCTTAAAAAGGGACCACTTGCAGCTGCAGATATACATAGAATGCAACAATGCTGTTTTGCATTTCTATAGAATTACACAAAGCCACCAATGTACATTATGTGTTGACTGACAGATTTTCGAGAATGTGTTTTCAAAATCGGGGAAAAACTTGACCAAAAATACAAATAAAAAAAAAAACTAGGGAATTAAAATGAATGACTGATGATACAGTGATCATTATTGTACACAAGAGAAGAAAAAAATAGAGCTCCTAGGGAAGGTTAAAGTGGAACTTTACCCATAACAGTTTGATTACAATTAAAGGAGAAGTTGGGCTAAAAGCTCCTCTAGGTTACAGGAGTGCACTTCGTTCTGCATGATTAGTAGTATTCAGCCTGGCCAACAGCCCGCTAAAGTCCACTTATGTTACTCATCCAGTTCAGAATCTGGAGAGATCCCAAATTTTTGGTTGGGATCCACCCAAATGCCTGGACTGGCAGCTGGCTAACCCCCTCTGGAGAGCCCAGTGAGTGCTCGAGGGGTAGAGCAGAGAGCCAGTGACTGGCAGTGTTTGGTTCCTTGCTCACTGAAGACTGAGAACCTTGCAATAAGCGGTTTTTGAGTGCTCAGTTCTCGGTCTTCTGCCCCCGATCAGATTTTCCGACAAATGTTGTGCGCTTGTTGGCTGAAAGTCCAACCATGTGTATGCTCCATCGAACATTTTTTGTTGGACTTTCCGCCAACAAATGTTGACTAGAAGGTTCCCAACAAAACTTTGTTGTTGGAAATTCCTATCATGTGTACACAAGTCTGATGCACAAAAGTTCTCGCATGCTTAGAATCAAGCAGAAGGAGCCGCACTGATTATTGAACTTCCTTTTTCTCAGCTCATCGCACGTCTTGTGCATCACGACATTCCCACATTTGTAATTGTTGGCCAACATTTTTGTGACCGTGTGTGCAAGACAAGTTGGAGCCAACATGCTTCAAACCAAAGTCCATGGTTTTGTTGTCAGAAAGTCCGATCGTGTGTGCAGGGCATTAGAGTTGGCTGGGGACAGGTGCAGCATCGGATTGATGCTGCATCCAACTAGGAGGGTATATAGGTTTGTTTTTTAAAACCCCATACTTCTCTTTTAAAGTTCTTTAACAAAAAAAACATACATTCCGTATTAATAATTATGCTACCAAAATTAGACTACTTTCACACTGGGTAGTTTTTCAGGTGCTTTTGGGCTAAAAATAGCACCTGTAAAGTGCCTGAAAAACACCTCTCCTGCAGTCCCAGTGTGAAAGCCAGAGTGCTTTCACATCACACTGGGGCAATGTGCTGGCAGGACATTAAAAAAACTCTCTCTCTATATCTATCTATATATACACACATACACACACACGCGTGGTTGACCCCGCCCCCTCTGATGTAACGGAAACCTGCGTTACATCAGAGTGGGGCGGGGTCACCCACACATCATTGGGGAAGCCAGGCTTTCCCCCCTGCGCCAGAGGGGGGCGGGGTCAGGTGATGGGTGGCCCCACCCTCCTCATGTAAGAAATGGTAGGCTGCCAGGATCTCCACAGTGTCTCTGCCAGTGGAGACAGAGGATGGATGGACTGCGCTGCGTTGAACTGGAGGGAGAGATCATCTGTCACTGAATCAGATCAGCCATCGCTGGACCCCGGAGAGATGTTCATCCGTCGCTGGATAGCAAGAGTGGATTACCACCGCTGGAATCTTTAAAAAAAAAAAAATATTTTTAATAAAGGACTTTTTCAAAAGTGTGTTTGTATTTTTTAACATTCTTTTACACTTTCTTTGTGAAATGGTAGGGGTACTTTTGTACCCCCTTACCATTTCAAACAGGGGAGACGGGACCTGGGGGTCCCCTTGTTAAAAAGGGCTTACAGATTCTGATAAGCCCCCCGCCTGCAGACCCCCACAACCACCGGCCAGGGTTGTGGGGATGAGGCCCTTGTCCTCATCAACATGGGGACAAGGTGCTTTGAGGGGTCTGGTATGGATGTTTAGGGGGAACCCCAAGTCATATTTTTTTTAATTTACCAGAAAGGCCTGGTAATTGAATTTAGAGGAACCCCACGCTTTTTTTAATGAATGACTTTCAATGACTGTTCTCTGTATTATGGGGAGCCGACAATTCATTATAGCCGTGAGTGATTTTAAATGACCTTTAATGACCTCCTTTTTCCTGCAGAAATTACACTTTGTGCAGGGACAGTTCTAAGCATGGGAAACATGTGCCCCTTTACAGGCATACTATAGGCACCCAGCAGGTACAAAATTTAAAGGAATATTACACTTCTATTGTTTCACTTTAAGCATTATTAAAATCACTGCTCCCGAAAAAACGTCAGTTTCTAAAACTTTTTTTTGCATTGATACATGTCCCCTGGGGCAGGACCCAGGTCCTCAAACACTTTTTAGGACAGTAACTTGCATATTAGCCTTTAAAATTAGCACTTTAGATTTCTCCCATAGACTTGTACAGGGTGTTCCCTGGCTTTTCGAATTTGCCACGGACACCCCAAATTGTTCACTGTTCGCCAAATAGACGAGCAGGCAACAGGCACTACCATAATACCCAAATTATAAAAGGCCATATTGACCGAGTGTTTGCATTATTCTATGGCCAAACACAAGGATTCATTTAATTAAAGGGAAAAAGTTAGAGGGAAGCTCCCCAATGGTTAAATAAATATAGCGGTGTATGGGAAAATGTATATCAATACAACCGCACTAGGTGAATATGGTCAAGATATGGGCCAGGCATCAAATACAGAGAGATGACTATGAATTAGATGATGTTACTAATCCGATCTGGGTTATAAGAGGGGGATCCCAACATCAAATGTACCCAATTGTTTAGGATCCAACATATCTAATGATAGAGAAAACTCATGCCCTGAGGGTTGGTCCTAAATTAACTTATAAGTTAATAAGAAGTCAATTGGACGAGCAGTATGTAAACAAGAAGAATTGGTTAGTTAACAATGATCTGTCCATAACCAGACCAGTAGGGCCAAAGACAAACCATCCAGCCATAACATGGGGAATCTAACAAAAAGTTTCCCCATACTATAAAAAAATAATAACATAAAAAAAATGACAAGAAATAAAATATATTGTTTAATCCTCATGAGTTGTCTATGAACGCATTAATGTTCACATCCACATTCAACCCAAATGAGACATAGCATCTCAACCTATAGTATGTATCCAAGACATTTTGAGTCTGGATATGCTTCTGACTAAGGAGCTGCCTCTCCCCTGTGGGTGGTATTTGTCAATTCCTATGAAGATGGTTTTAGAAGGGTCCTTATTGTGAGCCAAAAGATAATGCCTGGACAGTAAATGCTTAGAAAATCCACTTTTAATATTAGTAATGTGTTCTTTGAATCTTACCATGAGGGGGCACTTTGTCCGGCCCACATATTAGAGCCCACATGAGCACTGGATCAAATATACTTCCCCCTCCGTTGCACAGGTGATAAAAGGCTCTACTTCATATTCCTTAGAAGTTTTGGTTAAACAAAACCTATGTGTGTGTCTCTGTGTGCATACACGACACCTACCACATTTATCAAACCCTGTAATATTCCCAAAAAAGCCTCCTTTCTTGGCCGGAGGGTTTAGAACATTGGGTGCCACCCTATCACGAAGAGAGGACGCTCCCTTATATATAATTTGTGGTCTCTCAGGAAGGGCTATACAAAGTACTGGATCATTATTAATGATATTCAAATGTTTCCTGATCAAGTTCCCGATATTTTTACGCTGAACAGAATACGTGGTGACAAATGGGACCTGGGAGATTGTATTCTTACGTGGTGGTTTATCCCTCAGGAGATCATCTCTGTTCATAAGATTAATTTCACCCAGGATATTTATCAGAGAAAAATCGGCATATCCCTTCTCTCTAAACCTTTCTGTTAGAACAGCTGCCTCTGCCAAGAAGTCGTCATTGTTCATACAATTGCATTTCAAGGGCATGTATTGGCTTTTTGGGACAGACTTAAGCCATGGCTCATGGTGGCAGCTGTCTATAGGAATGTAAGAATTCCTGTCCGTATTTTTAAAATAGGTGGAAGTATTGAATTGATTACCATTTATTACCATTTATTGTAATACTAAGATCCAAAAAGTTAATGGATGATTGGCTGGCCTCAAAGTTGAGACGGATGCCCCTAGTGTTAGTATTGAGGGGACTCATAAAGAGCTCAAGGTCCTCACGACCACCATCCCAAAGGAGAAGGATGTCGTCAATGTACCTCACCCACAACACAAGTTGGGGTCTCTGGCAAGCATGGACGACATCCTCCTTCCAAAGTGCCATAAATAGGTTAGCTAGACTGGAGGCATGTTTTGCTCCCATCGCAACCCCTTGTGCGAGGCCGCATATTCCAGCAATTCCATAATAAACACAATTTGTTTGTCAAGTAGGCCAGAGTCACATCTGAGGTAATACTCTACAGTGAAAAGGCCCAAATTATTGATTCTATTTGGTGTATATCTCACTTTCTAGTTGCAGCTTTTTAGGGGTTTATTTAGTAGTGCGGTATCCTTTTTTGTTTATACTTTATATTTATTGTTTTAGATGTGAAGAATACTGGTTATTAGGATGTATTTATTTGAATGAGCACACCATTATCTGTATATCGACACCAGAAACCCAGCATTGCTCAAGGCTGCTGTAGACCACTAAATTGTGTCTGTATCAAATCCTACAAGCAACAATTCCAGCTGATCAATATAAAAGGTGAAAGGAAAAGGTGCACATGGGCAGGATAATACACAATACCCAATGACTTAGATATTTTGTAGATAGGCAACTCCTATCCTCATATTGATTAGTGGTTCCAAATTAACAATAGCTACTGCAGTAGGGAACAGACACAAAAGATACAATCAGCATCTTTCCAAATAACTGTTCTGCTTTATTTTGACAAATTTGAAGATTTTTATGCACGTGATTACGTAGGTATATCATTAATATTACAATTGTACGTTTATGGTAACAAGGGGCGTTACATAGACAGGCTAATTCTAAATCAGGACTCAAAAGAATGCAAAACATGTACTGAAAACATTATTAGTGCGTGTGCACAGTGAGGGCAGTAGAATACAATTATATACAGAACTTACAAATTTCCATTACAGTCTCCTCTCTTTTGATCAATATGTTCATCACTAATCATACCTGCTATCACCTTTAACCTGGAACCTCCACACGTTTAGGTGGAGGTAGTCCTGGCCAAAGAGGCAAAAACTCCATTGTGGAGAAAATAATAGCTGAGCAGCTTTTTTAATTACAAAATGACTTTTCATTGTGAAAAACAAATGATTGATAAGACATATTTACAGAGTACTGGCTGTACACTCCTGTGGCCAGAATGGCCTTCTAGCTGAATTGTTGGTATGCTGACTTATCAGCATATGTAAACACAGACAATTCTACATAAAATAGAAGAGGTATAAAAGACAAATATGACTTCAACATGGCTAAACTACTTTTCAAATATATACATCCCTTACAATTAAAGTAATTGAATCATAAAGTACCCTAGACTGTGATTGCAAGAGGGAAACAAATCAAACACAGAGATTTCTTTCATTTAGTCATTTTTGCAGTGTCTGGTGTGGATCCAGGTGACTTTTCCTTCAAGTTTTGCAAAACTGTATATGAAATAGATGCTTTATTGAGTCTCCAAACATTTCCTTATATATAAATGTCTCTTAACAATCCACAAGTCACCTGGCTTTAGTTTTAGATCCTTCCCAACTTTTAGGATCTGGAATTAGGGAGAAAACACATAAATAAGTTTGTCAAAAATCTTAAAAGATCAGCAACATTCTCTGTGAGATCCGAATGGAGGATTTCAGCTGCTGAGTCAATATATAAGCAAGTGAGTAACACACTCTTAGACAAAATCCCATAGGGAGAGAGTCCAACATCCCCTTAGGGGCTTGATAAAATATAATAAAACATTCAGGAAAAAGTTTTGTAGTTTCTTACTCTACTTTGTCCGCTACATTGTAGACAGTAGTTATAAATAAAACCTCGAAACTTCTACTAAGGATTCTCCTATAAAAATGATTTCCTCTGTTACTCTCTATAGATTCTGCACTCTGTACTTACAAACCACTTCTGATAACACTTTTCACTGTGGCCTTTGCAGTAGCATTTGCCACTGGACATCCAGAAAACATGTCCATACAGACAAAATGCATACTCATAAGACCCTGACTTGGGCATCTGGATATATCTTTTTGTTATCTCTGGAAGGGATGTTCAGCTTTTCGTAACACCTTTGGTAACAGGTAAAACAATAAGTGGTATATTATAAAAACAACTGTCGTGAACCCTGGCTCTATCCCATGCTCATTTACTAAGGCAGCCATAACTGCTTGTGACTGATGATAGGCTCCATGTGCCAAGCTGGAGGGAAAAGAGTGGCTGGCAGACATAAATGATCACCTTTTCCAAAGTCTTGTTTCATAATGAGCTGCCCCCTGTGGACCACTTGTTCTTCTCATTCTGGGGTCCTTAAAGTTGAATTATTAATCCCAGCTATACTGGGCAGAACTAGGGTGAAATGTGTGAGTTGCACAGACCCAGCAAGTGTCCGGGGCTGGAAATGCAGCATCCTTAGTCGCCTGTTCTGCTTCCATGTGTGAGTTTTAATGTTAGTATGGCTACCTCAGCAAGAACTGGAAAGGCTGAAAACAGCCAATCAAATTAACTTAGCATGCTTGATTGGTTTACCCGCCGAAGTAAAAGAAAACTTCTGGCCCTTCAAATTGAACCAAAAGCTCTCTGTATCTCGACTATCTATATAAATATATACTCTTTTTATAGCTTTGCTAAAACATGGAGCCATACTTCTTGAGCTGGGGAAAAATACAATGACTCTGAATACAGAGTATCCTTCTGGGTGATAAACTGCATAGTCAGTATGGGTATTGCCATCCTCAGTATAAAACCGGGAATAACTCTACAAAAAATTAAATATCTGGGTCTTCAGAGAGTATGTCCTCCACTGGGCTCACAGCAGCTGATTCCTACGTCATCAATTTAACACATGTGGTTTCCTTTGTCTCCAGCCTTCTCCAATAGAAGCAATAAGGTGGCTGGATTCAAATGTACACATTTTTCTTTGTTAGATTTGTATATAAACAAACAAAACAAATTCATATGTTAAACCTTTCATTAGATAAACATTTAGTTGTCTGTATATTTGCTGTGCAAAATGTGGGACCATTAAAAATTAAATATTTGCACAAAATAATGTCTGTAACTTTGTCTAATATCACCTTTGCATAAAGCTACAGCTCTGATATGTCGGGTGAACCTTTCATTACTGGGTCCAGCTTGCATAAATATAACAATGGCTTGTTTTCTATCACGCTGTTTGTGTAAGAACTCCAGTTTCATGTTTCAAAAAGACAACCTTTTCCTGGCAATATTATAATAGATGATAACAATACCCTGCGGTCATGCAGAGATGTCCATAAATCCAAAATACTCTTCTGCTTATACCCACTGCACTTACAAGGAAAAGGGGCACATCATTTCACAATCCACACATTCTGCTTTGGATTTCAAAAATATAAATAAAAACAAAAGGACCAACAATATGTATGATGGACCAGAAAACACTCGGCCACATCAAAAACTATAAAACAACTGGCTGCAGGCAGCATCTATCCTAGCAGGGTGTGTGGACTTGATGTGATGGGTCTGTTATATTTGTTATTTATTATTACTCTCACATCATGGGCTGCACATCAAGTTATTATTAGACTTTAAGATTTCATTTTTGTAGGAAAACTTCTTATGTATCCCATCCATCTTGGCTTTGTTAAACATTATGGCAGCTGTATTCCAATTAACAACCTCATCTTAATCTTTTTTTCTTTCCACTCAATAAATGTAAAATTACAAAATTGTTATCTTAATCTAAACTAATCCCATTTTACCAATTTCCTCATTAACTTGGATTTAATTTCCAACCAAAGGTTGTCTAAACCAGTTTCAATATATTTATATTATTAATAAAACTGTTAAACTCATATTAGAAATGAATACTTATATAGTAATTCAATATCCCACCCTAATATATATGCACAGATAAATGTCCTTAAAGGGGGACATAATACTTAATTTTACTCAAATTCCCTTTTTTAAATGCACTTTTTCCACTATCAAAGGATATTCAATTTGTGTAAGACACAGTTAAATGTAACCTGCATTTTACCATATTTGGAAAACAGATTCAAAAATAATTATAATCACTATTCTCTACGTGTGCCTATACCCTTTTGCCTCTAAACTACTTTATCTAGCAGATGTACTACATATACCTGTGAACAACACTATTCTTCCCTTTCTTATCTATAACACTCCGATGGACAGTAGACAGTGAAAACATAACAAATAACCACCAATCAATACAGTTCGATTAAGGGGAGTAAAATAGGTACCCTTTGTCCCGAAAATGCCTTACCGATCAAGGAAGTCTGATAACTCAAATGTAAGCAAAAGGCTTACCTCAGCCAGCTGATTATCAGAAATTCCCGGATCGTCTCAAGCTCCTCGTTTCGGATACTCAGGGTCACCTGGAAGCCCCTCCTGGCTGGCTCGCCACCTGACTTAGATATTTTGTAGATAGGCAACTCCTATCCTCATATTGATTAGTGGTTCCCAATTAATAACTACTGCAGTAGGGAACAGAAACAAAAGATTCAGCATCTTTCCAAATAACTGTTCTGCTTTATTATGACAAATTTGAAGGTTTTTATGCACATGATTGCCTAGGTATCACATTAATATTACAATTGTACGTTTATGGTAACAAGGGGCGTTACATAGGGAGGCTAATTCTAATCGGGACTTGAAAGAATGCAAAACATGTACTGAAAACTTTATTAGTGCTGTGTGCACATTGAGGGCAGTGTGCAATACATATAAAATAGAATACAATTATATACAGAACTTACAAATTTCCATTACACCCAACGATATTGTACAAGCCTTCACTGACCTCTGTAGCTGCAAGCATTATGAAGCTATTTATCCTCAAAGTTCACAGGAGAAGCAGTAAAGTCACTTAAAGAGGAAGTAAACCCTTTCAAACCACTTTGACCTACAGGTAAGCCTAGATTAAGGCTTACCTGTAGGTCCAAGCAATATCTCCTAAACCTATATGGTTTAGGAGATATTTGCCCGAAAATGGGCACCGCTGTCTACGGCGCATGCGCCGTAGACAGCGGCGCGCAGGCGCACTAAATGCGGCAAGTCCAAGAATGGATTTGCCTAATTTGTCGACTCCCGTGCGCATGCGCGGGAGTGACGTCATCGCGGCTTCGCCGAATGGCAGCGGCGGAGCTGCGAGACGCGACTCCCGTGCGCATGCGCGGGAGTGACGTCATCGCGGCTTCGCCGCTGTGATTCGTCGGAGCTGCGAGACGCCACCAGCAAGATGGATGCGGCGGACTACAGGGGACAGCGGCGACTTCGCTGGCTCCTGTGTCAGGTAAGTGACACATAATGAGCTACTATGCGATGCATAGTAGTCCATTATGCTTTACCTTTGCAGGGAAAAAAAGAGGAAGTAAACCCATCAGGGTTTACTTCCTCTTTAAATCAGGTCTCAACATTCTGCCCTCCACTCATCCATCCTGCTTTGTGCTTGCATTAGAGATTAGAAAGCTGGAATGCTGTTAAGTCAATGCTGAGAAGCTGAGGTGGTGAAAAAAAAAACACTTTGTGTTGGTCTGTCACATAAAATCCCAATAAAATACATTTATTTTTTTGGTTGTAACATGACAAAATTTGGAAAATTTTAAGTGGTGTGAATACTTTTTCAAGGCACTCTATTGATCTTGACTATCAATCCATTTGCCCCTTCTCCCAAAATCTATATCCTGCCAGCCCCATTCAAACTTTTTATGCTGCATATATTTTGTTTATTTTTACCATCTTTTTTTATTTAATATTTATATTTTTTATTTTTTGAGTTCTGTATGTTTGTTATTGATGTAGTGGTTGGGCAGCATACAGCAGAGGCTAGGCACATCTGCAATTCCTCCTTTCACAGCATAATTGTCCTCTTCCCAGGCACTTTGCAGCCAGCCACATATAGACTTTTATCTATTAATTTCATTATAGACAGGGCACTGGAGTCATAGCTGCAGGGGGAAAATCTTCAACCATAGGCTGCCTGCCCTTCCACGATAGAGGGAGAAGAGCAGGCATCATCATATGGAAGGGGGACATTTTACGGTCAATTAGACAAAGAATCCTACAGCCATGGACTTCCACATAGAGGTAGTAGGTGACAAGCATTGCTAATGCGACCTCTTAGGCCGCGTACACACGGGCGGATTGTCTGCCCAACTTAGTCCACTGAACCGTGTTTCAGCGGACAATCCGCTCATGTGTGGGCTTCAGCGGACTTTTTCAGCGGACAATCTGACGGACTTAGTCTTTCGGAATTTCCGTAATTTTGTCCGTCCAAACTTGGTTTTGTCCGTCCAAACTTGGTTTCAGCGGACAGTCCGCTCGTGTGTAGGCAAGTTGGACGGACTAAGTATGGCGCATGCTCAGAAAGGATTTACACGGCCGAAGGTTGCATTGCAGTGTATTGGACGTCGTTTTTCTAGTCCCGTCGTACGTGCTGTACACGTCATCATGCAAGTTTTCAGCGGACTGTCTGTTCATCGTGTGTGGTCAAGTCCGTTCATTCAAAAGTTGAACGGACTGTCTGTCGGATTGTCTGACGAACTTAGTTGGGCAGACAATCCGCCCGTGTGTACGCGGCCTTACTCCTTCCCATCCTTCACCTGCCTCTTCCTCCTAATTGATGTGATCACTCACAGAATATATTAATTGCAACTCCTGGGCAGTCCCACATTACCAGATACCCACCCACCATCACTTTTTTCATTATTTACATATTAACAATTTTGTTTCAAATATTTGTTTTTGTTTTGTAATTATTTAATTATTCCTTTTAAGATCATCCCTACCCGCTTAATCTAACTATTTAAAAAAATTATTGTGTTCTGTTTTTTGGAGCTGGCAGAAGCATGCGACCCTGTAGTCTGTTCCTTGACATAAGATGATGGGGTAAACAAAGAGAATGGTGCCCCTTAATCATACATGGTGAAGGACTGGTGCAAAAAAGGCCCTTCCTCCTGGGCAGTCACACATTAACATATTTTTACCACCATCCCAACTTAATATTTATTTTCAATTTTATAAAAAATGTTTACAGCATTTCTTTTGTAGGCAGGAATGGCAATACAACATGAATACAAATATTGGCAGCTGGGAAGGATGCTGCAAGGGGGACCCAACTAGAATTTGTAGGGCCACCACATTTGTTGGAACTCATTTCAATCCCCCTTCAGTCCTTGACTTTTCCTTTTGAGTTTTTCTCCAAGGGAAAGTGGGGAAGGGCAAAGAGAAGAAAAAATTAGGCATACGTTTCTATGACCATATGCTGCCTGCCCTTCCTGTTAAAATTCAAAGCAGCACTCGCAGCCACTTTCACCAGTCATACATGGGGAAGAACGTGGTGCCAGAGTTGCCAATTTTCCCAAGACACAAGGTGCAGAGTGTAAACAGCTGCTTGGTGGTCACAAGAACATCTCAAGTACACCCCAAGTTGTGACCTTCGGGTACACCAAGAGGCAAAGTTATAAAGTAGTGAATATAGATTTAACATTCATTTAAAACACCAGGAAAATTAACCTACAGTGAATGTCAGATTAACTGCTTTATAAATATTATATTAACTGTACTACTATTTTTTTTTGCTGAACAAAAATAAAAACCTAACCTTTGTTTACACCTTATGGCCTTTTAGAACAGCTCACATACTGTCTTGCCTCTGCTTTTTTTAAAGATATATTTATTGGTATGTTGTATACATATAAAACAATACATTACAAAAGGAAAAATGCAAAGACAAAGAGCAGGCCTATATGGTGTCTCACACATCTACAGTGCATAATATAGGTAAAAGAACTTGGGTTTACAGTGAATATAGTATACCAAGTCCAGTAAGCAGACAACACGGTAAACCAGCAGGATGTCAATAGAATTATCCTACATCCAGGGAGGTCAAGGTAAGGGGACTAGTGATCCTTTGATTACAAATTTTATAAAACAGCTTCGGTTTCTTCCTAAATTCAAAGGTTCATTTGTAGACAGGAAAGACTAGTGTTAATCAATTGCAACCAAGTATTATTTGAAGGGAGGGAGGTCCCTTCCAGAATAGTAAAATTGTATTTTTTGTGTAGAAACAAAGGATACACATTAAGCACTTATCATACCTGGAAATAGTAATATCAACAAACACACCTAATAAATAGTTCTTGTGGTGTGATATTTGGGGAGACCGAATGCTAAAGAAATAAAGGTATTACCCTCCATCCAAAAAGCATGGACAAAGAGACATGTCCAAAAGCAATATAAAAAAAATGTCAAAAGCAATCTGCAGTGGGCTGTAATCCCATTTTATGCAACCAGGCTGGAGTCAGATGACTATGATGAAAAATGTTTGATAACTCTTGATTTATAGTAGGAACTCTCAAATTCTGACCAGTCTAGTCAGTATGCTCCAGCATCGCCTGCATTGAGCAATGTGGTATTTAGATGTAGAGTCTGTCATATCTCTCATAGAGATTAGTTTGGTAGCATTTGGTCTCAATAATTTCTGATTTGAATTGCATTATCTAATGTTCTTAAATGAGTCCTAAGAGCAAAACAAAATTGGTAATAACAGAACAAGTAATTGGGCAGGAGAGTAAAGTACTCTTGTAATTGAGAAAAGGACTCAAATCCCTGAGGTGTGTATAGCTCACACAAATATTTTACACCTCTTAAAGTCCATATCTGTGTATCTGGAATAGAGAATAGGCCAGGAAGGTAGGGGTTGGACCATAAGGGATTACTTGGTTAAGTCAACCACAGATCAGTAGAAATGTGGGTCAACACCCTAAGGAATATAGAGAGGAGGTGTTTAGCATAGTAGTACCTCTGAAGAGGGGCACCAGACGTCTAGAGATTATTATTCTGCAAGGATTCAAAGAAGAGGCTATAGCAGCCTTTGTAGTGGTACATGCATCAGCTGATGATGGATGGAGCCAGCCATGAATATGTTATGATGCCAAATAAAAAACATAATAATTAGGAAACACTAGACTTGCAGAATTAGGGGGTAATTTTAAAACTTCTAAGGAAATTCAAGGAGTTTGTCGCTGCCTATGAAATGCTGAGCAAATAGTATCAAATTGTTTAAAACATGCCAGCGGAATTAGCTAGTACATACAGCAATTTAGGGAAAAATCATCTTAACATATTGATCCTGTCCATAGGGTCTAAGGGGAGGTCCATCCATTGCTTGGTCTTTTGCTGCAGCAAGGGACAGATAGGGGTTGATTTACTAAGAAAACCATTAAGTAATGGTCGCTCTACATTTAATATCGCCCACTTAAGCCAATTAAGACTTCAACTAGGCGAACATGTGAATAAAAAAGAGTGCTATTACCTGCAAACTTACGTTTGTAAAAGCCAAATCGGCATTAACCACTTAACCATTTGGTACTGAAACCCCCTTCCTAAACAGACCAATTTTCAGCTTTCAGTGCTCTCATACTTTGAATGACAATTACTCAGTCATGCAACACTGTACCCATATAAACTTTTCGTTCTTTTTTCACACAAATAGAGATTTCTTTTGGTGGTATTTGATCACCTCTGGGTTTTTTATTTTCTGTGCTATAAATGAAAAAAGACTGAAAATGTAAAAAAATTAATTTTTCTTAATTTCTATTATAACATTTTGCAAATAAGTAATTTTTCTTCATAAATTTGGTCCAAAATTTATAATTATACATATATTTGGTAAAAATAACCCAAATTAGTGGATATTATTTAGTCTGTGTGAAAGTTATAGAGTCTACAAGCTATGGTGCCAATCACTGAAAATTGATCACATCTGATCACACCTGATGTACTGAGGCCTATCTCATTTCTTGAAACCCAAACAAGCCAGGAAAGTACAAATACCCCCCAAAATTACCCCTTTTTGGAAAGTAGACATTCCAAGGTATTTAGTTGTCATTTTTTCACACAATTCTTTGCAAAATTAAGATTTTTTTTTCACGCCAAATTGTCATTATAACAGGTTTTTTCTCTCACATGGCATGGACATTCCACAAATGACACCCCAAAATATATTCTGCTACTCCTCCTGAGTATGGTGATACCACATGTGTGAGACTTTTACACAGCCTGGCCACATACAAAGGCCCAACATTGAAGTAGCACATTCAGGCATTCTAGGAGTATAAATTACACATCTGATTTTCTTACAATCTTTACCATTTTTGAAGGCCCTTCATATTTCTAACACATAGCATGAACATACCAAGAATTACACCCTAAAATACATTCTGCTGAGCAAAGGGTAAACAAAAGATTACCTGTGGTTTTAGTAGTGTAGTTGTTCACAGGAGGAGAGCCCTGATCCAGGCAGCAGGCAGGGACATAGTCAGTGACAGTGAATGCAATTGTCCAGGCAGCAGGCAGGAATATTATCCATAGTCAGTACAGGCAGGGATACTGTCCATATACAGTCCAGGGTCAGTGCAAGTAGAGACATTACCAGCAGTGCCAAAATATTGGTCAAGGTAATAAGCAGGAACATGGTCCAAATAGCAGGCCAGGAAAGATTGGGGACAGAGGTAGAGGCTTCTCCCGCCCAAATCTTTTTGAAGCCTCCGAGTCTCCAGACCCTAATCCGGGAAAGAGAAAATGAAAAAATGTGTTTTCTTCATCCAGAAAAAATTTCTGGAGCCCCTCACATATGTGAGATCCCTGTGTGGCCACTAGCATAGCAGGGTAAATGAGTCCAAGAGGCAGGCAAAAACATGGTCAAACAGTCCAGGGTCAGTTCCAGAGCAGGCAGAGGTAGGTACAGTTTAGCGTTAAGCAGAAGTGTGGTCGTATAACAGGCCAGGGTCAGTTCCAGAGATAGCAGATGTATGTTTAGCATCAGGCAGAAGCTTGGTTGTATAACAGGTCAGGGTCAGTTCCGGAGAAGGCAGACGTATGCTTATCGTTAGACCGAAGCTTGGTCATATAGCAGGCCAGGGTCGGTTCCAGAGAAAACAGAGGTATGTACAGTTCAGTGCAGTGGCATAAGGGGTGTGGAGGAAAAAGACAGGAAACTAGAATTACGTTTACCATACTTCCCTAATAATGTAGAGCAGTATGGTAACAGCAGAAGCATTCACCTATACAGAGGCCTGGTTGGGAAGGACATTGGAGACAATAACACGTGGTGTCTCTTCTAACTCTTCCTCTGGAGCACACCCGGCATTTCTTCTGATCTCTGTGGCCTATTTCACGAGGGGGGGGGATTTTCTCAGGAAAGTGGTGTTTGTGGCGTCTGCTCACGGAATCAGAGCCAATATTTTCTGGTGGGCTTTCAGGGTACAAAAGGGAGGAGATTGCTTGTTCCTGGTAGTGCAGATAGGATACGGGGGACTGAGTAGATTTTTGGTAAATAACATAAGTGTTATACATGGCCAAACTGAAAAAATAAATGGACACTTTTTTATACCAATGAGGGGATTTTCTTGTTCATGATCATTGAAGTCCACTCCCCCCATAAACAAATTATAGTCATAGATACAAGCTGGTTTCTGGATTGGGCCATTTCTTCTGGAGACTTCCACGTAGGTGTCTTTTTGGACTGTCGTGAGCATGTGGACATTTCGTCAAGACACCATCTCCACTCATCGTAGCCTTTCATTGATGAGTTTTTGTGGGAAGTCCTTTCTATTGGCTCTTACTGTACCACAGGCTAGGGTTTCCCTTGGGTGAAGATTGTAGAAAGGGGGCCACATTGTATAAAAATTATCCACATAAAGATGATATCCCTTTCTAAGGAGTGGATAGACAAGCTCCCAGACATCTTTGCCACTGGCTCTAATATACTCTAGACCAGGGGTGCCCAATCAGTGGCCCGGGGGCCACATGTGGCCCACAGAGCCCTCTGATGTGGCCCTCGACCTCCTGCTCTGGGATGGCTGGTTGGCAATCTCAGAGCATCAGTGTTGTGAATGAAGATGACGGTAGGGGACGCAAGGCAATACAGAGAGGCATAAGGAATTGCTTCCTGTGAAGCACCGCCTCCTGTTGCAGGCAGAGTGATACCAAATGTACTCTGCCTGGGACAACAGGCGATACCTGAATGAAATACTGTTATTATAGGTAAGTTTATTACTAAAATCACAATGTATATCTGGGCATATCTGTTCTTAATTTGTTACTGAGCTGCTTTCAAACTGATTTGCAAGTGCAGCGCAGTGCACCTGCAGGTTATCTGCACTGAGCCATAGACTTCTGTTATTACCTGCCAGTTTGGTGTGCTTTCAGAAAGTGAACTTCAACTGCAGGATATAATAGAAGCCTATTGCAAAGTGCAGCTAGCCCACCGGAAAGCCACAGGTGCACTGCGCTGTGGGAAACCCCCAGTGCATCAGCTTGAAAGCAGCCTTAGACCCCTTTCACACAATCAATCTGACCCAATTAGACCCTCTATTCACCTCTATGGAGCGGCAGATGTAAACGAACTACTGCCCGTTTACACCCTCCTACCTCCAATCTGATCCGCAAAAAAAAAGGGATCCGTTCTCTTCCATCTGAGCAGATCGGATTGGAGGGCCCATGGAGTAGAGTGGGCTGTGTCATTGTTCACTCTGCATAAGCAGAGTCCACTCATTGTGGCCCGCGACCGGTTATCAAGTCGCTTAAGTGGCCCTCGCTCTTCAAAAGGTTGGGCACCCCTGCTCTAGACATTCAGTGGGATGAAGTTGGGAGTCCTTCCCTTCGTATACCAGGAAGGTGTAAATGTACCCCATGGGTCACAAAGTTTGTATATTTTAACCTCATATCAGGCCCATTTGCTGGGAATAAACTGTTTGATGCCCAGCTTGCCTGGGAATTTTACAAGAAACTCATCCACGGATATATTCTGGTCGAGGGTATACAACTGGGGAAATTTTTATGAGAAATAATTTTAGGAGTGGCAAAATTTTAAATAATTTGTCAAAAGCTGGGTCATTTTGGAGAGGGCACTGGGTGTTGTCATTATAGTGGAGGAACCGCAAAATCATAAGGTATCTTGATTTTGGCATAATCGATAAGAAGATTGGCATGTGGTGGATGGGGTTGGTAGACCAATAGGAGTACAATTCATTTTTTTTGTGAGTCCCATATTAACAGTTAGGCCTAAGAAAATTTTGAATTCCTCTATGGTAAGTTCCCTCCACTCAAAGGGATGGGCGTAACGAGAACCAGGGTTGCTTACTATGTACTGCTGTGCATAGAAGTTGCACTGGGCCATAATGCATGATAGTAAGCCTTTGGTGAAAATCAAAAGAAAAATAACAAGCGTGACAAAATCATCGGTGTTCACCTAGACACCTGGCTGGGCAGTAATAGGGGGGATATTTGCTGCTCAGAATTAGGGGGAAGCCACAGGGGGTTTTGAAGGGCATAGGGAAGGCTGGCATGGCTCCTATCCCTTTGGGGCTGAGATGACACCCTACTGGTGCCTGGCCTTTGTTTCAGTGGCACTGCGCTTGTGGTGGACGGCACTGAGCTTGAGGTGGATAGTACTGCTCTCGAGGTGGATGGCACTGCTCTTGAGGTGGCCGGCACTGCTCTTGAGGTGGATGGCCCTGCGCTGCTGGTAGTAGGCTGCTGCTCCATGCCAGAATGTCTTCTTTTCACGGGCACACGTCCTTCTTCTGATTCTGTATCAGACCCACTGCTTAGACACTGGTTGGCCTCCTTGCCAGTAAAATACTTTTTTTGCAATACTGGTGGCTGCACTGCAGAGTACTGATGTGCACTATTGGGCACTGTAGTGGCACTAATGAGTTGCACTGATGGCACGGTAGTGGAACAGATGGGCACTGGTTGTACTGTAGTGGCACTGATTGTACTGTAGTTACACTGATGGTACAGATGAGCACTGTGGTGGCACTGGTGGACACAGGTGGTACTGGTGGGCACAGGCAGCACAGGTGGACACAGGTGGCGCAGATGAGCACTGATTGGCACAGGTGGCACTGATCGCACAGGGGCACTGATGTGGCCCTGATGTGGCACTGGTGTGCACTGTAGTGACACTGGTGTAGCTCTAGTTGCACTGGTGTGGCTCTGGTGTCACAGAGGTGGCACAGGTGGGCACAGGTGGCACTGGTGGGCACAGGCAGCACTGATGTGGCATTGAAGTGGCACAGATGAGCACCGGTGGGCACTGATGGGCACAGGTGGCACTGGTGTGCACTGTAGTGGCACTGGTGTGGTTCTGGTGGCACAGACGTGGCACAGGTGGTACAGATGGCACAGATGTGGCACAGATGACACTGTTGTGGCACTGCTGGTCACTGATATATATCCAAAAACTTGGGCATACAATAGCTCTCCACTCCTCTCATGCTGCATCGGTGAGAGGAGAGCGATGAACTCCTGATGACCCTGATTTCCCTGCATTGCTTACATTTGTGATCGCTCGGCCAATGGATGGAGCGATCATGTAGTAAAGGGCCTCTGTGTTGCTCCGGGTCCCGTGAACCTGGCGAGCATGGATGTTCCCGTGTGTGTGCCCCAGGGAGGGCGCGTGGGTACAGTTTTCCGGGAGGATGTCAATGTAGCCCTGTAGCCGTCATTTGGCTATGGGTTGGTTGGTGAGTGGTTAATCTGCGTTTCCATGGCTTTGCAGGTGCCAATTTCTATTATGTTTATTATAAGGAACTGCACTGCAGCCATGATGACATGAATGTGAATAAAACATTTTTATGTGAGATGTGCTCTACCTCGTGTGCATCTATCTATTTGTATTGCAATTAGAATTCCTAGTTTGTTTTCTTATTTTGCTAACAAATGCAGTTATGAATGAGTATTACAGAGTAATGTCTGCTATTCTGTAATGTTTGCGACGCCATATTGCTGAGGCACACTGAGGTAGGCCGCTGGGCAGAGTACTCTAGAGTCTCCGTGGGCAATAGAAATTTCAGCTTCTTGGCCCGTCTGGGACCCCCCGAGCTTCTAGAAGGCATACACGTGTCTTTGAAGCAGTTATCACAAATATCGGATAACTGAGCGGATTATCCTCCAGCAGAACTCAAACAGCACGTCTGCTCAGTCCACCATCCCGGCCACGCCCCCGCTATTCTGTAATGTTACATGTATTGGACATTTACAGTTACATATCTGTTTTATGTTTTTTTTTTATGCTAATTTAGTTTTTTATATGACTATAAAGCAGTAATCATTTATGTTCATTCTTTAATCATACTACACCAATGTGCAGGTCTCAGCGTACTTAGCACAATGACTTGGAGCTGTGCACTGATATCTACAAAGCACTCAGGTTATGAGTTTAAATCCCAGCCCACCTAAGGTAGCTGTGTTGATTTTTCCAGTGAATAAGCAAATTAAAAACAATAATATGTAAACTGCATGTCAACTAGTGTGTGGTTTTTGGAATTCCACACCATAATATTATTGAATACTTACATACGATTGCATGCATTTAAAGAGTTACTATTTTGGAATCGACCAAACTGATGGGCATTGGTGAATTGGCATTCACCTATTTTCTGCCTAGTACAATGCAAGCTTTCAGATGGACCCATGAGTCTTTCAAGGCCTGAATGGAGACCACTAGGCTATTGGGCTGAGCACAACCATACATAGAATATACATTTACTAGTGTTTGATTTTTTTTTGTATTCTATACAATAATGTTTGGCATTTGAGGCATTAATATTATGGAAACAACCATAATCATGCTGATGTAGCATTGGCTATTAGGCATGTAACTATTTTTTTTAGTGAAGATGCGAATGCTATTAAAGTCTATAAGACAGAAAAATGAAAAATCCAAAGTCTTAATTTTTAAGGCTTATGTGCAAGTTATTACAATAAAAAGTGTATGGGGCCCCGGGTATTGCCCCAGGGGACATGTATCAATGCAAAAAAAGATTTTAAAATTCTAGTTTTTAAAGGAGCAGTGATTTTAATGATGTTTAACCACTTCAGCTCTGGAAGGATTTACCCTTTACCCCCTTCCCGAACCAGAGAACTTTTTAAGATACGGCACTGCATCGATTTAACTGACAATTGTGCGGTTGTGCAACGTTGCAACCAAACAAAATTGACATCCTTTTTTTCCCCACAAATAGAGCTTTCTTTTAGTGGTATTTGATCACCTCTATTTTTTTTTGCGCTATAAACATAAAAAGAGCGACAATTTTGAAAGAAAGCAATATTTTTTACTTTTTGCTATATTAAATATCCCCAAAAAATCTATATATAAAAAAGAAAATCCTTTTTCAGTTTAGACCGATATGTATTCTTCTACACATGTTTGGTAAAAAAATCACAATAAGCATATATTGATAGGTTTGCGGAAAAGTTATAGCATTTACAAAATAGGCGATACATTTATGGCATTTTTATTATTGATTTTTTTTTTTTTTAGTAACGGTGCCGATTTGCGATTTTTATCGTGACTGCAACATTATGGCGGACACATCGGACACTTTTGACACCATGTTGGGGCTATGGTCATTTATACAGCGATCAGTGCTATAAAAATGCACTGATTACTGTGTAAATTACACTGGCAGGGAAGGGGTTTAACACTAGGGGGCGATCGAGGAGTTAAATGCGTCCTTCGGAGGTGTTCTAACTGTAGGGGGATGGGCTTCCACTGACATGACAGCGATCACTGCTCCTGATCACAGGGAGCAGTAGATCCCTGTCATGTCACTAGGCAGAATGGGGAAAAGCCTTGTTTACAAAGGCATCTCCCTGTTCTTCAGCTTCATGACACGATCGTGGGCCCCCGGCAGACATCGAGTCCACGGGACCCACAGGCACGGTCACGGAGCACGCAGCGGCGTGTGCCCACAATGCTGCATCTTAAAGGACGTACCTGTATGCCCATTTGCCCAGCCGTGCCATTGTGTCAACGTAAAAATCATTGTGTGCTGGTCGGCTAGAGTGAAACAATAAAAATGAAATATTACTTTATATATCGTGCCTGGAGGGTAATTTAAACTCGCTCACAGCTGTAATGTATTGCCGGATTCTGAGTGGGGTCCGCCCCCAGTCAATACTTTGGCTTCGGGTCTGGTATCGATTTTAAGGGAAACCCCACGCCAAAGTTTTGAAAAAATAGGCGTGGAGTCTCCCCAAAATCCATACCAGACCCTTATCCAAGCATGCAGCCTGACAGGTTAGGAAAGAGGGGGGACGAGCGAGCGCCCCCTCTCTCCTGAACCATACCAGGCCGCTTTCCCTCAACTCTCCTGAACCATACCAGGCCGCTTGCCCTCAACATGGAGTGGGTGCTTTGGGGTGCCCCCCAAAGCACCTTGTCCCCATGTTGATGGGGACAAGGGCCTCTTCCTGACAACCCTGGCTGCTGGTCGTTGAGGTCTGTGGGCGGGGGGCTTGTTGGAATCTGGAATTCCGCTCCAACTATGTGAATGGGTATCGGGTACATCAGTGATTATCAACCAGGGTTCCATGGAACCCTAGGGTTTCTCCAGAGGTTGCTATGGGTTCCTTCAGCAATGGACAATTTCTGCCTCTCAGATAAGTTCCCACTGACACCATTGATCTTTTTTGCTATCTGTAAGGAGGTATTTCTTCCCAATGACCACTAGTGTAAGGACCATTCCTCTCACTGACCATCACACTAATGAGAGAACTATTTCAAGGGTTCCTCTGTGTTGAAAAGGTTGAGAAAGGCTGGGGTACATCGTACCCCTACCCATTCACCAAAAAAGTTTCAAAAAAGTAAAAATCACAAGAGACAATTTTTGATAAGTCCTCTATTTAGAAAAATTGTGTCCCGCAATGAAAATCCACCATCAATCATGCCGCCCGACGGACCCAAAAAGTAGCAAAAAATTAAAACACTCCGCCGCCGACTGCTCTCTCTTCACTTTGACAGCTCTTAAATAGGTATGGGCAGGGGCACCCAGTGACATAACTGGGTGACCCTGCCCCCTTCTGATGTCATGTGGCATCCCCATGTGTTTTTTTTCCCCTTTCTTTTTCATCTATGTTGCCGGTAAATGGCAATACATTACAGCCGCGAGCAAGTTTAAATTATTTTTTTTCCTTTAGAAATGTCATTATTGCTCCGACATGTTCTACATAGATGCACCACTCTACAGGCAAACTAAGGGGCCCCCTCAGGCACGATATTTAAAGGAATATTTCATTTTTATTGTTTCATTTAAGCATCAATGAAATCACTGCTTCTTTAAAAGCAAGCATTTTAAAAACTTTTTTTGCATTGATACATGTCCCCTAGGGCAATACCCGGGTCCCTATACACTTTTTATGGCAATAACTTGCATATAAGCCTTTTAAATTAGGACTTTTTCATGTTCCTGTCCCATAGACATTAATATGGTTTGCATGTTCGCTAGAACTTTTAGCCTGTTCGAGGTGTTCTGGCACGAACCGAACTGGGCCTGGAATGGATTTTGGGGGGGGGGGGGGGGCACACAATTTTTTTACATTTTGGCATGGAGAGCCCCTTAAAATATATGCCAGATCCAAAGGGCCTGGTATGGATTGTTGGGACACCACATCATTTTTTTTTTCTTGTTTTTTTTTTTTTTTTTATATGGTGCTTAGAGAGAATTCAGGTTTAGTTGACATATTTTGTTGGTTACCTAGTCCACAAAAGCATTAATAGAGCCCTGAAATTCAGCATTGGAGCAGGGATGTTTATTATTTATTTTTTCTTCCCCCTTCCAGGAGACAAACTGACTGCCCCTGTCTGAGACAATCACCTTGGGTAGCCCATGTAAGCAAAAGATCTCCCGAGCAAAAATGGAAGCCGGTTCCTTAGAGGTGGGCCACTTATTAAGTGGAATACAATGACACATCTTTGAGAACCGGTCAACCACCATAAGGATAACAGTGTTGCCATGGGAGTTGGACAACTCCACAATGAAATCCATAGACAGGTGAGTCCAGGGCCTCTCTCCATTGGGTATGGGTTGTAGGAGGCCCACTGGAAGGTGTCGTGGAGTCTTACTCTGAGCACACACGGGACAGGCAGCTACGAAGGCAGTAACATCCGCCCGTAGATTAGGCCACCAGAATTGTTGGGAAATTGCCCAAATTAGTTGATTCTTCCCAGGATGGCCAGCTGCCATGGGAGAATGGTAAGTCTGGAGAACTGCAGTACGGAGACTCTCTGGGACAAAGCAGCGGTCACAAGGTTTATCAGGAGGAGCATGGACCTGAGCAGCAAGAATTTTGTCATCCAAAGGAGAAGTAAGACTGGTGCGAACCGTAGCCAAGATACGATCAGGAGGAATCATAAGAACTGGAACCGACTCCGACTTGGAAGTGGAGGAAAATTGTTGTGACGAGGCATCAGCCCTTACATTCTTAGTACCGGGTAAGAATGAGACAATGTAATTAAAGCTCGACAAGAAAAGAGCCCATCGCGCCCTTTTGGGAGAGAGTCGCTTAGCCTCAGACAAGAATGTAAGATTCTTATGGTCAGTAAGAATAAGAACAGTCACATTTGTACCTTCAAGGAGATGTCTCCATTCTTTCAGGGATAAAATGATCGCCAACAGCTCTCTGTCACCAATCTCATAATTGCACTCAGCAGGTGACAATTTCTTGGAAAAATAGCCACACGGATGCATAGCGCTCTCAGAATTAGGACGTTGAGACAGAAGGGTGCCAACTGCAGTCTCAGAAGCATCAACTTCTAGGATAAAAGGCAACTTAGGATCAGGATGTGCCAACACAGGAACAGAAACAAAGGCAGCCTTGAGAGTCTCAGAGACCTTAATGGACTCCGGAGACCAACTCTGTGGGTTATTGTCTTTTCTGGTCATATCAGTCAAGGGCTTCACCGGAGACGAGAAGTTACGAATAAACTTCCGATAGTAGTTGGGAAAGCCCAGGAAATGCTGCAGAGGACGTAAACCTACGAGTCGAGGCCACTGTAGGACTGCCAAAAGTTTCTCTGGGTCCATCGAAAAACCAACAGTTGAAATGACATAGCCCAGGAATGTAACCTGTTCACGATGGAACTTGCACTTCTCCAGTTTACAATAGAGATTGTTCTCTCTTAGTTTCTGAAGCACACGACAGACATCTGTGTGCTGGCTCTCCAGGGACTTGGAAAATATGAGGATATCTTCGAGATAAACCACCACACACAACTGCAACAAATCTCGGAGGACATCGTTAATAAATTCCTGAAAAACTGCGGGGGCATTACAAAGGCGAAAAAGGCATTACCAGGTATTCATAATGGCCTGTTCTGGTATTAAACGCACCCTGCTTAATGCGCACGAGATTGTATGCCCCTCTTAAGTCAAGCTTCGTGAAAACTGTTGCTCCCTTGAGGCGGTCAAATAGCTCTGTAATCAATGGAATCAGATAGGCATTCTTAATCGTGACACGATTGAGACCCCTATAATCTATACAAGGTCTCAATTCACCGCTCTTCTTTTTCATAAAGAAGAAACCAGCAGGCGACGAGGATTTGCAGATGAAACCTCGAGAAAGTGTGTCAGCAACATACTCCTCCATGGCCTTATCCTCCAAGACCGACAAAGGGTAAACCCCGGTCATGAGGGGGTATGGCACCAGGTTGAAGGTCAATTGCGCAATCATAAGACCGGTGTGGAGACAAACTACCGGCTTGACCTTTATCAAAGACATCGCTAAAATCACGGTACTCCTCCGGCAGGGAGGGGAGTGAAGAGGTGCCCAGGACCTTGGATACCTTCAGGAAGCATGTCTCACTGCATTGTGGTGACCAGGAGAGAACCTCAGCACGGAGCCAATCAAAAGAGGGGTTGGCTGTAACCAAGGATAACCAATAACCAGCAGAAACCTGGGTGAGGAAATAACTTGGAATTGGATTATCTCATGGTGAAGAGCCCCTACGGCCACGGACAACGGAACCGTCTCATGAGCCACATGGGCAGGCTGTAAAGGTCTCCTGTCAAGAGCCTCAATGGCAAGTGGAATGTCATGCAGCTGCAGCGGAATCGAGTGCTGCAAAACAAATACAGCATCAATGAACAGGCCTGTAGCCCCAGAGTCGATTAGAGCCTGTATCTCGATGGACGACTCAGCCCAAGAAAGGGTGACCAAAACCAGGGGCTTATCCTTCTGGATATCTGGGGACGAAATAACGCCACCTAAGGTCTGTCCATGACAGGACCACAAGGTTCGGGCATTCCCTGGACGGGTAGGACAAGACTTCAAAAAGTGACCTGCCTGGCCACAATAAAGGCACAATCTCTCCCTCCTCCTAAAGGCTCTCTCATCCACAGAGGGACACGTGAAGCACAGGTGCATGGGTTCATCTTCACTTATCAACTCTGTACCAGGAGGCATGGGAGGTGTGGGAGGCATGGGTGGGACTACAAAGCTTGGAGGCAAACGTACAGGAGGCTTCCGCAAGCGCTCCTTAAGAGAAAGTCTTTCTCTGAGTCTGATACCCTTTTAAAGGAGGCCACAAACTGAGGGTAACTCAAGACAACAGGTTTTTGCGTCTCCCATAGAGGGTTAGCCCAGGCCAAGGCTCTCTCAGAAAGAAAAGATATCACGAAACCTACTTTGCTTCTGTTCGTGGAAAATGCCTGGGGCAGCATCTCGAAGTATATCTCAACCTGATTGAGAAACCCTCTGCATTGAACTGGATCACCTCCAAATCGCTGGGGAAGCAGAGCAGAACCAGACATACCTCTTATATAGGTAATACTCGAGGTGGGTGCCTGCACAGAGACTGGCGCAGCAGCAGGGACGGCCTGCGACTCAGGTTGTACCGGAGCAGCCACCGTGGGGGATTCCAGGTGAGCCGTGCAATTAAGGAGCGTTTGTAACACCATGGCAAACTGATCCATGCGGTGATCTTGCTCATCCAATCTGGAAAAAATATTACCAACAAGTGGATTGACTGTATCTTCTGAATTCATGGCCTTCGCCTACTGACAGAAACTATTAATCAGACTGAGACAGAAGTACAATTAAATCACACTTGTTTATTAATAAAAATAAAAAGGTAAATAGAAAAAGTGTAGTCAAACATAGCCAGAGTCTAGTACCCAGATCGGGTAGTCAGCCAGGCCAGAAGTCAGGTATCCAAGTAGAGCAACAGCAAGCAGGAAGGAGCCAGAAAGGATGTCAGCAATCCAGTCTTAAACAAACCGCAGGAGATGGATTCTAGTGATGTGACCAAGGCGAAGGTAGAGGTGAAGTGAGCTGGAAGGCTTTAAGTATGCAGGTCAGACGAGCATCATCAGGAACAGCTGGTAACTGTGGAGAGAGAAGAGAGCTGCCAATTAGCCGACAGCTGAGCAGCCAGTCCAGAGAAGGAAGGACTAAGCCAGCCCTGACAGAAATATTAGATCAAAATTTGTAATTACATGCCCTTGTTAAACAGGGGCAGAAAAATTGGGCCTTGAGTGGTGGTGGTGGTGCCCTAATCCAAAAATATTGTTGGAAGCATCAAAATTGAGGAGGAATATGATAGTCAGTATAGGCAGTCTTCAAGGAATCCTACATCCATAGCAAATTCAATCAGTTACAGTACATCAGCATCAGGTGTTTGATAGCTGCTGATCCAAGACTGATTCATTTTTATGAGTGTGAGCTTATCAACGAAGTCTGTGGACCGGCACACTCTTTGATCCCTCCAGCAGCACTGAATGTGTGTTCAGAAAGCACGCTGGATGCAGGATAGACCAATAGCTCAATTGCACATTGAGCAAGTTCTGGCCAGTGGTTCATCCTCAAGACCCAGTAACCCAGTGGATGCTCTGTTGGAAAGGTCTCCAAGTCTGCTCTTGCCCCTAGATATTCCTGCACCATGTAATGCAGACACTGGCGATGGTTGCTTGAACTGATCAGACCTTGGCGCTGAGGACTGAAAAATTGGTTAAAGGCATCGGTCAGCCAGCTGCAACTGTACAACTGCTGCACTGTATTGTGTACTGTGTACACCACCAGAAGTGTTGTAGAAACTGTAGAAACTGTATAAGATAATGTGTACACCACCTGCACTGTATTAGAAACTGTACAACGGCTGCACTGTATTATAAAATGTACACCACCAGAAGTGTAGTAGACACTGTACACACTATATTAGATACTGTGTACACCGCCTGAAGTGTATTAGAAACATTACACCACAGAATGCACTGTAGATATAGGCTACACTGGATGCAGAGTGTATATATATATTATACACGAGACTGTATATATATTTAATACACCGCCTGAAGTGCTTTAGAAACCGTACACCACAGAATGCACTGTCGATATAGGCTACACTGGATGCAGAGTATATATACACCCAATGTTCGAGTATATTTACTCGAACATGTATATACTCGAGTATATATACACCCGATATTCAAGTTGAACTTATGTTCGACCCTAACATCAAGTTCATCCCTACTGCTCTTAAAAGTGATCCAAGTGTGTTTGACAGGTGGTGAGGAAGCAATATGTTGCCTCCTCACTACCTAATTTGAACCCATGATTGCCATGCAATGCATGCGATTGTGACACGGTAGTATGGTAATTAGTGGTTTAAATCTACCATGTTGTTCAGGTAGATATCCACCTCTTTAAGGTTGCCTATCCCTGATCTATAGCATAAAAGAATTTACAATGCCTAGGGCTCAATTCACATATGGGCGATTCCAAACAAAAAACAACAAAATGCATGAGAATCACAGAAAAATTGGGCCCTAAGCTTCTTTGGAGCAACAATCTTGCAAATAAAATCGTAAGCAGGAAGTCAAGTTCAGGCTACACATAGTGTGAATGGTGTGTTAGGCCCACGTTATTTTGATTTTAAAGAATAATAATGTGAAAATACAATCTATTTATCTGAGTGGTTTACATTTACATTAAATATGCAATACCAGTATTTTTTAGCTCTTGAAACGTTGCATTTGCAACTGGCTTGAGAACATCAGATAAATTCTGTCCTTAATGCTTTTTGACAGGCCAAGAAAATGACATATTTTATTAGTCATGCTTATCTTATAATCATTGGCACCACCATTGGTAGATATATGCAGCAGTATTTATATTTTCCTATGTGCACAGGCGTTTTCACAACTTCCGTACAAATGCTTCAGCAACTGTGTCAGTTTAATAAACATAAAGCAAACAAATTAAGCAAAATGACATACATTAAGTAAAGTAATTTAAAGTAAATAAATGTTCGAATGAATAAATAAATATGTTGGCTAAAAATGTGTTATGCCTAACATGCTAAATACATTTTTAACAATCAGAGTGGGACCTAATTAACAGCTACAAATGGAATGTAAAGCTGCACAATTATATGGTCATTTATAAGGAAAACTAGCAACATGACAATATTATAATTGGAACATATACCTGTAATCACTCATGTCACAGAGAATTATTCAGCTGTACTGTACATTGGGTCTAACTAAACACTCTATCATATCTGCCTTTTTTTTACACATTTCTACAGTATGTGTTAATGCTATCTATCTATCTATTTTATATCTATGAATTGAATATCTATCTATTAATATTTCATATTTATCAATTGCATATCTATAGAGCTTACTCCCCTAAGCCTGGGTTCACACATATGCGAACACAGACATTGCAGGTGATCCGCACTGCATTGCTGGTGCAGATCACATGTGATATCTGGGCAATGCAAATTCAACCATACAGTTGTAACGCTAAACTCACACTGGATTCACACAAAAAAGGTGCAGGGACCTTTTTTTTCCCGCACTGGAATCAGATTGCATGGGTGTTCACAATCCAATGCCTGTCAGAATACACAGTTTGCACTGCGATCTGTGAACCGATCTGGGGGTATCATTAACTTTGTATTGACACTCGCAGCAGTTCGCAGAGGGCAGTGTGAATTGCCTGCAGGGGAGATGTGATGCGGGAACCGGCGCTGTAATCACTGGTTCCTGCATCGCAAATGTGTGAATCCAGGCTAAAGCCTCATACACACGATAGGACTTTGTACAAACTTTCCCTTGGGTTTTTGTACAAAGGGCGTCGGCCCTGAACTTGTATTGCATACACACAGCAAGACTTTTTCAGCCAACTTTCACCAAATCATGTGGTTTTTCTGCTCTTTACCGCCACCTTTGGTCATCTTCTGTATTGTTGGCTGATCTTTTGCATTGGTTCTGAGCATGCCTGTTTGTACTTTGTACAAAAGTCCTATGGTTTTCTTCACACACGATCAGACTTTGCTCCATCGAACTTTTGTTGCCAGAAAGTTTCTCCGTTCGCACAGCCAACAAAAGTCAGGTGAAAACCAAAAAAGTTTGTCCGATGGAGTGTACACACGGTCGGATGTTGCGCCAAAACAGCTAATTTGCATGTTTGTTGTCAAAAAGTCTGATCGTGTGTATGGGCCTTTAGACCCCTTTCACACTGGGGCATTTTACAGGCGCTTTAGCATTAAAAAAAGCACCTGTGAAGCGCTTGAAGGAATCCTCATCTGTAATCCCAATGTGAAAGCCCAAGTGCTTTAAGAGCCCTTTTAAAATGTCAGAGCCCGAAAAACGCTTGTAAAGCGACGCTTAAACTAGCATCGCTTTACCAGTGTTTTTCATGCGCTATTGGGGCACTTTTGACCCCTGCTAGTGGCCAAATAAAGGGTTAAAAGCGCCCACAAAACACTGCTGCCAAAAGCGCTTTTCAGACATTTTTCAGGTGCTTTTCAGGTATTTTGCAGGCACTTTAGGAGCGGTGTATTCACCGATCCAAAAGCGCTGCAAAGAAGCTGCTTGCAGGACTTTTTTTGACGCCCTGCCAGCGCAGCGCCTCAGTGTGAAAGCACTCAGACTTTTACATTGGGATTGCAGTTGCGGCTTCTTTCAGGCGCTTTACAGGTGCTTTTTTTAAAGCTAAAGCGCCTGAAAAAATGCCCCAGGGTGAAAGGGATCTCAGTGTGAAAGCACTTGGGCTTTTACATTGGGATTGCAGTTGGGGCTTCTTTCAAGCGTTTTACAGGAGCCTGAAAAACATCCCAGTGTGAAAGGGGTCTAAAAGTGGATCATCGCCCTCTTTCAGAAGTATATCCAAACTGAATGCACAAGCATAGTTCTTTATTGTTTCTTTTTTGATAAATACATTTTTTGGTTTTGTTTTCCTGCTGCATCCAGTTCTGTCCGCCTAGGCCAGGGGTCTTCAAACTATGGCCCTCCAGTTGTTCATAAATGACAATTCCCATCATTAGTTCTGCAACAGCTGGAGGGCTGTAGTTTGGAGATTCCTGGCCTAGGCAATCTTTATCATATTGGAAGACCTCACTCACAACGCTACGTGATGTGTCAAAATGCCGGCTTGACTGAGCAATAGCCGTAAGACTCATAAGACTCATAGCGGGACATGAGGACAGGAGTCTGGGCTGCCTTGATCCACAGGTATCTGGCTATGGAAATGCAACTGGTGAGCATATCCTCCTAGACCATGTTACGGTGACGGAGACTGTTCCGAGGGCTGAACTAATGTAACGTATGGAAATTTTCACACAACTTGCATTAGCTAAATTCCGCCTGGTGTTTCCATTTACCATCTAGAATTCTCTGGCCATGTAGTTGCCTTCTATCTGCAGCACTATTGATAGAAATACTTTTTTGACCACTGCTGAATCCCCAAATGTCCAATAGAGTAAGAACTGAGCCCTGAAAGCTGATGAAAATTGTGACATGTTTACCTCCTTTCCAAATGACGGGAGAAATAAATGAACACTGAAATGACAGCACAACAATAATTACCTTAATGATTGGATCCTTTTGTTGACACACTATATGTGCACTTCAAAGACTGGCTGTGCTTCAAACCATCTTCAAATATAAAGACTGCTAATACATATTTTTTTCGACCTAGGGACCAATGTAGCACTCCATTTTACTACCTATGGATAATTATGATTTTTCTAATGCATCTTCGGCCCAGCCAGTTATCCTTTCCCATCTCCTACCCCCCACTCTCTCCACCATTGAATTAGCCCACTGTCAGCCATTAATAATCAAGGCATATAGGGGACTACTATACTCCCCTTCACTAAATTAATTCCTAGTTATTTGAACTGCTGACTGACTGCGGGCTAATGCCAAAACGTCCGGACAGTGTTCAGTGTTGTCCTGTAATGTTACATGCTTGTCTTGTTTGTTGAATGTTCGTGGTGATTACATATTGCTACATTGTAGTTAATATCCTTTTAAAATACAGCACTTTTTCTAATGTAATTGTTTTACCTAATGAATTTATACTTGTAAACAATACATTTCATACAAATATTTTGATTAATTAAGTTTCTTGTTGCTGAAGGTAACCCTTTAACCGGTATCCTTTTTAACCGGTTACCCTTTCCCCCTTTTTTCCCTTATGCACTACGGTTACAGCAACAACACCTAAATTGGTGTATATTTAAACTGGTCATGCTTTGCACTTGACCGCCCATTAGTGGATTGCTCGCACTTTTCCCTTTTCCCCTCCCCTAATTTTTAAATCTATATCATATGGATGTCCAGTTGACTCCTGGGATATCGGCGTCATCCATCCAGGAGGCTTTAGGTATTCTCAGCTTGTGGCTTCTGGGTTCACTTATATTGCTTTCTATAGAAACAGGATGTGAACTTCTACCGATACTGACATTGCTATATCAGCTTGTCAACAAATGTATGCACCTCACAGTGTGATTACTGCACAGGTGGAACTAGATGTGCATGCTGGGTAGCCAGCTGCACACGATCCTTGAAGAAGATGGGTTCATATGGTCATATATGGAATGGCAGCCACCGGACTTTGCTGAGGAACATTCTTCAGAATATTTGGCAAGTAAAAACTACATTTTACTGTACAAGAAAGAATATTATTATTATACAGGATTTATATAGCACCAACAGTTTACGCAGCGATTTACAACATGAGGGCAGACAGTACACTTACAATACAAATCAATACAGGAGGGATCAGAGGGCGCTGCTCATTAGAGCTTACAATCTAGAATATCCAATTTGAATAACGTTCTGCGTAAGAGAAATGAAAATGTATTTGTTCAATAGGAGATGCTAGCTTTTTATTAATGTACGTATGTTGATAGCTCCAGGCTTTGAAGATATGACCCTGCTTTGCCTTGCTTTTCTGACGCGTTTCGTCATACCTGACGTTGTCAATGGGGAACGGGCAGCGCAGTGACGCTCCGCCTAATAAAGATAATAAAGCGTACCAAGCCTCGTTCTGAGATGCAAGGCTGGGTCCCAATACGCCATTGTAAATAATGGCAAATAGCCCTGAAACAGATACAGTCTGTCCGCTGCTAATAATGCAACGGGACAGCTTGTGATATAGATCACTAACATCCTAAGCATCGTCCGGATGTATCTAATGTTCAAAAAATGAAAAAAGGCTTGCACATACTAAAAATGACATTAGATTCAAGCCCATGCATGTTAGTGCGCCGCAGGTGCAAAATAAATATTGCATCAGCACCGCACCACCTCCCGATATATAAAAAAAGGGGACCTAGACATAAAAGGGAATTAACCCAATAATGGAATAGGCAGCATTCTCTCCTGTAAGGGAGTCGGTGCAAAGGAAGCATGCTGAATATCATGTGTCCAGCCCATATATATCAATGGTCACCAAAAAATATAGGTAGCCAAAAAGGATCACATTATTCAAAAGGTCTTTTTACTATATATTGGCCAAAGAAAATACTATTAAAAATATTCCATGCGTGTGGGTTTGACAAAATAATCGCATGGAATTGTTCATGCGTCTAAATCAAACCTTTTGATTGCATAGGAACAGTATCTCAATTTATGTCCAAGATTCGATCGGAAAAAAGAGAGATCCAAAAATCCAAAATTTAAAAGATATGGAATAAAAAATAAAAACTCGAAAATTTAAGATGTGTGATGTATAATGTATGCAAAAAATAAAAATTAAAAAATGAATATGTGTACACATGTAATGAAAATTTCATACATCTAGATTCCGTAACCCAGTCCAACATCTCAGAACCGGCAAGGCCAAAAGACTATCGTGGTACATATGAAAGACAGATTTAACCCACATGGTACATAAAAGATGTATATGTGTACGTAAATGAAACTGTCAACCTTAATATCTGAAGTGAGAAAAGAAGATGAATTAGGAATTGTCAATGAAGGCATTGACATCAGTGTCAATATTAAGTCCAAAGGGGACATAGGTTTTGAGGCGATAGACCCAAGACATTTCAAGTTTTGAAATTTCCCTCACTAAAGAACTACCCCGCCAGTGAGGCTTGTATTTGTCAATCCCTAAAAAAAGGGTCTTGGAGGGGTCTTTGTTGTGGAATCTCAAATAGTGCTTAGACACAGAATGGTTTGGAAAACCAATAATGATGTTAGTTATGTGTTCATTAAGTCTGACCTGTAGGGGGCGTTTTGTGCGTCCCACATATTGCAGCCCACAAGGGCATTGCAACATATAGACCACTCCCGTGGTGACACATGTGATGCACGGTTTGATACTATGGTCTAGTCCGGTGGCCATACTACGAAAAGTGGTGGTCCGTCTCTGATTGCAGGAATTCAAAGAACAGACCCTACACTTTCCGCATTTGTAAAATCCAGTAAGTTGGTCGAAAAAACCCCTACTCCTAACGGGAGGGTCAACAACATTGGGTGCTAGACGGTTACGTACTGACGAAGCCCCTCTAAATACCACTTGAGGTTTCTCACTGATCACATTTTTCAAGGTGGCATCGCTACTGACAATGTGCCAGTGTTTGTTTATCAGTTTTTTTATGCTCTTCTGTTGAAGAGAGTAAGTAGTTATAAAGGGGACTTTTCCCTGAAAATCGTTTACACGTGGACCCCTTTCAACTAACAGGTCACCACGGTCAATGTTGGTCACTTCATTGAGGGTTTTGGTCAAAAACTCCTGTTGGTATCCCTTTTCTAAAAATCTGGAGGTAAGTACTTCAGCCTGTACCTGAAATTCCTCTAATCTAGAGCAATTTTGTCTAAGTCTGATATATTGACTTTTGGGGACTGCTCTAAGCCAGGGAATGTGGTGACAACTATCGATAGGGATAAAGGAATTCCTATCCGTGTCTTTAAAGAATGTCGAAGTGACAAAACGGTCCTCTACCACTGAAATGTTCAGGTCCAGAAAATTGATTCTTACCTGGCTCAACTCATAACTGAGACATATGCCCCTTTCATTATTATTCAGGGACTCTAAAAAGTTCCTCAAATCACTCTCTTGGCCATTCCAAAGGAGGAGGATGTCATCTATGTACCTAGCCCACAATCCAATCTGAGGTATATTGTGGGCATAGATGACATCCTCCTCCCACTTGGCCATAAAGAGGTTAGCCAAGCTGGGGGCATATTTAGCCCCCATAGCTACGCCCATGGTCTGTCTGTAGAACTGGCTCCCAAACCAAAAATAGTTATGGGAAGCCGCAAACTGCAGGAGAGACATAAGGAAAGCTACCTGTTGGGTAGAGAGCATAGGGTCTCTATCTAGATAGGAATGAACTGCAGCCAAACCCAAGTTATGCGGAATGCTCGTATACAGGGAGGCCACATCTGCCGTGACCATCCATGTGTCAGGCCCAGCAGACAGATTTTCTAAAAGGTTAGTCAGTGTTTATTTGTTTATTACTAGTGATGGACGAACTTCCGACGGGACGTTTCGCGAACGCGAAACGCGAACGGACACAAACGTTCGCGAAAACGACCGTTCGCCGCGGGCTCCATTGACTTCAATGGGAGGCGAATTTCGCAAACCTTTAGGTCGAATTTGCGGCCACGGGGTAATTATTAGGGGGTAGCACGTAGTCCCACCACCTGGACAATAGCATAATACATGTATGAGGTGAATTTGGGATCGATAACTACAAGCATTTTTTTTTTATTTGGGAAATTGTTCTGACAATTCAGGACTATGGAGCTAATGAAGGCAATGGAGGAGAGGGAAGGTCAGGGACCAGGGTAGGCAAACAAGAGGGTGCAGGAGATACAGAGCACTGACAGCAGCACCGTAATACAGAGCACTGACATCAGCACCGTGACATACAGCGCTGACAGCAGCTCCGTGACATACAGCGCTGACAGCAGCTCCGTGACATACAGCGCTGACAGCAGCTCCGTGACATACAGCGCTGACAGCAGCTCCGTGACATACAGCGCTGACAGCAGCTCCGTGACATACAGCGCTGACAGCAGCACCGTGACATACAGCGCTGACAGCAGCTCCGTGACATACAGCGCTGACAGCAGCTCCGTGACATACAGCGCTGACAGCAGCTCCGTGACATACAGCACTGACAGCAGCTCCGTGACATACAGCGCTGACAGCAGCTCCGTGACATACAGCGCTGACAGCAGCACCGTGACATACAGCGCTGACAGCAGCTCCGTGACATACAGCGCTGACAGCAGCTCCGTGACATACAGCGCTGACAGCAGCTCCGTGACATACAGCGCTGACAGCAGCTCCGTGACATACAGCGCTGACAGCAGCTCCGTGACATACAGCGCTGACAGCAGCTCCGTGACATACAGCGCTGACAGCAGCTCCGTGACATACAGCGCTGACAGCAGCTCCGTGACATACAGCGCTGACAGCAGCACCGTAAGCAGCCCCAGGAGGAAGTCAGCACAGCACAGGGATGGTGTGATCCCCTCATAATAAGAACCCCCAGGAGGAAGTCAGCACAGCACAGGGATGGTGGGAGCCCCTCATAATAAGAACACCCAGGAGGAAGTCAGCACAGCACAGGGATGGTGGGAACCCCTCATAATAAGCAGCCCCAGTAGAAATATGACACCGCTCAACCTCTTCAAAGAGGAGGGTAGGGGCATATAGTACGGTGTGCTTTTTTGGGTCAGGGAAGTGAGCCAAATGAATTAAGAAGGTCTGTGTGCTTGATTCCAAAAATTGTTTATAGACATATACATGGTCTACTGATCACATGTGTTGAATTCCTCCGAGATCCATGCCTCATTCATTTTTAGAAATGTGAGGTAGTTAACACTGTCGTGAGCTAGGCGAGTACGCTTATCGGTCACAATCCCCCCTGCTGCGCTGAACGTCCTTTCGGACAGGACACTGGATGAGGGGCAAGCCAACAGTTCGATTGCAAATTGGGCAAGCTCTGGCCAGAGGTCAAGCCTGCCCACCCAGTAGTCTAGGGGTTCATCACTCCTCAGAGCGTCCACATCGGCCGTTAACCCAATGTAGTCGGACACCTGACGGTCTAGGCGTTCCCTGATGCTGGATCCGGATGACACCTGTCGATGGGTCGGCTGAAAGAATGACCTCATATCCGAAGTCACCAACACATCTTCAAACCGGCCTCTTCTTGCAGGCGCTGTTGGATTGGTACCCGCAAATCCTTCTCTGGGAGTGGGAATTGCTCCTCTGCCAGCGCACGCAAAAGCAGAATGCAGCATTTCTCGAAGCAAGGCCTGGAAGTGCTGCATTCTGACAGCCCTCTGCGACGGCGGTAACATTTCCGCCATTTTGTGTTTGTACCGGGGATCTAAGTACGTTGCCACCCAGTACTGGTCCTTGACCCTCATGCTTTTTATACGGGGGTCCCTATTAAAACACTGGAGCATGAAGGCCCCCATTTGCACTCAAGCGGAAGGTATGTGGTGGTGGTGGTGTTGTTGGTGGTAGTGTCTTTGGGGGTGCACATAGCAGAGAGTGAAGAAGAGGGTGCAGATCGAGAGGATGAGGAGGGTGCAGAAGAATAAGGCTGAGTGAGCCACTCAACCAAGTCTGGTGCGTCCTTTAAAGTAATTGAACGCACCTTCTGCAACTTCCCACTTTGGCTCAAGGCTGTTGCTCCTGCCCTACCCCTACCACCCCTGCGGAAGGGCCTGCCTCTTCCTCTGCCTGTCATTTTTTAAATCACCCTGTGACAAAACTCTTAGTCCCTATACCGCTGAAGGACTGCTGCAGTATAGGGCAGCGGTCAGCAGTAGTGCACGTCAACCCTATGTATTGTGGACCGATAGCGGTCCTTACAGAACAGCAGACTGTACTGCACTCAGGCCTATGTACCGTAGCACCCTATACCAAGTTACCAGTCCTTATAAAAACTTTTGTGGACCAAGCAGGTTGTGTGTTAGTGATTAGCAGACTGTACGTCAGTCCCTATACCAATGAAGGACTGCTGCAGTATAGGGCAGCGGTCAGCAGTAGTGCACGGCAACCCTATGTATTGTGGACCGATAGCGGTCCTTACAGAACAGCAGACTGTACTGCACTCAGGCCTATGTACCGTAGCACCCTATACCAAGTTACCAGTCCTTATAAAAACTTTTGTGGACCAAGCAGGTTGTGTATTAGTGTTTAGCAGACTGTGCGTCAGTCCCTATACCGCTGAAGGACTGCTGCAGTATAGGGCAGCGGTCAGCAGTAGTGCACGGCAACCCTATGTATTGTGGACCGATAGCAGTCCTTACAGAACAGCAGACTGTACTGCACTCAGGCCTATGTACCGTAGCACCCTATACCAAGTTACCAGTCCTTATAAAAACTTTTGTGGACCAAGCAGGTTGTGTGTTAGTGTTTAGCAGACTGTGCGTCAGTCCCTATACCGCTGAAGGACTGCTGCAGTATAGGGCAGCGGTCAGCAGTAGTGCACGTCAACCCTATGTATTGTGGACCGATAGCGGTCCTTACAGAACAGCAGACTGTAACGCACTCAGGCCTATGTACCGTAGCACCCTATACCAAGTTACCAGTCCTTATAAGAACTTTTGTGGACCAAGCAGGTTGTGTATTAGTGTTTAGCAGACTGTGCGTCAGTCCCTATACCGCTGAAGGACTGCTGCAGTATAGGGCAGCGGTCAGCAGTAGTGCACGGCAACCCTATGTATTGTGGACCGATAGCGGTCCTTACAGAACAGCAGACTGTACCGCACCCAAGCCTATGTACCGTAGCACCCTAGACAGACCAAGTTACCAGTCCTGATAAAGAGCTTTGTGGAACAAGTGAGTTGTGAATGATTAGCAGACTGCAGCAGAAGGGCAGCAGTCAAGTATAATATTCTTTCTATATTTGGAAGAAAGAATATTATACGTGTACAAGCCTATTACCGTACCACTGATACCAGTCCTGAAAAGAACCTTTGTGGAACTAATAGTAACAGCAAGTCTTTAAAATTATCCTCACTGCCTGACACACTGCTTCCTGCCTGTCCCTATACAAATTGGCAAAAAAGAGTAGGCTGGAACGATTAGCTGGAATAGCTCTTTTGTGGACCTGATAGTAACAGCTAATGATGATGATGATGATGATGATGAAGAAAGACTAATCTGGCTGAGCTGTCCCTAAAATAGCAGCATACAGCGCTCTGTCCCTTTATCTAAACTGACAAAAGAAACTCAGGCTGCTGACCTAACACCTATACCAGTCCTGAAAAGAACTTTTGTGTACCAAATAGCTAGCGTTTTCTCTGTCCCTACTCCACACAGGATCCTTTCCCTACAGTGACAGAAGAAAGAATGTAAAATGGCCACCGGATCGGGTGTATTTATAGGTTAGGGGGAATGTCCAAGTGTCCATGAGCTGTCATGTCTCAATTGGTTGTCCTGTAACACATGATAAACGTGTCACGAAAGGTTAAAGTTCTTGTATACATTAAACACGTAAGTCCGCCGGGGCGAACGACGGAAAAAGGCGTTCGAACCCGCGGACGGCGAAAGTCGGAAATTCGCCGCGAAACGACCGCCGGGCGAAACGTTCGTCCATCACTATTTATTACAGGTATTTATAAAGCAAGTTATAAACTGTATATTTACATATACATAAACAGTCCCTGCCCTCACAGAGCTTACAGTCTAAGATCCCTATCTCACATGCATGCATACTACAGCCAATTTAGACAGGAACTAATTAACCTTCAGCATGTCTTTGGAGTGTTGGAGGTCATGCTCACAATCTTATTGGCAAAGAGGCCTTTGAAATAATTTTACATTATTGACAACTATGCACTATACATTTCAGCATTACCATTTGCATTACCTTTGTGAATTACCCCAATGAACCTTTACTTTACTTTATCATCATGAACAGCACTGATAGACCCTTGTCTCTTATTCTGCCTGCACTATAAAATGTATTTAATTATATAACTTTTTTGTGTTACAAACTGACTCCAAATATTATAAACTAAGAAGTATTTTTAAGAGTTACATAATTGCTGACAAAGTATAGTAATGGATTAAGGTTGTATCTTTAGAAAAAAAAAAGAAGAGAATGGCTCGATAAGGTCAGCATGACCAGAGTTCTGAAGTCATCCACTTATCAAGAGGTACAAGAAATGACTGTAATTTCTATCATTTAGTCTCGGTCAGTAAATGGATGAAATGCCCATTTTGCATAATTATGATTAATGACCTTTAAGAATACCAGTTCCCTGACTATCCCTGTCTTCTATACTTTGTGAGTTGCTCAGGACCTGTTGAGGGTACTATATGCTTCTTTTAATGGCATCAGTTTCAGATTATTCAGAATTCATTGGCAGGTGCACCTGACCTGCAGTTGACCTTCTTCTGACTCGCTTAACCCCTTCCCGCCCAGCCTATTGTAAAATGGCAGCTGGACAGGAGCCTTATTATCCTGGGTGGATGTCATATGACGTCCTCCCAGGTTTGTGTCTTGCATGTGACCCATGGGCCATGCTCAGGCATGATTTGTCACCACCGGCCATAGCGAATTACAGATTGGTGTACCGGCCCACTGCCGGTACCACGTGATCGCTGTGATCAATCATGGTAGATCACATGACAATTGTACAAAATTAATGGCTTTGATTCATGTCATTAATTGTCTATTATTGTGTTGATCTCTGTGATTGGTCACAGTGATCACATGGTACAGACAGGGCCAGCCACAGCTCATCTGTATCATGTGATTAGAAGTATTGAAGTGGTTAAAGAGGTTTTGCTTTTCTATAGACTTGTAATGCAGAGAAAAGCATGTTGACACAGGCCAGATCAAGTGCTCAAAATTCCTGATATAGATATTTTGTATGTTTCAGCTTCCTAAATCAAGCAATTGTCATTCAAAATGTTACAGCACTGAAAATTTAAAAATTGCCTAGGCAGGAAAGGGGGTAAAAATGTCCTGTATTGAAGTGGTTAAAGATAGAAACAAAATTGCTCTACACACACCTGAAGGAGTTTCCTGAAACGTGTCGGGTGTGGTCCATGCAACTTGCTGTGATGACCCTATCACGGTAGTCCCTGGACCTTTTGTCCTTCTGTTTATTGCCATATCTATGTAATTCAGATGTCTATAGCCACCTATTGATTCAAATTTTAATTGTTTATATTTCAATACATTTTGTATACTCCTTTTATATACTCTTTGTGTACTACTACTTGGGCCATTAAAGTCTCATAGAGGGGAGTTCTTTCTCCATTCTACTGTCTTTTTGGGATGTAGGCCCAGCTCATCGGTCAACTATACCACCACTCTCCTCTTTGTGCTGTACCTTAGTGGTAGGTTCCAAAGTGCCATTTTCTTTTCACAGAAGGCCATTCCTGCTCTCTACCGGCATGTGGAAGACAATGTTTTGGCCTCGTTGGACACGGCAGTCAGCAGTGAGGTTCATGTTACCGCTGACTCATGGTCCAGCAGGCATGAGACTATTGTAAGAAACCAGAAATGAATCCCACAAACGTAAGTCCTCACGCTGATCCTGCCCCAGCCCAATATAAGGATGTGGAGCCTTAATGCCAGCTGTAGCAGCTGTCAGTCGTCTACAAAAAAGCATGGCCCATGGGCATACTGCAACAAGCAGAGTTCAATTTGCCCAAGAGATTGCACGGCATGAAGTTGAATTTATTTATTTTTTGCCTTGCCTGGTGGCAGAAACTGTCCCCTTCAGATCTACAAGTTTGTCCAAAGGCAAGTGACATTCCATCGCCACGGTGTCGATTGACAATACCCAGAAACCACAACTTAGAGGCTAGGCCCTCCGTCTTGTTAGGAGCCAATGGCACACCAAAAAACATGATGAACTGTGGCCAAAAGTGAGGCATAGATAGTACTTCCAGCAGGCCCTATGCACAAGCAATCATCTAAGCCATAAATGACTGAATTAGGCCGGAAGCATCCCGAACCGCCCATTCTTTAAAAGAACTAAACATTTCAAAGAAGAAATGGCACAAACAGTTGGTAAACATCTATAAACAAAATTCTGCACTTGCCATTTGCACCACAGCAGATGGCAACAACTAGGATGTACGGGCAACCAAAGAAAGGCTGCCGCAATATCAGTTTTGGCCAACAAGGTACCTTTACCATGCCTAGGAACCCACGACACTGCCATATCAAAAGAAGTATAGGACACCATGCAAAGTTCAATGGGATCATTCACTGAACCCCCTTTAGGATGTGACAAGTAATGAATGAGGCATAATTTATTTGGTTCTTTTTTGGGGATAATACCCAAAGAGGAAAAATCGGGGGTGAATCAAAAGGGGGCCAGCCATGCAACCCAAAGCAACTACTTTTGAAAAGTTTTCCTGAAAACGACCACTGGAAGTAAACGAGATGACTGCAAGCTATCAGCCATAGGAGGAACAACCAGCAACTGGCAGGGTATCAGAAAAACCCTACGAGAAACCCAGCTGTAACACATGAGCTGCCTTCCTGTGAGAATAACACATTAGGAAAGGTGCCATCTTTTATACCTTCACTTCCCTCTTTCCAGCGTCACCTCCTTTTCCTTTTCCATGCTTGAAGCATCTGGACAGCGCATGAGACCCTCCACACCCTGAATAGTCATGACGGAAATAGCACGCGGTGCCAAACTTGTAAGATCCAGCATTGAATTGCCAACATAACCCCCTACGATTTGTGGCCAGTTGTGAAGAGGCTACTGCACCCTTGACCCCACCCTGAAAGGGAGGAACCGAACTCTGGAGACATCCGTTTCATCCAGAGAATGACATTTTTGTGGTCCCACTGTAACGAGGGCCAGACTGCCTTGCACTGACAAAATTGCTCATCATAGCGAAACCAAGAAACCCCACCAAAGACTTGCTGGGCTTCACCGATAAATTCCAGATAATAACAAAATAAAACATTTTTGGGAAAAAGAGCCTTTTTCCCAATGACACTAAAATTGCACACGCTTGCAACCAGTTTGAGAACGTATGGGTAATCAACCGATACCGCCGGTTTCTTCCTTCTTACATCCATCTGGTTTAACTGTAAAGTTAAATTTCTCCAAAGGCAACAAAGAAATACATTTTACTAGACTTCACACTATATAAATTTGCCCTTCTAAAATACAATTTCTGCCTCCATGCTGCTAAACAGACCTACTTTGTTTCTCTTATTAATACTTTGTCACCCAGTCACCGTCGGCTCTTCTCAACCATAAACTCTCTGCTTCGTCCCCCATCTCCTCTACCCACTAACTGACTCACTGCCCAAGAGATTGCCAATCACTTCAAAGACAAGATTGATGCGATTCATGAGGACACCTCCACTGTGCGTACATCTTCCCCACCCAACATACCTTGCCTAACAGCACATTCAACACTCTCCTCTTTTGAATTGGCTACTACTGAAGAGGTTACAAAACTTTTTTCAGATGTCCAACTAACCAAGTGTCCCTTGGATCTTGTCCCCTCACATCTACTAAGGTCACCCTCGTATTCTTTCCTATGCTCTCTCACTCACATCTTCAATCTCTCCCTCTCTAGTGGCACCTTCACCTCCCCTCTAAGCCCTTGTACACACGGTCGGACATTCCGACAACCAAATCCGTCAGATTTTGTCCGACGGATTTTGTCCGAAACTGTTGCATACACACAGTCGGACAAAGTTGTCAGAAAATCCGATCGTACTTAACGTGATGACGTTATTTCGTTAGGACGGGACTACGTTCAGGCTAGTAGCCAATAGCTTTGGTCTAGGAATTTGATCTGAGCATGCTTGGCACTTTGTCCGATTGGAATTCTCTACACATGATCGGACAAAGTCCGATTGGATCATGTTGTTGGAAAATTTTATAGCCCAGCTGGAAAACTTGGTCCGTCGGATACTCCGATGGAAACAGTCGGATGAAGCCCATACACTGTCGGATTATCCGACAACACGGTCCTATCGGACATTGTCCATCGGAATGTCCGACCGTGTGTACAAGGGCTTAAACATGCGCAGATCACTCCCACTTACTCATCACTCACTTAAAAAGCCCTCACTGGACCCCACCAATCTAAACAACTTAAGACCGATCTCATTGCTCCCATTCACCTCTAAACTTCTAGAACGCTTATGCCCTGTACACACAGTTGGACATTCCGAATGAATTTTTCCGACAGATTTTGACCCAAACTTGTCTTGCATACACACGGTCGCACAAAGTTGTCAGAAAATCCGGTTGTTCAGAATGACGCAGAGCACAAACAACGGGACTATAAAGAGGGCAGTAGCCAATAGCTTTCATCTCGTCATTTATTCTGAGCATAAGTGGCACTTTGTCCATCGGAATTGTCTACACACGATCGGAATTTGAATGATCAGATTTTGTTGTCGGAAAACTTTAGATCCTGCTTTCAAACTATGTGTGTCAGAAATTCCGATGGAAAAAGTTAGATGGAGCCAACACACGATCGGATTTTCCAAAAACAAGATCCGATCGCACATTTTCTGTTGGAAAGTCAGACCTACAGCTGTCTTAGCTCCTACCTCAGTTAAAATAACCTTCTTGTCCCATTACAGTTTGGCTTTCGCTCACAGCACTCCACGGAAACTGCCTTACTAAAACTCACTAACGATTTACTAACTGCTAAAATCAACAGCCAATACTCTATACTCCTACTACTTGATCTCTCTGCGGCCTTTGATTCTGTTGACCAGCCGCTCCTTCTCAATAAACTACATTTCCTTGGCCTCTGAGATTCTGCTCTATCCTGGTTCTCTGCCTATCTATCACAGCACTCCTTTAGTGTCACCTACATCTCTATCTCCTCCTCTCCATTGCCCCTTTTTGTGGGGGCCCCCCAAGGTTCTGTTCTTGGACCCCTTCTCCTCTCTATCTACACCTTCTCTATTGGTCACTTGATAACTGCTGACGGCTTTCAATACCACTTATATGCCGATGACCTCACTCCTTGCATTATTAAATTACTAACTGACATATCAGCATTGATGTCGCACCACTTCCTTAAACTAAATATCTCTAAAACTGAGATATTAATATTCCCCACAGCACATGCCCCCCCCCCAGGACTTTTCCATCAAAATTAACAATGCGACCATCATGCCCTCCCCTCACGCCAGGGTACTCGGTGTAATCCTAGACTCTGACTTGTCATTTCAGCCCCAAGTCCAATCGTTGTCAAACGTTTGTAGAAATCACCTCTGTAACATCTCTAAAATTCACCCCTTTTTAACAAATGAAACCGCCAAGCTCCTCATTCACTCCCTTGTTATCTCTCACCTTGACTATTGCAACTTCCTTCTCATTGGCCTACCTCTCCATAGGCTATTCCCTCTTCAGTCTATCATGAATGCTGCTGCCAGAGTTATCCACCTTACCAACCGCTCAGTGTCTGCCCTCTCCTCCAATCCCTACACTGGCTTCCAATCACCCAGCGAATTAAATTCAAAATACTAACTGCAACATACAAAGCTATTCACAACTCTGCCCTAAGCTATATCACCAATCTTGTCTCCAAATATCACCCAAATCGTCCCCTCCGCTCTTCTCAAGACCTCCTACTCTCAAGCTCTCTCATCTCCTCCTCCCATGCTCGTCTCCAGGATTTCTCCAGAGCCTCTCCTATCTTCTGGAATGCACTACCTCTGGTCTGGCTATCCCCTACTTTCGCTACCTTCAGGCGATCCCTGAAAACTCATCTCTTCAGAGAAGCCTACCATGTCTCCAACTAATCTCCTACCACTTCCATCAGCTCATTCCCCACAGTTACAATCTTTTGTACCACCTGCCCCACCCTATTAGATTGTAAGCTCTTCTGAGCAGGGCCCTCTTAATCCTTTTGTATTTTATTGTATTGTAACTGTATTGTCTCCTTTTACATTGTTACATTTTACATTGTAAAGCACTGCGTAAACTGTTGGTGCTATATAAATCCTGTATAATAATAATAATTTCCACATACTCACCCTTCCATATACGCTCCTTCACTTCCGGTTTTGGATGCGCACCCAAAGGCCCTTCAAAACAAACATACACATTGCATTTGCCAGACGTACCCCGGAAACTCCTTTGTCAGCTGCTTTGTCGTCCGAAGCCTTACAAGCTGTAGTTACCAAAGACACTGCCAGCCATTGACAGGAGGAATCCAATGCTCTCACACCCGATTCCTGCTGAGCTGTCAACTCAGCCCTCTTGAACAGAGCTTGAAAGAGGACATGAAACAAAGGGCTCACCTGGCTGCTTCTATCCCTCAGGACATCCAGCTGCAGATCCAGATCCCTGCGCAGTGCTCGGGAGTTCAACATCTTCAGAGCCACTGAGCACCCCTTCAGACTGGCTCTGTTCACCAAGCCATGCTGTTGCTCTCTCCCCTCAGCGGGCTCCAGGGTGCAATTGCTGGCCCCAGAGTCAGACAGGCATCCACGGATTTCAGGAGCCGCCCACACCGGAACCCCCGGGCGCTCTCTCTCCTACTCCCATGCTGGGCTCTGTGAGGGGTGGAGAAAGCCTCACCAGCCTACGCCTGACTCCTTCCATGAGTGAGGCATGGTCTGCGATGCCTAAACACAGGGAAAAGCTGCCACCCACATCTTCTGTCACTGGGGGCCCTGGCTGCTCCTGGGACCTGGCCAGCATCCGCTGCTCTGACACTCCCACGCCGCGCCACACTAGACATAGGCAGAGTGTGTGTATAGCCAGCCGCACCATCCATACTGTGAAGGAGTGAGGGCAGGGGAGTGGGTGCCAGATGAAAACACTCCCTCCATGAGTTCGCCATAGACGGGGATTCCTCGCAACTTGCACACCAGGGGAAGCTGGCCTGCATATGGCTGGTGGGGTCAGAGGGTCCCTTGAGGGTCTCCCAGACTCAGAAAGGAAGCGCACAGAAGGCCTAGACCCCCTAGGACATGGTTGACTAAAAAAGGGCCCAGAAAAGACCTGCCTGGGCTCTTGCAATAAGTCTATTAGTTTGTCTTGTAGCCACTCAGGGCCTCTGGCCACAGCCGCAGCTCTAAGCTGAAACAGCATGTTGTCCAAGTCACCAACCATTTGTTCTGCCTACAGATGAAGTCCAGGAACAAAGGAGAAAACTGTCTGATGCTGTGATGAGCTCTGACACCATCCCCCTGTTAGCAGAGTATTAAAATCATGCTGGAAGTTTGTTGTATGCAGTAATATGGCTTATCAATGCATGTCTTTACAGAATGGAGAAACATGAACACAGGAACAAGGAGCACCCAAGTACATAGAGAGGATAGACAAACGTCCTATTATATCATAGATAACATAGCTATAGACTATAATATGTAGAAAAAAGAAAAAAAAAAAGAAACTGTGCTAAGATATATAAAAAAAACTGATAAATTTGTTGTATGGTGGAAGCAGCAATTCTCCTATATATAACACCAATATAGTGGGGAAAAAAAGAAAAATTTGAATTGCGCTAAACCTGTGAATATAAACAGGAATAAACCATAAATTGAACACACAAAATGTGCAAACCATTCACAATGCAATGTGAATAGTCAATGAATGTGATTAGTTAATAAGCCCTAAATTGCACACAAAAATGTGCAAACCAACCACAAATCAATGGGAATGGCAAATGTATGTGAATAAATTAATAAATCATAAACATTGTGAAAAACATATATAAAAATTATAAATCATAAAGGTTATAAACAGAACTCAGTCCATATCAAAACAAGACAAACAGTCTGTGTGTAAATAGCTAAAAAGTGTCACATCCACCTGTGCAAGAGTCAAAAGTAAAGTCCATCCACAGATGAGATCAATCTTCAACCGTTGATTAACAAGAAGCATGTGCAATCCACCACCACTATGGAAAGAATCACTTCTTGCCATATAGCCATGATCCCCCACTACAGAGGATCAGGAAAAGCAAATAATCTAGGCACAGCTGTAACTTCAGAGCTCATCAAAACTGCTTGCTTGCTAGCTAATCTTCAGATCACTGTAGAAAACATAAGGAGTTAATCCTCCTCATTGTGTAAAAAGGCTGTTTGATTCTGTCTTCTCTGATCCTCCCCTTCTTCTACTGCAGAACAGGTCCAGATAAGACAGAGTTACAGGAGCCAGGCTGCACATGCTCAGTCTTGTGTGTATTACTGGGAGCACCTTCCACCATCACCAAGATTCCAACACCTGGGAACGCCTTCCACCATCACCAAGATTCCAACACCTGGGAACACCTTCCACCATCACCAAGATTCCAAAACCTGGGAACCCCTTCACCAGTTTTTTTTATACACTATAATACTACAGCGTCGCCTGCTGCTTAGACAGGCATAATCCATATGCAGTATAGTCAGTTCATAAACAAATTTCTGTTGTACTTTTCCAACACCTCCCCTAATCTCTATCCACTACAGGACACACCCTCTGCCTTGAATGCTTCAATTTGCAGCATATCAAAATCACCCACTAATACTCTGCCTCTTCTGCAGGCCCCAGTCATGCTGGCCCTCCTCCTAGTTTCACTCAGCTCCAGGCCATGTACTTTCCTGCAGCCAGGTTGCAGTAAAGGAAATCGCTTGATTCCCCCATCGACACTGACTGTGTCATCCCTTCTGCTGAGCCATAGTGTTCTCCTGGCTGGAGGGATGCGGGGAGCCATCCCTACTGGGGGAAAACACAATGATTATTACTAGCGGCTTTAGGCCCTGACAATAATCACATGCAAATAGTCTGACGTACTGATTGTAACCAAGTCTATTGATTTAAGTGCAATCAGCCTACTCATAGATGGATCGAGGATTTGAACCTATGGTGGGCTTTAACCACTTGCCGACCGCCGCACGACGATATACGTCGGCAGAATGGCACGGGCAGGCATATTGGCGTATATATAAGTCCATGCCTGCCCGCGGGTGGGGGGCCCGATCGGGCCCCCCCCCGGTGCCTGCGGCGGTCGGCATTCGTTCGGGAGAGATCAGGGATGAGGGGACGGCCATTCATTCATGGCCACCCCCTCGCGATCGCTCTCGACGAATGGAAATCCCCCGTGACATCACTTCCTCTCCTGTAATGTAAACACAGGAGAGGAAGTGATGTATTCTCTCCTCCGTGTCGGTATTTTCCGTTCCGACACGGAGGAGAGCGGATCGGTGAGTTGCACCAACACTCTACACACACAGTAGAACATGCCAGGCACACTCACACCCCCCCTTTACCCCCCGATCACCCCCCCAATTACCCCTGCCCCCCAGTCACAGTGACACCAATGTCATTTTTTTTTTTTTTTTTTTTTTTTTTTTGCATTGGTGTCATTTGTGACTGTAATAACTGTTAGGGCAGTTAGAGTTAGCCCCCTTTAGTTCTAATGTACCCCCCTAACCCCCCCAATAAAGGTTTAACCCCGTGATCACCCCCCGTCGCCAGTGTCACTAAGGCTGGGTTCACATTGCAGCGGTTTATGAGAACGAATGTGATTCGCACCGCACTGCAGTGCAAATCACATCCGATCTCTGTGCGATTCGAGTTCAGCCATTCGCCGCACCCGCCGCACCCGCCACACCCGCCGCACCCGCCGCAAATTCGCACGGGACCCTTTTTTTGGCCCGCAGCAGAATCGGATCGCATGGGTGTTCACACCATGCGATCCGAGTTTGCAGATCGCACTGCGATATGCGAACTGATCTGGGGGTGTCAGTAACATTTCACTGACACTCCCAGCAGTTCGCATAGGGCAGTGTGAACTGCCGCCGGGAGGCATGCGATGCGGGAACCCGCCGCGGATTCGCGGCGTTTCCGCATCGCTCCAGTGTGAACCCAGCCTAATAAGCGATCATTTTTCTGATCGCCGTATTAGTGTCACAGGTGACGCTAGTTAGGCAGGTAGGTATTTAGGTTCGCCGCAGCTTTTTATAGCGCCAGGGACCCCCATATACTACCGCATAAAGCCCCCTGATTGCCCCCTAGTTAACCCTTTCACCAGTGATCACCATATAACTGTTACAGGTGACGCTGGTTGGTTAGTTATTTTTTTATAGTTTCAGGGCACCCGCCATTTATTACCTAATAAAGGTTTAACCCCCTGATCACCCGGCGGGTGTCATTTGTGACTAATAACTGTTAGGGCAGTTAGGGTTAGCCCCCTTTAGTTCTAAGGTACCCCCCTAACCCCCCCAATAAAGGTTTAACCCCGTGATCACCCCCCGTCGCCAGTGTCACTAAGGCTGGGTTCAGATTGCAGCGGTTTGAGAACGGATGTGATTCGCACCGCACTGCAGTGCAAATCACATCCGATCTCTGTGCGATTCGAGTTCAGCCATTCGCCGCACCCGCCACACCCGCCGCACCCGCCGCAAATTCGCACGGGACCCTTTTTTTGGCCCGCAGCAGAATCGGATCGCATGGGTGTTCACACCATGCGATCCGAGTTTTCAGATCGCACTGCGATATGCGAACTGATCTGGGGGTGTCAGTAACATTTCACTGACACTCCCAGCAGTTCGCATAGGGCAGTGTGAACTGCCGCCGGGAGGCATGCGATGCGGGAACCCGCCGCGCATTCGTGGCGTTCCCGCATCGCTCCAGTGTGAACCCAGCCTAATAAGCGATCGTTTTTCTGATCGCTGTATTAGTGTCACAGGTGACGCTAGTTAGGCAAGTAGGTATTTAGGTTCGCCGCAGCTTTTTATAGCGCCAGGGACCCCCATATACTACCGCATAAAGCCCCCTGATTGCCCCCTAGTTAACCCTTTCACCAGTGATCACCATATAACTGTTACAGGTGACGCTGGTTGGTTAGTTATTTTTTTATAGTTTCAGGGCACCCGCCATTTATTACCTAGTCTCACTAGTGTACCCCTAAATTTAGGGGTGTCTACTTTCCAAAATGGGGTCATTTGGGGGGGGTTTGTGCCATCTTGGCATTTTATGGCCTTCAAAACTGTAACGCCCTTAGAAAGCCTGAAGGCGGTGCTTGGTTTTCGGGGCCCCGTACGCGGCTAGGCTCCCAAAAAGTCCCACATATGTGGTATCCCCGTACTCAGGAGAAGCAGCAGAATTTATTTTGGGGTGTCATTTCACATATGCCCATGGCATGCGTGAGCAATATATCATTTAGTGACAACTTTGTGAAAAAAAAAAAAAAAAAAAAAAAGTTTGTAATTTTCCCGCAACTTGTGGCAAAATATAAAATATTCCATGGACTCAACATGCCTCTCAGCAAATAGCTTGGGGTGTCTACTTTCTAAAATGGGGTCATTTGTGGGGGTTTTGTGCCATCTTGGCATTTTATGGCCTTCAAAACTGTAATAGGTAGTGAGGAGTGAAGTCAAATATTTACGCCCTTAGAAAGCCTGAAGGCGGTGCTTGGTTTTCGGGGCCCCGTACGCGGCTAGGCTCCCAAAAAGTCCCACATATGTGGTATCCCCGTACTCAGGAGAAGCAGCAGAATTTATTTTGGGGTGTCATTTCACATATGCCCATGGCATGTGTGAGCAATATATCATTTAGTGACAACTTTGTGAAAAAAAAAAAAAAAAAAAAAAAGTTTGTAATTTTCCCGCAACTTGTGGCAAAATATAAAATATTCCATGAACTCAACATGCCTCTCAGCAAATAGCTTGGGGTGTCTACTTTCTAAAATGGGGTCATTTGTGGGGGTTTTGTGCCATCTTGGCATTTTATGGCCTTCAAAACTGTAATAGGTAGTGAGAAGTGAACTCAAAAATTTACGCCCTTAGAAAGCCTGAAGGCGGTGCTTGGTTTTCGGGGCCCCGTACGCGGCTAGGCTCCCAAAAAGTCCCACATATGTGGTATCCCCGTACTCAGGAGAAGCAGCAGAATTTATTTTGGGGTGTCATTTCACATACGCCCATAGCATGTGTGAGCAATATATCATTTAGTGACAACTTTGTGTAAAAAAAAAAAAAAAATTTTTTTTTTGTCATTATTCAATCGCTTGAGGCAAAAAAATAAAATATTCAATGGGCTCAACATGCCTCTTATCAATTTCCTTAGGGGGTCTACTTTCCAAAATGGGGTCATTTGGGGGGGTTTTGTACTGCCCTGCCATTTTAGCACCTCAAGAAATGAGATAGGCAGTCGTAAACTAAAAGCTGCGTAAATTCCAGAAAACGTACCTTAGTTTGTAGATGTGACAACTTTTGCGCAAACCAATAAATATACAATTATTGACTTTTTTTTTACCAAAGACATGTGGCTGAATACATTTTGGCCTAAATGTATGACTAAAATTGAGTTTATTGGATTTTTCTAATAACAAAAAGTAGAAAATATAATTTTTTTTCAAAATTTGCGGTCTTTTTACGTTTATATCGCAAAAAATAAAAATCGCAGAGGCAATCAAATACCATCAAAAGAAAGCTCTATTTGTGGGAAGAAAAGGACGCAAATTTTGTTTGGGTACAACATTGCATGACCGCGCAATTACCAGTTAAAGCAGCGCAGTGCCAAAGTGTAAAAAGACCTCTGGTCATTTACCAGCAAAATGGTCCGGTCTTAAAGTGGTTAAGGAGTACCTTACCAAAAATTACTTTAACATTGCAGGGATGTCTAATGCCACGTATACATGACCGGACTTTCCGGCAGACTAGGTCCGACGGTCTTCTCGACTGACTTTTGGCGGAGTTCCGACGAACCTTCCGAACGAACGGACTTGCCCACACACAAACGGACCGAGTCCATTTGAAAATACATTCGTTTTGAACGTGATGACGTACAACGGGACTAAAAAAGGAAGTTCAATAGCCAGTAGCCAATAGCTTTCCTTGCATTTTATTTGGTCTGTTGGACCAGCATACAGACGAACGGTTTTCCCGATAGGAAGTGAGTCCGTCGGACAGATTTGAAACATGTTCTATTTCTAGGCCCGTCATATTTTTTAAATGAAAAACAATCGGATTAGCCCACACACGATTAGTTTGTCTGACAGGCTGATTCCGTTGGACCTAGTCTGCTGGAAAGTCCAGTCATGTGTACATTAGAGTTTTTATCTTAGTGTAGACTTCTGAGAAGATCAGTAAACCAATAACACAAGCAGGAAATTACATTTCTGGGGGCATTCTGTACACTGATGGTTTACAGAAAACCTCCAGGTTGTCATTTTATGTTAACATTTAAAAAAAAAATCCTGAAACTGCAGATTAAAATTGAAAGGTAATTACATTTATAAAATGATTTGTTTGGTGATTTTTATTTGCTACATTCTTTTGTAAAAAAAAAAAAAGTTTTCTTTTTAATACCCTGTACACACGACCAGTTTTCCCGTCGGAATATATTCTGAAGGTTTTCCCGACGGAGTTCCGATGGAATTCCGTTGAAACTGTCCTGCGTACACACGATCACACCAAAGTCCGATCGTCAAGAACACGGCGACATACAGAACGTATGACAGGACTAGAAAAAGGAAGTTCAATAGCCAGTAGCCAATAGCTTCCGTCTCGTACTTGCTTCAGCGCATGCGTCGTTTTTGGTCCGTTGGAACAGCATACAGACGAGTGGTTTTCCGGATAGGAATTGGTTCCGTAATATTTAGAACATGTTCTATTTCTAGGTCTGTCAGAATTTTCTAAAAAAAAAGTCTGATGAGGCATACACAGGATCAGAATATACGATGAAAAGCTTCCGTCTGACCTTTTCTGTCGGACATTTCACTCGTGTGTACGTAGCATTAGTGTTTGTTGGACTGATAAACTTTGGACCTGCATTTATTTTTCGGCATTAACAATCTGCATGTGTACAGGGCTTACATTGTTCATTAATATGAGACCAAAATCACCCATGTACTGTAGATTGGATATTAAGACCATTTGAGACATGTTTAGCATTTTCACTCATGTTATAAGCACATCTTTCTTTTATCTGGTACCACAAGGAACCCAAATGATAGGTGTTTTATAGGTTTTGTGATCTGTCCTGCAGATCTCTAATATTTGCTAGTAGCTCCTGGATAGCTTTGTATAGTTAATGAGGGATTGGAGCACTTAGTAAGCGATTACAGGTCTAAGTGACAATCTATCAATAAATGACAATAACAATTATAGCACAATGTATACAAGTGACCTTCTTTCAATAAGATCCATTAATTCAGGTTTATTGAGTTAGAAATGACAACAAAGTAAATACAAAGACTAATGCAACATAATTTGATGTACGGTATTATATAACTTGGTCCTTCAAGCAGTCCTTTACATGCCTGACATGCCAAAGTTGACACATCTCTACTAATATTAAGGACTACTACATGTACAATATATACTGTAGTTTTTATGAACTGGTTTCTGCAAAAGAGTTCTAATAACATTAATGGATGAATGTGGAACATTTTGTGGAAATTCTCAGGAGAGGGATATAAAATAAAATTGTTATGGTAGGAAGTTATTTGTTCCAACAAACAACCAAACCAACTTGCTGTCTAGTCTAATCCAGTGGAAGAGAATATCTATTGTCAAGTGGTAGCCTAATTTTGCCTGATATGGTCAAGAACTGTATGTAAAGCCTAAAAGGAAATCTCTACAAAGTAAAGTCAGTGTATTCCTCTCTTAGCTCTTGTACACACGGTCGGAGATTTCGACAACCAAATCCGTTGGATTTTGTCAGACGGATTTTGTCCGAAAACTGTTGCATACACACGGTCGGACAAAGTTGTCGGAAAATCCGACGTGATGACGTTATTTCGTTACGACGGGACTACGTTCACGCTAGTAGCCAATAGCTTTGGTGTAGGAATTTGATCTGAGCATGCGTGGCACTTTGTCCAATCGGAATTCTCTACACATGATCGGAGTATGTCCGATCGGAGCATTTTGTCTGAAAATGTTACCAACAAGTTGGGAAACTAGGTCTGTTGGATACTCCGATGGAAACAGTCCGATGTAGACCACACACAGTCGGAATATCCGACAAAACGGTCCGATCGGACACATTCCATCGGCATCTCCGACCGTGTGTACAAGGGCTAAGACGGTTGTCAACAGAACATGTACCCTATCAGATTGAAACCCTTGGACTGGATTGTACCTATCTAATTTTTGTTCAACAAAGTAGGCAGGGAATGGTGACTTATCTTATCAGACTGAGTAAGCTTTTGGGGGCTCGGGAGACAGGTCTAATCTGCTCATTTACGGTAAATGGGTGTTCTGAATGTTGTAATGCTTCTCTTTTCTTTTTGTCTTTTTGTTCTTTTCTATGTTTATACTGGTTACACACAGCCAATGGAGTTGTAGCTCTTGTTTATATAAATATCCTATGTGGACTATTGTAATATATATGTCGGATGTTAACAGTACTGATATCCGTTGGCTTCATATCATTGTTTTTGACATGTACTGATTCAAGTTTCAACAAAACCTTTTTTGATTAAAAAAAAGACTCAGGATAGTGCAGGAATTCAAGGGCAGAGATCTCATTGGTGGAGTCCCTAGAGCTATTGGGTTCATTTATTAATATGTCTCAAATAAGAATTGCCTGTCTTTTGTTAAAAAAAATGACGTTAATTTTAATCCTTTTCTATTAAACAGTTGGAAAGTTAGAGGAATAATCTACTTGATGTGTAACAACACAAAAATTGATAAATGAGGATAACAATTTGGAGGGTGACTCTGTCCACCTGTATTCACCAATTTATCTTTTGAAAGCCCCCCCGGTCACTCAAGGTATCAAATCCAAATGTACTCCATTTATAAACTGCTAATGCTGTTAAAGGAAATGCTGCAACTGAGTTAACATCTGCTCAGTTTACCTGAATCCCACTTTTGTGCAATGCATGACAACCAAGGTTAGAGTTGCCTGGTGCGCTACAGCTATATTCGAGAATGTACTGAGCATAATGATTGTGTGCCCCTTTATTTTACGTTTTAATGTAAAAATTGCATAAGCCTAAACCCACCCCCTCCTTTTTTTTGTGCCTCGTGTCCATTTGTCTTTAGTTCACAACACAACAGGAAGTATGAAGAGATCTCTATAAAATGAGAGGAAATGCCAAAAAAGGATTTCAATGCTCTATCCAGGACTGTATATATTGGCTTTAGATATACTTTGGTTGCTACAGGTACACATACATTATAACTAAATCTGGGTAATAGAAAGAAAGTACTCTATGACCTTTACATGCATTGCTAATTGATCCACTCACACCTGTGCATAGCAATTTTATAGCTTTTTATAGACATTTATTAAAGCGTTTTTGCATCTTTTTACATTAGCACGATGCTAGAATTGTGTACCCCCTGTCAGCCTCTCCAGGCCATTCAAACTACTTAACGTGTGCTCTTTCATTCTCTAGTTGTAGTCTGATCTCAGCCAGAGAATGAGAGATTGCTCAGTTTGAACAGTCCGGGGTGGGGGGGGGGGTGCACAACTGTAGCATCCAGCCCATCCTTTGATCCCCCTTCATCCTGTCAAAGAGTCACTTGTTAAGAGGCCTTCCCATGGCTGCATGTTTAATAAGGGCAGGTGCAGAATTGAAGATGTCACATGATTGGGTAACGCAACGTGTTGGAAGGAACCAATGGCATCATGCCACAACCAGAAAGAGTGGAACGCCATCTTGTGAGGTACCTACTGTCTATGCATCTTAATGGAAACATAGTCTAATAATCTGAAGTTACAGTGCACTGTTTTATGTGAGTGAATTTTATATGATTTTAATTAAATAAAGGTCGGAATACAGGGAGCACTATGATTATTAATTATTTTTGAGCGAGCAGTGGTAATCTTTGTTTGGATGGATGAACATGGTTTGAGATTTTGGGGATCTGCAGAAGGAAAGACCATGGTTAAAAGACCCCCATTTAAAGTGGAAGGCACATTAGACCTATATGTTTGGGTCAGATTAAGAAGGTGAGAGCATAAGATTGTTGGTTGCTGGAATAGAACTGTATGTAGTGGTTTGAAGGACACTATTGCATGTGGAGACTGGAGAAGATGCACAGTATAGATTTAAAGGAGAAGTACAGTCAAAGTTCGCTTGGCTGTATTTCTCCTGTTGACCACAGGAGTGAAGTTCGCTCTGCTGTCGGCTGACATCACAGCCCAGGCTTGGGCAAGATCGTGACAATGAAGTTGGGATCTGCCCACATGCCTGGACCAGCACTTGTCTCAGCCTCTCAGTGACCTGCTGAGAGCCCGAGCCGGCCGCTCCTGTCCCCTCCACAGACCAACTCTCCATTGAGCACGGGGGGCAGTCACCAGCTCTCTGCTCCCCAGAGAGCTTGATAACCGAGTCAGTGTTTGATTGCTCGGTTCTGAGTGTTAGAGCTGGTGGGGGACAGATGCAGCATCCACCTAGGTAAGTATGAAGCATTAAAAAAAAAACAACGTACTTCTCTTTTAAAATTAAGTTTGGTGACACGCATGATATTAGTTATCACATATGATAACACAGACACTGTTACGGTATATGGTGGACAAGAAAATAATTTATTGCACATTTTTTTTACTAAATATTTTGTGGATTCTATATAAAATATAAAAATTGTGTAAACAAACGCACTAAGAATAATCTAACATAAAATATGTATTGTGTATATAAGCAGCAAACCTGTGAGACATATACACAGTGAAAAACATAAAAATTATATAGGTTGCGCTACTCAATCATATTAAACCAATAAAAATTATTCAAATTGATTTGAAAACAGTCTACAAGGGATGTGATATGTTAATCCCGATGTCATAATGCACCGTCCACCACCATAGTGATCATTAAAACATCAATGCCTCCAACAACAGCTGAATTGCTCGCTTAACAGCTCCAATTGATCCTTCATTATAAGGGATCATATGCACTTGTGGCTTTAGCCCAGCCAAGGCCTTTATCTGGGTCCGGATGGTCTCCTGCACAAGAGCACACATTAGCACCGTATTAGATAAAAGGATTTTTTACTTGTCCTCATCCATGTTTCCAGACCTATCCATGGGCTAAAGCCACAAGCGCATATGATCTCTTGTAAAGAGGGATTAGTTGGAGCTGGAATGTAAGAAATTCAGCTGTTGGTGGAGGCACTGATGTTTTAATGATCACTATGACATCAGGATTAACATATCACATCACTTATGGACTGTTTTCAAATCTATTTGAATCATTTTTAATAGTTTGATATGATTGATTAGCGCAACCTATATTATGTTTATACTTTCTATATAAAATATGCTGAGATAATTTATTATTTTGGAAGTATTATATTGCACAGTGATTTTTTGGAAAGGATGTATTGGTGTACACAGGAATACACTTAGGATTTGATTTACTAAAACTGGAGAGTGCAAAATCCGATGCAGGTGTGCATGATAGCCAACTTCTAACTTCAGCTTGTTTAACCACTTGCCGACCAGCCGCTGCAGTTTTACTGCGGCAGAATGGCATGGTTGGGGGAAAAAACAATGTTATGTTACGTTGCCACTAGGAGCATACGCCGCAGGAGGCTCATGCTCCTGCACCGCGTGCCCGACCCCTGATGCGAGTGCCCGACGGGCGTTATGACCACCAGGCTCCCGCGATCGCTCGTGACAGAGTGAGATCCTCGGTTCTTTCAGGGGAGAGGAAACAGATCGTGTGTACATACTATGTATGAACGCTGATCTCTCTCACCTAATGGACAGTCCCATCCCCCCACAGTTAGAAACACACAGAGGGAACACGGTTAACCCCTTAATCAACCCCTAGTGTTAACCCCTTCCCTGCTAGTGACAGTTACACAGTAATTAGTGCATTTTTATAACACTGATCACTGTATAATTGTCAATGGTTTAAAAAATGTGTCAAAAGTTTCCGATGTGTCCTCCATAATGTGGCAGTCCCAATAAAAATCGCAGATCGCTGCCATTACTAGTAAAAAAAAAAAAAAAAATTGTAATAATAAAAATGCCAAAAATCTATCCCCTATTTTGTAGATGCTATAACTTTTGCGAAAACCGATCAATATATGCTTATTGCGATTTTTATTCTTTTTTTTTAACCAAAAATATGCAGAAGAATACATATCGGCCTAAACTGAGGAAAATTTAAATTTTTTTCTAAAACATGTGGGATATTTAATATCGCAAAAAGTAAAAGGTATTGTGTTTTTTCTTTTTTTTCAAAATTGTCACTCTTCTTTTGTTTATAGCGCAAAAAATAAAACTCGCAGAGGCGATCAAATACCACCAAAAGAAAACTCTGTTTGTGTGGAAAAATAGGACTTCAATGGGTACAGCGACACACAACCGCGCAATTGACAGTTAAAGAGACGCAGTACAGAATCGCAAAAAATTATTTGGTAATTGAGCAGCCAAATCTTCTGGGGCTGAAGTGGTTACATAAGCTTTAACAAAAACCCGGAAGCTGATTGATTTCTATGCACAGCTGCACCAGATTTTGCGCTCTCCAGTTTTAGTAAATAAACCTCTTAATTTTAAGGCTATGTTCACACTGTTCTGACACGGAAGTTGCATGACTTCTGATCTGACATTGCCCTGTGACTGCATGTCCGACTTCCATGCGACTTCAATGAATGATATCTGACTTTGAATCTGGTATGGATATTGAGGGGGAACTCCACAGCAAAAAGAAAAAAAAACGGTGTGTGGTCCCCCCAAATCCATACCAGACCCTTATCTGAGCATGCAGCCCAGCAGGTTAGGAAATGGGGGGGGGGCAAAGAGACAGAGAGACGAGTGAGTGCCCCCCGACCATACCAGGCCACATGCCCTCAACATGGGGTGTTGTGCGCCCCCCCACCCCAAAGCACCTTGCACCCATGTTGATGGCTGCATGCTCGAATAAGGGTCTTGTATGGATTTCGGGAGGGGGGGACTCCACAATGGGTTTTTTTCACTTTTGGCATGGGGTATCCCCTCAAGATCTCCAGGGTACAAATCACATGCCACAAGTCGGATCAGTTAAAGAGGAACTGCAGTCTGCTCACATAAATTGTAATAAAAACATCTTTGCCATTCAGATGCTTCCCCCCAACCACTTTGTATATTTTATATATACTGTGATTCAGTACTTGTCAAATATGCTGCAGAAATCTCCCTCGACTGAGTCTGGCTGCAATCATGTTAACTGTAGGCAGCTGAAGCCTGTTCACTTCCTGGATTTACACAGACACGCATACCTCCAGCTCTGCAGCTCTCATTGGCCCTCTTATGACTCATCCCCCCTCCCTTCTTGGCAAACTCTCAAGAGAGTAAGAGAGAGAGCTGTAGATGATGTTATAAGCCTAGGCTTTTTACCAGACAAACAAGAAGTGGGCTGTATAAGGCATTTACTGGCAGAAAAAAAAATGTTTTACTATCCAAAATTCCACTTTAGGATGATGATTGACTTTGATGCGACTTACATTCAAATCAATGGGCTTGAATTGTGCCAAAGTTGGACCATAGTAGTGCAGGAAGCATCCTCAAAGTCGGACTGACACAAGTCAGACCAGTTAAGACGGCTCTCATTGGGAACCATTGATTATGACATATCGTGCGACTTGGGCTCTAGAAGTCGGAGTGCATGTCGGACCAGTTTGAACCGATCTTTACAGCAACATTTACAGTAAGTTGTCATAATTGCGCTAGGGTTTCTTTATTAAATTGTCATTTAAAAAAGTGCTGGTATGTACTGTTCAGGTTATATGCAATAACAAAGGGGGCTTTTTAGAGAAAGTGAACTAACACTTTGAGGATCAATGCACACAGCAATCAAAACTCTATGTAAGAAAAATGGTGAGCATTGCAAACGTAATCTTTTATTAGTGTTTTTTTATTTTTTTTTAAGGTTTAACGTAACCTTAACCACTTGCCTCCCTCCATATAGCAAAATGACGACGACAAAGTGGTTTCAATATACTTATCGGACGTCATATGACGTCTTCAGGAAATTAAGCCGCTGCACGCCCCACAATCATTGTTGCGGTGTGTCAGTCTGACACACCACAACTCTGATCTAGGTAAAGAGTCTTTGACTCTTTACCACGTGATCAGCTGTGTCCAATCACTGCTGATCATGATGTAAACAGGAAGAGCAGCTGACAGACACGAGTAGAGGAGAGTCGATCAGCTGCTGACAAAGGGGGTCTGTGCTGATTTATTATTGGCGCAGCCCCCTGGCACTGATTGGCATTCATCAGTACCATACAGGGGTCAAGTCCTGGGAAAAAAAGTGTGGGAACTCCCACCCAAGATCCATTCCCCCACCAAAAAAAAAAAAAAAAGTACGCTCATATGCATATATACTTCACAGAAAATACAGTACAACATTTATTGTAAAGTGCCAGTTTACAAAAACAAAAGAACGTGTCAAACAAAACAATCAACACAATGGGTGATGATCTTTCCCTCGCAGGGAATTTCTACCACAAATACACTCTGTTCCAAATTCTGTTACACAGCCCATTAGAAAATATCCCACAAACAGGAATAACGTTGTCCTTGGCGTTTAAGATTATCAACTTTCCGAGATTTATTATCATCTGCGCTGCGATGTGTGGTCAGCCATTTTGTGACATATGGCAAAGGATCCCATAAATGCACAGGGGGGCCAATGAGACTAATAAACAATAGAGAAGATAGGCGTTCAATGCCAAGCCCACTACTAATGGGTGACATCACCAAATTCATTGTACTGAAGCCCCTTTCACAATCACCGGATGTCACTGGAAGACTGTTAACTGCTGTCACCACTGGTTTCAGCTTTTCAGGAATCTCTTCACCACCATTATCAATGTAGTCTCTGAAACCTTCACAGATGGATGGATAATAGCTGAGACAGAATCTTTTGCACAGCTGCTCCAGCTTCACTTCACCTTCAAACCATGGACTGTCCACATTGATTGGCCAGCGTTGTGCATTCAGGATGTCAATTTCAGAAACAAGACTTTCAAATTCACCTGACTTTGATGAAGTGGCAGATCTGTTGCTTGCAGTTAAAGCAAAGAGTCTGGAGCACAAATTATCCACCAAACATTGGTAAAACTGAGGGAGGTTTATCTTCACTTGGCCTTTTGAACTCTCTGTATTCATGGTCACACCTTTGAAATTCCCTTTCTCCAGCGATTCCATGACTTCTTTCAGATGTTTACCAGGCATGTCTTTCATTTTTTCAACTGCACGAATTGAACGATTAATCAGCTGATAGGCTCGTGGAAGTGTGATGTCATCTCTTTGTAGAGCTTCAGATAGCAGTCCCATTTCCTGAACAGCATCCGCAACCCCTGCAAGGTTTAACAAATAATCTTCTGATGTCAAGACCTTGTTAAGGCCACTAAATAGAGATTTCTGTTGACTGTTATGAGCTGAGCTCAAACTTGCTTTCAAGAAATGACTGTGTAGTGCAGGATACGACTCCCAAACTGCTCGTATAGCTCTCTGGCTTGAAGCAACCCATCGAACTGAAAAAACTTTTCCAATTTTAAGAATTTGTACTTCTAATTCTTTTGCACATTCAGAGAGCTCTGCCAGTTTTTTCGGTGACTGATGATACACAGCATACAACTTCTCAAAAAATGATGTGAGATGGTGAAGACCAGGAATAGAATGAATTGTATCTGAAATGCACAATTCAAGCCTATGACACAAGCAGTGCCATTTCACAAGCTGTGGATATTTTTGGCTGAGTCGTTCCAAAACACCTGACTTTCTTCCAAGCATTACACTTGCACCATCACTGCAAGCACCAATCCAGTTTTTGGCAAGAAAGTCATCACTGAATCCAAATTTAGAAAGGCAAGCTAGAAGAGTGGCTTCAATAGACTGTGCATCTGCTTTAGGCAAATCAAGCAAATCAAGAAAAAAAGTAACTGGGTCTTTTCCGTTAACAGAGGCACGAATATAAACGATTAACACTGAATGTGTAGAAACTGTTGTAGACTCATCAATATAAACAGAAATTTTTGAAGCCTGCTCAACAACTGCTTTGCAAAGCTTTTTCCTCATTTCACTAGCAATGCAATCTATTATTTGTGCTGCTGTGTACTCACTATGGAGAATACTTCCTAAGTCAGCTCCATTTGCAACTTGCAAGCTGATAAGATCTGGAAAGTCTGTGAAAGGGCGATTTTTTTTTGCACAAAAGTAGGCAGTGCGAAAGACTTTAGTGGTGGACACAAACTTATGCTTCTGCTGTTCTGCAATATTGGATTGCAGTATCTCCTTTCTGGATACTGCTTGGATATTTCCTGCCTTTACATGTGCTTCTGAAATCCGATGTATGTGGATTTTTTTACGCAGTGAGGTCAACATATCTTTTTTGGTTTTGCCATATGGAGTAATTGTACCAGTGCTCCATTCTTTGGAAATGGATACACCCTGTGAAACAGACACTCCAAGGTGTTTAATTTCACGACACAATTTGCACCCTAAAAGACCATTTTCTACAAACAGCCAAGGGTTCTTTTTATTAAATTCTATCCACTGATTCTGGTCCTAACATTCCGGAAGAACAATGATATCACTGGCATTGGCAGTGGTATCTTCAGCCACATTGGTAATGAAGTCAACAACCGATTCACTGACTGGTGTAGTTTCTGCAGCGGACACCGCTTGCTGAAGCAAAGGCTCAGCCTGAGTTGAGCAACTTGCAGAATCAGCATGAGATTTCTTACTGGATGCCTTCATGAAGAAATCTGTAATGCTGCTTTTTCGTTTGCTCATTTCTGTAACAATGAATACAATAATGGTGTAAAATAAGCAGCCTGGCTGGCCTCAGGGTGCTGGCCTGGCTGGTCTCAGGGTGCTGGCCTGGCTGGTCTCAGGGTGCTGGCTGGCTGGTCTCAGGGTGCTGGCTGGCTGGTCTCAGGGTGCTGGCCTGGCTGCTCTCAAGGTGCTGGCCTGGCTGGTTTCAGGGTGCTGGCCTGGCTGGTCTCAGGGTGCTGGCCTGGCTGGTCTCAGGGTGCTGGCTGGTCTCAGGGTGCTGGCCTGGCTGGTCTCAGGGTGCTGGCCTGGCTGGTCTCAGGGTGCTGGCCTGGCTGGTCTCAGGGTGCTGGCTGGCCTAGCTGGTCTCAGGGTGCTGGTTGGCTGGCCTCAGGGTACTCGGTAGTTCCCTAGCTGGTCTCAGGGCGCTGGCCTGGCTGGTCTCATGGCGCTGGCATGGCTGGTCTCAGGGTGCTGGCCTGACACTCACCCAAGATTCCCCACTTCAAAAATACAAAAAAAGTGTGTGTGTGTATATATATATATATATATATATATATATATAATCATACTCCTTTAACAAATAAACTGCAACATTTATAGTACCAGTTTACAAGGACACCTCCAAAATTCACATGCCTTAAATAAATCTAGAACAGATGTAACAAAATAATTTAAGCTGTATGCTATACTAATAAAAAACCACCACAAATGTGTGAAAACGGTTCCCTCGCAGGGGATTGCAATGACTGGGGGCCCCTTCTGCACTATGTCTCTATGCAAGCTACGATATGTGGGGCCCCTTCTGCCGCAAGATGTCCACACATGTGTTGGTCTGTGCAGGGGAGGGAGGTCGGGCATGCTGAGTGTGCCGGCCCGGAGCTCCTCTTCTCAGGCTGCCTGTATTGTTTCTGCAAAGTGGGGCTCAGGCCCCAGGCCACTCACTCATCTGTTCCCATCAATGCAGCCTGATCAGTGCCCATCAAATGGAGCCTTGTCAGTGCCCCCATCAGAGAGCAGGGGTTCCCTTCAGACAGCCCCCCATAAGAGTGTCCCCATAACAGTGCCCTCATCAGAGAAGCAGGTGTTTTCACGGAGGGGGGAAGTAGCAGAATGGAGGGGGACACAGAGGAAAACTGGAGGGGGGCAGAGAGGAAAACTGGAGGGGGACAGTAGCAGAACAGAGGGGACATTAGCAGAACGGAGGAGACAGCAGAACGGAGGGGGACACGGAGGAAAACTGGTAGGGGTGCAACGGATCAAAAAACTCACGGATCGGATCATTCCTCGTATCAGAGTCATGGATCGGATCATTTTTCGAATCAGCAAATAATTATTGAATTTGCAAAAACCTGTGAAAATGCCACCACCATATAGTCCCCACTGCAATATACATCTCCCCCACTGTAATATTGGCTGAGCATGGATGGGTATGTCTGGGTATTGGCAGAGTAAGTATTGGCAGGGTAAGCATTGGCAGGGTATTGCAGAATAATGGCAGGGTAGGTATTGCAGAGTATTGGCAGGGTATGTATTGCAGAGTATTGGCAGGGTATGTATTGCAGAGTAGCGGTGGGGTATTGCAGAGTATTGGCAGGGTATTGCAGAGTATTGGCAGGGTATTGCAGAGTATTGCAGAGTATGTATTACAGAGTATTGGCAGGGTATTGCATTGCAGAGTATTGGCAGGGTATTGCAGAGTATTGGCAGGGTATTGCAGAGTATTGATAGGGTATTGCAGAGTATTGATAGGGTATTGCAGAGTATTGGAAGGGTATTGCAGAGTATTGGCAGGGTATGTATTGCAGAGTATTGGCAGAGTATTGCAGAGTATTGACAGGGTATTTATTGCAGAGTATTGGCAGAGTATTGCAGAGTATTGATAGGGTATTGCAGAGTATTGGCAGGGTGTTGCAGAGTATTGGCAGGGTATGTATTGCAGAGTATTGCAGAGTATTGCAGAGTATTGGCAGGATATTGAAGAGTATTGATAGGGTATTGCAGGGTGTGTATTGGCAGGGTATTGCAGAGTATTGGCAAGGTATTGCAGAGTATTGGCACAGTATTGCAGAGTATTGATGGGGTATTGCAGAGTATTGGCAGGGTATTGCAGAGTATTGGCAGAGTATTGAAGAGTATTGGCAGGGTATTTATTGGCAGGGTATTGCAGAGTATTGGCAGAGTATTGCAGAGTATTGGCACAGTATTGCAGAGTATTAATAGGGTATTGCAGAGTATTGGCAGGGTGTTGCAGAGTATTGGCAGGGTATGTATTGCAGAGTATTGGCAGAGTATTGGCAGAGTATTGCAGAGTATTGCAGAGTATTGACAGGGTATTGCAGAGTATTGGCAGGGTATTGCAGGGTATTGCAGAGTATTGGCAGAGTATTGCAGAGTATTGGCACAGTATTGCAGAGTATTAATAGGGTATTGCAGAGTATTGGCAGGGTATGTATTGCAGAGTATTGGCAGAGTATTGGCAGGATATTGCAGAGTATTGGCAGGGTATTGCAGAGTATTGGCAGGGTATTGCAGAGTATTGCAGAGTATGTATTACAGAGTATTGGCAGGGTATTGCATTGCAGAGTATTGTCAGGGTATTGCAGGGTATTGCAGAGTATTGGCAGGGTATTGCAGAGTATTGATAGGGTATTGCAGAGTATTGGCAGGGTATTGCAGAGTATTGGAAGGGTATTGCAGAGTATTGGCAGGGTATTTATTGGCAGAGTATTGGCAGGGTATTGCAGAGTATTGGCAGAGTATTGTAGAGTATTGGCACAGTATTGCAGAGTATTGATAGGGTATTGCAGAGTATTGGCAGGGTGTTGCAGAGTATTGGCAGGGTGTTGCAGAGTATTGGCAGGGTATGTATTGCAGAGTATTGCAGAGTATTGCAGAGTATTGCATAGTATTGGCAGGATATTGAAGAGTATTGATAGGGTATTGCAGGGTGTGTATTGGCAGAGTATTGGCAGGGTATTGCAGAGTATTGGCACAGTATTGCAGAGTATTGATGGGGTATTGCAGAGTATTGGCCGAGTATTGAAGAGCATTGGCAGAGTATTGAAGAGTATTGGCAGGGTATTGCAGAGTATTGGCAGGGTATGTATTGCAGAGTATTGGCAGAGTATTGCAGAGTATTGACAGGGTATTGCAGAGTATTGGCAGGGTATTTATTGACAGAGTATTGGCAGGGTATTGCAGAGTATTGGCAGAGTATTGCAGAGTATTGGCACGGTATTGCAGAGTATTGATAGGGTATTGCAGAGTATTGGCAGGGTGTTGCAGAGTATTGGCAGGGTATGTATTGCAGAGTATTGGCAGAGTATTGCAGAGTATTGACAGGATATTGCAGAGTATTGGCAGGGTATTTATTGGCAGAGTATTGGCAGGGTATTGCAGAGTATTGGCACAGTATTGCAGAGTATTGATAGGGTATTGCAGAGTATTGGCAGGGTGTTGCAGAGTATTGGCAGGGTATGTATTGCAGAGTATTGCAGAGTATTGCAGAGTATTGGCAGGATATTGAAGAGTATTGATAGGGTATTGCAGGGTGTGTATTGGCAGAGTATTGATGGGGTATTGCAGAGTATTGGCACAGTATTGCAGAGTATTGATGGGGTATTGCAGAGTATTGGCCGGGTATTGAAAAGTATTGGCCGAGTATTGAAGAGTATTGGCAGAGTATTGAAGAGTATTGGCAGGGTATTGCAGAGTATTGGCAGGGTATGTATTGCAGAGTATTGGCAGAGTATTGCAGAGTATTGACAGGGTATTGCAGAGTATTGGCAGGGTATTTATTGGCAGAGTATTGGCAGGGTATTGCAGAGTATTGGCAGAGTATTGCAGAGTATTGGCACAGTATTGCAGAGTATTGATAGGGTATTGCAGAGTATTGGCAGGGTGTTGCAGAGTATTGGCAGGGTATGTATTGCAGAGTATTGCAGAGTATTGGCAGGATATTGAAGAGTATTGATAGGGTATTGCAGGGTGTGTATTGGCAGAGTATTGGCAGGGTATTGCAGAGTATTGGCAAGGTATTGTAGAGTATTGGCACAGTATTGCAGAGTATTGATGGGGTATTGCAGAGTATTGGCAGGGTATTGCAGAGTATTGGCAGAGTATTGAAGAGTATTGGCAGAGTATTGAAGAGTATTGGCAGGGTATTGCAGAGTATTGGCAGGGTATGTATTGGCAGGGTATTGCAGAGTATTGGCAGGGTATTGCAGAGTATTGACAGAGTATTGCAGAGTATTGATAGGGTACTGCAGAGTATTGGCAGGGTATTGCAGAGTATTGGCAGGGTATGTATTGCAGAGTATTGGCAGGGTATTGCAGAGTATTGGCGGGGTATTGCAGAGTATTGATAGGGTAGTGCAGAGTATTGATAGGGTAGTGCAGAGTATTGTTAGGGTATTGCAGAGTATTGGCAGGGTATTGCAGAGTATTGATACTGATAGGGTATTGCAGAGTATTGATAGGGTATTGCAGAGTATTGGCAGGGTATTGCAGAGTATTGATAGGGTATTGCAGAGTATTGGCAGGGTATTGCAGAGTATTGATACTGATAGGGTATTGCAGAGTATTGATGAGTATTGGCAGGGTATTGCAGAGTATTGATGAGTATTGGCAGGGTATTGCAGAATGCAACTTACACACTAGTGACTGACCTCCTGGTATTCTCTTCCCTTCTGTTCTCGGGGGAGCCAGAGAAGTAAACTGGAAACGTGCAGCGGCTGTGGCCCCAGGAGGCACTGGGTAGAGGGGAGCGGGGGGACAGTCCGGAACTCCGGAACCAAGCAGGTGCGCAGCGTGTGTCACACTGACTCGTGCCAGTGCATGCCCACGTGCACGGCCGAAGTCATGTGACCGGTTGCTAGATGCGGAGCGGCTCCTGCCTAGCAACTAGTCACTCGGCGGCTGAGGAGCGGCGCGGACTACGTGCTGCATAGCCTCAGCCCTCAGACAGCTAATGGGAACGGCGTTCCCGCTGTGGAAATAGTACGGGAACGCCGTTCCCATGCGTTCCCGCAGCACTCGAGCCCTGGTACCATACATTACAGTACATCAATACCACTTATCAGTGCCCATGCCCATCTGTGCCACCTATCAGTGCCCATCCGTGCTGCCTATCAGTGCCCATCTGTGCTGCCTATAAGTGCCCATCCATGCCGCCTATCCATGCCCATCTGTGCCGTCTATCCGTGACCATCCATGCCACTCATCAGTGCCCATCAGTGCCACCTTATCAGTGCCTGACAGTGCAGCCCCAACAGTGCCCATCAGTGAAGGATAAAACTTACTTATTTACAAAGTTTTATAACTGAAACAAAAAAAAACATATTTTTTCAAAAATGTCTGTCCTTTTTTTATTTGTTTAGCAGAAAATAAAAATCCCAGAGGTGATCAAATAACACTAAAATAAATCTCTATTTGTGGGAACAAAATGATAACAATTTAGTTTGGGTGCAGTGTAGCATGACCACGCAATTGTCATTCACATCGCCGAAAGCTGAAAATTGGTCTGGGCAGGAAGGTGAATAAGTGCCCAGTATTGAAGTGGTAAAAGTGGTTGTAAACCCCCCCCCCCCCAAAAAAAAACCTACACGACAAAGTCATAATGAACTAGTATGCATAGCATACTAGCTCATTATGTATTACTCACCTCAGATCGAAGCCCCCGCAGAGGTGCTTGTTCACCGCTTCGGCCGGCGACATTGAGTTACTTCCGGGTATTGCGGGCTCCGTCGCCGTGATTGGCTGGTATCGGCACAGTCTAACTGAAGTAACGTGCCATTGCTTCAGTGCGCATGCGCCGATGACGACGGCACATGCAAATACAGGGGATATCTCCTAAACCGTTCAGGTTTATGAGATATACAGTGTAGCTACGGGTAAGCCTTATTATAGGTTTACCTGTAGCAAAAAGTGTGTTGTAAGGGTTTACAACCACTTTAAAGTGGATGTAAACCCATCGATTTAAACAGTTAAAAAAAAAAAGGCATGTCGGGAATGCTAACTGCACATTGGCTGTGCTCTCAGCCAAACTATCAAACCATCCAATGGCTGGTGTCATAACGAATCACATGTGCAACACCATAGCAGTTGAAGATTAAACAGAGGCAAAGATGGCCGCTTCCTTGGCTGAAAATGATAGGGGAGTTTACTTCCACTTTAAGTTGTGCGGAAAGCCAGTTCACTCAGGAGTTGAGTTAATTCACCTTTCCTTCATCAGTGTCCACCCTGGCCTCTCTTAATGTTTTCTTATGCTCCAATGACACTATTCCCCCTAAAGTATATGTTATGTGTAATGGTTGTTACCCTGACACTGATTAGCATCAGTTAGTTAAGTTTAATTATACTGAAGGACAAATTATTGCCAAACAACTCATACATATACAAGAGTCATTAGCTTTTGTAGTGCAGTCGTCTCCAGGCCCAGTATTATATTTGTGTACCTTGTACATGTGCTATCAACAAGGCTAATTAACCTTTTGATTTAAAAACAAAAGCATCATTATCACAAACACGGCAAATAATCCTTCACACAACATAAGTTCCGGCAAGCTCAAGTGGAATGAGTTGTGTTTACCTCATTCATTTTCTTACATAATTGCCGCGTGTATTAATTGTTTAATTTCAGATGCACTTGTACTCGTGAAGGTTAAGGGATGCACACTGCTTAAATGCGCTCTTATCCATCTGTTCATCCGATAAGAGGCACGCTTTTATTTTTCCACTCGCAAAGAGCTTTCTGTACAAGTCAATGGCAGTAAATGGTGTGACAGCGTTTACAACTCAATTGTCACTTGTGATGGCCATAGGGCTGCCAGCCTCAAGAGAGCGATCTTGTCTGAAAGGGTACTCGGGAGATTATCACAGTGTAGAAATTGTCATGATTTGTTTTTTTTGTAGTCTGGACATCTGTCCAGGGAGGGAGGGTTGGTACAAAACATGTCTAAGCTGGAGGATACAACAGTTTAACTTAACTCGAAAATAGTAAAATAATGCAGGCAAATGTGACAGCACGCTGATGTATGCAAAACAAAAGATGGAGGCTGGACTGTTATCGGAACTGGTTAATACCGTATATATATATATATTATACCAAACCATAGATACAGTGTGAGTGAAAGAAAAACTTGTGAATCTTTTAGTAACTTTATTATGCATGAATACATTACAAATGCAATCACAATATACACTCACTTTATTAGGTACACCTTGCTAGTACCGGGTTGGACCCCCTTTTGCCTTCATAACTGCCTTAATTCTTTATAGCATAGATTCAGCAAGGTGTTGGAAACATTCCTCAGAGATTTTGGTCCATAGTGACATGATAGCATCACGCAGATGCTGCAGATTTGTTGGTTGCACATCCATAATGCGTATCTCCTGTTCCACCATATCCCAAAGGTGCTCTATTGAACTGGGATCTGGTGACTGAGGACGGGGCCGTGTGATACAGTGAGCGGCTATAGCCGCCGGCTGTATCACGTGAGCGCGCCTGCAGATGCTTCTCACCATGCGAGGGAGCTCGCATGAATGTGAGAAGCACCTGCAGGAGGAAGCCAAGACAGCCGCCGAGGGACCCCTGAAGAGCAGGTTCGGGGCCACTCTGTGCAAAACGAGCTGCACAGTGGAGGTAAGTATAACATGTTTGTTATTTAAAAAAAATTCACTTTACAATCCCTTTAAACAAAACCAGTCGGCCCATTCTCCTCTGACCTCCGACATCAACAAGGCATTTTCATCCACACAACTGCCGCACCCTGGATATTTTCTCTTTTTCAGACCATGCTCTGTAAACCCTACAGATGGTTGTGCGTGAAAATCCCAGTAGATCAGCAGTTTTTGAAATACTCAGACCAGCCCGTCTGGCTCCAACATTAATGCCACGTTTAAAGTCACTTAAATCCTCTTTCTTTCCCTCCCTCCTGCTCGGTTTGAACTTCAACAAGTTGTCTTTACCACTTCTAGATGCCTAAATACATTGAGTTGCTGCCATGTGATTGGCTGATTAGCAATTTGTGTTACCAAGCAATTGAACAGGTGTACCTAATAAAGTGACCGGTGAGTGTAGATTAACTGTTTACATTTTAAAGAGAAAAAAAAAAAAATTAAAGTTCATCAATATCATGCCTTCTAAAAGATGTGATATATGTTTGTATTGCTGCTATGTGTTTTTCTTCTCAGGATGCACCGAGATCATCTGTCAAGCTGCCGGAGAATGGGTGGTGTAGATAGATAGGATTGGATGGTGTGTGTATAGTCTGTTAATGCAACTGTTTTATGTGAAAAAGTTTAAATATGTTTGTTATTTCTTTCCCTTCTCCTTTCCCAAAACCCCCTCCCCCCCAAAAAAAAGCTCAGGTACTTAAACCGTTTTGTAGTGTTAAGACTTTTTTTAGCTAGACGATGAGGACATCATCTCAATGACCCGGGGGAGTGTGTAGCGCCGGTACTCCTGAAGAGTACGTGCTATGTCTGTAAATTTAGTTTTTTCCCAAGACTATAGTTGAGTCTTGGGGTTAATTGCTCTAAATTGTGGTTTTGGCATGGGCTGTACTAATGTTCTCGTCATAGGTGTAGGTAGCACCTTTGACAGGCATTGGAATGCAGTCTGGTTGGACACATTGGGTACCAATCTCTTTCTCTGAGTCAATCAGTGGGTGCGTTGTCTCGCTGTGTATTCCGGGAGAGGGTACTTAAGGCGCCGAGGTGCCGAGGTCACGTGGTTCTGGGTTTATGGTCCAGAAGTATGTTCTGACTGCATGGTCCTGGTCCTCCTGACCAGCCACCAGAGGCCCTCATGGCCTGGGGTGCGGATCCATCAATTTCCGAGTCTCGGAACTGGCTAGTCTGAGGCACAGTAACTGGAAGGAGAATTCTAAAGTGGTCCGGTGCTGTCTCAGGTTTTGGAGAGGCCCAGCAACTCGTCATGCAACCAGGGGGGGACTCTTTAGAAGAGGGCCACGCATGAGGCTGGTTGTTCGGTAAGAGCCTGAATGCTGAGCTGTATGAACACTAATTGAATCCACATTTCTTACGGTATCGCTAGACCGGCTGCAAGATACTGGTACCGCAAGTAGGCTCCTATTTCCATCCTTCTGTTACAACTAAGTTCCTGTGAGAGACTTTCTGTGTTCATCTGAAAGTTTGCAACCAAGTCTGTGGCAGAGACTTTTCTAATTTTGAGTCATGTGTCAGCTGCTAAATCCATAAATCAGGATTTATCCAACAGTGGAAGTATCCAGTTGTGAGTGGCTATTCCCTGGATTACCTAGAGAGAGACATTTATTAAGTGTCAGCAGTTTCAAAGTGCCTGAGCTTCCATACCTATACCCTCTATTCCCAACTGAGAGACTGTGTTTCTGTTCAACGTTTTAAGCAAATAAAAATTCATAAAGGAATTCAAGTGTCGGTCTCTGCAGTTATTGGGTCATCAACCTCGGGAACCCCTAGCCAAGAACGACGAGCTACAAGGCGGAGGAGGTAAACGGTAAGCCAAAGAAAACCAGCCGCTCCTTTGGGGGTCAGTGCTACAAAGTGTTACATGCATCCCCATACCAGCATCCAATTTATTTGTATTCTGACACATGGCTGCACTGACACAGCCTCTATATCCCAATATGACATGCTGGTGCGGGTCCCTGAACGCACCCTGCATGCATTCTGGGACCCACACCCACCACACACAACAAATTGGGACACAATAAATGTGTGTGTCAGTAGAAATAAATGGGATGCTGCCACAGGGATATATGCAACACTTTATGCATCCCCAAGCCAGTAAAAGAGAGCCCTACATGTTAGATGGATGTCTGCAGCATGCCCCGTGTGAATGAGGCCTAAAGATTAATTTAACTGTCATTCTATATTATCATTATTATCATGATAAACACACAATATAGGTGTTGTGGCTCATGATGATAATGGTGATGATTGCTAACTGTAACATGCAGCATAGAGGGGGTTAACTAACCCTATGGTGCTGCATTAGTGACAGTGTTTTTTTAAACCCCTTCAAGCTGCAGCATAACAAAGGTTAATTAATACTGATGGTGCCACTGGCACTAATGCAGCACAAAGGGGTTAATTAATTATTCAGGGAAGCCTATCCCACACCCACCTAACTGTCCCCGAGCCACCTCCATCAAATCATTCTCTGCAGCTATTACCTTTTGTACCATCCCCTCCCTTTATAATGTAAGCTGTACGAGCAGGGCCCTCCTGTACCTTTTGTATTGTACTGTAATTTTGTTGTCCCCCCTTATACATTGTAAAGCGATGCGTAACCTGTTGGCGCTATATAAATCGTGTATAATAATAATAATAATAATAATAATTGTAACTGCATCAACCCCCACCACTTCAGCGAGTTCCCACAGCTAAGACAGCTAAGGCAGTGTTGCGTTAATCACTCACTTTCAGTGCACACAGGCTAGTCTGGCTACAGGTCGGAAGCATCTTATCTTCAATCTCGTGCTCCTGGCCTCTGAATCGTGACGTCACGCCAGTCAGGACTAGGGAGCTCCTGTCGGGTGGAGATCACTCCGCCTGACAGGGAAGTAAGTGCTTAGAAAGGCAGGAGTACGCTGGGCACACTCGCATCGCTGTGCTGCGGCTCTGGCAGTATTACTACACAGTGTGTAGCGGCGGCCCCGGTATCACCGCGGTCTGTACCCCCAAAGCGACGCTGCCTGGGCCCCTCTAGATTAACTGATGGGGCCCATTGAATATATTTTAGGCCATCTGGGAGCTGCGAGGAGCGGGGGAAGCAGAAATAAAGTCCCTGCCTCTGCAAACTTAAATATGGTGAGGTGGCGGAGGGAGAAAGTCTAGGAGTCGGTAATATTTTCTGGAGGGGGGAGGCAATTGCCCTGTTGACCCCCCCCCCCCCCTTCTACCCCTGGTTTCTACAACATTCTGAATTCTCTGCAGGATTTGCAGCTTCTCCATTGTGGTTTTATTTTCAGTTTTTAAAGACGACATATCCCATGGTACTTTGCTGCTTTTCAAGCAGTGATTCCAGTACTGACTCCGCCTCCTGAAACTCCTTCTCTCAGCGCCTCTGTAGTTCAGATTGCAGGCATTGCCTACTTGCCGGACTTAGTGAATATGTGTCACAGAACTTGAGGAAGTACATGTGTGGGGATCTACACAATGTAACTTTAGGGTTAATAGCAGTAGGCTAGAAACAATTAAAATACAATGTGGAAAAGAACGGAAGATTTTACATTTTGATCATAGATATGCCCAAAAGACCTCCTCCTCCTCTCCTCTTTAAGTTTTGGCCCTTCTTTTTTGAAAGGGGGGAGCAGATACCTGGTGTTGACATGTACCCGCTCCCAGTTGCAGTCAGATTTCCTCTTTCACCTGCAGTCTTCACAGGTTCCAGAAAGCTTCGGGACCATTCACAAAGAGCAGCATGACCCGCTCATGTGCCATGGGAAGCCAGCTTTGAAGCCTCAAGAGGTCACAGCTGGCTTCCCAGAGTAAACACACCAGCACCTGGATCCAAAGATGGTCGAAGGACACTTACTCTTGCTCTCCAACTGAAAGCTTGTACCTCGGTACAGGAAAGGAGCTGGAGGAAGAGTCTGCAGGAGCTGGAAATTGCTACTACGGACCATGGAGCCCAGGTGCAATGCTTTTCAGACCCTTTTGAAAAAAATTATGAATGCACATTTTTCTCCTGTAATTTGTGCATTTTTTTTTTCAAAGGTTGACTTAGCATTTAACTGTTGTAGAGTGTTGTCTATAGTCCTATTGTACATACTCAAGGAAAACAAGGCTTCTCAAAGGTGGGTGCTGTAGCGATTACCAGCTGGATCCTGGAGAGATCAAGAAAGTGTACATATTTGCCAGCACACCATGGATCTACAATCACCGTCCAAAAGTTTTTATTGCAGAGATCACATCACGAAGACAAATGCAATGTTTCTGAGTCACGCAGGACCCCTTTGTTGTGCACGTGATGACGAAGGGGTGTTATGCCACTCTGATAAAACGCACTTGTCTTTGTGATGTGATCTCTCTGCAATAAAAACCTTTGGATGAGGAGTGTAGATCCTTGATGTGCTGGTAAACATGTACACTTTAACTGCTGTAAAGGTCTCCAGGTTAGTTACAATGTCTGGCAGAGCTGTGTACTGTATATATTAGGAATACAAATCCATAGACAGGAAATACAGCTCATTTTATATGTTTTTCATCAGAGTATTTAGCAAATGGCCTGCAGTTCAGGTTTAGAGTGATTGAAAAGGTTTTTTTAAAAAAAATAACAAACCTATTATACGTACCTGCTCTGTGCAGTGATTTTGTACAGAGCAGCCTGGATCCTCCTCTTCTCAGGTCCCCAGCCTGTGCTCTAGGCTCGTGCCCCCATAGCAAACCACTTACTATGGGGGCACTCATACAGGCTCGCTCCTGAAATGCACTTTGTGCAGGGTGGATAAAAATCCAATGATTAAAAAAAAAAAAAAATCAGATTTTTTTTTTATTTAAATCAGATTTTTTTTTAATTTTTATTAAATTTATTTTAATAAAATAATTTTGTAATAAAAATGTACCGTATTTATCGGCGTATAACACGTGCCAGCGTATAACACGCACCCCAAGTTTAGGAGGGAATTTTAAGGAAAAAAACTTTTAGGAGGGAAATTTAAGGGAAAAAAACTTACATTTAAATGCCCATCAATGCAGCCTTATCAGTTTCCATCTGAAGCCTCGTCAGTGTCATTTGCAGCCTTGTCATGCAGCCTGTCCATCATTGCAGCCTTGTCATGCAGCCTGTCCATCATTGCAGCCTTGTCATGCAGCCTGTCCGTCATTGCAGCCTTGTCATGCAGCCTGTCCATCACTGCAGCCTTGTGCATCGTTGTCAGCTTTTATTTTTAAAAATGGCGCCGCCGAGATGTCCTGTGTATCTCGGCGGCGCCCGGTAGTTCTTGGCTGCCTTCGGTCGTACTGGGCGGCTTTCGGCTGCCTTCGGCCGTACTCGGCGGCTTTTGGCCACTCTCGGCCCTTCTCGGTGGTTTTCGGCTGCCGAGAAGGGCCGAAAGCCGCCGAGGAAAGGCTGAAGGCAGGCGAAAGCCGCCGAGAAGGGCCAAACGCGGCCGAAAGCCGCGAGAAAAGCCGCCCAGAGCCCAAAAAATCGCACAGAAATCGCAGAGGATCGGCGTATAACACGCACCCGCGATTTTCCCCTGATTTTAAGGGGAAAAAGGTGCGTGTTATACGCCGATAAATACGGTATCTAAAGATACTTTTCGATTTAAGATACAGTAGCCTCCCTGGCGGTATGATTATGTCAGATTTTTGAATCTCAAAGCAGTACATTGTTTTGCATAGAAATTTGGCGTTTTTATATTGTAGGCCTGTAATTGTTAGTAATAACAAACTTGAATCTGTCCAAACAACAGTCTAGTAGACATCCCGGGTATGAAAGTTTGAAACACGAAATAATAATATAATAAATAACTATAAATAAATATAAAAAAATAATATAATGATAAAATTTATTTCCCCACAATTCACTATCGCTCAATTCTGCAGGTGTTCTAATTTATAATCGCTGTTTTCTAGCTGGTCTAAAACTGCTTTTGACGTAAAGGGACACTTTTTGGTTGCCATGGACAATCTCAAGTTTCCAGGCAGAAAGAACAGTATTTATAAAACTGCAGGCACGCCATTGGACAAAGCACTAGGGACAAAAGGGATGTGAAATCATTTCATACAGTAATGTAATCTGTAATATTACAGTGTACTGTATGTATTATGGTTTGCGTACTTATTGAATTTAACGCCGGGCTCTGTCCCCATGCGACGCTCACAGGGAATGGAGCCCGTCACAGAGAGGCATCGGGCGGAGGTCAGAGCCCGCAGGCACAGCGGGGGGACATCGCAGGATCCTGGTAACAAAGTAAGTATACTGCACCAGGATTTTGCAATGCAATCCCGAGTGTGGCTCGGGGGTTACCGCTAATGGTACTGAAATGTAACCCCGAGCCACACTCGAATACTGCCAGGAGGGTTCATGATTTAGTTTTATGCTCCATTAGATGCTGAATAGTTATGTAGTATGAGGCTGTATGCTCTGCAATATTTACATTTTTGGTAAACTCATTTGGTAAACTTCAAATTTATTTAAATTTTTTTTGCATTTTAGTGTAAATAAGAGTTCTGAGGTCTTTTTGACCCCAGATCTCATATTTAAGAGGTCCTGTCATGCTTTTTTTCTATTACAAGGGATGTTTACATTCCTTGTAATAGGAATAAAAGTGACACTTTTTTTTAAACAGTGTAAAAATAAAAAGTTAAAGGTAAAATAAATAAGAAAAAAAAAACATTTAAACGCACCCTGTCCCGCCAAGCTCGCCTGCAAAAGCGAACGCATTTGTGAGTAGCGCCCGCATATGAAAACAGTGTTTAAACCACACATGTGAGATATCACCGCGATTGAAAGAGCGAGAGCAATAATTCTATCCCTACGCAAAACATGCAACTGGTAGAATTTTTTAAATGTCGCCTATGAACATTTTTAAGGGTAAAAGTTTGTCTCCATTCTATGAGTCGGTTCAATTCTGAAGCGTGACATGTTGGGTATCAATTTACTCGGCGCAACATTATCTTTCACAATATAATGAAAAAATTAGCTAACTTTACCGTTGTCTTATTTTTATATTCAAAAAAGTAGATTTAAAAAAAAAAAAGTGCGCTTGTAAGACCGCTGTGCAAATAAGGTGTGACAGAAAGTATTGTAACGACCGACATTTTATTCTCTAGGATTTTAGAAAAAAAAAAGTATAATGTTTGGGGGTTCTAAGTAATTTTCCAGCAAAGAAAACAATTTTTAACTTGTAAACATCACATCTAAAAAAGAGGCTCGGTCTTAAAATGGTTACAGGTAAAGAAGAGATCTGGAGTCTCTTTGACCCTAGATCTCTCCGTAAAGAGGACCTGTCATCCTTAAAGGGATTGTAAAGGTATTTTTTTTTCTTAAAATATCAAACATGTTATACTTACCTCCACTGTGCAGCTCGTTTTGCACAGAGTGGCCCCGAACCTGCTCTTCTGGGGTCCCTCGGTGGCTGTCTCTGCTTCTTCCCGCAGGTACTTTTCACGTTCATGCGAGCTCCCTCACATGGTGAGAAGCACCTGCGGGCGCGCTCCCGTGATGAAGTCCCGCCCCAGCACGCTGCATCATTGGATGTGATTGACAGCAGCGTGAGCCAATGGCTGCCCTGCCTTCAATCCATCCACTCCAGCCAATCAGCGGCCAGGCTGAGTGGTGAAGAGGAAGTCGGGGGCAAGCGCGGGACTTTCGAGGGGTGAGTTAAGTAAAACGGGGGGCTGGGGGGGCCGGCATTGTCAGATGTTTTTTCACCTTAATGCATAAAATGCATTAAGGTGAAAAAACATTTACCTTTACAGCCCCTTTAATTCTTATTACAAGGGATGTTTACATTCCTTGTAATAGGAGTAAAAGTGTTAAAAAAAAAAAAATTGAAAGGATGGTGTAAAAATAAAAAAGTAAAATAAATAAGAAAAGTATTATTTTTTTAAATGCCCCCGTCCCTCTGTGCTCATGTGCAGAAGGGAACACATACGTAAGTCCTGCATGCATATGTAAACTGTATTTGCACCACACATGTAAGGTATTGCAGTGAATAATAGAGCAAGAGTCATATTTTTGGCGCTAGACCTCCACTGTAAGGTAACCTGTAAAGGCATTTAAAGCATCGCCTATAGAGATTTTTAGGTACCGTAGTTTGTCGCCATTCCATGAACATGCACAATTTTAAAGTGTATCATGTTACATATCTATTTACTCATCATCTTTCACAAAAAAAAATTGGGGTATATAGTGTGGTTTGATTCTCTTGAATTCATTAAATTATATTTTTTCCAAAACACTGCGCAAATACTGTGTGACCTAAAAAATTGCAATGATTGCCATTTTTTTCCCTAGGGTCTAGGCTAAAAATACATTTAGAATGTTTGGGGTTATAAGTACTGTATTTATTGGTGTATAGCTTTTTCACCTTGAAAATCGGGTGCAAATAGCGTGTGCGTCTTATATGCCAATACTTCAATTTTAGCTGCCTCAGAGGGGACAGGGAGCGGGAAGGGACGAGCGCCATCAGATTACATACAGTGAGAATCTCCAGTATACTTGGTGGCCTCTGTAATAGGAAGTCCCATCTCTTGGGCCGCCATTGGACCACTGTTCTGTCTATTATAGGAGATTCTCACTGTATGTAATCTGTTGGCGCTCGTCCTGCCCCCTCCCTGTCCCCTCTGGGCTGCAGATGGGCATCGATCAGGCTGCACTGATGGCAATGGTGAGGCTGCTGCATTGAGGCAATGGTGAGGCTGCATTGATGTGGACTGATGAGGCTGCATTGATGGCACTTGTGAGGCTGCAGATGGGCATTGACCCTTATTTTGGTTCAAAGTTCCTTATTTAACCACTTGCTTACTGGGCACTTAAACCCCCCTCCTGTTTCAGCTTTCAGCGCTGATGTACTTTGAGTGACAATTGCGCAGTCATATAACACTGTACCCACAAATAGAGATTTCTTTTTTATGGTATTTGATTACCTCTGTGGTTTTTATTTTTTGTTAAAAAAATTTAAAAAGACAGAATATAATAACATTTTAAAACAGGTAATTTTCTCTTTCATTGATGTATGCTGATGAGGCAGCACTGATGGGCACTGATAAGTGGCAGTGATGGGCACTGATGGGTGGCAGTGATGGGCACTGATGGGTGACAATAATGCACACTGATCGGTTACACTGATAGGCAGCACTGCTAGGTAGCACTGATTGGCACCACTGGTGGGCATTGATAGGTGGCACTTGCAGATGACCAATGTCTCTTGCAGATGAGCCGGTGAATGGCTTTTTTTTTTTCTAATGCCGCGTACACACGACCAGACTTTTCAACATCAAAAGTCAGACGGAACAATTCCGGCAGACTATTCGATCGTGTGTGGGCTGCAGCGGACTTTTGATTTGCAAAAGTCTGACAGACTTTAGAAATGGAACATGTTTCACATTTTTCCACCAGAACTCCGCCGGACCCAGTTCCTACCGAGAAATCCGCTCGTGTGTATGCTAGTCCGACGGACAAAAACCGACGCGAGGGCAGCTATTGGCTACTGGCTATGAACTCCCTTATTCTAGTCCAGTCGTACGTCATCATGTTCAAATCCGTCGGACTTTGGTGTGATTGTGTGTGGCCAAGTCCGTTCATTCGGAAAGTCCGTCAGAACTCTGTCAGAACTCCGTCAGGACTCCGTCGAAAGTCTGTGGGACCTTGTCCCTCGAAAAGTTTGGTCGTGTGTACGTGGCATAAGCGTGAGGAGAAAAAAAAAAGATTACCAAGCTTTTGTTTACATTATGTGATCAGCTGTCATATGCTGACAGCTGATCACATGGTAAGGGACCAGGACCGCCCCCTTACTCGAATCGGTGATCACAGTGCAAGCAGGGAGCATGCACAGGGGAGGCCGTCATATAACAGCCTCCCGCAAATTCAGGTCCACTCTGTGGCCGTCATTCGGCTATAGCGTGGATGTCAAATGGTTAAAACTTACGTTTTTTTCCTGAAACTTCCATTTTAAAATGAATGTGCGTGTTATACCCCATTAAATACAGTCATTTTCTAGCAAAAAATACTGATTTAAACTTGTAAACAAAAAGTGACAGAAAAAGCCTGGTCTTAAAGTGGTTAATGTACATACAACAACAATGTATTATTAAAGCGGGAGTCCGCCGGGAGTGCGCGTTTTTTTTTTAAAAGCCAGCAGCTACAAATAATGCAGCTGCTGACTGTTAAAATAGTGACACTTACCTGTCCAGCACGCCTGCGATGTCGGCACCCGAAGCCGATCTCTCGATCGTCTCTCGGGTGCTGCCGCCACCATCTTGGGTATGGGAATCAGGAAGTGGAGCCTTTCGGCTTCATTTCCCGGTTCCCTACTGCGCATGCGCGAGTCGCGCTGCGCAATGAGGATGGACCCGCTGCCTCTGGGATCTGTGTGTTTCCCAGCAGGCAGCGGGGGACTTTCGGAAAGGGACGTAATCTACGCCCCTTTCCGCAGAGAGCTATCCAGGAAGTGGGTGCAGATACCTGTACTGTACAGGTACCTGCGCCCCCCTCCCCCCTGAAAGGTGCCAATTGTGGCGCCGGAGGGGGGGAGGATTCCAATGAGCGGAAGGTCCACTTTAGGGTGGACCTCCGCTTTAATAAAATGAATGCAAAAATGTGAAGAAAATTGAGAATAAAAACAATCAAAGATCATTAAGAAGTCCATATATGTAAAATAGAGTTCAAAAAGTCCCAAAGTTGACTATATTGAAGTACTCTCCCAGTGAATGACACCAGCTCCTTACCAGAGGGAGAGATCTCAATCAACAAAGATCAGTTTTGCTTTCCTGTGATACAGCCACAATATCCCCAATGGCAATGCAGGTTTGATATGGCTCCAGACAGATGGAAAAACGACAACATATAGAGATCAAATGCAACTCATGGGGACCCTGCCACATATCTCCAACAGCTACTCAGGTCTGACATGGCTCCATTCATATGGCATATGAGGTAAAGACAGAAAAAAACGCTCAAACTCAAAGTGCAGAAAATATTCAAATCATAAAAATGTATTGCGGTATTCCACTCACATGAGGTAAATGAGAAAATCCTAGTATACACTAAGGCCGCGTACACACGGGCGGACTGTTCGCCCAACTTTGTCCGCTGAACAGTGTTTCAGCGGACAGTCCGCCCGTGTGTACGCGGCCTTACCAAGATGATGACACAAGCTTAGACTTCCATCCAACGCATTTCCACCACATAGTCACCGTCTTTCTCTGTATTTATTTTACTATAATAAAAGTGTTGCAAATATTCCAGTATTTTTAGCAAATTGGGGAGCATTATAAAGTATGTGCGGTTATGAAAGGATAAACAATATTTTTTAGTAAAGGCCAGCAAAATGGTTTGCTAGGATTTAAGCATTTTTAGTTTTGTGAAAAAAAAATCAAATATGGGTGTGTTCACAGCATGGAGCTGTTTTTCCTATTTTTTCCACCAATTGGAGCTTCATGATGTTGGCGGGAATCCACCCTTTGCTTGGGATATAAGCTGTCTGGGTTAGCCAACTGACCATTTCACATGGACCATTTACACAAGCAGGACTCCAGGCAAGTCTACAGCCATAGAATTATACACAAGGTAATTTAGATTTACTTACATTTTAGTTTACCACCATACGGTGGGTTTGCCTTGTATTCACCCACAGTGGGCATACATTGCACATTCTCTCCGGTTGTAGTCTACTCAATTATTACATTTTACATCATTGCATTAATTGCATACTATTTATTAATTTATCTACATGTATGGAATTTTTCTATTCATAGTAAATTTATTTTACAAGGTTTTATCTCTATATCCTTGCAGAGCAGTATGGACTATTAAGCATACATCAGACACATATGGTCATGACATGGTAACCTGGTCTCTACCCAGCTGCTGTCCTTGATCTGGATGCGATTCCTCACCACAGCCCCGGGAGAGATCAATGTTCCTGTCCTTTGCATCCCCTGGACATAGGTTGAGGATCACTTTTGGGCTGGATTGTAAGTTGGCCTCCCTTTATTTGAGAGATAGTTCTCCATCTAAAGGTTATCCCATATTTATAGATATCCTTGATTTAATTTCAGAGCCTTTTTACTCCTGATGATTGGCATGAGCCATAAAACGTGCGTCAAGCATATATCCAACTGATGCCCAGACAAGTTTGGCTCACCATGAGCAATTGCTTATGTTTACTGGTTTTATGAATGGATGAGTGTGTCTATGCATTTGCATTGTTAACCATGTTGTATTCTATGTGTATGTAAGTGTATGTAAACAAGTGTATCATATAGTTTATTGTGCCCTGTATCCCAGACTGACACATTTCATGATGTGATTTGTATTTTATAAATAAATGTAATTAAAGTATTCATTCAGTGACATGCCTCATTTAAAGTCCTATTTCCATCTCTCTCCAAATGTTGTAGATATACATTAGCTGTCTGAGTGCCTAAAGATGGAGGATTGCTGCATTTCTAGTGATGGAGTGGAGGTGTTTTACACTTTGAAATACCAACTCACAGTATCTTGGGAAGATTCATTAATATGGATTTGGGACTTTATGAATTAGTGGACATTTATAGAGCACTAGCAAAATTATTTGTTTTTAGTATGCATGAGTGCACTGCAGGCATACCCCACTTTTAAGCACACAATGGGGCTAATTTACTAAAGCTGGAAAGTGTAAAATCAGGCTCACTTCTGCATAGAAACCAATGAGCTTCCAGGTTTTATTACCAAAGCTTAATTGAACAAGCTGGGGTTAGATCAACTAAAAGTGGAGTATTCCTGTATATTGAGTATCTACTAGTACAGGGGGCCCCCGGGTTACAAACAAGATAGGGACTGTAGGTTTGTTCTTAAGTTGAATCTGTTTTTTACGTGTAGCTCCAGCCAAAAAATCTACAGGCATACCCCACTTTTAAGTACACAACAGGGTTATTTACTAAAGCTGGAAAGTGCAAAATCAGGCTCACTTCTGCATAGAACCCAATAAGCTTCTAACCTTGGATTTTTCAATTAAGCTTTGGTAATAAAACTTGGAAGCTCATTGGTTTATATGCAGAAGTGAGACTGATTTTGCACTTTCTAACTTTAGTAAATAAACCCCATTGCGTACTTAAAAGTCGGGTATGCCTGTATTTTTAAGCTTTTTGGATAACATAGGGAAGGGTTATCACCCTGTAACATTTGTTTAGCTGTCTGTGCCCCTGTACAGAAGATTTCACCTCACTTTCTGTCCCAATGGTAATTGGATTTTGAAAATTTTGGGCTGTTAGGGAAACAAGGATTGGTGATAAAGCATCGGTGGAGACACCTTTTTCCCATATTAACATTTACAGGAGAGAATTTCTCTCTAGAGGTAGATTTCCTCTTACTTCCTGTTATCTCCCTCCGTTTGTAAGTAGGAGTCGTTTGTAAGTCGGATGTTTGTAAGTAGGGGACCCCCTGTACACCATATTGAGCACTAGCACTTTATATTTGCTTGGTTTCACATACTATCATGGTTTTCATATACATTATATTGTATTGATTGATGTATTTAAATATTTTATTAATTTTATGCCACTTTATACGCTTTTTTATTTGTGCTTGGGTACTTTTTCACCAGAGCTCTGCACTTTATTCTGATTTAAAAGGCATTTTAAAGTGATTGGATCAGCATAACAACCAAGAAGGGAACATTTTCTGAAGGAAAAGTCAACAATGTCCCCCAATGTATTTATCTTAGCATGAGGTTTCTGTTAATTGGTTTCCAACTAAAATTGGCTCTAGAGCATATATTTGTGCATGGATGTATGACTGTAATAGGCATTAGGATGTGAGCTCCTGTACAGAAAATACTATATATGTACATATGTATATGTAATAATCCTACCACTTGTAAGACTCTGGTATGTCACGTAACCATAATACTGATTTTTTTCTGTGTTACAATAAACTGGCATGAATAAGAATAAACACCTGAAGCTTTCAGGGCACTGTATAAATTTACTTAATTTTGCCACACAAGGTCAAAGTGACCTCCAGAGACGAAGAAAGCCAGGAACACCACTGCTTAATCATTAGGCTGTCTCTGCATGTTACTTGTGGGTAGAAAGTGTATAGGCCTGACAAAAGCAAAGTGAGGGAGAAAAAACTGTTTCAGGAGTCATGAATTGTAGGTCACAGTAACCCTGCTTTCAATAGAAATTGAGATTATTATAAGGGCTTTCCACACAAAGGATTTATAGCTGTGCTTATGCTTGCATTAGACTATTCTGTTTTTTGTTACTTTTTTGCTTGTCTAGATTTTTCCTAGTAATTGATATTTTTTTTCTGCATTTTAAATCTTCTGTTGTAAAATTGGCAGAATTCACAAAACACTTGCCTGACATTAGCTTTTGCAAATAATTTTTTTTTTTTATAGCGCTCAAAAAGTAATTGGCAATCTTTTTTTTCTACTTATTTCATTTTTCATACCATCATCCACATCTCCTATGACTACTAATTTACGGAGTGAAGATACCTTCCTCTTTCTTTTTCCTTCCTCTAATTGCTTCTAAGCTCTGCATGTACAGATCCTCTATACACTTCTATACTTTGCTTTTGGGGCATTACGCTGGGCAGTCCTCCTGGTTGGACTGGCTGAAGTCACCTTAAGGTGGAATTCCAGACAAAAATTATAATCTCCCTTAGATTTCTATGATTAATGATATTAACTTTTGTATTGTTCACATTTAAGTTTTATTAATGGCTTGAAAAACCCATCTCAGCCATTCAGAAGCCCTCCTCTCTCAGGCCAACAACGGCTGATGTGTGCAACCAAATGTGGCTGCTCACTGAGGCCGCGTACACACGCGGGGACTGTTCGCTCAACTTTGTCCGCTGAACAGTGTTTTGGCGGACAGTCCGCTCGTGTGTGGGCTTTCAGCGGACAGTTTCAGCGGACAGTCTGACGAACAAAGTTTTTCGGAAATTCCGAAAAACTGTCCGCTGAAACTTGGTTTGAGCGGACAGTCCGCCCGTGTGTAGGCTTGTTCGTCAAACTAAGTCTCGCGCATGCTCAGAAAGAATTTACACGCCGAAGGTTGCATTGCAGTGTATAGGACGTCGTTTTCTAGTCCCGTCGTACGTGCCGTTCACGTCATCGCGCACGGTTTCAGCGGACTGTTCGTTCGTCGTGTGTGGGCAAGTCCGTCCATGCTAATTTTGAGCGGACTGTCCGCTGAAACTGTTTGACGGACAAAGTTGAGCGAACAGTCCCCGCGTGTGTACGCGGCCTGACACTTCCGTGTGCCAATGTTGGTCAGTGCCTTCCCAAGCCATTCAGCTCTGCTCTGGCCCACCCAGTCCCACCTCCCTCTTCGCCCTTGTACACACGGTTGAACATTCCGACGGAAAATGTCCGATCAGACCGTGTTGTCGGATAATCCGACCGTGTGTGGGCTTCATCTGACTTTTTCTGTCGGAATGACCGACCAACAAAGTTTGAGAGCTGGATATAAAAATTTTCGGACAACATGACCCGATCGGACTTTGTCTGATCGTCTGTAGAGAATTCCGATCGGACAAAGTGCCACGCATGCTCAGATCAAATTCCTAGACCAAAGCTATTGGCTACTAGCCTGAACGTAGTCCCGTCGTAACTAAATAAGGTCATCACGTTACGAACGATCAGATTTTCTGACAACTTTGTATGCAACACCAGTTTCGGACAAAATCTGTCGGACAAAATCCGACGGATTTTGTTGTCAGAATGTCTGATCGTGTGTACAAGGGCTTCCCCTCCTTGTGATGCAAGCATGATGGAATTAGAAAAGAATGTACATGCTTACTGCCATTGTTGGCCCCTGCTCTATCCAGTCATTCAGCTCCGCTTTGCCCCACTCAGTCCTGCCTCCCACTTCCCCTCCTTATGACAGAGGCATGCTGGAGCTAGAAGAGAACATGCATGCCCATTGGCCAGCCTGTGTTTGCTAATGCAGGGGGATTGCAGTCATGTGATAGGGTAAATTCTGTGCAAAAAAAAAGACATTTAGGCTTCACAACCACCTCAAGTCTTGTTGTTATACAGTAGTTCATTCCTAAAATTGCTTTTGTGATCTGTATGTACAGATCCTCCCTATGCTTCTCTATTTTACTTTCGGGGCATTAAGCTGGCCAATCCTCCTGCTTGGACTGGCTGACTCTTTGAACTGGTAAAGTGCTCCTAAGGACCACCTACCAGTTTATTTTGAAGAGGGCTCAATTCATTTGCCCTGTTCCCAGACATCAGTGTTAGCTGATCCAACAGAGTTCCTCCTTAAATGGTGCAGGGGGCTAGGTAACTACACTAAAACAGAAGCTCTATACGTATTTATTAGGATAGACTCTAGTAAGGAAGTATTTAAAAAGGGGAGATGAAGCTCTAACCAAATATCAAAAATGAGTCTCTACAGCATAAATCTCATAAGAGTCCAAACACAGAGATAAATAGCATAGAATCCCCAGACCAGCTTCTGTGAAATAGATGTACATGCATACTCTAGTCTTCACCACAGGGAGAGGGTAGGCCTGCTTACCAGAGACTGTTGACCCTCAAGTTATAGAGAGGTCAACAGCATAGTGGAAATCAGTGGCCAGATGAGACAACAAAACTACATATAATTCACACACATCCCGGTCAGTGCATGATGCTATAATGTACAGGTCCCATAGTCTCCTTACACAATGGTCCACGTATCCAGCGATATAGGTAAGACTCTCAACAGTACCTCAGGGGATTGTAAGTGACAAGACCATAGTGCAATACATATATGAAGAAATACTATTGAGAAGAAATCCACTCACATAGAATTAAATTAAAAAGGGCACAACAAACGATATTCAAAGATGGCCACTGCAAGATAGCATGATTATGTCCTATGTTCCAGTAAGAAAGTATTGTACTGGTATAAAGAATGGAAAAAAGCTGCGCTTAGGATAAAGTAAAGAGGTGGCTGCCTCCCCTAAGGGGGCTCTAGATATATAACACAGAAACAAAAATTGGGGTCAGTGGCGCTACCTGTTGTCAGAAGGCACAGAGGAGAAAGGGGCTATAACCCCAGGTATAAGGGTATGCAATAAAATGAAGTACCCATCATCCTCACCTAGGTGCTAGAGCAAAACCTCCTATGGGGGTAACACCTTGAGATATGTGCGGGTATGCAGCGTTCCAACCTCTCGAGTTCCCGGAGGTGAGGTAGTGTGTGTGGCTCCGTCATACTCGTTTAGTCATAGATGTCTTCGGCGGAGGTGCCTTAGGCAGTAGATTGGCGACATCTGCCCATGGGGGCTACACTGTGAATTTGCTCACTTGCACATATTCTAAGGAAGTATTGTACTTGCCTATTAGAGCAGAGAAGTTGCATAACCTTCAATATTGATGTAAGCGGGATCCACATTAAACACTGCTCAACCTGTTATGGATGGGGAGTCCTCTCTCCATTGTGATGGGAGGTAACTGCACACCCTTGCACGGACTCAAAAATAAACTATTAGGCCGCGTACACACGCGCGGACTGTTCGCCCAACCTTGTCCGCTGAACAGTGTTTGGGCGGACAGTCCGCTCGTGTGTGGGGCTTCAGCGGACAGTTTCAGCGAACAGTTGGCCGAACAAGGTCTTACGGAAATTCCGAAAAACTGTCCGCTGAAACAAGGTTTCAGCGGACTGTTCGCTCGTGTGTAGGCTTGTTCGGCCAACTAAGTCTCGCGCATGCTCAGAAAGGATTTCCACGTCGGAAGGTTGCATTGCAGTGTATAGGACGTCGTATTTTTCGTCCCGTCGTACGTGCCGTTCACGTCATCGCGCACGGTTTCAGCAAACTGTTCGTCCGTCGTGTGTGGCCATGTCCGTCCATGCTAAGTTTGAGCGGACTGTTCGCTCAAACTGTTGGACGGACAAAGTTGGGCCAACAGTCCGCGCGTGTGTACGCGGCCATAGGGGTTCCACTGGGCCTCTCCACTAGTTTATTTAGGATAGGCATGAATATTTGCTGTCAGAGTGAATAATAGAGTCCAATTTCCTAAACTTTTGGAGAAGCAGATTTCCATTTTTTGCTTACCACAGATTAAGGTAAGCGTGTGATCCAGTATCAGTTCCAGGATGGTTTGGGTGGCATTACAACCAATTGCCCATGTCAATCAACATACAACTGGAAAAGCAGAAGAGGGCAGAAGGACACAACACAGAGAAAAAATGAAAAAGGGAAATGAATTGTGATTAAATGTAAGTGAGAACATAAAGAATGCACAGCAGATATATAACAAACAGATTATGAGAAAAGGTGAAGTTGGGCTCTAAGTTCTCATCCTTTGCTACAATATATCTGTACTAGTCACCATGGGAACACAGAACCTGTATGCAGGTAGGATTTGTCAAGGGGCACAGGTCACATTTTCAACATGCTTTACTGAATCATTAAATTCAAACATTCATTTCTTTATCCATTAAATCAAATAAACAAATTTGCTTCGATGTTATGATGTGGAGTGCATTTAGGTTTATCTAATGGAACAAGTGACTGTGATGTTTTGTCCTTCAGACCATTTCATAGGAATTCAACGGAAGCTGTAGCTACTAAAGACAACCTGAAAATATGTATATATACAGTATCTATAATGTTAATTAGGCATAGCTGCATATATTTTTGAAATAGGAATCCTTTCAACTTGTAATTGAACTGCTACAGATTATGATTAAAGAATTTTAAAAACTTTAAACTATTTAATTGCTTTCTACATGTGTTTAACACTTTGCTGTCAGTCTTTCTTGCTCTCAGTTCTCCATGTTGAGGAGCTGCTGTATGGGTTTGATAAAGTTTTATGGTTTGTATTTGTAGCATCCCCTTACCATTAGGCAAATGAGGAGGACTCCCAGGTGGGTCAGTGAGCTTGCATTTTAAACCTCAGGTGGAAGGCAGAAGCCTTGACTCCTTAAGGGATGAAAGGAATTGGGCCCCAATTACTCTAGTGCAGCCTTTCTCAACCTTTTCAACAAAGAGGGACCCTAGAAATATTTGTTCAGTCTCAGGGAACCCCTGCCAAAAATTACTACTGTATATCTTTAACTCATTATACATTAGTGTGATGGTCACTAGGAAGAATGCTCCTTATGCCTTGTACACACGGTTAGAAATTCCAACAGAAAAGGTCCAATCGGATTATATTGTCAGAAAATCAGACTTTTTCCATCGGAAAATCAGCCGGAAAAAATTTGAGAGCAGGATCTCAAATTTTCCGACAAAAAAATCAGATTGGACTTTTCCCGATTGTTTGTAGAGAATTCCGATCGGACAAAGTGCCACGCATGCTCAGATCATGAGGATGCTGGGACTGTGACATCATAATGGGCGGGGACATCATCCGGTGATGTCCCTAAATAAGTCGCCGCAGGCCGCGTCCCTGTCATTGTGAGCGGAGGCAGCGACGAGGAAACATCTCCAGAAGAGAAGAACAGAAGAACAGAAGAGAAGAACAGAAGGCCAGAAGACAGCGGCCACAGAAGACCGGGCCTCTGCTTGTAAAAGAGCTAGAAGAAGGCGCGGTGGCCCGGCAAGAAGAACCGAAGAGGGGGATAAGACCCCCGAAGAGGGGGACAAGATCCCTGAAGTCGAAAGAAGAGGGCTGCAGCGGGGAAGAAGAAAGCCGGGCTCCTCCGCTAGTAAAAGAGCTAGCAGAAGATAGCGGAGGAGTCCGGCGTGAAGACCCCCGAAGATGGAAGACCCCCGGAGCTGTGCAATAAACTATTTTAACCCTTGTGTGTTGTGGTTTTTTTTTACTTTTTTTTTTTACAGATGAATGGGTAGGGGTACATTGTACTCCATACTCATTCACATAGGGTGGGGGGCCGGCATCCAGGGGCCCCCTTATTAAAGGGGGCTCATGGATTCCGCACACAGACCCCGACAACCAACGGCCACTGTTGTCGGGAAGAGGCCCTTGTCCTCATCAACATGGGGGCAAGGTGCTTTGGGGTGGGGGGGGTGTGGCCCCCCTCTTCCCCAAGGCACCCCCCCATGTTGAGGGCACGCGGCATGGCACGGCTCAGGAGGGGGGCGCTCGCTCTTCCCCACCCCCTTTCCCTGCTGGCCGGGTAGCGTGCTCAGATAAGGGTCTGATATGGACCTGGGGGGACCCCCACGCCGATTTTTTGGCATAGGGGTTCCCCATTAAGTCCATACCAGGTGACGGGGTCAGCAACGCCTCCTTCCTACCTGGAGACGCGCTCAAAATAAGCAGACTTTTCTCTGCGCAGTAAAAGTTCGCTCATTTCAAAAGTACGGCGGACTAGCACACACACGGCCGTACTGTCCGCCGAAATGCGAGTCCGGCGTACATATTGGAGTGCAAAAATACTTTCTTAGTCCACCGGACATTTGGGTAAAAAAAGTCCACCGGAGCCTACACACGGGTGGATCATCTGGCGGACTTGAGTTTGCCGGACTTTTCCACCGGATTGTTTGATCATGTGTACAAGGCATTACATGCACTTGTATGATGCAGTGCCATTCAGAACCCCAACACACCTTACAGAAGATTAATGTAATATGAGTTAATGAGTACACACTACATAATACTTTGCTTGCTTACACTTAAAGCGTAACTCCACTTTTTTTGAGAAAAAAATATTCCCCTCTGGGTGATCTATGTACATTTACAACCTTTGTTTCAGATTCCTACCTTTTTTTATTCTGAAGAAATCCCTGTTTGTTCCTCTGTGCCTCTGTGCCAAGTGGGTCTAATTGGAGTGGTTTCATAATTATCAGTCAGCTGTGGCAGCTGCAGGGCACTAACGAGGAAAGCTGCTGTGCCTGCATCACTTTAGATGGGTTCCTATTAAAAATATCTCACCAAAAATGACATGTTGCAGCGGATGCCTGAAATCTGACTTGTATGTTATGCAGACTTTTGGGAAAATTGGTGAGCCAATCACACAAGCAGGAAATTATGTTTTTTGTGGGAGTGGTCAGTACACAATCTGTATATAGAACAACTCCAGGTAGCCATATTGCATTGCATTTTCAGAAAATTACAGCGGCTGCAGATTGAAAAGGAAAGGTCATTTTTAATAACATTAATTTACAATATGATTTGTGTTGCAATTGTATACGCTACATTATTTTTTCTTTATTTGCAATTTTTTTTTCCCCACGAAAGCGGAGTTTCCCTTTAACATGAAAAAAATGTAGGGTAATTCTAGGTCCACCTAAATTAGGGAGATCAAATAAAGTTTAATTAAATACAGAGGCATTTCTTTTGCTTATTCTTTATATTTAATGCAATAATAAAATATAAAAGTGCAATCATTTAACATTTTGAAAAAAATATTAACGATTACTTTATGGTGAACACTGCAAAGATAACAAATCAAAAAACATGTGCTTTCTAAAAACACACTGTAAGCCTTTAAAGTGTTTTTAAAAGTAGCAAACTCTTGTACCACATATCTACATATTTCGAACTCATGCTGATTAGAAATAATCAGTTTACAAAAAACACTCTAATGCCATGTACACACAATCGGATTTTCCGATGGGAAATGTTGGATGTGAGCTTGTTGGTGGTAATTCCGACCGTGTGTATGCTCCATCGGACATTGTCCGACTTCCCGCCAACAAATGTTGGCTAGCAGGTTCTCAAATTTTCTGCAAACAAATGTTTGTTGGTGGACTTTCTGATTGTGTGTACACAAATCAGTCTCACAAAAGTCCCCACATGCTCGGAATCAAGGACGAGCTGAAAGCGCTCGGTCTTGTAAAACGAGCGTTTGTAATGGAGATATCACGTACGTCTTGTACGTCACTACCTTCGTAATTGTTGGCCAACATTTGTGTGACCGTGTTTATGCAAGACAAGTTAGAGCCAACGCGCTTAGAACAAAAATCCACTTTTTTTTGTCGGAAAGTCAGATCGTGTGTATGGGCATAAGGCTCCATCTTGGAACTCGATTGCTAAACCAGAGATCATGAGACCCACATTATTTCCATGGCTTTAGTGGTATTTTATCTGTCTACTGGGTTTTTTGTTGTGTTCTGTTCTACCTTATAATGCTTCAAGAGCTGAAGTTACTAAAAATTTGGCATTAGATTTGGACAGAATTTTGTGAGTTTGCATGTCCTAAACCAAATCTGAATAATGCCACGTACACACGATCGGAATTCTCGTCGGAATCTGCTCTGATGGTTTTCCCGACAGAATTCCGACGGAATTCGGCTCAAGCTGTCTTGCCTACACATGGTCACATCAAATTCCGATCGTTTATAACGCGGTGACGTACAACACGTATGAGGGGAGTAGCAAAAGGAAGTTCAATAGCCAGTAGCCAATAGCTACTGTCTCGTAGTTGAATCTGAGCATGCGTGATTTTTGTCATGTCGGAATTGCATACACACTATCAGAATTACCGATAGAAAGTTTTTCCGTCGGGAAAATTGAGAACATGCTATCAATTTTTGGCTGGTGGAAATTCGGACAGCTAAATTCCGATGGAGCATACACATGGTTGCATTTTCCGATGAAAAGCTCTCATCGGTCTTTTTCTGGCCGGAATTCCGATGTACGCGGCATTAGAATTGTTTTTGTTTTGGCAGTTTAGATTACCATAACACTTTTTTAGAAAAGGGGACCAAAGGCTGTTTCAGAAGCTGTCTTGTCCTTATATCTGCTTCTGAGCACCAATAGCTTGACTGTCACCAAGACCACCACCTTCTATCTTAGTATCCCTGCAGTATATTTAAAGAGAAAGTCTCTATCTGTTTTTGGCGCAGTCATCTCATCAACTCATCAGACAGGGATAACAGGAGATTTCCAAACCATTCTGCACAATTTTGTATCATTTGTTACTCAAATGAGCCTAGTTTGGATTCCCAGTTAGTTCAATAGGACTTTTGGTTTGGAAATTCCAAATTTTGGAAGTTTCCTAATTTTACAAAACTTGGACAAACCACAACTGATCAAACTTTTCAAAAGTTTTTCTCTAGCTACATCAAAGGGGTATCATAACATTTATGCATAACTTTATCCTGTACTAAGTGGTACAACTAACAGAAAAAGTAATTTCATTAAACAGCTATCTTCCCGTTTAATGCAATTGAGCAGTATTTAGCCCCTGTCAGTTATATCACATTAAACCACCGAAGAATCAATGTTGAAATGCGCAGCAGTCACCTTTCAATAGAGGTCATTCATCTCATACACTGCTACTGTGTTGTAATCAATATGCTTTTTAATTTGTACTTACAGCCTAAGTTTTGTACTGATGGGAACCTGCCATAAGCTGGAGTGTCCTAAGAACAAATTTAGTGTTTGCACCTAGACTGTAGCCAGTCTGAGCTGTTTGCTATTATTATCTGGGTTTGTTGGGTTTTCTACAAAAATAGGACATTGCTTGCTTCTATCTGCTGCTGGGAATTGCAAGACGATGTAATGCTATGGGCTATGAATGTTTATTTCACCCTAGTGAATCACGTGGAGGTTTGCACCCGTCATGTGGACTGGGAAAGGGAATACATATTTCGGGAGAGCTTTTAGAACTTCCTTCCCAGGCTTTGTCTGGAGAGGATGTGAGTGTGATGGATCCTGGTCTTTGGTAAGTGAATAAATTGGGCACTTGTTCAAATCCCCTTACATATTATTATACAAAAAACATAAACTTATACGATAAATTATTCACAAAGCATAAAGTCATTATGCCGTATAATCATTTAACATTCAGAAAATGTATTCAAACAGTGCAAAAAAATTGTGAAGTCCAATATAAGCATGCAGGTTCTCCATCCAGAATAAACCTGCCATTGCTAATAGATGTGCCCAAAAAGAAAAAAACTCCTATAGACATGAATAAGTAGCTTGCACCAACCACCTTCAGGTAAAATGGCCACTCACCCCAGGGAATGACCATAAGGTCAAACTGTGCTCTTTTAGATATACAATAATGATCCTCAGCTTCTGAGCACTTCCGCCCAGTACGATCCATATCACTAGATCCACACTTCCCTCCACTGGTACCTCAAATTAGCTTCCCATGGTCTGCATTAGTCCATGGAAGAGTTTAACGATACTTTAAAAATCTACTGTGGGAGTTTATGCTGCTATCGTTGGCAACCCCTCATCCATCTCTCCACTGGACATTGGAGTCAGTAAAATACGAGCATAAAGTACATGGAAGAGGTTGAAGTATTTTGGTTGTCGTTGGAGAGTATTTGGTGCAACTATAGACCAAATCACCAGTAGAAAGGCAAGGAGGGCCTATAAAATCCAGCAGCTTCTGAGGACATTAGTGCTACTGTACATTTTACTGCTTCTTGCTTTTTACTGAGAAGTCCATTCACATGTCCATCCAGATGTATTGAATGTGCAGTATGTAAATATCACTCTTCTGCATAATACCTAACCTTTTAAAATGAAAATTCGGAAGTAGCAGTGTAGTGCAGCAAAGCAGGATATAAAGCCACCATATTTAAGGAGTAAATATGCTAATTTAGGTGCTGCCTAGTCTGTTTAATATCATGCACAAAACAATACCAATTTGAAAATATAAACAGTGAAAAATACATTGAAACCAACAAAAGAAATATTCATTAAAAAGTAACACATATAAACATATCAGAAATCATTAAAGCACAGGGACATAAGTCCATGTCATTGTGCTTTTTCATTAATTTAAAATGTGACAAATGACTGCTCAGTCTTTTAACAGTGTGGAGTGCTATCTCAAAGAGAGGATGCCCTGGAGGAGGGGTGAAACGCATCAGTTGACAGCTGTTGGTGACATCATTTCGGCCGGTGAGATGCACACCGATGCGCTACTTCCAGTCCGGAGTTCTTCTGCAATTTTCTATATGCATGTGTGTGTAATTGATTTTAACTACGGTAACCTTTTTTATAATAAACATAATTATACTATGTGGGGGTTTCCTCTATTGTCTCTTTCATACACTCATTATGAGATAAATTAACTTCGATATGGTATACAGTTGAGGGATATAGGACACAGCCACCAAGGAGGACTACAAGCTCCAGCATAACCAGGATTACTGTTCAGCACATATGACTCTTATTTAAACCTAAGAGTCCATACTTGCTGGTGAGTGAGGCTGCGTACACACGGGCAGATTGTCTGTCCAACTTAGTCCGCTGAACCGTGTTTCAGCGGACAATCCGCTCGTGTGTGGGCTTCAGCGGACTTTTTCAGAGGACTGTCTGACGAACAAAGTCTTATGGAATTTCCGAAATTTTGACGTTCAAACTTGGTTTTGTCAATCCAAACTTGGTTTCAGCGGACAGTCCGCTCGTGTGTAGGCAAGTTGGACAAACTAAGTATGGCGCATGCTCAGAAAGGATTTACACGGCCGAAGGTTGCATTGCAGTGTATAGGACGTCGTTTTTCTAGTCCCGTCGTACGTGCTGTACACGTCATCGCGCACGCTTTCAGCGGACTGTCTGCTCATCGTGTGTGGTCAAGTCCGTTCATGCAAATTTTGAACGGACTGTCTGTCGGATTGTCTGACGAACTTAGTTGGGCAGACAATCCGCCCGTGTGTACGCGGCCTGAGAGGGAGCACTGGAGGGGAGCACAGTATTTGCATCATATTTAAAGAGATAACACTCCACACTGTTAAATGACTGCATGGTCATTTGTCACATTTTGAATGAATGAAGAAGCACAAGGACATGGACTAATTTAATGATTTTTTTATATTTTGATTTTTTTCACTTTTTATTAACTATTTATCAACTATTTATTTTCACTGTTTATATTTCCACTGTGGTTTTGATACCTGCATAATACTTAACAGGATAGGCAGCACCGAAATTAGTACACTTATGCCGCATACACACGACCGGACTTTACGACTAGGTCCGACGGGATCAGTCCGTCGGACAATCCGATCATGTGTGGGCTAATCCGTTCATTTTTCATTAAAAAAATCAGACAGACCTAGAAGTAGAACATGTTTCAAATCTGACCGACGTACTCAATTCCTATCAGGAAAAACGTTTGTCTGTATGCTGGTCCGACAGACCAAGTCCGACGCAAGGGAAGCTATTGGCTACTGGCTATTGAACTTTATTTTTTAGTCCCGTCTTACGTCATCACATTCAAAACTAATGGACTTTCAAACAGACTTAGTCTGTTCGTGTGTGGGGACAGGTCTGTTCGTTCAGAAAGTCCGTCGAAACTCAGCCGAAAGTCCATCGGACCTAGTCTGCCGGAAAGTCCAGTCATGTGTACGCGGCATTAGTTTAAAAGGGATAGCACCTTATTGGAAATGCAGCCGGTCATATAGTGATTTTATATTGCTTTTACAATATTGCTTTTACAATATTGCTTTTACACATATCTGGTCCTAAGCGTGGGTGTACAGAATTATTATAAATGAGTAAATATGGCTGACCCAGGTACATAGATAATAACATACTATACACGGAAAGAAGGCCTTTAAAATTAAAGCATATCAAAAGCCAAAAGCTTTTTTATTAGTTTCATTTAGAGTAGGGAAGTTTTGTCTAGTGTAGGGAAGCCTGAACATCTGTCAGGTTTTTTTTTTTTGTATTTTTTTTACTGTCTATCCACTAAGTGGATTAGCGCTTGTTACTTTTCCTGGTAACCAACCGACTGTGAGGTAAAATCCAGTTATTTCAAACACAAGTACAGAGAGTAAATATTTCAACAGGGAAACTTGTTGCAGTGACAGTTGTCTAAAGCCCCTTTTCACACGAGTGGTCTGATTGGGTTAGCCTGTCCGTTTTTCAGGAGGACCTGATCAGAACCTCCATCCTCCTTTATGGACAGTCTAATGTAAACAGACTTGTGTTCATTTACACCCGCCTACCTGTAGTCTGATCCGGTAAAAACAGAGGATCTGTTCCTCTCCACCTGGCCGGATCGGACGGAAGGCAGTCAGGTGTAAACGGCCGGTCTGTTTTAATGCAACTGCTCATAGGGAAGAGCAGGCTGTGTCGCTCTGCATTATCAGAGCAGACAGGGATTGGTCATCCGCCCACTCCGCTCAGCAGGGGATCAGAGGACAGATCCCCTGCAGGGAAAACCGCATAAAAATGGATTCTGTCCAATGTGAAAGGAACCTAACAGAGGATTTTCTTCACTTCCTGTTGTATCTACAGGATAGGAAATTAAGAGACATCTCGACTATGTAATACAAAAAGAAAAAAAAACATGATAGGTTTCCACCATTCCAGCAACCCGCTCCCACTGTGATTGAACACTGCAGGAGCCAGTCAGCGTGTTGGGAGGACCCGATGTTCGCCGACATCCGATGATCGTTCCCAAGAGAGACAGAATGGTGGTGTGCCTATGTAAACAAGGCAGATCGCCATTCTGTCAGAGGGGAAGATAGAGATCTTCTGTTTCTGCTAAGCAGGAACATGGATCTCTGTCTTCCCCCAGTCAACACACAGTTAGCAAGCACTCCCAGGGAACACATTTAACCCTTTTATCGCCCCTGATGTTAACCCCTTCCCTACCAGTGTCATTAGTACAGTGACAGTGCATTTATTTAGCACTGATCATTGTATTAGGGTCACTGGTCCCCAAAAAGTGTCAGACTTGTTAACGGCAATGTCGCAGTCCTGCTAAAAATTGCTGATCGTCTCCATTACTAGAAGAAAAAAAAATCCCACAGTTTTGTAGATGCTATAACTTTTGCGCAATTCAATCAATTTATGCTTATTGGGATTTTCTTTTTACCAAAAACTTGTAGCAGAATACATATTGGCTTAAATTGATGAAAATTAGATTTTTTTTTACTTTTTTTTATTGGATGTGATTTATAGCAGAAAGCAAAAAGCAAAAAATACTTTTTTTTTAAATGTTGGTCTTTTTTTGTTTATAGCGTAAAAAATAAGAACCTCAGTGGTGATCAAATACCACCAAAATAAAGCGCTATGTGTGGGGAAAAAAATGACATCAATTTTATTTGGGTGCAGCGTTGCACATCCATGTAATTGTTAGTTAAAATAACGCAGTGCCGTATCCCAAAAAATGGCCTTGTCATTAAGGGGGTAAACCTTCCAGAGCTGAAGTGGTTAAAGCTGATCTCCAGACAAACAGCTAAATACACAAGTAAAATACATATTGTATATTGTGCATACTATATACAGTTGCAAAAAAAGTATGTGAACCCTTTTGGAATGATATGGATTTCTGCACAAATTGGTCATAAAATGTGATCTGATCTTCATCTAAGTCACAACAATAGACAATCGCAGTCTGCTTAAACTAATAACACACAAAGAATGCAATGTTACCATGTTTTTATTGAACAGTAAACATTCACAATGCAAATGGAAAAAGTATGTGAACCCCTAGACTAATGAGATCTCCAAAAGCTAGTTGGAGTGAGGTGTCAGCCAACTGCAGTCCAATCAATGAGATGAGATTGGAGGTGTTGGTTACAGCTGCCCTGCCCTATAAAAGACACACACCAATTCTGGGTTTTCTTTTCACAAGAAGCATTGCCTGATGTGAATGATGCCTCAAACAAAAGAGTTCTCAGAAGACCTACGATTAAGATTTGTTGACTTGCATAAAGCTGGAAAGGGTTATAAAATAAAAATGTTATTGCTACACTTAGAGGTGCCTTTGTTCTGTTTTTTTACTCAGTTGTGACATGTATTTGTATATCGAGACCAAAGGCGGTGCATCCATAGAGGGCGCAGGGGCGCCGCCCCCTCTCTCCTGCACCGCTCTATCACCAATAGATAGATTCATGCATTGCATGAATCTATCTATTGTCTCCGCTGTCACCCCCTATTCAGGTGTCCGGTCCCTTGTTGGGTGCCAGGCATCTGAATTACAGCGGCGGGTGTGTTTTCGGAAGTGCCTGATTAGAGTTGTCAGCTCTAAAAGGCTTCCTGATTAGAGCCGTGGGCTCTAATAGGCTTCCAAATTGGTAAACAGCGGGCACACTGCTGTACATTCACTGTTTACACGGTGTTGTGTTAAAGAAGCAAATAAATCGCTTCCCTAACACTGGCCCGTCTCTTAGCCAATCAGGTGCTCGGGTCTGGTTATCCTATCACCTGATTGGCTGAAACAGGCCCTATCAGGCTTCCAATCGTAGCAGAGATGACAGAAAGAGGACGGGAGAAGACATGGAGGAATCGGAGCACGGAGGAATCTGAGCGTGGAGGAATCGGAGCGTGGAGGACTTTGCCGAGACAGGTAAGTGCCGGGCAGGGGGGGGCACACTGCCAGCATTTGAGAGGGAACAGTAAGGTCAATTGATGGGGCACACTAGCGTCAATTGATGGGGCACACCTGTGGCAATTGATGGGCACACTGGCATCAATTGATGGGGCACACTGATGGCAATTGATGGGGCACACTGACAGCAATTGATGGGCACACTGGCAGCAATTGATTGGGCATAGTGGTGGCAATTGATTGGGCACACTGACAGCAATTGATGGGGCAAACTAGCAGCAATTGATGGGGCACACTGGCAGCATTTGATTGGGCACACTGGCAGCAATTGACTGGGCACACTAGCAGTATTTGATGGGCACAATAGCAGCAATTGATGGGCACAATGGCAGCAATTGATTGGGCATAGTGGTAGCAATTGATGGGCACAGTGGTGGCAATTGATGGGCACACTGGCAGCAATTGATGGGCACAGTAGCTGTGTTTGATGGCACAGTGGCGGCAATTTATAGGCACAGTGGCTTTGTTTGATGGGCACAGTGGCTGCGCTTGGTGGGCACAGTGGCTGTACTTGATGGGGTTTTTTTTTTCAGTTTGTTTGCGCCCCCCCCAAAATTTGGAGCACCAGCCGACAAAACATTGCTTATATATCAAGTTAAAATGTATTTATAAATGTTGTCTTGCAAAACACTCTCACTTTTACTGTATAAACGTGTGTAATATGTGTAAACAATCATTTGGTAGACTGACCATTTCATTTTAATCACCCCTCATGCGTGCTATCCTGGTCTTCACCCAGTCCCCTCTGGGTGTACCTGTGTATCTACCTTCTAAGGAAACTGAACATCAGCCTGTTGTAAGCAAAGAAAGTTTTTTTTTTTAGAATAAGCTTGCTGTGCCTTTTTTTTTTTCAGTGCATGCTTCAGAGACTGAAATAAAAGCTCTGCTAAAACTGTCAAGAGTATAAGATAGCGCAAGGATCAAAAGAGATGGGAAATGGCTAGAGAGTATGACAGCAGAAAATGTCAGCAACAGATATACAGCGATAGATTGATAAGCGTGTTTAGGAAACAGCCAGATAAGGGCAGCAAGGCGTATTTATATGTCACTGCTAAGAAAAACTATAGAACCAGAATTCTGAGGCTTAACTAGAAATGCTGTATGATGACTGGTATGGAAGGTAATCTGTAACAGGAAACCAAGCAACTAGCTCTCATATACATACAGTAATTATGGAGCTGCTAAAGGCTTTCTCAGTGTTAGCTTATAGTAGGCAATCTACTGTAGCTTTAGATAAGCTTTTCTCAACCCTTTCAACATCCTTGAAATTTTCAAGCTTAGGGAACCCCTGCTAATAATTACTAAAGCTACAACTCATAATACATTCGTTTGATGATCAGTGGGAAGAATGCTCCTTACACTTGTGGTCATTGGGAAGAATTACCCCCTTATGCCGTGTACACATGACCAGACTTTTCGACGAACTTGGTCTGGCGGACAATCCGACGGACTTTGCGGCTGAGGTCCGCCAGACTTTCAAACGAACGGCCACCCACGATCACTCCAAAAGTCCGACGGATTCGAACGTGATGATGTAGAATAAGGGAGTTCATAGTCAGTAGCCAATAGCGGCCCTAGCGTTGGTTTTAGTCCGTCGGACTAGCACACAGACGACCGGATTTTTCGACCAGACTCGAATCCGTCGGAAAGATTTGAAGCCAGTTTTATTTCTAGGTCCGCCAGACTTTTGGGAAGAAAAAGTCTGCTGGAGCCCACACACGATCGAATTGTCCGACGGATTCCAGTCCGCCGGACCAAGTCCGTTGAAAAGTCCGGTCGTGTGTACGCGGCATTACAGATAGCTAAAAAGACCAATGGTGTTAGTGGGAACTGAGAGGCAGAAATTGCTGATTGCTCAAGGAACCCCTAGTAACTTTTGGAGGAACCCTAGGAATAATTGGAACTCTGGTTAAGAAACCCTGTTCTAGACCGAGAGATTACAAGATTAACCACTTGGGCCCTTAATAACCAGGCCATTTTTTACAATATGACACTGTGTCGCTTTAACTAACAATTGCGACGTGCGACGTTGTACAAAAACAAAATTGATGTCCTTTTTTCCCACAAATAGAGCTTTCTTTTGGTGGTAATTGATCACCTCTGCGATTGAATTTTTTGCTCTATAAACAAAAAAAGAGCGACAATTTTGAAGAAAAAAACAATATTTTTTACTTCTTTCTATAATAAATATCCCCACATTTAAAAAAAAACAACTAATTTCTTACTCAGTTTGGGCCGATATGTATTCTTCTACATATTTTTGGTAAAAAAAATTGCAATAAGCGTATATTGATTGGTTTGCGCAAAAGTTATAGCGTCTACAAAATAGGGGATAGATTTATGGCATCTTTATTGCTAACTTTTTTTTTTACTAGTAATGGCAGAGATCTGCGATTTTTTTATCAGGACTGCGACATTACAGTGGACAGATCGTCACTTTTTTGGGACCATTGACAATTATACAGCTATCAGAGCTAAAAAAAACACTGATAAAGGGGTTAACACTAAGGGGCGGTCAAGGGGTTAAATGTGTGCCCTAGGGAGTGTTTCTAACTGTGGGGGAATGGGACTGCCTGGGGGAAGAGACGGAATGTTGTTCCTAAGCAGTAGGAACAACTGATCAGTCTCCTCACCCCTGACATAATGGAGATCTGTCTATTTACATTGACAGACCTCCGTTCTGTCTCTGTGTGGGGCAATTGCGAGTGCCTGGCGGACATCGTGACCACCGGGGACACGTGCATCGGGTAAGTCGTTGTGCCTAGTGGTCTTAGAACAGCTGATGTACAGCTACGACTGATCTCCCAGGGGAGCCAACCTGCTGCAGTATAACTGCAGCGGCTGGTCGGGAAGCAGTTAATCATATTCCAAATTGGAGGCCAGCCTTGGCCTTAACAAGAAAGAAATATGTCTGCCAAGATTGGTGGATGGGGATAGTGGTCATACCTGTAGTTGGGATGCTATGACCCTTTACAACTCTTTAGTATTGCCCACATAAAGCAGAGTGCTCTGGATGGAAAGGTGCTGCAACAAGATCATCCACATAAAGGAGGTACAGATTATAGGTACAAAGTACAGGCACTGTTATAATTTGCAGGAAAGATCTCTTGTATATCATGAACATGTATTTATTTAAAAGTCTTCATCAAAAATGACAGCGGAAAGAACAAAGTGAATGTGTTTATGGGTGTGAGTATGTGTAAGTTTCAAATCTATGTAGTCAAATAGGGTTAGAAATATAGACAATGATTTAATAGAGGGGAAGGCATACAGGACAAAACCATAAGAGGAGGGAAGGAGGGGTACAGGAGATCCCGTGAGACCCAATCGACTGCGTGGTCAGTAACAGCAAGAGAAGGGAGCGATGTAGGTATAGGTGATTATTCTAGTCCAGCCATGGGCTCCAATCTTTCAAAAGTGTCGGGCAGCATAGATGTTAGCTTTCTGTGTATCCTTGTCCCCTGAAATCCTAATTGTAATATTTAATAGGGACGTTTCCCCACATATCCACTGTGTTTGGTCATATGATCTAATCTGTGATGTCATATGACCAAATGTAAGGGACATGTACGCGTGTCCCCTAGCCTTTCATCAGCAGTTCTACTCTGGGAGTGTGTGCAAAGATTTATTTAGAGGTAACAAGGGATAATAGTTTCTGCAAGAGTGGAGTGCAGCAATTGGTGGTAATCCAAAATTTGTTCCCCCCCCCCCCCCCCCCCACAAAAGCTACACCATCAGAGTTTAACAGCTGAACCCAGATTACACACATAGCTGAATGAGTCTAATGCCCCGTGCACACGATCCGAATATCATACGACCGTTTGTACGACCATTTTCCGTTAATAATCACAACTAGAAATTGAATAGCTAAATAAAGTCACGAAAATTCTGGTACAATAGAAAAAAAATTGGAAGTAATGTCATGTGTTGTAATGTATTTGTATTGTATTTTCGGATGACAACAATACTGACTAAATGAAAATTGTACGATCTGGAATCGTACGAGGAAAATTTCTGTGAATGTCCGATCAAATAATATCGGATGAACGGTCGTGATCGGCTGTCGAAAGTAGTGTACACACGATCCAAAAATCGTACAATCCTTCCTCGGATGACTGTTTTCTACAGGACCCTTTTTTTGGTCCGCACTGGAATCAGATCGCATGGGCTTTCACATCCATGCGATCTGATTCCTGTACTATTTCACAGTTCGTACTGCAATCTGCGAACTGATCTGGGGTGTCATTAACTTTACATTGACACCCACAGCGGTTCACAGAGGGCTGTGTGAACTGCCTGTGAGTGACATGCGATATGGGAACCCGCATTGGAATTGAGCCTGTTCCCATCGCACATGTGTGGACCCAGCATATGGAGTCATTTGTCCCTTCCCTCTCCTTCTATAGGACCCTTTAGTTAGAGCAGCTGTTCTCAACCAGGGTTCCTGCAGAGGTTGCTAATTCTTTGAGCTGTGGCTGTTTACGGTCCCATTAGATGCTGTCTCCATGATTCTGCGGCCAATGCCACTTGACAAAGCCATCTACTTCACTTGAGTCATCTCTTTAGCTGTCCCCTGAAGTTCCCTGAAACCTGAAAAAGTATTTTAAGGGTTCATCTGGGAATGGAAGGTTGAGAAAGGCTGAATTAGCGCGATGGCTAAATCTGCATTGTTTAATTGTTATGGGTGACATCTCTAGTATTTTATTTTTATTAATATAATAAAATATTTAATACAAGTATGAATAAAGTGGACTTTTAATAAAACGACATCTATAGTTATATTTTATATAGTTATCTTACATATACAGTATGTGTTATATCTATAAACTAGGCCTAAAAGAGGGGTTATTGCAGAGGAAAGAAGGTTTTGAGTAAAAATTAGGGACTGTTTTTTCAACTGATGGAAGGTTAGGAGCTATGGTTTTACATCGTATTGTCTATATGTATGGCACTAAATACACCTGAAGTTCTTTACCGTTCTTGTTTGGCTAGAAGGAAAACCCGCAAAGCTGTGTTATCAGCATTCCATGAACAATTATTTCTCATGTAGGTGGTCCAACCTTTCAATCACAGTTGGCTTGTGTCTGGTCAGCACCCCTAAAGTGGGTTAGAGAAGAAAGCAACTGCGAATCATCTGCTGTAACAGATGCCGCTGCCATAGACTTAACCAGTCATTTATACTGCAGTGTGACTGGTCAAACTTCCTTGCTGGGTGCAGTCACGTTTCATTGATAGATGATTCATCTTATTTCAGTGTGTCTCCAGGCTATCGAATGTAGAGATCTGTTCTTCAGCATAAAAAAAGGAGAAGCTCTTTTCTGTGTATTTATAGACAGATAAAAAAAAAAAGCTTTAGGAATTGCCTGAGCGTTCAGTTTCCAGATTCAACTTTCACCAAGTGTCAGGCAATGACCCTGGCATTTGACCTCCTGTGGAGACGTGATGTGACAGGTCATAGTGTACAAGAGACAGTCTAAGAATAATGCAGACAATATAGATAGAATTTTCTTTGCTGGTAAATTCCTGCTGAAATGAATATGGCCGATTTATCAGTGTCTGAGGAACTGTAAAGAAGAACTCTAGACTGTGATTTCTAATTGCAGTACTGTTAAGCTCTCTAAATATATGTAGTTACTGTGTTTCAGTTTCTGAAGCTGGTAGGGCTGCTAATATTCAGTACATGTAATCTGCAACACCAGGCACCTAGAATAATTTCATATCTGTTTATACTCTGTTTTACACTCATGGAACCTTGCTCTTTCTGCACTTTTTGTTACTGGTTTAGGCCTGATCAGATAAGTCATGGAAAAGTGACCACACATGGAGGCATTGACAACAGGAAGGAAGATCTGCAACCATTCTGTAAGCTTGTACAGTAAAAAAATAGAACCCAAGTCTCCAAGATATAGTCAAATGTAGTCAAAATCTGTCCTTGCATTAGGGCCTCGTGCACTGCAAGTGTTAGATTCTCATTAAAGCTGAACTCCAGCTTTTCATACACTTTACATTTTTCTTTGGGCCAAGCTGTCCCGAATCCCTCACTAGCTGGGGCTACATACAGTGCATCGCCCTAGGTTCCGCATTCGAAACAAGACTTTCAGTCTCATACCCGGAGCACAGTGAAGTTTATCACAGCAGCACTCAGCCATTCATAGAAAGCAATGTATTCTAAGAATGAATGCAAAGCTTCCTCAGATTGTCTGAGTCAGAGAGGCGGGCTGATGATGTAACAACCTCTGATTTAGCCAATCAGGGGAAGCTCTGTATTCATTGTTAGAATACAATGCTTTCTCTGAATGGCTGAGTGTTGCTGTGATAGACTCTACCAGGTTGGAGCCGAGACTTCCAGTCTCATACCAGGAATACAGAACACCATGCAGTATACTGTATGTAGCTGAGGCTACATACAGATCATTCCACACATCCAGTGGCCTCATATGTAGAGAGGGACATAGTAAAGTGTATAAAAAGCTGGAGTTCAGCTTTATGTCTAGGGGGATTTAAAAAGGCAGTTAGTTACATTTACCTTACCCCTGCTCCAGGGTTCTCCTTCTTTTCCTCCAGTGCTCCAGGCTGTGGATGGGCCTTCTGCATCATCATATACAATGTAGGGCTATTGTTACTGTATTGTATATGGAGGAGGCAGGAGTGTGACTGAGGCTGGGGAGCGCCTTAAAGAAGAGGCTTTTCAGGATTGTTGCATCCCTGGAGGGATCCTGCTGGATTGAGGAATAATGTAAACTGCAAGGCATTCTGTAAATGGAGCTCGAGGGCAGCTGCTCGACACGAAACCCAGAAGTCAATGGCGACCACTATAGTAAAAGAGACTATTACATTGATTTCCAGCTTCTACAAAGATTCCGCAGGTAGGGCATATGCATACCTCCATACTTTCTGAGATGGGAATGAGGGACATCTATTAGCATAAGTGTGTAGGCATAAGACACACCCCCTAACATGTTCCCCTTAATGGAGAATTATACAAAAAAGTTAATTTTTTACCCTTACTATTCCTTTATATTGACTTTTGAAATTTACAAAAGCAATTTAGAAGTTGGATGAAAGGTTTAGCACTGGAAAATACATTTAGATAGATAAAAAGTGCATTTTAATGCATTTTATATACAACCGTAGCACTGGCTTGGTATTGTCTCTGTCAGGGCTGTCTTTAATATCAATTGGACCCTGGGCAAACATTTTCTTGGGCCCCCCCCCCATACAATTTCGCTCTCCACCTGCTCTGAGACATACAATAAATAGCAGCTGGACTTAAAATCAGTTTACTGTATCAGGCACCGATTGCGATTGGTTGCCAGAGGTTGCAATGTATCATTACCACTTCCTGACTGGTAGCTAGAGGTTACAGCACAAGTTACGGCTCACTGATTAGTTGCTAGATATTACAGCACATGATTTCTGCTTGTTGATTGGTTGCTAGAGATTACTGTACATCAATACTGCTCACTGATTGGTTGCTAGAAGCTACAGCACATAATCTCCTCACTGCAGGGGGCAAGATATACATATGAATGCCACCTTTATTTACATATCTATGCCACCGGATGCAGCTATTTACATATGCATGTCACCCCTATTTACATATGATTGCCAGTTATTTACATGTAAACACAGGGTCTGCAGGTGAGTCATCTGTACACAACAATAGGGCAGAGCTGGGCAGTATTAGTAGCAGAACTTCACACAGGGATATTGGGTCACAGCACAGGACTAAATTTTCAAGGGATGAGGGAATTTAAACTGGGATAGTTGGCAAGCATGAAGCAGCTGCTTTGGGCCCCACAACAATGACAGGGCCCAAGGCAGCTGCCCCTTTTGCCCTGCCTTAAAGACAGCCTTGGTCTCTGTAATATATGAAGATTATTGCTCTCTGAAACATTGCATTGCATTTTCTGGCTAAAGTGATAGCAGCCCAGGAGAGACTATATTGGGTACAGCTGCAGATTGGTTACTGCTGTAGCTAAGAAGGAAGCCCACTCATAACAACAAAAACAAGGAAGGACAGGATTGGATAGCAGCACAGGAGAGCTGTGATTGGGGGGGGGGGGGGGGGTAGAGAGGAAGACACAGGAGGAGAGACATAGACTGGCATTGTGGCAGTCAGACAGGGGAATGTGTCCCATGTGCTTTTCTCCTGAGCACTTCCAGAGCCTGGGATTCTGTATGTGACTCTCCTAGGGAGGTGCAGACTTGAGAGGGGAGTTTGCAGCGTGTTCAGTCCTTTTTCGCCTGATTACCGAAGATGTGCTAAGAGTGCAGTGAAATCTAGAAACAAATTTCAGTACTGCAGCAATCATCATCATCATCATCCTGTTTGGAGAATTCTGCGGCCTGTGTTGCTCCCATCGCCATCCAGTTGACTGAGACAGCGATCAATCTACCAATTGCTGGAAGGAACATATATCAAGTGCATCTAATGGTGAGAGATCTTCTGCCATCCTTATGTGAGTGGATTTTGCTTAATTCTGCTAGGTCCTATTTATGGCTAATGCAGTTCTATCTGAAGGTGGATCATGACATCTGTTAATCTTTATTACCTTGTGACACTTTGCGAAGATACCCCTTTCCATTCTGTGGATTACAAATATTGCTTCACAAAAGTCTGAGTACTCAAACACAGGATTTAAAGGGCCCCAACGCTGGCAGACTCTGTGTGTGTGTGAATGTGAATAAAATTCCCCCGCTTTTTCGCCCATGGACAGACTACCCGACTCCCCCAACAGCCTTGCCCATCCCCTGCTTACCGCCACTCTGCCCCCAATAACTTTGTTACCCATGCCGGGGTTTTATAGTTGCCCACAGCAAACCCACGGTTAATGTCACAGCTGACCTCCACCAAGGACCCTGTTCCACAGATTGATGCAGCCTGTTTAGTTGGTATTATTCCCTCAGCACATGTGATGCAGGCTCCCTCCCTGTTTACCTCTGTTCTTCCCCTTGTGTGTTTTTTTTTTTTGTTTATTGCTATCTTTTCAAGTGATATCTAAGTTGTTTGACATACCTAATTTCAGAGGTATGATGAAACTGGAGGATGGCAGCCTGCAGGCTCACTTGGCTCTACTAAATTCACTGGTATGAGCTATCATGACCGCAGAATCCAGATCAAAGGTCCTAGTATAGTGTCCCATCTTACGGGGCATACCCGGTCAGAAAATTGGAGCTGAAACACCTGCAGGCTCGTCCAAAGGTACCCTTCATGAACCTGAGGTTATTGTTGTCTACGCAAAATACTGTAGACTTGGTTATGTTTGCCTTTGTTTATATATGTATTCAGAGCATATTTACTGGTCCAGGTTATTAAAACACGATCCTTACACCTGTGTCTTTCTGGTATAGCGTTACACGCAGACGGATGAAAATGTAGTAGATCATTATCGTCCTAGGGTACCCTTTCATTTAGAAGCAAACCCCATGCAGCAAAATCCTATTAGCCTCTTTTTTTTAGGCACCTTTTGTCTTTCTGTCTTGCCTCCTATCTGATGATCCACATCCTGCCTCTCTTTGTATATCCCGCTCAAACCCCCACTCCGATTATTAATTCGAACAACCTCGAAACCTTACTCACCCCCTTGATATAAATCTGAATTCAAACTTAGTGTACGTGTCCATGCCACTACATGCTTGTAACTGCTCTCCTGATCTTTTTCTTTCTCGGTTAGCACCCTCCCCAACTCTCCAAAAAGCCGCACATCCCTTACATCTCATCGAAAACAACTACCAATACAGAGCCCACATATGTGTTTTGACAGACCTCCGGAGTAGCCGAGAGTTCGACCACTCTGAGACCCGTAACTACCACACCCACACCCAGCAAACTCAGGTAGTCACTGCTGACCTTTTCCGGACCCCTTCCCCCTTAAGGGTAAGTCAGCTGGTCTAGACACTTACCCCCGGATACCAGACCTTATTTCCCATATCTAACTCCCCGATCCCACCCTCACACCCTACTTGCTCCTCTGTCCCCCTGTCCCATTTCTCCTACTCTAACCCCCTCTAGATCGCCGCACACGCTTCCACCCCGCTACAACCTATCACCCCCCCCCCCACAACCAGACCGCTCATCTCTCTCTCCCCCCTGGTTTGAACTCCCCCCAGTTCAGGGAAATCTAATTTACCTCCTTATACCACATGGTTCCTACCATAACCCTCCCGCAACTTTCATCTCCACCTCGGTCGCTCAAACTCGTCTCTCTAAACACAAAAGCACTCAATAAACCAGAAAAAAGGTCGCAAGTACTCACCATGATGCATAACATGAAGGCAGACATCGTTTTCCTACAGGAAACACACTTCAAGAATGGATCTATCCCCAAACTCAAAAACTATCGCTACCCCTGGCCTTCCACGCGACGGACCCAAACTCAAAAATAAAAGGAACTTCTATTCTCTTAGCCAAAGACCTCCCCTTTCATATGACAGACACCCTTAAAGATGAACAAGGGCGATACATCTTCCTAAAAGGCACAATATGGAACATACCTATTACATTTGCCAATATTTACAGTCCGAACACTTCACAGGTCCCCTTCTTTAGAATGGTCACCCGACTACTGACTACATTTCAAACGGGACTCTTAATCCTAGGGGGGGATTTCAACATTCCATTGAACTCCCTCCTCGACTCCTCCACAGGTACCTCCCAGCTTCCATTCCGTGCACTGAGACAAATCAGGCTATCCTTACAAGAACTCGCCCTTCACGACACATGGAGAACAATGCACCCTGATACTAAAGACTACACTTTCTTCTCTGCCCCTCACAATAAATATTCTCGCTTAGATTACCTCTTCATTAGTCAACGAGATATTCCCCTCCTCTCTGCTTCTTCGATTGAACCTATGACTATCTCGGATCACAATCCAATCACTCTACGTCTGACGTTTCCTCTCACCACCCACACCACTAAAATATGGAGACTCGACCCCAACCTACTAACAGATAAGGACAGGGTAAATAAGGTGGCAGCGAATATCTCCAACTATTTTGTAGACAATGACACCCCTGACACGACACCGTTAACCCAATGGGAGGCACACAAGTGCGTGATACGAGGACATCTCATCTCCATGGCCTCATCTATAAAGCGTGACCGACAGAAACAAATGAACGAGCTACTCATGAAAGATACAGACACTGGAAAGAAAACACAAACGAGACTTAGCCCAACGCACCCTAGAGGAACTCTCTGAAACTCGAAAGAATCTCCTAGAGCTATTGGATCAAAAAATCAAAAAGAAACATACACTATCTCAGAAGCTCTTCTACGAGCATAGCAACAAAAGCGGACACTTACTGGCACAAGTACTGCGCACTAAGAGAGCCAAAATAATGGTTCATCAGCTTAAAACATCAAACGGAAACACAGTACAGAGTAGCCCAGATATTGCGCATACCTTCGAGCAATTTTACACACGCTTATACGATATAAAAGCCTCTGAGCCCACTCAGATAGGATTACAAGCTAGGAAAGACCTCATTGACAATTTTTTACAAACTCACTGCCCCAAAGCGCTGTCTCCAGAAATCTCCACCCAATTAGACCTACCCATTTCAAAACCTGAATGGGATGCAGCCCTGAAAAACCTAAAACCCGGGAAAAGTCCGGGCCCGGACGGTCTCTCGGCGGTTTACTATAAATCATTTGCAGAAGTCCTACACACTCCATACCTCAAGGCATTTAACTCACTTTCCCCAGAACTCCAGCTTTCACCCCCTATGTTGGAAGCCCACATCACTGTAATACCGAAGGAAGGAAAAGACCCCACACTAACTGCAAACTATAGACCGATCTCCCTTTTAAATTTGGACATAAAAATTTTCGCCAAAATCATAGCAAATCGTCTGCTCCCCCTCCTTCCTAGTATTATTGATCAGGACCAGGTAGGCTTTATCCCTGGCAGAGAAGCCAGGGATAACACTTTAAAAGCTATTAATCTCCACCACTTCCTCACCTCTACCAGTACAGCGGGTTTCTTTCTATCATTGGATGCGGAGAAGGCGTTTGACAGGGTCGCCTGGGAATATATGGAAGCAGTTCTCCAAACTATGGGCGCAGGACGCCGCTTATTGAGCTACATAATGGCATTGTATTCCAACCCGATAGCGCGAGTCAGAGTCAATGGCGCCCTGTCGGACTCCTTCTCCATCTGTAATGGTACGAGGCAGGGCTGCCCCCTTTCCCCAGTCCTCTTCGTCCTCACCCTTGAACCCTTTCTGAGAAGTCTGAGATCTAATATAGACATTAGAGGTGTACAAACCACCATCAAAGAATACAAACTGGCCGCCTATGCCGATGATATTCTCCTTTTCCTCACCGACCCGCATATCTCTCTACCCAACCTTCTAAAAGAATTCCATCAATTTCAACTAGTCTTAAGATCAACTTCTCTAAATCCCATGCTCTAAATGTATCTCTCCCCAGTAGTGTAGTAGCCCAATGCAAAAGTAACTTCCCCTTCCAGTGGAAGGAGGACCATATAACTTACCTAGGAATCCAGCTCCCACATTGCCTAAAGGATCTATACAGCAAAAACCATCTCCATATACTACAAAACCTCACTAATGATTTTAAACGGTGGAACAAACCCATCTTTTCCTGGTTCGGTAGAGCAGCCATATTAAAAATGAACGCCCTGCCCCGCCTTTTATACATCTTACAAGCAGCGCCTATCCACATACCCACCACCTTCATTAAGAGTTACAAGAGTATCTGTACGCGCTTCCTTTGGGGGGATCGTAAACCCAGACTCAGCTATCAACACCTGTCATTACCCAAGCTCAAAGGGGGGATAGGTCTCCCCGACATAAAAAACTATTACAGGGCCTGTCAGCTCACTAGGATAGTGGATTGGAATATTCACAACGGCATTAAGGACTGGATCCACCTAGAAGCCTCCTTTACCCCACTACCACTACATTCCTTACCATGGATTCCCCATAAACACATTGCAAGAGATACCCTCTCACACCCCCTGATTGGTCCAACATTGAGAAGCTTCAGAGAGTCGTGCAAAGGGACTTCTCTCTCATCGACACCTGGTCCTCTCACTCCAGTTCACCTAAACCCAGACTTTCCACCTGGTCTACACAGAAATTTCCTGAATGAGTCCTGGCCACACAAAAAGTCCTTGATATGCCACTTCTTTGCTCAAGGCAAAATTATACCCTATGACAAACTACATTCCGACAGCGAAAACCCCCCCATCTCCCCTTGGAACTATTTACTTCTGACCCACTACCTCAAGGAGATGGACAGAAAATTCAAGGTCTCTAGATCCACATCTCCATTTGAATCCTTATGCCTAGCCGATACCCCGCAACGTCACCTTCTCTCGGTAACGCATTCCATGCTATTCTCAAATATCGGGCAAGGCTTGCTTAATGTGGGAGAGAGACCTTGACTTATCACTTGCCCCAGAAGACTGGAAACAGATATACCAGACCATACACAAAGGTTCCGTTAAGGTCACAACACAAGTAAACGGATATAAAATCCTGACGCGTTGGTACCGTACCCCTACGTTAGTTCACAAGTATAGCCTAGACCACCCAGATACATGCTGGAGGTGTCAAACAGATAAAGGAACCATGCGACACATCTTCTGGGACTGCCCCATAGTGCATTCGTTCTGGACTGAAGTCCACCGTATCACTACCAAGGTCACCACCTTCACCATGGAATTTTCACCAGCCCAGTTCCTCCTGCACTACCCAATTTGTGCTCGCACGACACACTACCTGAAGTCACTTGCCATGCACATGGTGAATGCTGCAAAACAATGCATCCCTACTCACTGGGGATCGCCACACCCACCGACTATCAAAGAATGGTTCACTAGGATTGCCAGAATAGCAGAAATGGAGAGACTGATTTCCATAGCGAATGACACGCCCACTAAATTCTCTGTGAAATGGGCCTGCTGGACCCACTTCCTAACAACATCAGAATATCGCGATTTGACCACCCCCAGTACAAGGCGAGTAAGCCCCCCGGAATAGAGGACCCACTTCTATACTGAACAACCCCACTACCACATGCCCAAAGTATATAATCTCCTAACCACGGAAGAGTTGTAGAACTGATTCCCCCCCTCACACCTACCCCTACGGGGGGAGAGAGGGATGAGACGAGATGAGACGAGACCCTTTCCACACCCCCCATTCCCCTCCCCTTAACCCTCTATACCTCTCTATCCCTCCCCACACTCACTTTACCCCCCCCTTATTAATCCCCCCCTGTGTTCATCCTGAAGACCACTAAGCAATATTAGAAGCCAAACGCCTTATCCAGACTCATATAGGTTAGATAAAGGTTTACTCCTCAAGACGACTGAGGCGAGAATGTCAATTAATCTTTCACCATGGGAACACCCCCACATTTAAAAGGCTTACTAGAGAATGAGCCAAGGAACCTACCACAAATGAGGAATAGCTTGGGTAGTACTGACGCGTTCCCAAAGGCTTTATTCCGATAGCTATTCATATTGATATGCATTTCTATAGGCCTCTTGCCTCAAACTACAGAGTGCTTAATGGATGATTTGATGTTTTGTCCTGGATAAATGTCATGCTCACCTTCTTTTTTTTTCTCGTGTACGAACAAGTGCTTCTATATCACTGTCAAGTAAACAGTTTTTTTCGGTTCTTTCAATAAAAAATTTTCATGGAAAAAAAAAAAAATTCCCACTGGCCAGCGGTTAGCTAGAACCCACGAGACCTAGATAGGCTCTTATAGTCAGTAAAATCACTTTTGGGCAATTGTTGGACATTATTTTTGTATTGTGCAACTGACAGTTTCGTTCACCACTCGCTCAGTGTATTTCAGGCAAGGCCTCTCACTGTCGGTTAAAGTGAACAAACACCAATCCTGTTTTAATTTACTGAGCAGTTGAATTATTTCATTGCATTTAATATTGGTATTCTGTTAATCAGTTTATCTCTTTTCCGGGCTTATTGCTAGTTCTAATAAAGCCCAGCTAAAAGTTTAAACAGTGTATTGGTGTTACTTGGATCCAGATGAGGGTGAGCCATCACTGGTGTGGGACAGAAGACCAGTATATTACAGTGATACTTGCGGGGTTAACTCTACACGTGGGGGTTCTCATCTGGGATACCTTCTGGTCCCTGTCAGAGTGATGACTACCTCTCCCAGCCAAGTCACCATGATAATTATGAGGCTCACTGGTGCCACCTGGACTGAGAAACAGGTCCAGTAAGTAGTGTCAGCTTTGATGCCTGATCAGAAAACATTCATATTGGACCTGAAAGTTGATCAGACAGCCTCTCGAACCTATGCTTTGCTAGAATGGAAAAGAGGGATCTCAACCTGTTTCCAGGGAGTTGGCATACAGTTACCAGGGGACCTCAAAGCTCAGCTTATACAGCCAAGTATGCTGGATGATCACCTTGAAAAGGCTAGATCAACAACATCAGGACCAGGAGTATCAGCTACTACTTCCACCCCAACTGCAGGGCTCCCTTCTGCTACATTCTTTACCAATATGGGAAAGCTGGTGGAAACGTTGGCGCAAAACTCTGCCAATTATGGATATCAAAAGTTGTGGATCTATTCCAGGAAGGTCCCTGTTAAATCTGAGGAAGAGGACTTTGAAATCTGGATAGATCAGGGCAGTGCAGGCTGTGGAAGAATGGGTAGTCACTGACACAGTAAAAAGACAAAGGTTATTCGAGAGCCTAAGAGCTCCCACTTCAGATGTAATCAGAAATCTAAAAAGGGACAAGCTGGCCTGAGTGTCTAGAAGCTTTACAAGAGATTTTTGGAAGGGTAGAGGACTGCGCTGAGCTAATTTTATATGTTCTCACACGCCTATCAATATGAAGGAGAAGAGTTATCCACTTATGTCTGGCGGCTGGATAAAATCCTTCATCAGGTCATTCTAAGAGGAGGCATGGAGCTCAGTCATGCAAGAAAAGCTTTGTTGGATCAAATTCTTAAAGGAGTATTACCACTGGATCCCATAATGTTGACATTTCGGACTAGAGACCAGAACAAGCCATTGACTTATTCCAAATTGGTCAAAGCTATCCTAGAAGAAGAAGCTTTAATTAGTGCTAAAAAAACTGCTAGTGCTTCACATGCAGATTTCACTGTAGAAGTAGGAACCACGGGCACAGTGGAAGTTCAGTCCGAAGTAATGGCTTTGAAAACTCAGATGTCACAGATGATGGAGTTGAGGACATCGCTGCCTGCCAGGATTGCCATACCAGACATTGAAACCAACCAGGGCAGAGGCAATACAGAATGTTCCTGCTGAAGAGCCCTCTAGTTCAGTGGTCTGCTATAATTGTGGGGGTATTGGTCACTATCAATGTGACTGTCCCAGCTCACCAAAGCCATGAAGAGAACATTATAACCCAGCGGGATACTCCAGAGGACCCTGGTGAGGGAGCCAGCTGGGTGTGCATCTAGGTCAACTTGCTCCAGTTCCCAAGTCTTAAACGAAGGGCGGATAAGGCCTAAATCTCTGTACCAAACCTCACCCAAAGCCTTTGTTAAGCTGCCCAAACTACTCTCAGAGTCGAGTCCCAGATCACGGGAGGTTGGTGCACACCACACCCAAAACCATCAGTCCAGACTACAATGGAAACGGGCACAGGTCAAAAGAGGGATTGAAGTCCAAACATCCGAGCAAGCTGCACCAAAACAGCCAAGAAGTTCCCTGACAAGCTAGTGGGTCCTTCTCCTATAGTGACAGTTCAGGTGGAAGGTGTATACACAAAAGCCCTTCTAGACTCTGGCACCAAAAGTGACTCTAATTTATCATTATTTCTATGATAAACACCTGAAACACCTGGCAGAAGTTAGAAAATCTAGAGATCTGGGGTATAGGCACTAAGAAGCTCCCCTATGATCGATGTCTTCCAGTCAAGCTTAAATTTGGCCTATCTGATATAGGTGCAGACAGAGACTTCTGACACATTGGCCATTGCATGTCCCCACCCCGTGGATACTAATCTGAGTTTTTTTATGATTGTGGGGATGAACATTGACTTGATTCGAAGGTTACTCACTCCTCAGGTCTCAGAGGGTGAGGCTGCAGTTAAAAGTGTATATCTGATGTTGTTCTCAGCGTATCAGCCATTGGTCCAGGGACAAAAGGCCCCAACAGAAGGAGTGGGAAAATTGTGGAAGTTGGACAAAACGGAAAAGGTCTTGCAGCCAGGTGAAGTAGCATGTGTGCGGGCTTCAGTCAAACTGAATTGGGACCAACCTGGTCCTTATGTTATCCTTGAAGGTGACCCACAGGAGACAGATTCAGGTTTGGAACTGATTCCGGTAGTCATTTCTATGAGGGACGTACAGGGAACCTATGGAAAGGATCCTGTCAGTGTTCGTAATGTTGCTGATTCTTCAGTGAAGCTTAAGGCCCGAATGATGATAGGGCAGGTAAAACCAGCCACACCCATCACACAACATGGTGTAGTAGGGGAAGAGTTACCAGAGGAGTATTTCTATCCAAAAGGCTCTCCTATGACATCTGAATGGAAAGAACGGTCAAAAACACAACTCTTGTAGTGGAGGAATATTTTCTCTAAAAACGAGTTTGATGTGGGATGCGCAGAGTGCAAAGAAACATATTCGTCTATAAGAGGATAGGCCATTTTGAGAAAGGTCTCGACAAATCTCATTAGCTGATTTAGATGACCTTAGAGAACATATTGCAGTTTAAGAGGACAGGAATGATTCGGGAGTCCTGAAGTCCCTATGCTTCTCCCATTGTGGTGGTGAGGATGAAAAATGGGTCAATAAGGCTGTGTATCGATTATCGCACTCTCAACAAAAGAACCATCCCAGACCAGTACACCACTCCACTAATAGAAGATGCCCTGCAATGCCTTTCAGGAGCCAAATGGTTCAGTGTGTTCATGCATCCAGACAACCAGGAGAAAAACACTTTCATCTGCTCTGTGGGGTTCCTTGAGTTTGAGTGGATGCCACAGGGTCTGTCTGGAGCCCCTGCTACATTCCAACTGTTGATGGAATGGACTGTTGGTAACATGAACTTAATTGAAGTGTTAGTGTACCTAGATGAAATCATTTTCTTTGGACAGACTTTGGAAGAACATGAGGAGCGTCTAGAGAAAGGGGTTGAAGATGTCCCTTGAGAAGTTCCAGTTCTACCAGTCATCAGTCACCTACTTTGGGCATGTTGTCATGTTCTCAGCGGAGAGAATGGCCACTGACCCCAAGAAGTTGGAAGCCATTACCACTTGGCCCAGGCCCAGAAATGTGCAAGAGCTGAGATCTTTTCTTGGGTTCTGCTCCTACTACAGGAGGTTTGTGGAGGGATTTGCCAAAATAGCCAGACCTCTCACTGAACTTTTGCGGGCTGGAGATGATGAAGGAGAGCAAGAGGTCTCAGAAGTAGTCCGACAAACTAGTGGAGCGAGAGTCTCAGGAGTTCATAGAGGAAGAGTGGTCTGATCAATGCGAACACGCTTTCCTTCAATTGAAACAGAGCTTGACCAATGCACCAGTTTTAGCCTATGCTGACAACTGCAAGCCCTATGAGCTCCATGTTGATGCCAGCAGACAATGGACTAGGTGGTGTTTTGTACCAAGAACATGATGGAAATCTGAGACCTGTTGTGAGTCAAAGCCTTATTCTATCTGAGAGAAATCGCCCTACCCAAAAGTTAGAATTTTTGCCATTGAAATAGGCTGTTGTGGATAAGCTGAAAGAATACCTGTATGGTGCAGAATTCCAAGTCAAAATGGATAACAACCCACTCACATATGTCCTTACCACGGCCAAACTAGATTCCATGGGACATCTATGGTTGGCAGCACTTTCTAGTTTTCGTTTCAGCTTGAAGTACTGACCTAGAGTTGGAAATAGGGATGCTGATGCTCTGTCAAGGAGACCCTATGACCCTCTAACTCATAAGGACGGGTGGACACAACTGATGACAGAAGGCATTCAGGCTTTGTGTCAAGGGATTGAGTACTGAGCCAGAGGAGCATCAGGGGCCAAAGCCATTGGAGTCACCACTGTTGGGGTCCCAAAGCTCTACTGTGACTTGACCCATGTGAGGGATGAAGGACTGCCTACCCTTTCCAAGAAAGACTTAAGAAAGTATCAAACAGAAGATCCTCTTTGTTCTCTGACTTTAGAGTGGTTGCCCAAAGGAGGCTCGGTTGGTTCACAAGGAGTGAAATCGACTGCAGCTCTCAGATGGGGTGGTCTACCGAAGGGGCCCCTCTGATGTTCCAGAGAAGAGTTGGCAGCTGTTCCTTCCGGTTAAGCTTAAGGGGACAGTGCTGAAAGCGTTACATGATCAACATGGACACTTGGGTCCTGATAGAGCATTTAAGTTAGCTACTGGCTGTGTATGCAAAGCTACTGTCACTCCTGCCTTCTCTGCATCCAGAGAGATTTTGCCTTACAGAGCTGCCCCAATGAGCCATCTACAGAGTCAAAGTCCCATGGATCTGGTGTGCATCGATATCTTGTGTCTGGAAATGGACACACGTGGTCATGGCAAGGTGTTGGTAGTGACTGATCATTTCACCCGTTATGCCCAGGCTTATCCAACAAGAGATCAACAAGTTGTCACAGTTGCCAAAGTGTTAGTGGAGAAATTCCTCATTCATTATCGATTACCTCAGAGAATTCACTCTGACCAAGGAAGAGACTTTGAAAGCAGGCTCATTAAACAGCTACTGGATCTTCTGAGCATCAAGAAATCGAAAGAACACCTTACCTCCCTCAAGGGGATCCTCAGAGAGGTTTAATCGTACCCTCCTTGACATGCTTGGAACCCTTCCATCTGACAGAAAACAGCATTGGAGCTCATCATATAAACTGATGTTTGGAAGAGAAGCTCGTCTGCCAGTGGACTTGGCCTTCAGTATCTCAATAGACAAAACTTCAACTACATCCTACAGGGGCTATTTGTATAGGCTCAGAAAGAACCTAAAGACAGCCTATGAGAAGGCACAAGAAGCTTCTGGTGTTAGAGGTCAGTGGAACCGGAAGGTTTATAGCTGGGGGAAAAGGTGTTCCTGAGGAATCTGGGTCTTTCTGGAAAGTATAAGTTATCTGACCGATGGAGTTCTCACCAATATGTCATCTGTAAGCAACTACCTGGTCTTCCTGTATACCAAATCCAGCCTGATGGGAAAACAGGGCCCCTGAAGATCTGACATTGAAATCATCTACTGCGTCTGAGTGAAACCATCAAGGTACCTGTGAGAACTGAGACTTCATTACTCAAACCGTCTTCTTCCAGGCAAATTCCAGTTACCATGTCTCAACCTCTACTGCCAGGTGAGGCCACAACAATAGAAGATGACAGTGATGATGATCTGGAGGTAGGATGGTTGTGACCATCTGAGCCCATGGATGCCACTCCCTCCACATCAACTGCTAATCAGCCCTCAGGTGTGCTCCAGCTTGATGCATTTGCATTTGTGCCTCAGGTTCAAGGTAATTCAGAGCTAGTAGAGCAAGCCTACCAGTTAGTCCATGGACCTGATGAAGGGTTTCCGGGTGGGAGTTCCTCTGAACTCGAAGGAGAACTGTTTGAGGAAAGCCACCTTGAACCTGATGGAGAATCCCATGAAGAGATTAATCTTGAGCCCAAAGAACAGAGTTAAGAGAACAGTGAGACCCCCACTTAGATTAACATATGACACCCCTGGAACAAGCTCAGAATAAGCTATTCCCACTGTTAGCAGACTTCCTGATTCCCAGGCACATTCTATGGTGGTAGCAGTGACTGATGTCCCCAACCCATCTCTCAACACACTTTGGTGGCAGTTCCCGTGACCTAATGCATTTGTTAGGAAATGTCATAAAATCAGTCTATAATCACAGGCCTAAGTTGTTGGTCCATGTGTAAAGTTACTCTACAAATGCCATGTTATTATTAACCACACACATTTCTCTTTGGGGGACCAAAGATTTTTTGGAAGGGGGTGAATGTAGCACTGGCTTAGTATTGCCACTGTAATATATGCAGAGTATTGCTCTCTGAAATATTGCATTGCATTTTCTGGCTAAACTGATACCAGCCCAGGAGAGACTCTATTGAGAGATGAAGGCAGATTGGTTACTGCTGTAGCTAAATAGGAAGCCCACCCCTAACAACAAAAACAAGGAAAGACAGACTTGTATAGCAGCACAGGAGAGCTTGGGGGGGGGGGGGGGCACAAGAGGAGAGAAACAGACTGGCATTGTGTCAGCCAGACAGGGGAATGTCTCCCATATGCTTGTCTCCTGAGCACTTCCAGAGCCTGGGATTCTGTATGTGACTCTCCTAATGGGAGGTGCAGACTTGAGAGGGGAGTTTGCAGCGTGTTCTGCCCTTTTTTGCCTGATTACCAAAGATGTGCAAACAGTGCAGTGAAGTCTAGAGAAAAATTTCAGTACTGCAGCAATCATCATCATCATCATCCTGTTTGGAGAATTCTGTGGCCTGTGTTGCTCCCATTGCCATCCTGTTGACTGAGACAGCGATCAATCTACCAATTGCTGGAAGGAAGATATATCAAGTTCATCTAATGGTGAGAGATCTTCTGCCATCCTTATGTGAGTGGATCTTGCTTAATTTTGCTAGGTCCTAATTACTGCTAATGCAGTTCTATCTGAAGGTGGATCATCACATCTGTTAATCTTTGTTACTCTGTGACACTTTGCAAAGATACCCCTTTCCATTCTGTGGATTACAAATATTGCTTCACAAAAGTCTGAGTACTCAAATACAGGATTTAAAGGGCCCCAACGCTGGCAGACTCTGTGTGTGTGTGTGAATAGAATGCCCACTGGCCAGCGGTTAGCTAGAACCCACGAGACCTAGATAGGCTCTTATAGTCAGTAAAATCACTTTTGGGTAATTGTTGGACATTATTTTTGTATGGTGCAACTGACAGTTTCGTTCGCCAATCGCTCAGTGCCTTTCAGACAAGGCCTCTCACTGGCGGTTAAAGTGAACAAACACCAATCCTGTTTTAATTTACTGAGCAGTTGTATTATATCATTGCATTTAATATTGGTATTCTGTTAATCAGTTCATCTCGTTTCAGGGTTTAATGCTAGTTCTAATAAAGCCCAGCTAAAAGTTTAAACAGTGTATTGGTGTTATTTGGATCTAGATGAGGGTGAGCCATCAAGTTGTCCACTTTGAAAACAAATTGAACTTAGCCTTTAAAAAAACAAAACAAAATAAAAAGTCCTATGGCAAGGCTTTTCATAACAATGAATAGACATTTGGGGTTATTTACCAAAGGCAAATCCACTTCGCACTACAAGTGCACTTGGAAGATCTGAGGGGGACATGCAAGTAAAATAAAAAAAAATGCATTTTTGCTTGCCCATGATTGGATGATAAAATCAGCAGAGCTTCCCCTCATTTCAGAGCTTCCCCTCAGATCTACAGCGACTGCACTTGCAGTGCACTTGTAGTGCAAAGTGGATTTGCCTTTCGTAAATAACCCCCACTCTCTTACTTAGCACTGCCTGGCTGGGAGACATTTAGAGAGTGGGCAACACCATGAAGATCTGGAAAAAGTGAGGACAGGTAAGTACAAAGCCAGGTACATATATACTGGAAATTGGTCAGTTCAGCAAGAACTGGCTGAATTTCACTCTGTGTGTGGAAAACCAGCATTTAATAAACTGATCTGTAAATTCTGATGATGAGCCCCATTGGCAGAATACAATAGTGTGATGGGGGAGACCTCTACATCCATATCGTTTGTTTGAATGCGGGGCTCTGTCAGTTTTTTTTTTATTCAATCCGCTGTTTGAAAAAAAAATTGCATGTATAAATAGCTTAAAGCAGAGTTCCATCCATTTCTGTGTTTATTAAAAGTCTGCAGTTACAAAAAGTGTAGCTGTTGACTTTTGTTAAACAGACACTCACTTGTTCCCCGGCTGGCAGTGACAGCTTGCAGCTTAACAGCCGGGTGCGCATTCATGAGTCGGGCTGCACATTCTGAATGGCCAGGCAATCTTAGGGGCCTGTGACATGCCCCTAAAATTGCAGATAAGGAGAAGAGCTTCCACCCAGCGCCACGGCACCATGAGCAGAAGTAGGAGCTGGGTACATGTCCCCCCCCAGTGTAGTGTAGTATAGTATAGTGGTCAGTCTAGTGTAGTATAGTGGTCAGTGTAGTGTAGTATAGTGGTCAGTGTAGTGTAGTATGGTGGTCAGTGTAGTGTAGTGTGGTGGTCAGTGTAGTGTAGTGTGGTAGTCGCAAGGGGGCGCAAATTACTTGCCTTGCCCCGGGCGCTGACAACCCACGCTACGCCACTGGGGGGAACACCGCTTTAAGACTTGAAATGTTGCTGGGGGTGCATTTAAAGGATCACTGTATTAAACCGAGGACTTAAATAGGACTTACTGTACTATTTGATTCTCCAGTTTTGTAGAAGAAAATCGGAATAAAGTCAGGAGATCTGTGCTGCTCTGTGCCTGGTCACTGCAGCTAATTATTCAATATTGAAGCACTTTAGTGCTTAGGCAATTTATTGCACTGCAACATTAATGAGGACACTGACAGCTTTGATAGGATCATGCTGCTTTTTTTTGTAACTAGAGAACTTCTCCAAGCCCTCTTCTCTTGAGGTCAGATTGCCTTTTTGATAACTTTAAGCAGAACAAATAATAATAAATCTATTAACGTTGTTTGATATTCGTTTACATGCATTTTTTATTAGGAGCTGCAGAATAACCAGCACTAAGGTCTTAACACACATCTCAAGCCAATTATTTTTCTAGTCAGTTTGTGTAGAGCAGGTAAAGGATTGAGTCTCTATCTGGCTTTTTTGTCATCTCTTTCCCATTGTGAACATTGTGTTTGAGACCCGGTTCACATTGCCATGACTTAAAAGTCGCCCGACTTTCACATGACTTTGAAGCTGACATCCCATCGTGACTTCGGCCAACTCAAGTTGCTCCTATTATAATGGTTCCATTGCACTTCATGGGCTGTGACTTGTCATGCAACGTGTGCTCCCAAAGTCGGAGCACATGTCGCACCAGTGTGACCTGGGCCTTTGACACAACAGGAAGTGATATGAAATCTCTTGAAAGCAGTGGCGTCTGAGGGGGGCTGGAGTCCCGAGTGGGCCCCCAAAAAGCCCCGGGTCTCGGACATTCACAATTGCATTATGAGCCCCGAGCCCGAACGGGAACCGAGTGACATAGCAGGTCCCGCCTTCTGGAGTCTGCATCGCCTATGATGGATGCCTCACTGATCCAATGCTGGGACCGCGGGATGTGTGACGTCCATCATAGGCGCTTCAGGCTCCAGAAGGTGGGAAATACAATGCAGCCGTGTTGAGCACTATGAGATCCTGCTTGGCGCTTGGATTGGCAGCTCTCCTCTCCTGCCTCTGGTTACCTGCCTGCTGTCTACTGGGATGGGCGTGCCATACACTAGGGCTGAGCTGCAGGAGGGGGTCACCTGAAGTTTGATGTGTAATGGTCAAGTAGGTCTGTGCAAGTCAGTGTGTGTCAGGTAGGTCAGTGTGGGTCAGGTAGGTCAGTATGGGTCAGGTAAGTCAATGTAATTGTCAGATAGGTCAGTGTAATGGTCAGGTAGGTCAGCGTGAGTCAGGTAGGTCAGTGTGGTCAGGTAGGTCAGTGTAATGGTCAGTGTGTCTATTCTTTCTCTGCTGATGACTAATAAGTTAGGAATTTCCCTCTCTTTCAATCATAGTGCAATGATCACCATGACAAAAAGTGACAGTGAATCTTCTCAACTGGGACACAGCAGTAAAAAGCTCTTGCTATTTCAAGAAGGTCATAAATAAAAACATGATGTTTACAGGACACAGAACTTAGAGACCTGGTAAATCACAAAACCACAGATTTAGGTGAGCTGTTGCGGTACCCGCAGACCCGATCACCGCCGGTGTCCTGCGATCGGGTCAAAGAGCTGAAGAACGGGGAGAGGTAGGTGTAAACAAACCTCTCCCCGTGCTTCCTACTGGGCCTGTCACTGATTGTCTGTTCCCTGTTATAGGGAAAGACAATCAGTGATGTCACACGCCAAGCCATGCCCCCTACAGTAAAAAAAAACACACATTAGGTCACACTTAACCCCTACACTGGCCCTAGTTTTAACCCCATTCACTGCCAGTGACATTTTTACAATAATCAATGCATTTTTAATCTCACTGATCTCTGTATTAATGCCAATGGTCCCAAAAATGTGTCAAAATTGTCCGACATGTCCGCCACACAGTCACAATAAAAATCGCTGATCGCTGCCATTACTAGTAAAAAAAATTAAAATGCCATAAAACTATCCCCTATTTTGTAGACGCTATAACTTTTGCGCAAACCAATCAATAAACGCTTATTTTTTACCAAAAATATGTAGAAGAATACGTATCGGCCTAAACAGAGGAAAAAAAAGTTTTTTTATATATTTTTTGGGGATATTTATTATAGCAAAAAGTAAAAAATATTGAATTTTTTTTCAAAATTGGCGCTCTATTTTTGTTTATAGTGCAAAAATAAAAACTGCAGAAGTAATCAAATACCACCAAAAGAAAGCTCTATTTGTAAGAAAAAAAGGACGCCAATTTTGTTTGGGAGTCACGTCGCACGACCGCGCAATTGTCAGTTAAAGCAATGCTGTGAATTCGCAAAAAGGGGCCTGGTCCTTTAGCTGCAAAATGGTCCGGGGCTTAAGTGGTTAATTTATAGAGGATTATGTATATCAATCACACCTTTCAATTTTAGTCAGAAGCCACTTAATTTACCAAAAGAATATACAAGCTCCATGCAGGCAGCATCCAGAAACCTTGTACTTCATGCCTTTTATTGATGACCACTAAGCATCCATAGCAGTATAGATGGCCACAATTGCGTGCATCCATAGCCTTACATTTTATATGATTAATGTCACACGCTCCTGCTACACTCTACACAGTCCCTCAAACCCTATGACTTTATATAGCGTGCAGAAGATTGACAGGGGGGAGCATTCCAAGACTGCAGCATCTCTACAGCCATGCAAACACTCCAGGGAATGTCTTTAATAGAAAGCATTACAAACATCCAACTCTAATGATGTGAGATTGTCTGTTGACAAGTTCAGCACAAGGTCGAGTGGATGCCCCACAAGTAGGGAGCAAATGTCTTTTACGAAGAGTCTTACATTGATTTTTTTATTTTTTTTATTGCCAATGTCCAAGTATACTTGGAAGTGAAATCTTCTAAAAGAGAAAAGATGAAGGACAAAGCAGCTCAAGATTTACATCCATTTTATTGAAGAAAATAATGTGTTATTGGAAGCGCAAAATCAAGGTGAATAAATGGATCCACTGCATTAACATTTTTTTAAGGGGAACTCCAGTTTGCTAGAGTGGCTATAACATTTAAAATTGCTACACAAGCCATTTTATAACTAAATGTATATTTAAAACCAAAACTTTTTTGTAGATTTGAAAATAGTAGGGAAAGGTAAAACTTGTCTTTTATTGGCCTGTACCATTGAAGAGATTTCTCTTTGTTTTTCATCCTCCTATACACAGGCAGAAGTGAGAAGAAATCTCTTCCAATTGGTAGATATAATTTGGTGGTGGTACTCGACATCAGGGTTCACAGAGGGCCCCCTTGCTTCAGGATCCCCAGAGAGCCCCCCTTATTTCAGGGCCCCCAGATACCCCCCTTACTTTAGGGTCCCCAGAGAGCTCCCCTTACTTTAGGGTCCCTAGACAGTCACTCCCCCTTCCAGAGGTTTCTCTGTACCTTGCTGGACTCCACTGTGCACCTTGGCCCCCAGCAGATCTCTGTACCCCCCCTCCCGCACCAGCAGCTCTATGATGTTCATGGGCGGCGGGATCTTCCTGAGTCTATACACACACTGGAGAGGGGTCAGCACGGCTGTGAGTGGAGAGCGTGTCTCTCATGTAACAGCAGCACAGAGACATCGGGATTGAAGTTTCATTTCCCCCTCGTCCATCCTCTCTCGTACGGGACACAAAACACACAGCTGATCTGCTCCCCTTCGGCCCCCCCTCACCTCCTCTCCTGTGTTCTCCGCGGGAAATGTGAGCTTGTTAGCTTCACACCTGAATGCCCGGAGAACACAGGAGAGGAGGGGAGGGGGGGCCGAAGGGGGAGCAGATCAGCTGTGTGTTTTGTGTCCTGTGCGAGAGAGGACGGACGAGGGGGAAATTAAACTTCAATCCCGGTGTCTCTGTGCTGCAGTTACATGAGAGACAAGCTCTCCACTCACAGCCCTGTGGATAGCAACCACGCCGGGGCCCCCCCACAGTGATGGAATTCCTGGGCCCAGTCACAACTGCGACTGTTGCGACCCTGGTAATTCCGCCACTGACCTCAGTAGGTATCAAAATTTATGATGAACTACATTCTGAAAAAACCTATATCAGCTCCTGTTAAATAAAAAACCTGAAATATGCCAGTTTAGTGATAGCTAGAGCTTGGAAGAACTCCACAATTCCCTTTGCAGAAGTTAAAGCGGTAGTAAACCCAGTTTCAAAAAACACTTACATTCCCAGCATGCCGGAAATGCTAACTTTCACATTGGTTGTGCTCTAAACCAAACTTTCAAACCATCCAATGGCTGGTTTCATAACTGATCACATGTGCAGCATTATGGCAGTTGAAGAATCATTAGAGGCCAAGATGGCAGCTTCATTGACTGAAAACGATAGAAAAGTTTACTTCCACTTTAAGCACCAAATTATATTATTTGAACAGCTCATAGCAATGCAAACTAAAACCATGGAACATTTTAGAAAATTTTGGGAGCTTTTTCATTCTCTTATCTTCCACAGAAACCCCCTAACAATATGTAGCGATACCCCCGCAGTAACTGCTAGTAGTTTGGTCCTATTCCCCCTTAGGACACACACAGCCAGGCACACATCATTTTCAGCATGCTTCCTTTGGCTCAAAAGATCAGTTTAGTTTTTTTTTTAGGGTTTTTATTGGAGCAGGAACTTGGATAGGGATGGGGACACTGCATTCTCTTGAATGTATTGTACAACTCCTGGTTGTACTTCGTAAGCATCCAGCAATATTGCACTGCTCCTAGCTGTTTTGCACTACTCCTCTAAAAAGTGAGGTCAATTACTTACTCAGCCTCAAGATGGTTGGACCTCCTCCCTCCAACTCTCATCTGGCTCAGCCAGGGCTGGACTGGGACAGAAATTCGGCCCTGGACGTCATCCAGACCGGCCCACTTACGTTTTGAGTGTCCCATCAGCATCCCCTTTACATCAGATTCTCATCACCAGCTCTTTACATCAGAGTCCCACCACCAGCTCCTTGCATCAGAGTCCCACCACCAGCTCCTTGCATCAGAGTCCCACCACCAGTTCCTTGCATCAGAGTCCCACCACCAGTTCCTTGCATCAGAGTCCCACCACCAGTTCCTTGCATCAGAGTCCCACCACCAGTTCCTTGCATCAGAGTCCCACCACCAGTTCCTTGCATCAGAGTCCCACCACCAGTTCCTTGCATCAGAGTCCCACCACCAGCTCCTTGCATCAGAGTCCCACCACCAGTTCCTTGCATCAGAGTCCCACCACCAGCTCCTTGCATCAGAGTCCCACCACCAGTTCCTTGCATCAGAGTCCCACCACCAGTTCCTTGCATCAGAGTCCCACCACCAGTTCCTTGCATCAGAGTCCCACCACCAGTTCCTTGCATCAGAGTCCCACCACCAGTTCCTTGCATCAGAGTCCCACCACCAGTTCCTTGCATCAGAGTCCCACCACCAGTTCCTTGCATCAGAGTCCCACCACCAGTTCCTTGCATCAGAGTCCCACCACCAGCTCCTTGCATCAGAGTCCCACCACCAGCTCCTTGCATCAGAGTCCCACCACCAGTTCCTTGCATCAGAGTCCCACCACCAGTTCCTTGCATCAGAGTCCCACCACCAGTTCCTTGCATCAGAGTCCCACCACCAGTTCCTTGCATCAGAGTCCCACCACCTGTTCCTTGCATCAGAGTCCCACCACCAGTTCCTTGCATCAGAGTCCCACCACCAGCTCCTTGCATCAGAGTCCCACCACCAGCTCCTTGCATCAGAGTCCCACCACCAGTTCCTGACATCAGAGTGTCCCCCTCCCACATGTACTCACGGTTCTAAAGGCAGCCTTTCTTCTTCCTCTCTCCAGTCATGTGATAACAAGCGATAGGGGAGAGAGGAAGGAAAGTCTGCTGACCGTGTCTATCTCCCCCTGCAGGCTGGAGGGAGCAGAAAGCCTAATGCTCTCTCCAGCATATCTCGGAGACTGCTCCTCCTGACAGGAGTGAAATCGAAATCACTCACTGTCAGAGAGAAGCGGCTCCAGGACTGCACCAGACCGGCCCACTGAGCCATCGGCCCACCGGGAATCTCCCGGTAGTCCCGATGGCCAGTACATGCCTGGGCTCAGCTCAGCATTTAAGAAGGTTCTTGAGAAGGTTCTTCAGTAGGCCCTCAGCTAAGCCTACCTGAGACCTCAATGCCTTCACCTTGTCTCCTCTAGCTTTCTCTGCCCCAGAGAAAGAGACCCCTGCACAGGGGTCCCTTCCTGTGATACAGAACATGGGAACTCTGCTATCTGTTGCCAGGCCTCAGGTTACTTATGGGCTCTCCCTCCACCTTCTGGGCACACCTCCCCGAGTATTGGCTGGAGTCACATAAACATTCAGGCTACCTGTTCTGCTCTCCCTCCCTCTAAACTTCTCTTTAGAAGACGGGGAGAAGTAGCAGCACAGCAGCCTGTAAAACACTGAACAGTGCTAAGTAATCAATCCCTGCTCCACTGTTTGCAGAGGACCCAACAAAATTTACCTGGAGTGTGGATTAGGTACAGCATAGTGAGGCAGTCAGGATACACAAAGAGTCAGATTTCGGCAGTAACAGTGTATAGTAGAACAGTTCAGCAAAACAACAGGCTCAGTGCCGAGTACACCCAACTGGAGCCACTTACAACTGAGACAGCAGAGGACCACCAAGATTCAAACTGGAAGATGAGGTCAGTCTGCCACACCCAAAAGGGAAGGCTTCCTGGAAGGTAGCCATAGTCCCTGCACTGTCCCTTCTCTCTTGGGACCTGTCCCTATTTCTAGTATTGTCCCTGGGTTCCTTTCCCTATGCTAGCCATTCACAAAAAGTGTGCCAAGCCCAGGAGCCAGAGTACTAATTGCACTCTTCCCGACCCAGGATGGCCACCAGAGCCACATGGCATGGCACCTGTATCGAATCAGATAGCTGCTACTCTGTGACCAAGGAAATCATAGTGGAGCCAAGCTTCTCTCAACTTCCTCTCCCACCTGGTAGAATGCCCCCTTCAGTGGAGAATACAGACTGCACCTGCCTACATGTAGCCTATTTTGAACTAGGAGGGAGATACAAATATAACATTCATTGGCTGAGATAACTTTTTACCTTTTTGTATAGTGAGACCTTTGAAGTGGTTATAACATTACCACATGTGTAGTACCTCTTGTATTAGCTCCTACTCTCATTTCCCCATTCCCTTAACTCATTCCTTCTGCCTCTTCCCTATATACTCTTGAGTAATACCTTTCATTCCCATCCCTTTCCCCCTTTTCCTCTTTCTTTTCTCCTTTTACTATTTTCCCTTTTAATAGCCTGGTCCTCCCCTGCTTATAGATTGCTTTACTTGTTACTTCAACTTACGAGTCTCATGCTGCAAAGGAATAGCTGTAAAAAGGAAAAAAATAAGTTGTCTTAAAGCGGAGGTCCACCCTAAAATGGACCTTCCGCTCATCGGATTCCTCCCCCCCTCCGGCGCCACAATTGGCACCTTTCAGGGGGGAGGGGGGTGCAGTTACCTGGATAATCCAGGTAACTGCACCCACTTCCGGGCTAGCTCTCTGCGGAAAGGGGCGTACATTACGCCCCTTTCCGCAAGTGCCCGCCCCCTTCCGCAAGTGCCCCGCTGCCTGCTGGGAAACACACAGATCCCAGAGGCAGCCGGGACCGTCCTCATTGCGCAGCGCGGCTCGCGCATGCGCAGTAGGGAACCGGGAAATTAAGCCAAAAGGCTCCATTTCCTGATTCCCATACCCAAGATGGCGGCGGCAGCACTCGAGTGTCGATCTAGAGATCGGCTTCGGGTGCCGACATCGCGGGCGCGCTGGACAGGTAAGTGTCACTATTTTAAAAGTCAGCAGCTGCAGTATTTGTAGCTGCTGACTTTAAAAAAAAAAAAAAAAAAAACGCGGAGTCCCGGCGGACTCCCGCTTTAAGTTAGACTTAAAAAAAAAGCCTTATCTCCGGTTGTACATGATAAAATGTTAGAGCAATTGTTTTGACTGTACTATGTATCCCAGATGTTTGAAATACCTTTATATCTGATTTCTCAAAAATGCATTGAGCTAAACAATTAGAGTAGACTTTATGGGGAACAGCATGCTGTGCAAGGGAATTATTACTATGCTAACAAATTAGACAGAATTTATGTTTTTGCTTTTTCTCCAGTTCTTTTTGACATAGTCTCATATAGTTTATTTTATTTTATTTATTTATTTATTTTTTGTGGCATTCAGTGATCCCCTAAAATGGTTTGTTTCGCTTCTGTCTAGTGACAGAAAGGTGTGAATAAGTTGTGGTACATAAAAAACAAAGTCGAAAAGGTGGCTTTTCCCTACATAATTATTGGCCGCACATTTGTTTTTCCATCATCAGTAGGAATAGCCATCTCATATTTTTAATTTTTTACACATTGTCATAATATTCTAACATTGTTTAGGACACTAGGAAAAGAAAAAAAGAAAACATGTTGAACAGAAATGGGTGCTAAAGGTTGTGAGCCTACAGACTCTTGAAAAGCTCATCCTGCACATTCCTGACTCCAAGTGACTGATCCCCAATTTGCAGGAAAAAAAATTGTCCTTGCTGCGCTGGGGTCCATGGCTCAAGTCTCAGTCAGGACAATACCTGCATGGAGTTTGCATGTTGTCCCAGTAATTGTGTGGGTTTCTCTGGGTACTCTGGTTTCCTCTCACACTTCAATGACATGCTGGTAGATTTATTGTCTCTTGTCTATAATGGGCCCTAGTATGATATTATGATATTTTGTTTTTTCAGGTCAATCTCTTCTGAAAGGAAGAATAGATCAATAGTGAAGTCACAAGGATTTACAGACATTTTTCTACAGTTAACATGGTAGCATCAGTAGCACCCAAAGATCGGCAAAGAACTGGCCCGGATGAGGACAGCACTGGATTCCTAGGCAGGTAGGTGTCTCTTTAACCACCTTCCGCCCACCGTATAGATAAATGACAGCTAGCTGTACGCTCTCCTATTCTGGGCCGATGTCTTATAACGTCACCCAGTCTCACCGCGATCATGCATCTGCCTTTGTTATTTTCCCATGTAAACAACTGTGTCCAATCACACCTGATCACATGTGAACAAGGAAATGCCTTTTATCAGTCCTCCTTGCCCAGGGCTGGACTGGGACAAAAATGTGGCCCTGGACTTCACCCAGAGTGGCCCACTTGAATTTTGCAAACATGCGCAAAAACAGTATATAAAACTATATACAATTGCGCAATATATTGAGTTTGAGATGGATCTGAGGGAAGCAGTGAGGCCTTTGTATGGGGCATCAGAGCGACCCGGGGGAAAATTGACACCTTGCCCCCCGGTAGGGTGACCACATTTCTAGACTGCCATTCAGGGAAAATTACGCCAAAGACCAAGGGGGGGGGGGGGGGGGGGTGTAGTGTCAGGGTTGATGGGGAATTCAGCGGCGGGGTGATTTGTTGGGTGAATAGCTGGTGCTGGCAAGTAAAACATCCCAACATCATGCTTAATATGGTGTCAGGATGATCAAATCACATTATTTCTATTATTACATTGTAATATATAATAGTTCAACTCACCAGAATGCAGAATGAGTAGGAACCATTGCCTGTTACCAGCATGTCATTTGCCACGGCCGCCTGCCACCAGATGCCGCGTGTCACTTGCCACCGTCGCTTGCCAACACATGCAGTGTGTCACATGCCACGTCATCTGCTGCCAGGGAGAGGGAGCAGGGAGAGAGAGGGGGACAGAGAAAGAGAGAGGGGGAGGACACAGAGAGAGGGGGGGGACATGGAGAGAGAGAGGGGGGCATGGAGAGAGAGAGGGGGAGCATGGAGAGAGAGAGGGGGGGCATGGAGAGAGAGAGGGGGGGCATGGAGAGAGAGAGGGGGGGGGACATGGAAAGAGGGGGGCATGGAGAGAGAGGGGGGCATGGAGAGAGAGAGAGGGAGGGGGGCATGGAGAGAGAGAGAGGGAGGGCATGGGAGAGAGAGAGGGAGGGCATGGAGAGAGAGAGGGGGGGCATGGAGAGAGAGAGGGGGCATGGAGAGAGAGAGGGGGGGACATGGAAAGAGAGGGGGACATGGAAAGAGAGGGGGACATGGAAATAGAGGGAGACATTGAAAGAGAGGGGGACATGGAAAGAGAGAGAGAGGGGGGGGAGGGCATGGGGAGAGAGAGAGAGGGGGGAGGACATGGGGAGAGAGAGAGAGAGAGAGAGAGAGAGAGAGAGAGAGGGAGGACATGGGGAGAGAGAGAGGGGAGGGACATGGGGAGAGAGAGAGAGAGGGGGGGACATGGGGAGAGAGAGAGAGAGGGGGGGCATGGGGAGAGAGAGAGAGGGGGGAGGATATCGGGAGAGAGAGAGAGGGGGGAGGACATGGGGAGAGAGAGAGAGAGAGAGGGGGAGGACATGGGGAGAGGGGGAGAGAGGGGGAGGACATGGGGAGAGAGAGAGGGGAGAGAGGGGGAGGACATGGGGAGAGAGAAAGGGGGAGAGAGGAGGAGGACATGGGGAGAGAGAGAGGGGGAGAGAGGGGGAGGACATGGGAGAGAGAGAGGGGGAAAGAGGGGGAGGACATGGGGAGAGAGAGAGGGGGAAAGAGGGGGAGGACATGGGGAGAGAGAGAGAGGGGGGAGGGCATGGGGAGAGAGAGGGGGAGGACATGGGGAGAGAGAGGGGGAGGACATGGGGAGAGAGAGAGAGAGAGAGGGGGAGGACATGGGGAGAGAGAGAGGGGGAGGACATGGGGAGAGAGAGAGAGAGAGAGAGAGAGGGAGGACATGGAGAGAGAGAGAGAGAGAGAGAGAGAGGGAGAGAGGGAGGACATGGAGAGAGAGAGAGAGAGAGAGAGGGAGGACATGGGGAGAGAGAGAGAGAGAGAGGGGAGGACATGGGGAGAGAGAGAGAGGGGGAGGACATGGGGAGAGAGAGAGAGAGAGGGGGAGGACATGGGGAGAGAGAGGGGGAGGACATGGGGGGAGAGAGAGAGGACATGGGGAGAGAGAGAGAGGACATGGGGAGAGAGAGAGAGGGGGGAGGACATGGGGATAGAGAGAGAGAGAGGGGGGGAGGACATGGGGAGAGAGCGAGAGAGGGGGAGGATATGGGAGAGAGAGAGAGGGGGAGGACATGGGGAGAGAGAGAGAGGGGGACATGGAGAGAGAGAGGGGGGGACATGGAGAGAGAGGGGGGGCATGGAGAGAGAGAGAGGGGGGCATGGAGAGAGAGAGAGGGGGGCATGGAGAGAGGGGGCCATGGAGAGAGAGAGAGGGGGACATGGAGAGAGAGAGGTGGGGACATGGAGAGAGAGGTGGGGACATGGAGAGAGAGAGAGGGGGGGACATGGAGAGAGGGGGCCATGGAGAGAGAGAGGAGGACCATGGAGAGAGAGAGGGGGCCATGGAGAGAGAGAGGGGGCCATGGAGAGAGAGAGGGGGGCCATGGAGAGAGAGAGGGGGACATGGAGAGAGAGAGGGGGACATGGAGGGAGAGAGGGGGGCACATGGAGAGAGAGAGGGGGGGCACATGGAGAGAGAGAGGGGGGCACATGGAGAGAGAGAGGGGGGCACATGGAGAGAGAGAGGGGGGCATGGAGAGAGAGAGAGAGGGGGGCCATGGAGAGAGAGGGGGGACATGGAGAGAGAGGAGGGACATGGAGGGAGAGATGGGGGGCCATGGAGAGAGAGAGGGGGACATGGAGAGAGAGGGGGACATGGAGAGAGAGAGGGGGCCATGGAGAGAGAGAGGGGGCCATGGAGAGAGAGAGGGGGGCCATGGAGAGAGAGAGGGGGGGCCATGGAGAGAGAGATGGGGGCCATGGAGAGAGAGAGAGGGGGCCATGGAGAGAGAGAGTGGGGCATGGAGAGAGAGAGGGGGGGGGCATGGAGAGAGGGGGACATGGAGAGAGAGAGGGGGACATGGAGAGAGAGAGGTGAGGGGGCAGAGAGAGGGGTCCGGGTCTGGGCTACTTGTTTAATCTTCCCACTCCCTCTTGCTTCTCATCAATGTAACGCACAGGCAGGGGAGAGAGGGGAGGGAAGCGGTGTGTGTCACAAGCTGGCTGCACAGAGCAGTTACCCACACACTGGCACCAGGGATGTTCCGGAGGATGCAGTGACTATGGGAGGACTTCCGTCCCTGCCCACCAGCGTGACCTTTCAGACACGTTTTGCAGCGGCAGAGCCTATCGGCTCTGTGCTACAGTTGGTGGGCGGGCCGGCAACAGAGCAGCGAAACACTGAAGCACCACCCCTACCGAGTCCACCCCTGAATTGCCGCTTTGGTCCGATGGTTGAGCCTGCCCTGGGCAGTACAG